>NC_000086.7:136984616-137653768 GCF_000001635.26 Mus musculus | reverse complement strand
AAACTGTATATAAGCAAAGACAAAACTTTATAAAAAACAAACTATGCAGTTATGCACGAGCCAGCATTCACCTATTAGACTTTTCTGTCTGTTCGCTACGCATCTACGCATCATATGGAGAAGCGGGAAGACTGAGGAGGAATAACATTGTGCATATTTAAAACCCTCCCACTGCCCAGACCTACAGGAAGACTTTCTTCCATGTCATCATTGTCATTGGGCCAAAGCAAGTAGCAACATGATGTGGAAACAAAAGACTGAAAGCAATAGAAAACCCAAGTGTCTTACCTCAAGTAAATAACTTCCTGTGTAATATTCTTTAATATAGACACATGCTCTTGACCTCACTGAGAAAACAAAGCTAAGATCCTCAGGAAATCACAAGTGAACACAAAGAAGCAAAACATTAGAAAGTTGATCTCTGAAAGTCGGCAGAATATCAATAACCTTCTCTATGTATAATAAGCTTAAATAGTCTGACTCTTTATGAATGAACAAACCAAACGTTAACAATTTGTCTGTTTTGCTTTTATTGTGGGTTTTGCTATAATTAAACGATCACAATGTAGATAGCTTTTTAAACACTTAACTCATTTTCTTCCCTTTCAGGCTTGTGCTGCAGACATCATAACATAACTGACTGAGAAAAATGGGATCTGGTCCAACAGGTTACGTTTGCTAGTACGTAATCTCTGAACCAAGACTGGAAGGGAAAATGTGACTTGAAAAGAAAAAATAAATAAAAAAGAAAAGGCAGTCAAAAAAGATTTGCCAAGTTGGAGAGTTGCTAGACTAAAACCATCCACACAAATGGAGCAGAAAAGAGATACTAATTATTCTAGTGTGACTTAAATGTAGGAGTCTGTAACACAAAGACATGCCCATGCAGAGCCTTCCCATTACCATTCTACAATTATCCAGACTTCAGTCTTGTTCTTCTCTTTTATAAATCTAGTCAACAATTTTGAAACTTATTAATATGCTATTAGCTGTACAACACTCTTTATTTTCTATTTCAAATAGTAAGTACATTTTAACCTCAGAAAATAAGCACTAAACTCCAAGCCTAATTCAAGACATACTGTTTTGAAAGGTTAGTATGCACTTTGTTGCTATGATTTTTAGACTTAATGATAGTAAAGTGCATACCTTTGATGGAAATAATGGAAGTAGAAGTCAGTAAAAAAAACCCTGGCTTGGTTTTTAGTTTTGATATAATAATGCATTCCTCAGTGTAGAATGGTTATATTCAGAAAATCAATTGTTAAAATCTCATGCATGTTTTGTAATTATAACTAGATATGTAATCAGAACAGAAAGACACATCTCCAAATGTTATTAAACAATTATTAAGATTTGATTAAAATATCTACTGACGGCAGCTAATCTTTTAGTATAATCATGATTGGCTGCCAGACAGCCATGTTCTAGGAAAAGGTGTTCCTGCTCAAGAACATTTCTTTTTATGAAATTATTATTTGAAACTGAATCCTTTAAATGTCTTTGATTAGGAATTCCATACAGATATGGAGAGCTCACTGATATTTTTCCAAAACAACTCTTCAAACCATATTGTTGTATATGGAATTAGAACACAAATTATACGTAGTTTTAAAAGTTTTCCTCTCTTCTAATTTATAAATGTTTGCTCCCAGGTGGTTACTCACCAGTAAATGTAACCAACTGTAAATAGCCCTTTCATATTTTGTTGTCCACTGAGAGTATGCTGGCCATTGAATTTTAACAAACTTCTACTGGTTTCCCAACTTTTTCTCGGTGGTAAGCAACAAACTTCATTTTTACTTTGGCTGCTTTCCAATGTAATATAAGAGCTTCTATTTAAAGACATCCCTATTTAAATACATAGGTGACCTATGAATGCTCAAAAAAAAAAAAAACCAAACAAACAAACAAACAAAAAACTCCGCACACTTTGGCCATATAGCAGGAAGTCACCAGCAACATACCAGAATTTCTTTTTGACACCATCTTCAAATTTGTACTGACTGCAGAACAGACCACCAGGGCCAGAAGAAGTGGCAGCTTCATTGTTCAAGTTCTCTGGCAGCTGAAATACAAAACAGAAGAAAATAAAATTTTGAGCCACATATACACTTTTGCCTCAATGAAACCATAGCTATAAATCGATACCCTTATCTGGAAATACAAAATCCTCTGAAATGCAATTCAAAAATGTTCAAATGGTAATGTCTACAAAAAGATTATAAAAATATAAAGGTCCTGAACATGAAAAAAAATGTTGATTCTGAGCATTTCAGATAAAAAAATACCCAAATTTCTACTGTATTTTTCAAAGATTAACTACAGAAATGATAATCTACTGACATCTGGCTTTATTTTTATGGAAATGGAAGAAAGTTTTGAAAGCTCAAAGTTAAATGTGAGAGAACCCAGCAAAAATCTTCTCAATGGTCTCAATTAGATGCAAAATGAAAATTGAATTCTGTCCTTTTGGCTTTCAAGGGCATGAAGATGGGCTCCTCAGTTGCTTCTTTGATCTGACTTCGTGGCACTATTCTTCTATTTGGTTGTAGCATAATTATTTGGATCATGTCATTTGTCTCTGGATATTTAAAACCACATATAGTTCTCATGCCATTTGCACTTAGCCTTTATCCTGAGCTACCCCTCCCTCATCTTCATGAAATTAATCTCCAAATAGCCTATGGGCATCAGATTCACCAAACGACTTCACCGGACTAACCAACTTTAACTCTTGAGTCTCTTGCTTACTACTTTTCCCCCCTTATTTTTCTTTCTTTCTTGTTCCTCCCCAAGAACTGATCCCCATGGTGCTTTTTATGCCCCAGCCTCCAGAGTACCACCATGCAGTGGATTATTACTCGTCTGTTTTAGAATCATCAGAACAGACAGCTCTTTTGTTTATTTAAATGACAGGATGACATTTTACACAATGGTGACATCCTCATTTAAAAATGAGTAGTACCCAGTCTTAAGCATTTGGATTGAAAGGGCTTAAAAATGAAAAATAATAACAAAAGTGTGAACTTAGATTAGAGTAACAGGGAAAGGGGGCTCTCACCAGCACCATCAAGGGACATTTTGAGAAAAAGAAACAAACTATTTTACAGGTTTCTCAAGTGAGCTAAGACTTTTCAGTTGATGTTGAATCATCAGAAGATGAGAAGCAGTGTGATACACAAGGTTTATCAGAAACCCAGGATAAGTGATGTCAAAGAGGTTGGAAAGGTAAAAGAAACCACTGTGATCATTAGGATAACGAATGGAAGAAAACCTAGGTGGAAAAGCAGGAAGGGCTGCTGGGTAATATTTAATGATGCTGAATACTGTTTAAAGATTTATTCTTTTATAATGGATTTGTATTTGAAGGGCATAAACCTCACCAGGTTATAAAATTATCAGAGTGATACCATGTACTGTGTGACATTCCATATTTCCTAAATTCACCTCGAAGATCCATTTGACACATTATTTTTTCTGAGTCAGGTTTTCTCTGTGTAATAGCCCTGGCTATTCTAGAACTCACTCTGTAGACCAGCCTCCTGAGTACTGGGATGAAAGGCATGCAAATTTTCAGAAAATGTTCTGGGTTTAGCCATTAGCTCAACAAATCAACATAGCTAGCTCCTTATTATGATGCCCTTAACTCACCAATAAACAACGAGGCTTAATAAGAAGTTAATCATCTTTGCATAAGGACAGCAGATCACTCTGTGCTTATTATCGTGCATTCATACATTATTATCATACTTTTGTAACCCTGCTACAGGGATAAAGAACTCTGGGAGAAGCAAGTGGGTTGGAAACTGCCAGGTGACAAGGGGACTGAACTATTTCTTGCCTATTCCCAGCACAGAGAAGACAAATTTGCATCCAAATCTTCAAGTTTGGGGGTCAATAAATATACTATTCTTGCCAAAAAGCTTTGCAACATGAAGCCAGATGTGTGCACAAGAAAGGAGAGTAATAGGGTGGTCTCACTTCCCAATACCCAGAGTGGATATTTGAGCAACTCTCTCATCAGATTATCACAGCAACTATTTATTTATATAATGCCCAAAAATGGCCAGTAAAATTAAGTCTGGTCAATCAATATGTGTATATATGTACACATAGTACAAATGTCTATTTTCTCCATTGCTCATTCCCAAACACTTTCCTTTCAGGAAGGAATGATGGTATGGCAAAGGAAGCAAATACCATACACTTCCAGAAATTCCTAGACCCTAGAATAATTTGTTCACTCTGTTGGGGATTAAAGGGATTATATTGCTATCAGATAGTAGTTTTGGAGTGAATAAAGACAAAGGCCCTAGATAAAGAATGATGCTCATCCAAATTCTGAAAGCATATGAAAGGTTATAGAATCAAACTGACATATTTATTGATGTTTTCGTCTCTTAGAGAAAGGATAAGTGGAATAAAGCGTAGCAAGTGGTACCAAATGTGGAAGTAATAATGTTTATATTCTAAAATGTTGAGACATTTTGTGATTAAGTTCTATTTGCTTATTTGTCTTTTTCTACTCTCTGTCCATTGTAATATGCTCTTCACAAGGGAAGCCACTTAGTCACTACCTACCATACCTCCAGCTCTTTTATTATTATTATTATTATTATTATTATTATTATTATTATGTATTTTCTTCATTTACATTTCCAATGCTATCCCAAAAGTCCCCCATACCCTCCCCCCAACTCCCCTACCCACCCATTCCCACTTCTTGGTCCTGGCAGTCCCTTGTACTGAGGCATAGAAAGTTTTCAAGACCAATGGGCCTCTCTTTCCACTGATGGCCGACTAGGCCATCTTCTGATACATATGCAGCTAGAGACACGAGCTCCAGGGGGTACTGGTTGACACATGACTTATGGTCAATGAGACTTTAACAAGTAGCATTCAGCCCTACACAGATATAATATTAAGTGTTCAAGACTTCAAATGAATAAAACATTTTAAAAATATTCATTTGTTTAAAATAAAACATTATTTATCTAAAATATAATTCTCCACATATGACTTGTAGCATACTTTCTATTTCCATGAACACCACTGGTGTCCTATCTTTTTGTCCCACTCTAAAATACCTCTGCATAAGTTTTCCTAGGTTTTTTTTTTCTGCCCTATAAATAATTTTCTACTATAAATGCAGCATGACCAATACTGGAGCTAAAATGTAAATGCTATGTAAATAGTATGTAGTGAGTGGCTCTTAATAAGCTATATGAAGTTTTAACTCCAGCTCCATCACTCTTTTGTACATCCCACCAAGAAGTGGCAGCTCATTCCTTGTTGTATGTTTCACTTGTGTGCCTTCCCTGGTGTCCCACTCCCATGCAACATTTTCAAATCAACCACTTTCAACTTAATCCCAATCGTAAATACACCCCCTTTTGAAGAATCCAAACCAAAACTCTGGAAAATCATTTAAGTGTTCAATATGTCCTTCATTCTCCATAGGTCGATACATCATCAGAAGCAACAACATTTCTAGTGCAGAAGAGGATTTTAGCGTTACAATTTCCAACTTTACCTCAACTACATCCGTACTCTAGCTCCTCTTCCTTTACCTTTCTATGAAAAGCTTCCTTCATTCCCAGTGACTTTGTTAAAACAAATGCCTCATTGCTTCAGATCTGACATAACTCTCCCTACAGCCATTCTCAGCTTTTTTTATATTTTACCTATTTAATCATGCTGGTTAATATTTTTAGAATTTAACCATGCTATCCTCCTCCAAAGCTAATATAGCTATTATTGTTATATTATTACATATTATTATATAGCTTCACTGTTTCAATCTAAAAGCTATCTGAAATTTATATAAACTTTCCCAGAAAGGATTGTCTAATGATTTTGATATCTTTTAATTAGCAACCCACAATGATTATTGAGAAGGCTCTTTATGAATCCATTCACCAAGTGGTCATGTGCTTGAATTCCCACTATATATAGACTATCTTTGGCAACTGATAAGTCAGTTTAGAAATAGTTCTAGCTTATATAATTAATTTTCTCTATTCTTTATGAAAGAAAATATGTGACTTTAAATATTTGACTTTTTTGATTTAGGTAAATCATCATTGCAATAGACTAAGTTAACTCCATAATTATTTCATACATTCGCATTGCTTCCCCCACTTCATTTAAGATCAATGAGGATTAGAAGAAATAGATATACATACTTATTGCATATATTTAATAACACTGTGTCAACAACTAAATTAATGTAAAAAGATAGGCTATATTTTATAATTATAATTTATTGAGCATTTGTGTTTGTCAGACATATATTACCAAGCTGTTACATATCGTTGTGACCTTTCAAAAATTTATTGAGGTATTATTATCATGATTTTACTTTTCAAGAAAAAAAAACAGCTGTGACTTAGCCAAAATCATATTAGAAAAAAAATCACAGAATAGAGGCTTGACTTTGAGCATGCATGATCATAGCCAGATCTTTTTAATGAATACTACATTATTTTGCTGTAGACATTCAATGCTAAATGAAGTCAAAAGATGATAAACTTTGTCTCTTTAGTATTAAGGTGGTATAGCCCATCTGTAGAGATGTATGAATACTACAGTGCTTAGTCAAGTAGAAAATAATGAAGATCAACCTATATATGCTAAGAGGTAAGGGAAAAGAAAGTTAGAGAAGTAGTTTGCAGCATACTCAATGGGTGATTTAGATTTCCCATTGAAAGAGAAAATCTGCCAAACTGCCAATTCAAACAGTCAAAGAGAAAGGCCAGTGTAATCAATCTCCTAGCAGTGTTCATCTGCAGCAGCAGTCAGCCTGAAATATCATCATTGATCAACGAATGTCTTAGGACTGACCAGTGGGCTCCCAACATAAGGTTCCACACATCTGTTTAAATAATAAAAGTGTCAGCAGCAGTTGGAGCTTTCCCATGAAAATCTTTGGTTTATTGCATTATAACTTTTCTCCTGGTGATTTTACAACCAGCTTACTGTTGTGTGAAGAAAGTGTACAGGAGCATGCATAATACCCACTATGATGACAATTTTGCTGCTATTCAATTATTTCAAAATTACCTCCCCCCCCAAAAAATAGTCTGTTCTCCTTACCATTGTCATAAATATGCAATAGTTCTTTCTCCTGCAGTTCATATTCCCCCAGAGAGCCTTGTGTTTATTGATTCCCTAGAGTTAGCACACAATCCCCTGCTCCCCAAAGGCTATGTGCAAAATTGCAAAGAAGGAAGATGATAGGTCAATGGCTAATGAATGCATTAGTATTCCTTTCCTTGGAGTACCAAATTCTGATATAAGTAGTACTCTCTTGACTAGAGAGTCTTTAAAAATGTAATTGAACTAAATCTTCCAACAGATGATTGCAATGATGATGTTATTCTCAGGTGACATTCAGGTATAATTTGCAAATTGCCTTCTACACTTTCTTCTCTTTCTCCCTTAAAGTGACAGACACCGTGGGTTCAGAGAATGTCTTCATATTGCACTTCTGGAACTAAAACAAGCTTAATTTATGAATATATATGGAGTAAAAATATCATCCAGTTGCAGAGTACACATATGAGTTATCATAATATTATCATCTGGGGAATTTTGGAGTCATCAGAATATATCACTATATCACTATATCTATCTATCTATCTAGATAGATAGATAGATAGATAGATAGATAGATAGATAGATAGATAGATATCATACCTTCTTAATTTATCTCAATCCCTTAACCTCTTTTAAATCTGTCATTAGTTATAATGAAGGATAATGACTACAGAGGAGGAGGAGTCATAAGGTCCTTCTGGATATCTAAGAAAAAAACAAATATTCAGCAATATTTGTAAGATTCTATTTATAGAAAAAGAAGTTGGTTCTCAATAAAACTTAAACTGACAAGATCACAATACTTATCTAATCCAAATTTCAAGCAATCGGGACATTTTTTATTCTCTATATCTCTATCTATCCTATCCTCAGGAACTTCCTATCATTTGAAAATAGCTCATGCAGTAACAGCTGACTCTGTTGGTCACTCTAATAGAAATGGAAGTTAGAGCAGACACAAAGAGTAAAACATGCATAGCCAGAAATACCAATTTGGGAAACAAAGCAACAGGAATAAGCAGAGATAGGACACAGATAGAGGAAGAAAGTATACATATAAAGAAGAAAAAAGACATAGATAAAACTTACAAAAGAGAAAGAGGGTAAAAACTAATAAAAATGAGGATCCAAAATGTTGACATATGGTCCAAATAAGAATCAAGTGAAGAGGAAGGAAACAGCTTCTGTTGAGGGAGAACATAAGGGACATACTATAAAGAGATGAATACTCAGGGCAATATGCAAATAAGCCAACGTGTAGCATAGAATTTCTCTTTTTCAGTCAATGTTACTTTGAGGTCCATCTTGCACCTGTTAGAATGGCTAAGATCAAAACCTCAAGCAATAGCTCATTGCTTGAGCTATGAAGATGTGGAGCAAAGGGAAGACTCCTCTACTGAAGTTGGGAGTACAAACTTGTACAGCCACTACCGAAATCAACATGGTGGTTTCTCAGAAAACTGGGACTCAATCTACCTCAAAACCCAAGTATACAACTCCTGTGGATATACCCAAAAGATGCTCTACCATACCCCAAGGACACTTGCTCAACTATGTTCATAGCAGCCTTATTCATATCCAGAAATTGGAAACAACCCAGATGTCCTTCAATCAAAGAATGGATAAAGAAAATATGGTACATTTACACAATGGAGTTTTACTTGAGTTTTAACTTTAAGCATAGACCTCAAAAAATAAAAAAGAAATATTAAATTTCCCTAACACCCTCTTTCAGCTGATATAGGAAATTGTGTCTGACAATTAATATACAACCAAAAGTGTTGTACATCAAAAGGCTTAGTAAATTTTTAGGGTTGTTCCCAGCTTTAAACTGAAAAGTAGTGGTCAAAGGATCTTACATGTTTTTAGACAAAAAGTGAATCATACAGTATTTAAATCCTTCATCGTCCAACACTTTGCTTTGTAAATATTCTTCCAACGTGTAGCTTGCAGTTTTATATACTAATTATGGTATTAGTATGCAGCATTTGGGAAGGCAGTATGGTAATATTTGGCAAACTTTTAAAAGTATTTAGAAGATTCTTGTTTTAGAAACAACTAAAGGTGCTTCTCAGCCGTTGGGTATTCCTCAGTTGAGAATTCTTTTTTTTTTTTTTAGCTATGTACAACATTTTTTATAGGGTTATTTGATTTTCTTGGAGTCTAACTTCTTGAGTTCTTTGCATATATTGGATATTAGCCATCTATCAGATGTAGGATTGGTAACGATCTTTTCCCAATCTGTTGGTTGTCGTTTTGTCTTTACAGTGTCCTTTGCCTTACAGAAGCTTTGCAATTTTGTGAGGTCCCATCTGTTGATTCTTGATCTTACAGCACAAGACATTGGTGTTCTGTTCAGGAATTTTTCCCCTGTGCCCATATGTCTGAGGCTCTTCTCCACTTTTTTCCTCTATAAGTTTCCATGTACCTGGTTTTATGTGGAGGTCTTTGATCCACTTGGACTTGATCTTTGTACAAGGAGATAAGAATGCATCAATTTGAATTCTCCTACATGCTAACTTCCAGTTGAGCCAGCACCATTTGCTGAAAATGCTGTCTTTTTGCCACTGGATGGTTTGAGCTCCCTTGTCAAAGATCAAGTGAACACAGGTGTGTAGGATCATTTCTGGGTCTTGAATTCTATTCCATTGCTCTACTTGTCTGTCACTGTACCAATACCATGTAGTTTTTAAATTATAATTGCTTTGTAGTACAGCTTGAGGTCAGCCAGGGACTAAACCACCAACCAAAGAGTACACATGGTGGGAATCATGGCTCCAGATGCATATGTAGCAGAGGATGGCCTAGTCAGGCATCAATGGGAGGAAAGGCCCTTGGTCCTGTGAAGGCTCTATGCCCCAGTGTAGGGGAATGCAAGGGCATGGAGGCTGGAGTAGGTGGGTTGGTGAGCAGGGGGAGGGTGGGAAATGGGGGAGAGTGTTTTTCAGAGGGGAAATCAGGAACAGGGATAACATTTGAAATGTAAATAAAGAAAATATCCAAAAATAAACAACTAAAGAACTCCAAATAGAAATGTATACATGAGAAGGACCTGTTCATGTGCAATGCAAATACAAGGCAAACATCTTTTTTTTCGTGGCACTGAAAATAACATACCCATATTAGTGAATACTATGCAAGCAACAATGAGACTGAGGTAAATGTGTAGAAATAAATCTATAAGCTGTATAAAAATATGATCGCACATATAGTAAAAATGTATATACATGTATATGTACACGTGTGTATGGAATTTTATTGGTAATGGTTTAGGATATCTAAGGAAGAAAGGGGATACAATACAAGGTTAAAGGGCAAATTCTACATTTTTTTTCAGTATTCAACATAGGCAGCCATTAATTATGCTTTCCAAATACTTATAGCTCTTTGACTTTAAGCATTAATCACACTTTATGGCCTCATTGTGATTGATGGGGCCGTGTAGCTGGCTCTGGCCACACTTGTGTAGCACGTTCAGGCCAAAGCACTTATTTACCATTGTGATACCTTGCACTGCTATCTTTATGCAACAGTGACTGGTTATATGATGACTAGTCACTAAGAGGAGCTTCTAGTTATCACATTTACATAAATGAAAAATAAAACTACTGTAAAACCACTAAAATTTGGGGATTATGACAGCACCATCATAATTTAAATGATCTTAACTGAGACAGTTGAAATGTTGTAATATTACCCTGAGGTCAATATTATACCTTCTGGGTATGTTAACTTAGGCAAATTAACATGATGTCTAGAAGACCAAATAATATTATCTTCATAGAAAGTAAAAATTTGAAGAAACTATTATATGACATACTCTAGATGCAATATAACCATTTCCTTCTATTCTCCAAGGCAGACCTCATTTTACTGCACTTTACTATGTTTCTCAGATACTGCAGGTTTTATGAATTTAGGGTCTGTGGTCAGCCTGTATTAATCAAGTCCAAGTCCATCCATGCCATTGCCCTAACACTATGTGCTAACGTCATGCCTCTGTATCACATTTTAGCCATTATCATAATATTTCACACTTTTCACTCATATTATATCAGTTATGGTGATTTGTTGTTAGTGATTTGTGATGATAATGCAATTTTGTGGGGTGCCATGAACTGTGGCCACAGAAGAAAGTTAAGACAAATTTTCTGGCTGCTACACAGAGCAGTCATTCTTTCATTGCTTTCCTAGGGACTCCTTATTCCCTGAGACACAACAATATTAAAATAGGCCAGATATCAATCCCACAGAGGCCTCTCATAATGAAATTCAAAAGAAGAGCCCCAAGTCTCTCACTTTAAAGAAAAAGCTAGGCATTCTTGCACCAATGAGGCAGATTATGAGTACAAAGGAAAAGTTCTTGAAGTGGGCTAAGTAAGCATGCTATGTCAGTGAGTGCAATGAATGATATGACAATGCAAAGTTTTCTTGCTGAACTATAGAAAGGTTTATGGTCTGGAAAGAAGACCAAACTGCCACAACATTCCCATATGCCAATGCCTGATTTGGAACCATCCTCCCGTTCTTCAATTCTAGGAAATCTGCAAGAAATGAGGATGTTGCAGACAAAAAGGTTGAAATTTGAAGAGACTAGTTCTTAAGATTTGAGTAAAAAAAAATGTCTTCATAACATTAAATTAAATGGTGAAGTAGCAAATGCTGGGGCTGGGGCTAGAGCAAATTATGCAGAAGACCTAGCCAAGATGATGGATGAAGGAGGTGACTCTAAGCAACAGATTTTTCAATGTACATTAAACAACCTTCTATCGGGAGAAGATGCCATCTAGGACTTTCCTACCTTGTAGCTTAGCTTTTTGTTCTGTTCTGTTCTGTTCTGTTCTGTTCTGTTCTGTTCTGTTCTGTTCTGTTCTGTTCTGTTCTGTTCTGTGTTATTTTTCTGTTGTGATAAAACACTGACAAAGTTTGGGTAAGGAAAGGGTTGATTTGCCATACATCTTCAAGGGGAGGCAGGACAAGAGCTGGAGGCAGGAATTGAAGCAGAGACCATGGAGGAATGCTGTTTACTGGCTTGTTTCCTCTAGCTTGCACAAATACTTTTCCTACCCTGTCCTAGCCCACCTGATTGGAATGGGTCCTGCCCACAGTAGGCTTGACCCTACTGCCCTTTCATTTGCCTGCAGATTTCATAATGTCATTTTTTTAATGGCAGAGTAATACTCTACTGTGTAAATATAGCATATTTTCTGTATCCATTCTTTAGTTAAAGGATATCTAGTTTGTTTACGGTTTCTGGCTATTATGAATAAAGCTGCTATGAGCATAGGTTTAAAGCTGCTATGACCATAGGTTAGCAAGAGTCTGCATAGTATGGTGTAGCTTATTTTGCGTATATAGAATATGGTTGGAACCAGAAAATATCATCTTGAATGAAATGAAATGAGTATATACTCATTTATAAGTGGATATTAGCCATAAAGTACAGAACAATCATGCTACAAACCACAGACCCAAAGAAGCTAAGGAATAAGGAGCAGCCAAAGGTGAATGCTTGAATATCACTGATAAAAGGAAGATTAGACAGCACAGGTTGATGGAGGGAGGGGATTTTATGGGGGACAGATGGGGGTGGGAAAAGGAGGGATGAGGTGGGGAGAGGATGGAGGGAGAGTACTGGGAAAGACAACTGGATTCAGGAGCATCTCTGGGACAAGGTAAAAACCTATGAAAATGGAAACTCCCAGGAATCTATAAGGGTGATCTTAGCTAAGACTCTTAGCAGTGGGGGATATGGACCCTGTAACAGAGTAAAACTTCCAAAGAAGGGAATGGGACACCAACCCAGCCACAAAACCTTGGACCCACCATTTTTCCTGCTTACTAGATTTGCAGGGGTAAAAGATGGAACAGAATTTGAGGAAAGGGCCAACCAATGACTGGTCCAGCTTGAGATCCATGCCATGAGAAGGAGTCCACCCCTGGGACTATTAATCATATTCTGCTATATTTGCAGACAGGAGTTTAGCATAACTGTCATCAGAAAGACTTCATCCAGCAGCTGAAGGAAACTGATGAAGAGACCCACAGTCTAACATTAAATGGAGCTTGGGGAATCCTGTAGAAGAGGAGGAATGATTGAAGGATCAAGAGAGGTCACTGACACCACAAGAAAAAGTACAACATTAACTAACCTAGGCCCATAGGAGCTCATAGAGACTGAACTGCCAACCAGAGCACATGCAAGGGATAGGCCTAGGTTCTTTGCACATATAAAACAGTTGTGCGGCTTGGTCTTCATGTGGGACTCCTAAAGCAAGAGTAGGAGCTGTTTCTGGCAACATTGCCTGCCTTTGGTTCCCTTTCTCCTAACTGGGATGTCTTGTCTACCCTCAATAGAAGAAGATGTGCCCAGTCCTACAGCAACTTGATGTGCCAAGGTGGATATCCATAGGAGGTCTCCCCCTTTTCTGAGGAAAAAGGGAGGAGTTATAGGGGGAGATGAGGTGAGAGAAGGACTGGGAGATGAGAACAGGAGGGGGAGAAGCTGAAATCAGATTAGAATGTAAAGTAAATGATTAATCTAATAAAAAGAAAAGAAAAAGGAAATGCCCACTATACTGGCCACAGGCTAATTCAATAGAGTCAATTTATCAATCAGGTTTCTTCTTTCCAGGTATGTCAGGTTGACAACTAACTAGTGCTAATAGTGATAGGTGTGAGTAGACATCATCTTATGGCTTCAAGTCTTCAAAGGTCAATCTGACTTTCTTGTTAAGAGCTAATGTAGCCAAAAACTCTAGGTTGAAACCAAGAGTTCATTTAACCTTTGGAAATGCCTTTGATCCTGAAGAACTTTATATGGCTTAATAAAGCCAGGACAATAGCATATCTATTTATACTATGCTTTCATGAATATTTTAAGGTCTACAGCTAGGACAAACAAAGACAAATTAATTGTCTGTTTATTGTACTGTTGTTTGTCAAATCAACTGCTCACCTAAAAGCTCCAAGAAAGATGTACTATGGAGTTAACAATGTTCTTGTGCTTGTCATCACGAGATTCATCTACAGCAGCTCTTGGATCATAAACTGTAGAGCATACATGGTAAGACTAAAAGCTCACTAGATAGTGATGCTCTTGTGGAACCAAAAAAAAGTACATTTCCTGAAAAAGATCTATTCATTTTAGGTACCATAACAAAAATTAGTAACCCAAGGAAAGAGGTAAAAAAAAAAAAACAAAAACAAAGTAGGTCAAACAGTCTTCTATTGGAAGGAATTTTGGAGAAAGTCATTCCAACTCTCATGGATAACTAAGGGATTCAGTACTTTGCTGTATGAAACAACTGCAGCTTCAGAAGAAAAGGAGCTAGAATTATTGTTGGGACCTAAAGATGCGATTAAATTGCTACAAATCCCATGAATAAAAATGAAGAGTTGTTTTTTATGGATGAAAAAATTAAGCAGTTTCTTGAGAGAGTGTACTTCTGGTACACATAGTGTGAACCCCAGTGGAAATGACAACAATGGATTTATTAGTATTTTATAAACCTAGTGAAAAAGGCAGAGGCAGGGATTGAAAGGATTCAATTTTGAAAGACATTCCATGGTTGGTAAAGTGTTGTCAAACTGCATGACAAAGTATAGAGAAATCTTTCAAAGAGGATGAATCAATTGATGTAGGAAACCTCACTGTGGTCTTATTTTAAGAAGTTGCTATATGCCACTCTGGCTTATAGTAACTTCTACCACCAGTCAGTATCCATTAGCATCAAAGCAAGATTCTTCACCAGGATAAGGCTTATGACTTATTGAAGGTCCAGATAGCTATCGATGTTTCATAGCAATGAAGTATTTTTAATTAAGGTATTTAAGTTGCCTTGTTAAAAATGTTTTTCTAGCCAACTTGGATGCAGAGGTCCACAACCAAACAATGGATGGAGTTTTGGCAATGTTATGGAAGAGTAGGGGAAAGGAGTGCAGTCCCTAAAGGGAATAGAAACTCCACAGGAAGACCAACAGAGTCAACTAATCTGGATCTTGGGGATCTCAGAGTCTGAACCACCAACCAAAGAACATACACAGGCTGGACCTAGGCCTCCCCACACATATGTAGTAAATGTGCCTCTTGGTCTTCTTGTGAGTCCTGGTCAACTGGAACAGGGGCTATCCCAAAAGCTATTACCTGTATATAGACTATGTTCTACTAGCTGGGCTGCCTTTTCTGGCCTCAGTGGGAAAGAATGTGCCTAATCTCACAGAGTTTTGAGGCACTGAAGTTGGGGGAGATCCAGTGGGCCTTCACCTTCTCAAAAGGGAAGAGGATGGAGGATGGGGATTGGGTTTGTGGAAGTAGGTGGCTGAGAGGGCGAAAGTGATCTGGATGTAAAGTGAATAAATTAAAAAAAAAATGTCTTGCCATTCCAGACACTGTAGAAATGCAATTTATAAACACGGAGGGAAGTAGGGTGCTGTGGGGAGTACATTACTTAGTTCCTTTTGATAGTTGGTTTGCTCTAGTCATCTGGGACTTAGCCTACAAAGCCTACAGGGTATGCCTGTATTTCGATGGCAAAGAAAATTGGTTCATTTTTGTTGTTTTTTTTTTTTGTTGTTGTTGTTGTTTGTCCCCAATACAACAGAACACAGAAATTTTCTTGACTACTGAACAAAATATTTTTTGCCTGGAACCTGTGTTTTTGTTGTTGTTGTTGTTGTTGTTGTCTCCTATGGAATATAATCATCTTTGTTTAAGAAGGGAAGCCAAAGAAGGTAAAAGAGTGACAATATGATTTGTTTATTTAGTCTCTACAATATGATTCAGGAAAAGAAGCAACCCTCATGTTCAAAATGAAGTTAAAGCATATTGTACCCTTGGAGTAGTTGACCAACACAAAATGGACTCCATAGTTTGTATGTGTGTGTGCCTACTTTTGTTTTGTTTTTTTTTTTTTTTTTTTGTTTTGGAGGGGAAAGTTTGTTTGTTTGTTTGTTTGTTGGTTGGTTGGTTGGTTGGTTAGTTGGTTTTTTGAGACAGGGTTTCTCTGTGTAGCCCTGGCTGTCCTGGAACTCACTCTGTAGACCAGGCTGGCCTCAAACTCAAAAAGTTGCCTGCCTCTGCCTCCCAAGTGCTGGGATTAAAGGCGTGCGCCACCACACCCGGCTCTGTTTTTGTTTTTTTGCTTGTTGGTTGTTTGGTTGGTTTGTCTTATTGGTTCTAATGCTTAGTTTGTCAGATTTGATTTTCATTTGGACAGTTGTTTTCTGAGAGAGACAGAACATGAACTTGGGTAAATAGAGGCAAGAATTATCTTTGAGGACTTGGGAAAGGAGAAAGAATATGATCAAAATATATTGTGTGTTTAAAATATTTATTAGATATTTTCTTTATTTACATTTCAAATGCTATCCCGAAAGTTCCCTATACCCTTCCCCTGACATGCCCCCCTACCCACCCATCCCACTTCTTGGCCCTGGCATTCCCCTGTACTGGGGCACAATAAAATTTGCAAGACCAAGGGGCCTCTCTTCCAAATGATGGCTGAATAGGCCATCTTCTGCTACATATGCAGCTAGAGACACAAGCTCTGGGGGTACTGGTTAGTTCATATTGTTGTTCCACCTATAGGGTTGCAGACCCCTTCAGCTCCTTGGGTGCTTTCTCTAGCTTCTCCATTAGTAGCCCTGTGTTCCATCCTATAGATGACTGTGAGCATCCACTTCTGTATTTGCCAGACACTGGCATAGCCTCATACAAGACAGCTATACCAGGGTCCCTTCAGAAAAATCTTGCTGGCATATGTAATAGTGTCTGGGTTTAGTGGCTGATTATGGGATGGATCCCCCGGTGGGGTAGTCTCTGGAAAGTCCATCCTTTTGTCTTAGCTTCAAACTTTGTCTCTGTAACTCCTTTCATGGGTATTTTGTTCCCTATTCTAAGGAGGAATGAAGTATCCACAAGTTGGTCTTCCCTCTTCTAGATTTTCTTGTGTTTTGCAAATTGTATCTTGGGTATTCTAAGTTTCTGGGCTAATATCCACTTATCAGTGAGTGCATATTTAATGACTTCTTTTGTGATTGGGTTACCTCACTAAGGATGATATCCTCCAGATACAAGATTAATTATATAAATTATATTATACCTGTCTTAATTTGGGTTTCAATTGCTGTAATAAAACACTATAGCCAAAAACAAGTTGGGGAGGAGTTTCTTAGATTTCCATATTGCTGTTCATCATTGAAGGAATTCAGAACAGGAACTCAAATAGAGTAGGAACCTGGAGCCAGGGGCTGATGCAGAGGCCTGCTTCCTAACTAGGACTACCAGCCCAGGAATGATAACACCCACAACTGGTTGGACTCTGCTTTATGAATCACTAATTAAGAAAATGCCTTACAGCAGTATCTTATGAAGGCATGTCATCCACTCAGAAAACTCTAGCTTATGTCATGCTGAAATAAAATTAGCCAGTACAATTAATCTCTTGTCAACTTGACAGACGAACGCAACACTGTCAAGCCACAACTTTTCCTTTCTAATGTGTAATCTCAAGATAAAATGTTTTACAAACTTAAAAGTTTCCTGCAATTCTTACAAAATTGAAATGCTTTAAAATTCAATCTTTTAAAAAAGAAAACCAAAGTCTGTTTAAAACCCAAATCTCTTTTTTAAATTCAATCTCTCACCTCTGTTCTCCTGTAAAATAAAATAAAATAAAATAAAATAAAATAAAATAAAATAAAATAAAAGTCTAATAATTCATTACTTCAAGAGGGAAATACCAGGATACAGTACAGTCACAATCAAATCAAAACAATGTCCAATGCCTGGGATTCCCTCAGGCTCTTCTGAGCTCCTCCAAAGGACTTGGGTCACTCCCCCAGCTCTGTTCTCTGCAACACAAACAACTTGTTTTCTAAGCTCAGGCAGGCAACACTCACCACTGATGCTGTTCTTGGTGGTCATTCCATGGTACTGGCATCTCCAAAATACTGGGGCCTTCTGATGCATCTGAGCTGCACTTTCAGCAATAGCCTCTCCTGGGCTCTCTTTATGGTCCCCAGCTTCAAATTCTCTGCATGACATTTTCAGTCCTGGGCCTCCAACGGCTACTGAGGCTGCACCTTCACCAATGGCCTCTCACAGTGCCAATCCTCAGCTGCTCTCCATGACCTCTTCATGTCTTCAAAACCCATACCATCTGTGTTACTCTTACACTAACAAGTTTGGCTGCTAGCATTGTGGTACAACCTTAGCTGCCCTAGAATACAGCTCTCCTGTGCTGACTCTCAGGAAACATTTCCCAGAAGATTTTTGCCTCAATGACGCTGGTCGCTTTTTGGTCACTGCTAATATCTCAGCTCTACCTGACCAGCATGGAGTATCCCAGCAAAGTAAAGGTTTCACATTAGAAGTTCTAGTCTCTTATATCTGGTATCTCTGGTATTAGAGCAGATTCTTCAGCTCCACCTAACCAGAGCCACAGATTCTTAAGTCAAAGAACAAATTGTCCCTGATAGAGTCTTTAACCTACCCTATGAAACTTCACAGGCGAGTCCTCCATCTTCAGCACTGTTCTCAACATACTTAGCTTCTAAGCTCTTATAGAACATCTCACCAAGTTTTAAATAGTCAGTGGCTTTTCTAGCCCAAACTCCCAAAGTCCTTCCATTATCTTCCCCAAATCAACATGGTCAGGTCTGTGACAGATCTGTCACTGGTTCTGATGTGTCTTAGTTTGGGGTTTTTTGTTGCTGCAATGAATGAAATAGCATGACCAAAAATGAAGTTGAGGAAAGAATTTATTTGGTTTATACTTCTATATTGCTGTTCATCGCTGAAAGAAATCAGGACAGGACCTGACACTGTGCAAGAACCTGGAGTCAGGAGATGATGCAAAGGTCATGAAGAGGTGCTAGTTACTGGCTTATTCCTAATGACTGCTTGCTCAGCCTGCTGTCTTATAGAACCCAGGACTACCCAGAATGGGCTGGGCCCTCCCTATCAATCTCTAATTAATAAAATGCCTTACAGCCATATCTCAATTGAGGTTCCCACCTATCAGATAACTCCAGCTTGTGTCAATTTGACATAAAACTATCCACTATAATACCCATAAAAGGTATACTGAGTTTATTAATAAAATTAAAATATTTTAAAATAATTTTAGTCTTTGGAGGTTATAGTTACATCATTCCCCCTTTTATTCATTTCCTTCCCTCAAACCACCTACATATTCCAACCTTGCTTTCTTTTAATACATTGCTACTTTTTTGTAATTACTGTTTCATATCTATATGTATATTTCTAAATATATAAACACAATACGTGCAAACAATATAATGTTACTTGTTTGTATGTCTTCAGGGCTGATAATTTGTTATTGGATAACCAATTGCTGTGCTCTTCCTTTGGGAAGACGATTTCCCCCACTCTCAGTATTCTTTAGTTGTCTGCAGTTCTTTGTCTTGGGTTAAGGCCTTGTGAGCTTTGCCCTGTCCACACGAGCATATCTGTTGGGATTGTCTTTGGTCAGGACATATTTATGAAGCCATGTTGGTGAGACTTCATGGGTGTAGTTTCTAACATTTCTAGGAGACATAATCAAACAGAAAACTCCCTGGATCCTTGGCTCCTCCTCTGCAATAATCCCTAAATATTAGGTATGTCCCCCCCACCCCACCCCCACATTAACAAAAAAAGACCATAAATTTAAAAGAGAACAAGGTGGGGGGAACTTGGTGGAAGAGGAAGGTGAAATGATGTGAAAGGATATAAATTTTAAATAAAATAGAAGGATATTAATTTTACAATTTAAAAAAATAACAGAATAATGCAAAATGTAATAATTTAAATTTTTACCATCTATTGATATTTGATGTCCCTTATACAATTCCACTTTTTATCAGGAACTAAAAAGCAATGAACATAGATGTATATACAGTCTGTTTCAGGGTATTGGACCCTTTAAATTTGTGGCTTGGAGTGGTGTAACTATGCCACATGGTAGTTTTTTTTTTTTTTTTTTTTCATTTTTAGAAACCTCCATACTTCTTTCCATAGTGGCTGTACCAGTTTACAATTACATCAACATAAAAAAGTTTCCCTTCTCTCCACATCCTCGCCAGTATTTGTTGTCATTCTGAGGGAGTGAGTTAGAATATAAAAGTCATTTTATTTACATTTTCCTGATAACAAAAATTTTACACACTTTAACAATGTTTATTAGCTTATAGCTTTTCAGATTCCTTGTATCTATCCATAGTTTATTTTTAATTGTTTTTTAATGTCCAGGTTTTGTGTTCATTACACATTTGAGATATTAAATCTCTTTCAGATGTAGAGTTGTTATTTTTTTAATTATACATTAGTATTGTTAAAGAGACCACATATTGAGGATGCAACACAAATACAAACAATGGGGGAATTAACCTGGAAGCCTCTATCCACCTAGCAAGAATTCATAGTGCCAATAGATTGTATGCAGGCTTTTGCAGTGAGAAAAGGCATTGAAAATCTTATCAAGTACTATAAGATTCTAGGAAAGATATTTCCATGGGGACAATAGTGGTGTCATTGTTTGGAGGTAACCTTGTGATTGGATTTGAGGCCCACTTCTTGAGAAAATATAACTAGTGCTTGAAATCTAAGCAAAAACATGATGGCTAGGGATGTCACATACTACTACTATTAATCTAAACATGTATATAGATAAATTTCCCTTCTAAATATTTATATCTTTGGACTACTGCTACTGTCCTTCTTGGCCAAAGACGTTTCAGACTGCAGTTGGTGGCTGATAATACAGGGACTCACAATCAATAAGTCATAATTTTATATCTATGTTATCCTTTTCAAGGCTCAAAGAAATTCACAGAAAAGATGTCAGAAATATTGTAAGCACTGAAAGATAGGGCAAAGACATACAAAACACTCTCTTCTGGGTATAACAATGTAATCAAGAACACACAGAAACAAAAACTAAGATGTGGAAATAGGAGGGGACTAATTAAAAAGAAGAAAGAAGTCTGTAGGGATGGGACAGGATAGAAGTTGTGAAGATAATACTGTGAGAATATCCTTAAAACATTGCATGAATGTATGTAATTGTCAGAGATTAAAATTTTTAAGATTTTTTTAAATATTTAAATACACCAGGTCATCAATTTCCTTACAACAGCAGTCCTGTGTTAGTCTTTCAGAGACACATTAAACTATTTAGGAAATCTGTACCTTTTTCAAAACAGAAATAATGTTATCCTTGAAATGAACTACCAAAAATCTTTAAATCTTTCTTCTCAATGGGACGTGTGTGTGTGTGTGTGTGTGTGTGTGTGTGTGTGTGTGTGTGTGTATCGTATTGGTTGATATAATGATCATCTCATGTTAAAAAGAAAATGGATTTCTATTTTTAAAAGGTAAATTCAGTCCAATGCTTTCACCAGTAAAATTAAGATTAACTCTCCCCAGTACGCATAGTTCTGTAGGTAAAAAGATATGCTGATAAATATCTTCCAAAAACTTCAAAACAGAATTTTTATAAGAAAATGATCTAGTTCAACTAATTATACCTAACTTTATTTCCTATATAGCAAAAAATTGATATATCTTCCTCAGTAAAAGATTATTTTATGAAGGACTAAAGACATCCTTCGCTGATTAAAAAATAGTGGGATTTTTATTAAACATTCTGGTCTACATTCCATGACAAATTTTTGTTTCCCCTAGCTTTTATAAAAGAATTAATATGTAGATTTATATTTGCTCTTGGTGTCTGTCAATATGGGTATAAAGCTCACCACTTAAGCGTGGGCAACCTATTGAGTGAACTTTGTTCCTGAAAATAATTAATTCTCCTCCCTTAGCATCTGTTAACCTGTAGCTCCTCATCTAAGTGTGTGACCTTGTAAGGTCTCTTCCCACCCATGCTGGAATATTGACTAGGGCTTCCCAAATTTATCTGAGTACTTCTTGGCATTTGTATGATCAGAAATAAGCCATAGATTACTAAACATAAGAGTCAAGTGCTGGATTATGTCAGAGATTCACAAAATTGTTTCTCTCCCTTACACAATTAGACAATCTGAGTACCCCTTAATTTAGCTCACTAAATATATACTGAAAATCAACTATATAACCCAATGAGCACAAAGGCTATAGTATCGTGACAAAGATAGACATAACCTTGTTGTCACAGAGATAATGATCTATTAGGAGGATTAAACATTAAATAATCAATATTTATTAACTATTAATATTTAATTATAGCATGCATAAGGAGACAGGTGGTGCATAAAGACTCAATCTAGTATACGATGGATAAATAAATTTTGTTTGAAAAGGGGACGTTTGGCCTTAGCACTGAAGAATGTAATTGTTTTTTGTTTGTTTTTTTTCCTTTTTCTCAACTTCTTTTATTATTATTTTTTTTAATCAGATATTTTCTTCATTTATATTTCCAATGCTATCTCAAAAGTCCCCCATACCCTCCCCCCTTCCCCTACCAACCTACTCCCACTTCTTGGCCCTGGCGTTCCCCTGTAGTGAGGCATATAAAGTTTGAACCTCTGTTAAAATTATAAAAAAAAGTTTTGCTGCATGTTTAAAACATATTCAGAAACTATGCGGTATCATAGACTTCACATTTTGTCTTGTCCTGAGAGAATGATGGAACAAAATATTTATCAAAGGTAGTGAGCTTATCTCTATTTTGAAACATACCACCCTAGCTGCTGTACAGGGAAAGAATTAGAAGCAGAAGAGCAACTAGGACAGCATCCTCAAAAACAGACAAAGTCTATCAAAGGTAAAGTGTTGTTGGCGTGATGGCCATTAAAATGATAATGAAAAGACATAGCTGAAGCACTGTGAAAGATGACACTAAAATAAATAGATAATATAGCCAGGAAGTGATATTTGTAACTTCTTGATCTAGTATAAACTAGTGAAACAAACTGTGCCCCCCCTCCCACAGTCATATGTCATTGTTGTAGATCTTGGCTCTTCTAACTAGGTAGAAAAATGTTGCAGAACATATTCTGATAAAAGATGACAGTGGATCTGGTAGGGTAATGATGATAAGGAAGGTTCTTACCCTCTAAAATGACTGTGTTTTCTTTTAAACTGGGAGTATTTGTCCTACATACTTATTGATAAAAAGTATACCTAAGAAGTAAGGCTTTATGGCACACACCTTTAATCGTAGTTGTTGAGAGACAGGATAGGTAGGTCCCTCTCAGTTTGAGGCCAGCCTGGTATATAGAGTGAGATCCAGGCTAGCCAAGGCTACATAATGAAAACTGATCACAAACAAACAAATAAACAAACAAAAGAAACAAAGAAGTATATCTAATAATTTCATAGGTAGGTAGAAAGAAAATACTTCTTCATACAAAGTCATCCTCCTCTTCCTCTTTTCTGATTTCATGCAAATAATGTCTCTCACTGAGGCATGCCACTGCATTCATACCTTTTTGTTCCATACTCTTTACAATGACTGTGCTTTCTTGCTTTCTTTTTTTCAGCATTGAAAAATTTAATATTATCAAACTCCATTTATACAAAATAATCAGTAGACAGAATGTAAGCTCAATAGAAATCACAATATTTTCCCCTAAAATAGTAAAATAATCCTAAAGTCTGTAAGGAAGTAGGACGGTCTCAAAATAGTCAAGAGAGCCCTGAATAACATGAACAAAGCTGGAGCCATTATACATCTTCAAAAGATACAATCAAGCTATAGTCATCAAGCAGCATAATGGTATTAGCATAAAAGGACACACAAACCACTAAAAAGAGTCCAGAATTACATCTGGGTATCTCCAGTCACCTTAAAGTTTCAGGGTATCTCCAGTCAACTTAAAGTTTTACAGGTTTTTGTTTTGTTTTTGTTTTGTTTTGTTTTATTGTTTTTTGGGTTTTTTTTACTTTTTAATTATTTCCTTTTTTAACTGGATATTTTCTTTATTTACATTTGAAATGTTATCCCCTTTACCAGTTTCTCCTCCTGAACCCCCCTATCCCATCCTCCCTCCCCCAGCTTCTATGAGGGTGCTCCACCACCCACCCATCCACTCCTGCCTCCTTGCCCTAGCATTCCCCTATACTGGAACATTGAGCCTTCCCAGGACCAGGGGCCTCTCCTCTCATTGATGTCCAACAAGGCCATCCTCTGCTACATATGTGGCTGGAGCCATGGGTCCCTCCATGTATACTCTTTGGTTGGTGATTTAGTTCCTGGGAGCTCTAGGGGGTCTGATATTGTTCTTCCTACGGGTTACAAAGCCCTTCAGCTACTTTAGTCCTTTCTCTAACTCCTCCACTAGGGACCCCATACTCAGTCCAATGGTTGGCCATGAGCATCTGCCTCTTTATTTGTCAGTCTCTGGCAGAGCCTCTCAGGAAACAGCCATATCAGGCTCCTATCAGCAAGCATTTTTCTTGGCACTGACAATAGTGTCTGGGTTTGATGACTGTATATGTGATAAATCCACATGTAGGGCAGTCTCTGGACGGCCTTTCCTTCCATCTCTGATCCACACTTTGTCTCCATACTTCCTCCTGTGAGCATTTTATTCCCCCTTCTAAGAAGCACTGAAGCATCTACACTTTGTTCTTCTTTCTTCTTGGACTTCATATGGTCTGTGAATTGAATCTTGGGTGGAGCATAGATGTTCAGAATTGGAGAGTTCTTCTTGGTAGATTTTTCCTTTGATGAGTATGAAGTGTCCTTCCTTATACTTTTTTATAATTTTTGGTTGAAATTAGATTTTATTCAATATTACAATGGCTATTCCAACTTGTTTCTTGAGACCATTTGCTGGGAAAATTGTTTTCCAGCCCTTTATTCTGAGATAGTGTCTGTCTTTGACACTGAGGTGCATTTCCTATATGCAGCAAAATGTTGGGTCCTGTTAAGTATCCAGTCTGTTAGTCTATGTCTTTTTATTGGGGAATTGAGTCCATTGATATTAAAAGATATTAAGTAATAGTGATTGTTGCTTTCTGCTATTTTTGTTCTTAGAGGTGGAATTATGTTTCTGAGGTTATCTTCTTTTGAGTTTGTTGAAAGAAGATTACTTTCTTGCTTTTTCTAGGGTGTATTTCCCCTCCTCCTGTTGGCATTTTCCATCTATTATCTTTTGTAGTGCTGATTTTGTGAAAAGATATTGTGTAAATTTGGTTTTGTCATGGAGTATCTTGTTTTCTATATCTATGGTAATTGCGTGTTTTGCTGGGTATAGTAGCCTTGGCTGGCATTTGTGTTTTCGTAGAGTCTCTATGACACCTGCCCAGGATCTTCTAGCTTTCATAGTCTCTGGTGAGAAGTCTGGTGTAATTCTGATAGGTCTGGCTTTATATGTTACTTGACCTTTTCCCCTTACTGCTTTTAATATTCTTTCTTTGTTTTATGCATTTGGTGTTTTGACTGTTATGTGGCAGAAGAATTTCTTTTCTGGTCCAGTCTATTTGGAGTTCTGTAGGCTTCTTGTATATTTATGGACATTTCTTTCTTTAGCTCAGGGAAGTTTTCTTCCATAATTTTGTTGAAGATATTTACTGGCCCTTTAATGTGGGAATCTTCACTCTATTCTATACCTATTATCCTTAGGTTTGGTCTTCTCCTTGTGTCCTGCATTTCCTGGATGTTTTGGATTAGGAACTTTTTGCATTTTGAGTTTTCTTTGACTGTTGTGTCAATGTTTTCTATGGTATCTTCTGCACCTGAGATTCTCTCTTCTATCTCTTGTAATCTGTTGGTGATGCATCTATGACTCCTGATCTCTTTCTTAGGTATTTGGGCATGGAATGCTGTGGCACAGGATCAGCTCTGGGCACTGTGGCACAGGATCTGCTCTGGGAGCAGAAAAAAAACGGAGGGATCTTGTCTTGTGTCCTGAGGGTTCTGGGCAGGTCCCTATGAGCAGAAATTGTGGTCTTACCTGTGCTCACAGGTGTGTCTGCACTCCTGGGAGACCAGCTCTTTCCTGGTGGTGTTTGGGTATGTAGTGCTGTGGCACAGGATCAGCTCCAAGCACAGACGGAAAAAAAAAAGCTGTGCTTTATTTTAAACTGTAGACGTTTGTCTTATATACATGGGAATTATTTGAACTTGGGTTGTCTATATTCTGTTTTGTGACTCAATTCACACATGTTCCTCTGGCCACTAAAGGAGACATGATCATCTAGGAATGTAGTCTCCTACACATGAGTTTGAACTTAGCATGGTATAATGATCAATTCAATCTCCCATCTTTAGAAACTCTAAGAATTCAGCCTGAGCCAAGGCATTGCCAACTCAATGACAATAAACAACAATGCTGAATATTCTCTATGGCATCCCAGAGTTGAAAGCAAAGAATTTAAAGGCTTGTTTCTTTGCAAAAACTGCATATTCTGCCATCAGATTACTTTAATGTCCTGCCAGTGCCATTCACTGCTTCTAGGCTTTGGAGAAGATACTTAACCTTTTAATAGCTGATTTTTTCATTTATAAATGAGACAATAATAGCATTTTTAGAATAGATACTATTATACATGGGATATCTAGCATATGTAAATAATTTATAGACAACTGTTGTCATCTTTAATGTCTAACTTATGTAGTATTCACTGATTACAAATTGTCAGCTTATAAATAAGGACACTGAGTCCCAAAAATTATTGAAATTTTTCTAGATGATATTACTACAAACTGTGTAGCTGAGATTCAAGACCAAGTCTTTTGCATTTAAAGCCCATGTGTTTACGCCAGCTCATCATGTGAGGAGGTTCCCAGTAACTCGGGGTAAAATGCAAAACTGCACATGATCTTCACTGATGGCAATGTCCAAAGGCAGAGTTCCTCTTTGGTTTTCTTTTCTCTGCATCTCTTTTCTGTCTTGTTATCCTAATGTTTTGAGTTAGAAGTACCATCTATTCATTTGCTCTGCTTAAACAACTTTCCAAGTTCAGTCAAATATCCAAAATTATATACTGTATCCCAGGGGAATTCGCAACTGTGAATTTTGAAAGACTGAAGGAGCATGCCCAGGACCTGCATTGTTGCTCTGTTTAACATTATGCTTTCCAGTTTAGTGTTTTTATGGGGTTCCTGAGTGTGCAAACGAGTGGGCCTCTGTTTCTTGTGCCTTATCTTGTGCTGCTTTTCTTCCCTTTATTTGTTTTGTCTTATTCTGATGTTTTGGTTCGGCTGAATATTATTCTATTTTATTTACTATATTATATCTTTTTATTATCCCTTAGAAGGCTGTTTTCTAATGAAAGGCAGAAAGAGAATGGACCTTGATGAGAGGAGAGGTGGGGAGAAATTGGGAGGAGAGAGAGTGGAAACCATATTCAGGATTTTTGTGTGTGTGACTGAAAAAAATAAATTTTAAAAAAAGAAAAAATTGCTACTGTGTTGTCATGGGACAGGTAATCAAAGAAAGTAGAAATACAGGAAAAATAATCAGAAGAAACAATGAAGACGGTATGGGCATATTATTATAGTAAAGCAATATTGATAGATAAAGACTAATGTTACAGTAAAAATGACATTCTATTTAGCGGCATAAAAGTGTACACTAGGACAGAATTTCTGACAGTGATTGCTTTTCCTTCTAAACAATGGTCCTATGCTGCAGGGTTTTCCTTTATGCCCTTTTTTAAAAATTTTTTTAAAGTTTTTTTTTTAATTTTTTATTAGGTATTTTCCTCATTTACATTTCCAATGCTATCCCAAAAGTCCCCCATACCCACACCCCTACTCCCCTACCCACCCCCTCCCCCTTTTTTAGCTCTGGCGTTCCCCTGTACTGGGGCATATAAAGTTTGCAAGTCCAATGGGCCTCTCTTTCCAAACAATATCACTTTTGCTGTCATCCTTATTTATACATTTGGGGAGCAGTAATTGTCTTTAGCTGCATATGTATCAAAAGATGGCCTAGTCGGCCATCACTGCAAAGAGAGGTCCATTGGACTTGCAAACTTTATATGCCCCAGTACAGGGGAACGCCAGGGCCAAAAAGGGGCAGTGGGTGGGTAGGGGATTGGGGGGGTGGGTATGGGGGGCCTTTGGGATAGCATTGAAAATGTAAATGAGGAAAATACCTAATTTAAAAAAAGATAAACATCATTTCTATAAATTTAAAAACAGATGCCTTAAATAAGCAACAAATAACATGCTTAGATGGGTAGGATATCAATATATGTATGGGAGGGGATGTGGGTGGGTTTTATAATGTTGAATGGGGAAAAAAAACAGTAGTTACTCCAAAATATGTTGTTGGGGGAGGAGCACAATCTTGAGGAAAAATATAAAAATATAACTATTTTACTATGAAATTTAAACACAAAGTGGCACACTTATTAAATGTTTATTTACTACACAGATAAAATGATATAGAATTTTCAGATCAAAATGATGTTATATAATGTTTACAACTGGGTAACATGTTTTACCTATTACTATATCATAAAGTTTTTCATATGGTAGTACAAATAAACCTACTTCATATTTTATAGGGGACCATTGCCTTTTTAATCCATAACTAACAAAGTACATCATCTATAAGAATAATTACCAACCACTAAAACAGTCTTATAATGAATATCCTTATTTGAGTGTATGTATTGTATAATATTCATATGAATATATCTCAATATGATAAACTCACAGAAGGATGATCTTCCAAAGCTAAATAAATTTTATATTTTGAAAGATTTTTCCAAATATTCTTCAATTGTCTATTAATTAATTGTTCTGGCCACTAATAAAATATTAGTGAACTTTTTTTTGAAATCCCCACCAACACTGATATACTGTTTTCATCTTTATTATAGCTTTACTTATGAGGTTATTGTTTATATGTTTATTGACTTTTTACATTTCAATCTGTTCTAACTCATAAAAAAATATAATTTGTAGCCCCAGATTCCCAGATTTGAGGAGCAGAAAAACATAAAAATGTATAATTTCAGAGGTACTAGGTCATATTTCAATATTTTCAATATATACATTATATAATGCTTAAGTCAGGGTAACTATGTCTGTCTCCTCAAATATATGTAATTTCTGTACAATAAAAATATGAATGTGCTCTCTCAGTTTTGGTAATTTATTTTTCTGTAAATAGCTTTGCTCATATCTTTTGTTTAACTTCCACTCAAATGCTTGATTTTTTAAAATGAGTATTAATAAAACACCTCTATATTTATATATAGATATTTTTGTCAGCAGTCCTATTTTATAATTAAGAAGTACTCCTTAAGTTTTCTGAAAGTCAAAAATGTTAACTTACAAGTAAGGTAAATGCTTATTTTAAAAAGAAAACAGTAAAAGCCAGGTGTGTGAGGCATCCTTCCAAACACACACACACACACACACACACACACACACACACACACACACACACACAAAATGTACTTTTTGTCAAAAAAAAGAAAAAAAATACATTTTATGGAAATTGCCATCTTCAATATCAGTGTCTATTTATACAGTGATTTTATAGTCATTAAGCAAAGAGAATCTGCAGAGATGGGATGGAAACACATGAACTGCATCAGTGCCTGCCAAGGAGCTGAAGCACTTACACAGTATACTCAAGTTGAAGATTCCTTTTGTTAGTTTCATCCCCTTGCCATGAATGGACAGGAAGGTACTTGTTTGGTAAATTGTTCCAGTGACAAAAGAGTCTGTATTTCTTACTTACAGTAAATGGCTAGCACCTGGATTCAGCCTGTTAGACAACTCTGCTGTAAATGCAAGAAACTGAATGACAACTCAGCCCCATCCAAGCCCTTTATCCTTCAAATGACATAGCTGATACTTTTTATTTTTAATTAGGTATTTATTTCATTTACATTTCCAATGCTATCCCAAAAGTACCCCCCACTCTCCCACACCCACTCCTCCACCCACCCACTCCCACCTCTTAGCCCTGGCTTTCCTCTGTACTGAGGCATATAAGGTCTGCACGACCAATGGGCCTCTCTTTCCACTGATGGCCGACCAGGCCATCTTCTAATACATATGCAGCTAGAGACATGAGCTCTGGGGGTGGGGGGGGTTCATATTGTTGTTCCATCTATAGGGTTGCAGATCCCCTCAGCTCCCTGGGTACTTCCTCCAGCTCCTCCATTGGGGACCCTGTGAGCAATCCAATAGCTGACTGTGAGCATCCACTTCTTTGTTTGCTAGGCCCGGGCATAGTCTCACAAGAGACAGCTATATCAGGGTCCTTTCAGCAAAATCTTGCTAGTGTATGCAATGGTGTCAGCGATTGGAGGCTGATTATGGGGTGGATCCCTGGATATGGCAGTCTCTAGATGGTCCATCCTTTCATCTCAGCTCCAAACTCTGTCTCTGTAGCTCCTTCCATGGGTGCCTTGCTCCCAATTCCAAGAAGGGGCAAAGTATCCACACCTTGGTCTTCGTTCTTCCCGAGCTTCATGTGTTTAGCAAATTGTATCTTATATCTTGGGTATTCTAAGTTTCTGGGCTAATATCCACTTATCAGTGAGTACATATCATGTGAGTTCTTTTGTGATTGAGTTACCTCACTCAGGATGATGCCCTCCGGGTCCATCCATTTGCCTAGGAATTTCATAAACTCATTCTTTTTAATAGCTGAGTAGTACTCCATTGTGTAAAGGTAACACATTTACTCTATCCATTCCTCTGTTGAAGGGCATCTGGGTTCTTTCCAGCTTCTGGCTATTATAAATAAAGCTGCTATGAATATATGTCCACATGTCCATATGCTCCATAGTGGAGCATGTGTCCTTCTTACCTGTTGGAACATCTTCTGGATATATGCCCAGGAGAGGTATTGCGGGATCCTCCAGTAGTACTATGTCCAATTTTCTGAGGAACCACCAGACTGATTTCCAGAGTGGTTGTACAAGCCTGCAATCCCACCAGCAATGGAAGAGTGTTCCTCTTTCTCCATATCCTCACCAGCATCTGCTGTCACCTGAATTTTTGATCTTAGCCAATCTGACTGGTGTGAGATGGAATCTCAGGGTTGTTTTGATTTGCATTTCTCTGATGATTAAGGATGCAGAACATTTTTTCAGGTGCTTCTCAGCCATTCTGTATTCCTCAGGTGAGAATTCTTTGTTTAGCTCTGAGCCCCAGTTTTAAATGGGGTTATTTGATTTTCTGGGGTCCACCTTCTTGAGTTCTTTATATATATATATATATATATATATATATTGGATATTAGTCCCCTATCTGATTTAGGATAGGTAAAGATTCTTTCCCACACCCTTCTCAATAGTCACAAATAATATAAAATACCTTGGCGTGACTCTAACTAAGGAAGTGAAAGATCTGTATGATAAGAACTTCAAGTCTCTGAAGAAAGAAATTAAAGAAGATCTCAGATGGAAAGATCTCCCATGCTCATGGATTGACAGGATCAATATAGTAAAAATGGCTATCTTGCCAAAAGCATTCTACAGATTCAATGCAATCCCCATCAAAATTCCAACTCAATTCTTCAACGAATTAGAAAGGGCAATCGGCAGATTCATCTGGAATAACAAAAAACCTAGGATAGCAAAAACTCTTCTCAAGGATAAAAGAACCTCTGGTGGAATCACCATGCCTGACCTAAAGCTGTACTACAGAGCAATTGTGATAAAAACTGCATGGTACTGGTATAGCGACAAGCAAGTAGACCAATGGAACAGAATTGAAGACCCAAAGATGAATCCACACACCTATGGTCACTTGATCTTTGACAAGGGAGCTAAAACCATCCAGTGGAAAAAAGGCAGCATTTTCAACAAATGTTGCTGGCACAACTGGCGGTTATCATGTAGAAGAATACAAATTGATCCATTCCAAAAACTTTGATTGGGGCCTTTGCAAATAGCTATGATAATATTACCATCATGGTTTGTCTCAGTGTACCACTGATATGTCATTAAATACAGCACTATAAAAAATGAACACAAACATCTGATACTAGCCAGAGCAAGCTTGTTCCAGAATGCTACTGCCCTCTATCCTATCGTCTAAGCCTAATCACTGTGTGTTGGTGAGTGCTCTAGGATCACATCTATATTTGCTTTGGGCAGGCTGTATATTCAAAATGGATGGATGCTCTGGATGACAGACAGCAAGGACAAATGGCAAAGGTGAAGCTATTGCCATCCCCTTTAACCTAGAATAATACAAAACACACTCTTCCAACAAATCACAATATAACTCCCTTACTAGTCAGAAGTAAAATGCCACCAAGAAATTATCTTAGGTGGTGAGTTAAACACAAACATTTGAATCAAAAGCAGATGGAAGACATTAAGAATGCAAGATTTAAGAAAGAAAGCAAACTGAATCTTGGACCAGCAAGATGGATGAGCAGGTAAAGGAGCTTTCTGTCAAGCCCAGTACCCTGAGTTTGATTCTGGGACCCACATGGTAGAAGAGAAGAACTAAGACTTAAAACTTGCCCTCAGACCTTCATGCATGTGCTTACAGTTACATATATGCATGTACATACACATTCATAAAATAAAATAAAATATAAGAAACCCAAGATTCTTTTGGCATGAGAAGGTATTCTACAGGCTACAGAAAGAGAAACCTGGACACCAAAACACAAAACCTTCCACCTACAATCTTTCAGCTTCTTGGTGTAGAAAGGCACTCTACAGGCTATAGAAAGAAGAGAAAATAAAACCTCTGGACACCACCCAGCCACAAATCCTTTAAAGTATAACCTGTCCTGCTGGCAACATCTCCTGAGGCAATGGTGATACAGAACCTGTGGGAGTGGCCAACCAATGACTGGTCTCACTTGAGGTGCATGCCACAAGAGGGAGCCCATGTCCACACTGTCTAGATAGCCAGGGACCCTAGACTGAATAGCCCAGAGACTTAGGGTAGAACAAAACAATACTGGGAAAAAACAATAAATGATTCCTAATGATATTCTTCTATACTCATTACCAGAGAGGCTTCCTCCAGCAGCAGATGGGAGCCAGTGCAGAGACCCACAGTCAGACATCATACAGAAAGTCTAAATTGGAGGTCTTCATCAAGTCCCTTCCCTTGGAGATCAGGGAACACCGTGGAAGCCACACAAGTAAAGGACACCAGGAGAATATGGCCCAGTGAATCAACTAAGCAGGGCCCATATGTACGCAGAAACTGAAGCTGCAAGCGTAGGACCTGCAAGGATCTGCATCAGGACCTGTATATGTACTTTATAGCTGTTAGCTTGGCATTTTTTTTGTGAGATTCTTAACAGGAACAGGTGTGTCTCTGACTCTTTTGCCTGTCCTTAAAAAGTTGCTCTCTTCTATTAGGTTGCCTTGTAAAGTCTCTCTATTTTTTTTTTTTTTTTTTTTTTTTGGTTTTTCAAGACAGGGTTTCTCTGTATAGCCCTGGCTGTCCTGGAACTCACTTTGTAGACCAGGCTGGCCTTGAACTCAGAAATCCGCCTGCCTCTGCCTCCCAAGTGCTGGGATTAAAGGCATGTGCCACCACCGCCCAGTTTGTAAAGTCTTGATATGAGGGCTTTTGCCTTGTCTTATTGTATCTTGTTTTGTCTTATCTGGCTGTCATCTCTTGGAGGCCTATACTTTTCTAAAGTGGAAACAGAGTAGGAGTAGATTTGGGAGAGACGAAAGGTGCTAGGGAGCTAGGAGGAATGGAAGGAAGAGACACTGTGGTTGGGGTGTATATTATATGAGAGAAAAAAAACTATTTTCAATTAAAACATTAAAAAGAAATCTGAGACTCAAACAAAGGTTCTAGCAAGCAATTTGTTGATCACTATCTAATTCAGAAATCTATCATAACAGAAAACAATAAAACAATGTAGTTAAAAATAAAATACAAAAAGTCACAATATATTTTTGTCAAAGAATATGAAGAATGGTTGCTTCATAAACATTGCTTTCATTTCCAACAGGAGACACTTACATCCTCTCCAGATGTGTATTTGCCATTGAGGCAATAGAAAAAAAACTCACATTTATTGAGTTCTACCCACTGGGATTTGCTGGTCACCTGTCTAAGCAATCTCATAAAACTAAAGGGGGCAAATCACTTAATTTATAGTGAAATCTCACATAGGCCAATAGGATTTGCTTTGTAGTATAGTCATTCTCTAAAAGTCTCACATTGACTCTTGTTCCTCAAAGGCCTTTATTGATTCTCAGGGAAATGTAGTGAAAGGAAAGCCCAGCTACAACCTGTCTACTGCTTATGGAAGCAAGTGATTGGCTTCATCAATTGCAAGTGAAAAACATTATAGCAAGCCTACTGGCATAGGCCTAGAATCAGAGCTACTGCTTTAGAGGCTGACCTAGGATTCCAAGTTTGAGGACTTCCTGGGCTATAGAGAGTTCAATGTCAGTCTGAGTATCTTACAAAGCTTCTGTTTCCAAATAAAATGGAGAAAGGGAGGAGTGGACTACACATCAGAGTGGTATGGTGATTTGACTATCTCGCATGCATGATGTCCTGCCATTCATCCTCAGGACTGAATACAGGGGAGAAATGCAAGTTAGTGACCCTAAAGGAAAAAAAATATGTTAGTTACTTTAAGTTAGGAAAAAAAAATCACCTTCTGGGCAGCTTTCCTAGAATATGAACAAAAGGAAGAGCAAACATCTATCTTCCTGTTCACACCTTCTATCAGGATATATTTGCAGTACCCTCTGCTGTTATGTAGAAATATTACAGCAATACCAGGAGGGAAAAGAAAGCCAATACACCTGCCATAAGAGACCCATCAAAGACACATACTCAATATTGCAATTAAGGATGTATGAATATTACAAGGCAGCCTGCCTAGGTTTCCAAGGCCCTATTAAAGTCGTTTCTTCTGAATGTGTTTTTCTTTAAGAAACTGAGGTGCAAACAAGCAGAGGGTAACTATTGTAATCAAGACTTCTTACACAAGATACCCTTCATGGGGGCACAGGATACGCAAAATAGCCCAACTTCAGTAAGGGAATTTGTGTAACAGCTAGTTTCAGGGCCAAGGTGTTTTAGTAAAAGAAAGTACAAAGGATTAATTAGTCAATAGGAAACTAACCAAAGCACCACAGTCACTCCAGTTCTTGACAACATACATGTAAACCACTGAGTACTGATTACAGTTTACTTTGGTATGGAGATAGCTCATGCATTCTTTCTCCCTCCCATACCCCTCTCTCTTTTTTCTCTGTCCTATAGTTTTTCTATTTGTGGAGATGATTCAAATTTTAAATTTCTCTCTTTATTTACTTATACCCACTCCAAATTAGTACCAACATCTCCGTGTGTGTGTGTGTGTGTGTGTGTGTGTGTGTGTGTGTTAAGCCATAATTTCAACTCATGCAGAATCTCTTGAAAAACTTATCATTTGGCAATTCTTAGATTTCCAAGTTTTCATGAAACATGGTCAAGTCGTCACACATGGGTAACAAACTCGATAACAAACACTAATCAGGTACGTAGTACAATTGTCCAAGTGGTATATTGTGTGTTTTCTCCACATCTTTGTCAGCACTTATTTCGCTGTTTCATCTGTTTAACTAACTTGCAGTTACTTAGAAGCAAGAAATTCTGAAAAATCTATCGTACAATTCAGTGACTATAGACAGTGATAACATCCTGCATATTTCAGAAGGATAGATAAAAGGATTTTTAAGTGTTTTCAGCATAACAAGAGGATTTTTTAAACCAGCAGTCATTCATGATAAACATCTATGATTCTAGCACTTGGGACTCTAAGGGAAAAGGACCCCAAATTTGAAGCCAGTGAGACAGTGGCTCTCAATCTTCCCAATGCTGTGAACCTTTAATACAATTCCTCATGTTGTGGTGACTCCCAACTATAAAATAATTTTTGTTGCTACTTTTATAACTGTAATTTTGCTACTGTTATGAACCAAATGTAAATATCTGTGTTTTCCAGTAGTATAGGCAACCCCTATGAAAGGCCATTCTACCCACAAAGGGTCATAACCCAGTGGTTGAAAACCATAGAAGTAAAGGCTACAAAGTGTATTACAGGCCAGCCCGAGCTTTATTGCAGGAGCCTGGCTTAGAAACAAGGTTACAGAAAGTATTTGAACAGATACAACTGTTTAACCAGCTTCAAAAATCAGTTTATATCTAATAATACAGTGACCCATTATTGTGTACATTTTGAGGTTTTTTTTGTATGAAAGGTGAAACCTAAGACCTTGTGTTTGCTAGGTCAGCACTATACCACTGAGCTATAGCCATGGCCAATTTTAGTATTATGTGTCAGATGAAAATAAATTTCATTCAAAATAAGAACTTACTGTACTATACTTCCTCACAGCCATATCATGTTTTTTTTAATTATCCCTGCCTTCCTAGTTCCTTTAGAATAAAGATGAAAAGCATAGTATGTCCTACTATGTGCTTTACAACATGACTCCTGCTTTAGTCTCAGGTCCAGCCAAACTCCCCATTGTTTTTTATGCTTCAGCAGCCTCAGCTGTTTTGAGTCTTAATTATATACCAAGTTTTGTCTGCCTTCCAGAATACCACACATGTTTTCCCCCTCTCCCTATAAAGTTGTCCCATCTTCACCTGTTAACTTTTGTCATGTTCCAAATGTAAATGGCCAGTTCCTCCCGTGGGTTTCCTTGATATGCATGATTTCACACAATCTTACATTTTAACATTTCTAGTAAAAGTCTCCAACATGTTATCATTGAACATACTTGTAAATATTATTCAATATTTTGCTCTAATTTGTACATACATGTATATATTTTTATTGCACTTAACAGTATTTTATACACAAAAAGCAGGTTTTTAAAACTGTGCTTATTGGTAACATTTGACTTCCCAAGTCAAAAGTTTCTTCTTCTTTGTGGAAAAATATGTGTTTTGATGCTGTTGTTTTTATTTTGTTTTCATGAGTCAGGGTCTTACTATGTCACCCTAGCTAGCTGGTGTCCAAACTCACTGTGTAGACAAAGCTAGACTCGATCACACAGCAATCTTCCAGCTCCCACATCTCAACTACTAGTATTAGATTTGTGCACCACTACATTGGGCCAAATCCCTTAATACTCTTTCCTAGATGGTAAAGCAGGTAATTTTTCCCATACCCTATATTAACTGAAGTTCTATAATAAAATAGAATTTTGCTATGATTCCTACTTCTGAATAAGTAGAGTGAATGTGCTCTTTTCTTTTTTCCACACCATAAAGCTTGATTTACCAACACTACAGAGAGCTTTGTAGCTCCTAGTTCCATGCTGGTATGAGACACTCATTAAGACAGGGCTCACACTTGATATCAATGTTCTATTGCTAGGATTCATGTCAGATACCTCCAGGAAACAAATTACTGCACTCTACATACAGTACAAGCTGCCAACATTAATGCATATGTCATTTAGTTAGTCCTATAGATAATGATTTATGTAGCATTGCCTTTTATAGTATTTACCACTTTTCTATGGTTTTTAATTTTAAAGAGGATCTCTATCATCTCAGCCTTCCCTTTCTTTGCAGCTTGTGTTACAGATCATTGAAAGGGTTTTGTGTGCATTTTTGATGTCTCTCGCTGCTAATATCTTATTATGAGTTTTCCTTCCCAAATACCATTATGATACTGATCACAGAATTACTACCAAAAGACAACCAAAACTTGTCAAGGGTTAAAAATCGAACAACACACATTTAAAACAATCCTTCACATAGATTTCATCTTACACCCATCAGAACAGTTAAGATCAGTAAAATAGATAATAGCTCATGCTGGTGAAGATGTGGAGATAGGGAAACACTCATCCATTGCAGGTTGGACTGAAAACCTGCATGCCATTATGGAAATCAATATGGCAGTTTCTCAGAAAAATGAGAATCAATCTACTACAATATACAGCTATACTCCTCTTCAGTTTATACCAAAAGGATGTCTCATTCTACCACAGAGACACTTTCTCAGCCATGTTCATTACTGTTCTAGTCATAACAAGTAGAAATTGGAAACAACCTAGATGTCCTTCAACAGAAGAGTGGATAAAAAATATGGTACATTTATAAAATAGAGTATTACTCAGCTGTCAAAAAAATGAAATCATGAACACCTGAATGAGGTAACTCAGATTCAGAAAGACACATATGATATGTTTTCACTTACATGTGAATATAAGTTCTTTATTCAATGAGAACCAAGATATAATCCATAAAACCAAATAAATTAAGTATAGAGGAAGAGATTAGGTATTAGAATCAGATAGGTCTCACTGGAAAAGGGAAATAGACTAGATAATGATGAATAGAACGGCATGGAATGGGAGGATCAAGTGAAGGTGACAAAGGGAATAAGAGAGGTAATATAGAGTGTACTGGCTGGTTTTGTGTGTCAACTTGACACAGGCTGGAATTATCACAGAGAAAGGAGCTTCAGTAGAGGAAGTGCCTCTATGAGATCCAGCTGTGGGGCATTTTCTCAATTAGTAATCAAGTGGGGAGAGTCCCTTGTGGGTGGTGCCATACCTGGGATGGTAGTCTTGGGTACTATAAGAGCAGACTGAGCAAGCCAGGGGAAGAAAGCCAGTAAAGAACATCCCTCCCTGCATCAGCTCCTGCTTCCTGACCTGCTTGAGTTCCAGTCCTGGCATCCTTTTGTGATCAACAGCAATGTGGAAAGTGTAAGCCGAATAAACCCTTTCCTCCCCAACTTGCCTCTTGGTCATGATGTTTGTGCAGGAATAGAAACCCTAAGACATAGGGAAAGACATAAAATTGAGGGCCACTTGAGGGGTAGTGTGGAAACCTAATATAGTGAAAGCTTCCTAAAATATATATAGACTGCCTAATTAAATGGCCAAAGGAAGACAGAGCCCAAAATCATTTGTCACCAAATGAAGCTTATACTACTGGGATTGAGTTAGCCAAATGAGTCCCACGGAAGCACCAAACAACCTTGGCTGTTACTAAAACTATAGGTTGCTCTCCACAAATTGATGGCAAGACCCCATTACTGAACACCTATCCAGCTCACCGAATATGGACAAGTCAAGCTGAAACTTACATACTTCCTTGGCCCTATCTATTATTAATATTGTTCACATGAGTAGGTATTCTGGACTCAACCAAGGAGAAACATTAACACCAAATCAGTTACAAACCCCTCCATCTACAATGCTGTCCTGCCTGTAAGACACACTAGTGCAATAATGGCATAAAGCTTGTGGGAGTAACCAACTAATATCTGATTCGATTTAGGACCCACTCCATGAGATGGAACCCCTACCCAACACTGCTTTAATGACCAAGAACCTAAGATTTAACCAAATACTACTGTTTTAGTAAAGAAATGTAGCAATAAATTGACTCCAAATAACATTCTACTATATTCATAGATTAATGCCTTTCTCAGCCATCATCAGAGATGCTTCCTTCTGTAGTAGATAGAACCACACAGAGAGATTCACAGCAAGACATTATAGAGAATAAAAGACCTTGGAACACTAAAGTCTAAACAGGATGTCTCCATCAAATCCCCGACCCAACCCAAGAGCTCAGAGAACTCTACAGAAGAGTAGGCACAAAATTGTATACAAGCAAGAGGAGATAGGGGACACCAAGGAATGAAGGCCTTCTAGATACTCATGGATTTGGTAGCAGGATACTCAGGGTCAGCATGGGTCTGTACCAAATGAGGTCCTAGAGGTGAAAGAGGTAGACACATGACCCCATTCCTAACATAGATGCTCTCTCCAATTGATAGCCACCTGCAAATGAAAAATTAGGGTTTTTTCCCCCTAGAGAATCTCACTGGGGGAAACAAGCAACCCTTAAGGGTAAGGCTCATTCTCAGCTGTAGATAGACAAAATAAAATAAACCTAACAGCATCTTTGGAGGTTGCTGTGTCAAAATGAGTGGATCTCTATATCTATATCTGTCTCTGTGCTTTATGTTTGTGTTTTTCCTTCCATTTGATAGTTTTGTATTATTCCAATTTGTTTATTTTTAAATATTTTATTTTATTTCATTGTTATACTTTAGATACCAATCTGATTTCTAAAAAGAGACAGAAAAGGGAGCTATCTCTTGAGAGGCTATGCCAGTGCCTGGCAAATACAGAAGTGGACGCTCACAGTCATCCATTTGATGGGACACAGGGCCCCTAATGAAGGAGTTAGAGAAAGTAACCAAGGAGCTAAAGGGGTCTGCAACACTATAGGAGGATCAACAATATGAACTAAACAGTAGCCCCCAGAGTTCATGTCTCTAGCTGCATATGTAGCAGAGGATGGCCTACTTGGCCATCAATGGGAGGAAAGGCCCTTGGTCTTGGGAAGATCATATGCCCCAGTACAGAGGAATGCCAGGGCCAGGAAGAGGGAGTGGGTGGGTTGAGGAGCAGGGTGGGGGAGGGTATATGGCACTTTCACGATAGTATTTGAAATGTAAGTGAAGAAAATATCTAATTAAAAAAAAAAAGAAGCAACCTGGAGGAGTAGAGGGAGGGAAAACAATAATCAAGATATAAGAAAAAAATCTATTTTCAGTAAAAGACAAGGATATAAAAAAGAATACCCTAACGTATCACATATGGATGAGTGACCATTTTAGACTGCTGTGTCAGAACACTTATTATGAGCCATAGAACTTTTTCAATATGGGTCTTGATGAAGAACAAATAGGTTTTAATGATTGAGTAATTCATTTGATATTCAGCATCTTTAAGTGTGTGTGTGTGTGTGTGTGTGTGTGTGTGTGTGTGTGTTTAATACTTCCCTGGACCTTTTGCCAATTATTTTAAACAAACCATTATACCACACAGTATATATAATTCATTCTTTCAGGCCCCATGTAGAATGCAAATATAAAGCCATAATTACTGCCGCCAATCTCTATTGTCATTGCCTTCTGTCTCAATTCACTATCACTGTCTTTAAAAGTAACTCATATGCTCTCATTCACTCAATCCACTGCAAATTAATTAATTTGACCTAACATATATAATTTTATTCACTATTCCCTGATTTTAAAAAAATAAATTAATATATTTTCTTTCATATTTGTTCTGTGTCATTCACTTGTGTTTGTGTGTGTGTGTGTGTGTGTGTGTGTGTGTGTGTTTATTTATCAGTATGAAACTATGTCAAGTGAAGTAAGACAGACTCAAAAAGAAAACTATCCTGGTTTAACTCTCATATGCATATCCTACTGTGTGTGTGTGTGTGTGTGTGTGTGTGCATATGTGTGTGTGATAGAGATGAAACTAGAAAAGTGACCATGAAAGGAAATACAATGAATTTTGCTCACATATACCCTTCATTCCCCTATTCTAATCCTACTGGGCTCTACTCCACATCCTCCTCCCAAATTTATGCTCGCATCTGTGTTTTAATATGTTCAGTTAGTGTTGTCCATATAGAATTGAGTGAAGGGATAACAACTGGAGAATGGACAACCTACCTGAATCTTCCACTTCCAACAGCCATCAACTACCTGTAGCTTTGAAACTTGGAGTAGAGCATTGTGATCCCTGCATTCACCTATGCTGGAATGTTGACTGGTTTGATCTTGTGCAGGTCTTGTTTAGACAACTATAGATTTTGAGTATTCATGGGCAAAACATTGCTGCTATGTTCAAAAAACACTATCTCACAACTATAATCCTCTGTCTTTTAGAATTGATTCTTGGGGAGAGGTGGAGTTTTGAATATCCTCTTTAGGGACTCACCCTCCAAAATCACTTGTTCTTTACATCTTGACCTGCTGGGGTTCTCTGTAGTAACCTCCATCTATTGCAAAACGATGCTTCTTTGATGATCAGTGAGAGGTCCACTATTATATTGGCATAAGGATACATATTGAGAAGAAATCTGTGTACTCACCAATTTACCAAACAGTAGGTTCGACCCTAGGGTCTATGACTCCTCTAGCCATTTGGGTCTTAAACAGAAGCTGGCATGTGTTTTCTCCAACTTGATGGGATTTAAATGCTATCAGACAACTGTGAGTTCTTGCCAAGATATTTATGCCACTATTACACCATTGGGCATGGCTTGACAAATTGGTCATTATTGCAGCTCACAGAGTTCACGGCTGAGTAAATTTGTTAATAAATGTTTCTCTACTCATAGCCTGTATAGCAATACCAAACACTATGAAAACTAGCCCTTGGGGAGGAGGTTTCCAGGTCAGTGCCACCTTGATTTATTTAAATCTTATGTGCAAAATGTATGATGTACCAGCAATAGGATCATACCCTCAAGTCGCATCAGGAACCCAAACTAAGATGTCAATAGTCTACATTATCTGAGGCTTTCTTGGATCCTCCTGACCAAATATTTCAAGGAAATACCCAGTGCCTGGCATTGGGATTTTTGTTTAATAGCCAATGGTTTTAAGGCAGAATAGTATTCATGCATGTGAGTTCATTAAAACTAAGCTTCCTGTATACTTTTCATAAGTTAATAAATTAATAAATTTCTCTGACTGCCAAACACGCTTAGTGGGTGGTATTTGTACCTTTCTCCTACTCTCCTTCAACTTAACATTCCCATCTCCTCCTTATTAAATCTCCCCTATTTTCCCTTTTCACACTATATTTGTTCTACTATTCTTCTCCCTTAAGTTTACTTCCTTCTTTCCAAATGGTTTCTACAGTTTGAGTAAGTTCTTTTGGTTAGAGCACCATCCTAGGAATGCTTATAAGGTATAAATTTTCTTAAAAATTCCAACACACCTTAATCCACAAATGACCATAGAATTTCATAGTAGGTACTTAATAGAAGTACAAGAAATTTTATTATAGGAAGATACATCTCATAGGTTAATCACATTTGAAACAGAAGGAAAGTGTAGTCAAGATACAGAAGGTTGATCCAACCAGGATCTAACACAAAAGGACCATGTAAAATAATTTAGAATCAACAGGCAGAGGAGAAAGGAACACCAAGAACAAACACAGTTTTGCCCAGTTCTAGTAAAATTGATCTGCATTTCAATACCCCACTTTCACTGTGAATCTCTTCCCTTATCTCAGACTACAAACATGAATGGTCAATAAATATGGGAATATCTTCAGCTATAATTATCTTTTAGTGCATTTGAGTTGCTGAGAGTAGTTTCCATGCCATGTGGTTACTATAAGAGCCATACAAGTGATGTTGCTTCTTACTCCCATAAAAGTGATGAGCCTTCTCTGTCTTCCAGCAGCTGTATTAGAAAAGTAAGAGAAAACAACTCCAGACTCTTAATATAAAAAGACAATGATATCTGATATTGTCAGAAACTTTACCACAAATAAAATGAAAGATGAAGGATTAATGATACCACTATGACTATCTGTGGTATAGCTATTAATTGACATTTCATGAAAGCTGTACTAAAATGGACATATAATCCCTAACCCTATATGCTTTCTAACCTACTTATGTCATAATTTCTATTAAGTCTATATGCCAATTTCAATAACATTTTCACATGCCATTTACCTATTTAAAGTATAACTATTCCAGAAACTTGCTGTGGCTCTCATGATTTAGAGATTTGTTAATAGTATCTCCATTCATATAAACTTCAAGGTAGAAATTCAGATATCCCTAAAGTCCTCTTCTTTATGAGACACATCCAATTCAATCATTAACATCTTTTATATCTTTTTCCTTTTCTGTGAACTCTGGTGATCGTTGCCTTACTTCACAGAGTCACAGTTTTCCCAGTGGGGTTCTTGAGTTCTTACCAAAGACTTGAAAGTGCTTTGCCTTCCTCTATTTAGCTAGCAGAATTATTTCTCTCAAGAACACATCTCCATCTCTCTCTCTCTCTCTCTCTCTCTCTCTCTCTCTCTCTCTCTCTCTCTCTCTCTCTCTCTCTCTCTCTTTCTCTCTCTCTCTCACACACACACACACACATACACACACACACACACACACACACACATACACACACACACACACACACAAACAAATACATACATGTCCACCAATACTTATCTTTATACCAATAGATTTGGGCAGTTGTCAACTGTCCCCCATCAGAGAAACTTGTTTTTCAGTGGATGGTGGTAAATACAAACTCATACCTGGTCAAAATACATAGAAAAAAGTAACTAGAGAATATTCAGCTCTAAATGAAAAATCTACATTATACACTTTTCTCAGAGGCCCAGGAATCATTATTGAAGAGAAGAGGGCACAAGAAAATTGTAAGATCTGGATGTTGTGGAGTACAGCTGCAAATCAGTGTTTTCTGGACAGGACAGGGCCATTGCACACAAAATCTCACAGCTGCTGTATTTGCATTCATGAGATATGCAGAAGATCAAGCTAGAAAAAACATTCAAGCACGGGTAGAAAAAGGACTCATGAGGCTGTACCCCTAAGTAAGGAACTATCTTTAGTTAATGGCTACTGAAGAAAGAGAAGCATTTTTCTTCTATAATGTGGCACTTGGTATGTTTCAGTGGATGGCTCTATACCTATGCCCATATTGGAAGCTCTATTTGAAATGAATGGGTTAAAAATGAGTACATGCCCATGAAGTTGGCAAGAAGAAGTGGTGAGTGCTTCCGATTGGAATTGGAGATGATGTATGTATGAAGCTTGTTTGACCAAAACACCCACATATATAATGTGTGTGTGTATTAGAAATTAATTATATTAAACAAAATATACCACCATGGCTCTTTTTGGCTTTTGATTCTCACTAACTATAACCTTTTTATGAAATCGTAACTCATCATATATATGCTCAGAAAGTGCTTTCAGGACTTCGCTTAATTAAGTTAGTTTCATTTCTTGCCTTTCCTACTAACCCACTCTATGTCCATGTTATATTTCTTACTGCTTTTAGAATTAGCCTGTTCCCAAGTCTACCATTGCTGTATGTGCATAGTTCACATGCTGGGATCTCTTTCAAAATTCTAGAAAAAATAACAAAACAATAACCAATTAGGAGCTGACAAGACAAATCAGTCAGTAAAAACGAATTGCCAAACAAGCATGAGGACCTGAGTTTGGGTCTCCTAAACCCTTGTTAAAAGAACAGACATATTTGCACTTGTAATCCTAGTACTGAGGAGGCAGACCCAAGAGAAACCCGGCCAGCCAGTCTAGCCCAACCCAGCAAGTTTCAGGTTCAGTGAGGAACCTTATCTCAAAAATTAAAGTCAAGAAGCAATTTAGAAAGACACCTGACATTGGCCTCTGATCTTCAGAGATGTTCACACATACCTGTATACAAAAAACAACAACAACACACAGTAACAATATAAAAATTTCTCCATAGATGACAACAACAACACCACACACACACACAGTAACACTATAAATATTTCTCCATAGATGCCTTCTGAACGAACTAGGTGCAAGGGGGATGCATAGTGGCAAGACAGTACATATAAGTTAAGAGGCAGACAATGCAGGCACAGTTGTTTAGTTTTGACTCCTCCTTCAGTAATTTTAATTAACAGTACTAAATATCATGGCTTCCTGACTTCATGTACAGATTTTGATTCTTTGACTAGTATTTCATCCTAGTTCCTAACTTCATTACATCCTCACTATTTTCTGTATGACCTGGTTACAAACTCAAAAGCACAGCTTCTACACTTGATACCTTTGAACCTGGGTTGGGAAAACCATGTTGCCATTATTTTCATTCACAGCTCATAGAAATGTAGCATTTCCTTCCATTATGAAGCGAGACAACAAATCACAAACAGTAGTATCTATAGCTTTGTCACTAATAGAAATTAAGATAATTTATATCCCATTAAAGTCATGGCAAATGTCCCAAAATATTCTTTATGCTCATTCAGTACTTTAAATTATGGTTCTATTAGGACATCTGTTAGATCTCATTATTTAACATGTTAACAAAAAGCACGAAAATGACTAGGTACAATATGTTTTGAAAATATCTTGATGACTGTATTTCAGTATGTCTGGATTTCTTTATGTTTCTTTGTATTTTGTTTTGTGCATGTATAAAAGGTTTCTGAGAAGAAATACATTTTTGAGTCTTTACCAGACAGATAAATGGGACTGGGGAACCATAGAAAGGTTGAGAAAGGTTATCTATAGCAGTGCTTTTCAAATGTCAGCCTGTAGAAAAACACCCAAGACTCCTGGGCGCCAAGCCCAGAGATACTAATTAGATGGTTATTCAAATATTTTCATTTTGAGACATGATTCTTGGGTGACTTTTAATGTTTGATGTCTTTATATATTATTTTGATAAAGATTGACATGTGCACATTTGAAAAAATATGTAACATTTATACAATTGGATCTTTTCATTTAATTGTTCCATAAACCTTTCTTTTCTTCTCTCTCTCTCTCTCTCTCTCTCTCTCTCTCTCTCTCTCTCTCTCTCCTCCCTTCCTTTGTTCCTTTCTTTCTTTATTTCCATTTAAGATTTCAGGCTGTCCATAAATTTGTCACATCCGTTTTTCCTTTCCAATCCCTGTTTCACTTTCCAAATCCTGGGATTACAGGTATGTACAACACCACCCCAGAAGATCTTTTCATTATTCATGGTATAGAATTAATGTAACCGTGGACACTTTACAGAGGAGGTAGAAAGTGGAAAAAATATCTTAAATCAAGCACCAAGGTGACTTGAAAAATTAAAATATGTAGAATTTTTTTTAGATTTTTTTCAAGGAAGGTAAACAAATCCATGAACAGATCTCCCGTTTTATCTGTCCCCCAACTATAGGTAATCAAAAATTATCTTCATTATCATCAATATAGCTGCCATTTTGATAATAGCTACATAAACACTTTTCTCACTCATTCAACTAGAAACTTGTGCCCCAAAGCCAGGCAGAGACATATCCTTTCACTCCTTCTTCTTCCCTCCTTTGCAGTTAATGTAAAAAGACAATTATATGAGCAATTAATATGCATCTCAAAATAATTCGCCATGTCTGGCATTTCTTTTCATTTCTTCAGAATTGCTAAGTTTGATACACTCTCTCCAAGACTGTTGCAGCAGACCACACCTGTTGTTCCTACATCCTAACATCCTTCCATTCTGTTTTCCACACAGTATCCAGAGTAAAATTTTCACAGGAATTTGGTTGCATCATTCTCTTTAGTATTTCCATGTTTTTACTCCCTACAAGACAAGTTCTACATGCCTCAACACAACATTCAAGGCCCTGCATTGTCTTAAACCCTGCTATTTCTTTCATTTCCCCTAACTCTAAATTTCAACTATATTTTCTCTTCATAACCTATTATTATTCCATAAAGATAGTCAATTTGTTTCATGAACCTTGTACATTTTTTTCCATTTTTTATTAGGTAATTAGCTCATTTACATTTCCAATGCTATACCAAAAGTCCCCCATACCCACCCACCCCCACTCCCCTTCCCACCCACTTCCCCTTTTTGGCCCTGGCGTTCCCCTGTACTGGGGCATATAAAGTTTGCGTGTCCAATGGGCCTCTCTTTCCAGTGATGGCCGACTAGGCCATCTTTTGATACATATGCAGCTAGAGTCAAGAGCTCCGGGGTACTGGTTAGTTCATAATGTTGTTCCACCTATAGGGTTGCAGATCCCTTTAGCTCCTTGGGTACTTTCTCTAGCTCCTCCATTGGGAGCCCTGTGATCCCTCCATTAGCTGACTGTGAGCATCCACTTCTGTGTTTGCTAGGCCCCGGCATAGTCTCACAAGAGACAGCTACATCTGGGTCCTTTCGATAAAATCTTGCTAGTGTATGCAATGGTGTCAGCGTTTGGATGCTGATTATGGGGTGGATCCCTGGATATGGCAGTCTCTACATGGTCCATCCTTTCATCTCAGCTCCAAACTTTGTCTCTGTAACTCCCCCTCAGACAGTGTGCCCCAAATAATCACATTGTTAAAATTTCTCATGCTTTGAGTTTCGATTTAAATATCAGAGCTGCTTTCTTTAACATATTTTTAAAGTTCTTCACTCTTCCCTCCTGTTGCTCCTCCTTATTCTCCATCACATCTGACTATTTATTACCACCATGGCATTAGTTGTGTCTTGTAATAATATATTCATTAATTTACTACCTATTGCTTGTGCTCTTCAATAGAATACAACGTCCAAAGGGGCAGAAATATACCAGTGTGATTTCACCGAACAGTATGATTTCACATGAGTAGGTATTCAATAAGTATTTGTTTGTTAGATGAATAGAAGAGCACCATTTTCGTGTTCTGTCTAAACATGACAACTAAAATGTCATAGCACTTCATAATCCTTTCGATTATCACTTTCATAAGCCATTTGATAGACAATAGGATCACAGACAAATTGTGACAGGAATGTTAGAGAAATTCAGACAAGCAAGAAATATTTATTAGGTTTTAGAACACAATATTAATATACATGCTAGGGCAACACTATGTGCATCGAATGAGTATTTAGGAAGAAAAAATGTGCACCAAATAAAACCACAGTTCAGAAATCATGACATCAAGCCCAGAAAGTTTACTGCTAACACTAAGTTCTAGTCCATGTCCTAGGTTCTAAGAAAATGGAATTAACTAATTAATACACACAAAAACATATAATCTTGCACATTTCATTCATAAACCTATTCCTATTGGTTTAGAACACTTTTTCAAACCAAATGCTCTGTACATGCTTGTGAAAGAAAAACAGACAAGAAAACAAGCTTTGGTTTAGTGCATACCAAAGATGAGATAAGAAACAAGTATGTTTCAATAGTTGGGTAGGAATAAATATAATAAAAGAAATGCCGACAAAACACAGAGGACATAAGCAGGGTCAGTGGTAGACCAAACAGAGTTCAATAACAAGCACCCATCTGAGCTGCAATATGAAAGAATGGCATAAAGACTAAAAAGATGTTTCAGTGGTTGACAGCATATGCAGAACTTGAAGAAGACTCAGGTTAGGTTCCCAACATTTTTATATCAGTTCAAAATCATCCACAATTCCAGTTGCAGGGTATCTAATGTCTCTTCTGACCCCTGGGGTCAATAGGCATTCATGTGGTGCACAAGTTAAGTAAAGTCACAGGCTACAAGAAGAAGTACACAAAAATCTGGATTAGAGGGTAAATGTACTTGCCACAAAGCCTGATAACCTGAGTTAAATCCCTGAAATTGACATGGTGGAAGACAGAAATGATTCCTGCAAGTTTTCTTCTAACTTCTACACATGGGCTGTGGTATGCATAAATCCTTCCAATCATAAAGAATTATGTATTTTTAATAAAATAGCAAGAGATTAATTCCATTTATAATGGCTAAAAAATATATCATTAATATATTTTAAACAGAATTTATCCAAAAGCATAAAGGACGTCTGACATGAAAATTATAAAACACTAATAAAGAAAATAAAGGTAAGTGAAATGATAGCCTGTGTTTGTGGACTAGGAAAAAAAACTATTCTTGAAATATCTTTAAGATTCAATATTATTTAAATATGCAATGCAATTCCCATAAAAGTATCAATACCATTCTTCATATAATGAGAATAGTCAATCTTGAGATTCATAGGAAACCATGAAAGTCTCCAATATCCAAAGCATTCTTTTGCTTTTTTTTCAGCAGAAATAAAACCTTAATAGTAGTTCAGAGATTTGAAGGATGGAAAAAGACAGCAACAAAACAAAGCAGGTTGTATTCTTCTGTCTGTGTTCAAAAATAAAACCTAAAGTTGTTGTAATCAAAATAGTCAGTGTTGGAATAAAAGCAGACACAGAACAAAGGGGAAAAAAGGGAGTTTTTAGAAATAACTCTATTTCTAAATAAATCATATAGAAAGAGGGGAAAAATAACATGCATTGGAAAACATAACATCTTCAATATGTGTTCCTTGAAACATTGGGTGCCCACATGCAGAAAAATGGAACTAGATTTCTATCTCCCACAAGTTACAAAGATCACCTCAGAATAGATTTAAAGGGGATGAAGAAGCTTTAAAATGGTCTATAGGTTTCTAGATGCTTAAATATCATCCATTCCTTCTTAAATTACTAATTGTTTAAAAGAGATTAAGAAGTTCTGAAATGAAGTAGTCCAGGGGCTGACAATATACTATAAAGATGCACATACACATCTTTATAATGCCTGACATATGTTCAACAATTTTGGATTTTAGGGATGTTGACTAGATTTTTTGCACATATTAGTAGATTTTTTTCTTCTAATTATGATGCTTCATAAACACCATTAAAAATTATTGTGTGTCTCTAGGTCAATTTTGGATATCACAAGACATAGGATTTACCTTGCTGATATAGCAGGTATCGGTAGCTAGAGAACATTTCTAATATTAATTAGACTCTTCATATTCCTAGGAATATTCATAAAAGATTAAATAATATTTTCCTCAGTAGTACCATTAGTGAAGCAGGTAGTCATGACACTTATGACCCAAAATGGAACTGGCAACATGTCTCACCTCTGGGATATAGCTTCTTAAAAACATAGAGAAAAATTTGAGGGTCTAGTAAAATGTCTTGTAGTTACAAACACATAAATACATCTAGAATAAGTCTCCTGAGCTAGTTCTTTAAAATATGACAAATTTTGTCACATTCTGGGGAACTTGTAACTCATATGTAGAGTTTAGAGTGCAATCTAAGGTAGGGAAATGTCTTACAATATTGGCAGAGAAAGATTACTTGCCTTCTTTGTAATGGAAAGGTGAAGGTGGGGCGGCTGCTTGCATTGAACTGTCACTGTACCTCATGTGTACACTGTGATCTGAAAGGTACTCATGCATTTGCAAATAAATCAATATTTTTATGATCTAGAAGTGAATAGTTTCAAAAATTCCCTCAGCTGGCAACTGGTAAGAACTATATAGCGGCTAGGAAGAAAAAGATAATATGTAAGAAGCATCCAGATGTACATGTTTGTGTGTAGCCATTAAATGTGTCTTTTGCATTCCCAAACCAAACAAAAATAACATTTTTTTTACTATGAATACTTTCTCTAACCCACAGTATTGCCTTAAATACTACACACTGGAAATTTAAATACTAAACTGATCGATGTCTTCTAAGACATCAAAGGGTAGAAGATGTCAATAAGGCTTCAGTTTACCAATAAACAAATAAAACACACAAATACCTCCCCAATTCCTTAATATAATTTATACTTGAGGACATAATCTCCTAGTTTCATTCCTAGCTAATATAACTTTAGACCTTGAAAAGAAGAGAATTACTTGAGTTTGCCCACAGCATATATAAGATATAATTCCAGATTCTATTCAGTCATATATACAATCATATTTCAGATAAGGGAAACGATGTTTCATAATTTAAGTGCAACAATGCTTCTGTTTTGATATTATCATAAAGAAATTACTTTTGTTCACAGTGTTATCTGACCTTCATACAGGAACTGATTAAAATGTTTCCCCTTACAACAAAGACAACTGTAAATGAAAGTCAAAATGAAATATATGGCCAGCATCATTGTAGAAAAAGCTTTCCTATTCAAATAAAATGCCACCTCAGGAAAAAAAATGTAGGTAGGCTCATTTTTCCTCTACAATCAACACAATTGCCTTAAACACAAAGAACATTTCATCATTCATGACAGTAAGTTGTCACTTTCATGGACAGCTTCAGTATAGCATGGCATGAGTATTTTATATAGTTTATTTCCAAGTATTACATGTATTGAAATGGCTTGTGTCTTACAGCTATGACAGACATGGAAACAATTTGACAGGCTTTTTAAAGTCACATATAAATAATGTTGGGGCTCAGTATAGTTAACCTTCTGCTCCTGTTGCCTCTCTAACTTTCTGCTGGTGATAGGGCTGGGGCAGGTGTAGATTTTTAAGGTTCTCCTTCTTAGGTATTTAATGTTAGCCCAATATTAGAATTTTCACAGGACAATTGCAAAGTCAAAGAAAATAAAGCAGAATTAGCAGTCTGCCTTAAAATTGATGAAGAGCAAGGGAAGAAGGTAATGTCTAGAATAATGTCATGTTTTTTTTCATAGACTATAGAAGATATTCATTTCCCTTACCTATGTATATGCACCTTCTCTGCATGTGTAAAGGTTACTAACGAGGCCTGCACTCCTAGAAATTATTGGTATTATATGCAAATCAAAACAACCCTGAGATTCCATCTCACACCAGTCAGAATGGCTAAGATCAAATCTTCAGGTGACAGCAGATGCTGGCATGGATGTGGAGAAAGAGGAACACTCCTCCATTGTTGGTGGGATTGCAAGATTGTACAACCACTCTGGAAATCAGTCTGGCGGTTCCTCAGAAAATTGGACATAGTACTACCGGAGGATTCTGCAGTACCTCTCCTGGACATATATCCAGAAGATGCCCCAACTGGTAAGAAGGACACATGCTCCACTATGTTCATAGCAGCCTTATTTATAATAGCCAGAAGCTGGAAAGAACCCAGATGCCCCTCAACAGAGGAATGGATACAGAAAATGTGGTACATTTACACAATGGAGTACTACTCAGCTATTTAAAAAATGAATTTATGAAATTCCTAGGCAAATGGATGGACCTGAAGGGCATCATCCTGAGTGAGGTAACCCAATCACAAAGGAACTCGCACAATATGTACTCACTGATAAGTGGATATTAGCCCAAAACCTAGGATACCCAAGATACAAGATACAATTTGCAAAACACATGAAACTGAAGAAAAACGAAGACCAAAGTGTAGACACTTTGCCCCTTCTTAGAACTGGGAACAAAACACCCATGGAAGGAGTTACAGAGACAAAGTTTGGAGTTGAGACAAAAGGATGGACCATCTAGAGACTGCCATATCCAGGGATCCATCCCATAATCAACCTCCAAACGCTGACACCATTGCATACACTAGCAAGATTTTGCTGAAAGGACCCAGATATAGCTGTCTCTTGTGAGGTTACTCCGGGGCCTAGCAAACACAGAAGTGGATGCTCACAGTCAGCTATTGGATGGATCACAGGGCCCCCAATGGAGGAGCTAGAAAAAGTACCCAAGGAGCTGGGGGGATCTGCAACCCTATAGGTGGAACAACAATATGAACTACCCAGTACTACCCCCAGAACTCGTATTTCTAGCTGTATATGTATTAGAAGATGGCCTAGTTGGCCATCATTGGAAAGAGAGGCCCATTGGTTTTGCAAACTTTAGATCCTTCAATACAGGGGAACGCCAGGGCCAAGAAGTTGGAGTGGGTGGGTAGGGGGGTGGGGGGGAGAGGATGGGGGACTTTTGGGATAGCAATGGAAATGTAAATGAGGAAAATACCTGATAAAAAATATAATTTAGAAAAAAAAAAAGAGCACTGACTGCTCTTCTAAAGGTCCTCTGTTCAATTCCCAGAAACCACATGGTGGCTCACAACCATCTGTAAAAGTATCTGATGCCCTCTTCTGGTGTGTCTGGACACATCTATAATGTATTCATATAAATAAATCATATAAATATATCTTTTAAAATAAAGAATAAGCAAGAACATACTGGAATGAGTTAATCATTAGCCTACTTGAAAGATGCTTAAAAAAAAGATATTTCAACATAATCATCAGTATGTTCTAATACCTGTATATTATTAAGGGTATTTAGTGAGAATTCAGAAAACATGAACAAAATGAGAAAATAGAGCATTTTAGAGATTATAATTGAAAACTGTATCGTGGGCTTTTAGAATTGTAGCAGTCATCTTCAACAAGTCCACTTCTTTAAAAATAATGCCAGAAAAGCAAGGCCAACCAGATCTTTTAGAGGTCATATAAGTAGCCAGTGGTAAATCTCAATTTAGAACACAAATCTCCTGATACATATCCCAGGTCTCTCTTGTCATTCCTAGTCATACTAAGATGCAGATCATAATTTGTCTCTCTTGATATCTACAGCTCATAAAAATAAGGATGCCACATGCTGGCGTACCTATACTGAATGCTACTGGTTCAAACTCAGAGGGAATACAAAGTAATGTTCCATCATCTTTTTGACAGTGTTCCATCTGGATGAAAACAGCGGGCATATTCATTGCAGAAATGGTGATTTCCAGGGGTAATATTAAACGCTTTGTGGTGAAATATTCAGAAAAGTCTGATATATATGTCAGGAATAAAGACTCAACTCATTTTAATATGAGTAGTAAAAAGGAAGTGTCTAGTATATTAATTAGAATTTGCTTTTCATTCTTTTGTCAATGCTAACAATTTGTTTGAACTCAAACCTCCTGGCTTCATTAGTGTCAGTAAGCAAGTGATAACTTGTTAAAATTTCACTACATCTTATATTTCACTCTAGGGGGAAAAAAAGGCTGAATCTGATAACAGGTCTCAGAGTAAAGAGTTTTATCAAGACGTTTAAACAGGTGGCTCATTTTTTCAGCACAAATAAGTCAAGCTGTTCCTTTCCATCTTTGCTGTTTCTTTTGTAATTATTTTACTTTAAAAAAACTTTTAAGTTGTTTGCCAGATCTTAGTTCACATAATTTATAAAAGTCTGTATTCACTAATAATAACAGTCCACTCTGCGTCTTCCTGAATAACAAACATCTCTTTACTAATAATCACCAAAATAATCTTTATGTCAAAAAGTGAACCAAAACTCCATATAATCAAATAGAATTAAGCCAAGAAGTTGTATCTATGTGATGCAAAAATATAAAACTAATCTCAAAATATTTTTAAATACCCCTAAATAACAGACTACAAGTAGCTATATTTCACATCATTATAAATATAAAGAAACTGATTATTCTTTCATATCCATAGAAATTATATCCTCAGGTCTTAAGATATGGCTCAGCAGTTAAGAATACCTGTTACTGCTGAGGCCCATGGACCAAATCCCAGTACCTGCATAGCCAGCAACCATTTGTAAACAACTGCTTCATGGGACCTATGACAATCTTCTAGTCTCTGTGAGCATCAGGCATGCACATGGTACACATAACTACATGCAGGCAAACATTCATACATGTAAAATAAAAATCAATAAATTTTAAGAAACCATATTATCTGTTTAATCTTTTGAAACCTCTTGTCTTTAGGACCCCCATTTCATATCTTCTTTAAGAACTACAGTTTTCCCCAAAGTAAACATTCATCTATGCATGCAATACTATTTGATGTTATTCAGAAACCCCCAATGAACATTTTGAAACATACAAGAATATGCACAAACAAATAAAGGAAGAGTATGCTTTTTATAAAATGCTCTGGGCCAGAAGTATTTCAGATTTGGACTTTTCAAATTATTAGGATATCAGCTAATGTTGGATATTCCTTTTCAAAATACCCAAAACTTTCTGAATGCCTAACATAACTTATTTTCTTGTATTAATAAAGCTGACCACTATTAATTACATTCACTTAAGTAAACATTGCCCAGTCCAGAATGTTGGAAAAATGAAAATTAACTCCCCAAGCCTGAAAATATTTTTCTATGCATTTAAAATATTGTAGACAGAGCAAAATATATCTAAATCTAAGATAATTTATGTTTCAACATCCCATGAGTAGGTTTAAGACAATAGATCTTGCCTCAGTAATAGTCATGCCACTATTGTACAAAGGGTATACTTTGTGAGAAATATCATTATGGCAGCATGTTGGATACAAACACATCTGGGTAGGAACACTGGTTACTTTTCGCCAACATCAGCTTGCATAGAACTTTCTAGATATCAAAGCCCAAACTTCTAGCTCATATTCAGCTTTGGGTCTCAATGCCTTGCAACTCAGTCTTTTTTGTTTGTTTGTTTGTTTGGTTGGTTGGTTGGTTGGTTGGTTGGTTGGTTGGTTTTTGGTTTGTTTGTTTTTTTTTTTTCAAGACCGGGTTTCTCTGTGTAGCCCTGGCTGTCCTGGAACACACTCTGTAAGACCAGGCTGGCCTCCAACTCAGAAATCTGCCTGCCTCTGCCTCCTAAGTACTGGGATTAAAGGCGTGCTCCACCACCGCCCGGCTTGCAATTCAGCAACCCAGTCTTTAGCAATAATGTCTTCAATTTTGTTCAAGTAGTCAGTTCAAAGCATCTGCAATAGTACCTTCCTGACCGCCAATTTGCAGCAAATTAGCCAATACCTAGCATTGGAATTTTCATTTAATAACCTTTTCTTTCTGCAAGGAACATCATCTACCAGTTAAGTGTATGTACCTCCATTTAAAACTTTTTGTTTAAAAAAATAGAACTCAAAAAGGTCAAGAATATGAAGTGCCCAAGTGAGGATGCCTCATTCATACTAGGGAGGAAGAAGAAAGCAATCACAAGTGGGGAGGGAGTGAGGGACCTTGGAGGGAAAGTGGATGGGGTGGGTGGAGAGTGGGGGGAGAGGGTAACCTGATCTGGTATTGGGTGAGGGTAAAGGACTGAATCCCTGAGGGACAGCAGAAAGAATGGAAACAGGCAAACTCAGGAAATAAGAGGTTGGGGAGACCCTCCAGAATGCACCGGAGACCTGGAGACCTGGGAGGTAAAAGACTCTCAGCAATCAAAGGGTGGGGACTTTAGATGAAATACCCAATGGTAGGGAGATGGAACTTGTAGATTCCACCTCCAGAAGGAAGACAGGGCATCAAGTGAGGGATGGGGTTGCCATCCACAGTCACATCTCTGACCCATAATTGTTTCTGTATGAAAGAATTACAGGGATGGAGAGGAGCCTGAGGAAAAGAAGATCCAGCAACAGGCCCAAACAGGGATTCAGCTCAAGGGGAGGCCCCAAGGCCTGACACTATTTCTGAGGCTATGGAGCACTCACAAAAAGGGACCTATCATGTCTGCCCTCCGAAAGACCCAACAAGCAGCTGAAAGAGTCAGATGCAGATATTTGTACCCAACCAATGAACAGAAGCAGCTGACCCCTATTGTTGAATTAGGGGAGGCAGAAAGAAGCCGAGGAGAAGGGCGATCCTGTAAGAGGACCAGCAGCCTCCATTAATCTGGACCCACCAGATCTCTCAAACACTGGACCAGCAAACAGACAGCATACACCAGCTGATATGAGGTCCCCAACACACATACAGTAGAGGACTTCTGGGTCTGTGTTCATTCAGAGATGATGCACCCAACCCTCAAGAGACTGGAGGCCCCAGGGAGTTTAGAGGTCAGGTGGGGTGGGGGTGGGGCACCCACATGGAGACAGGGGGTGGGTAGGAGTTATGGGATGTGGAACAGTCAGAAGGTGGGTGGGAGGGGCGGGGAATGGACTATGGAAGGTAAAATATAAATTAATTTAAAAAATAAAAAAAATAAAAATAGAGTATGTGAGCACCCAGAACTCCAGATAAGACCCTACCTGTGGATATTTCTCCAGTGCCCACTGCCTACAGGCAACTCTGCCTCCTCTCCTCCTCACCCTATGCTAGCCCACACCTCCAGGCAGAAGTCTTCTAATCCACCAGACACCATGCCAGCACCCAAAACTCCAGATAAACTGGAAACTAACAATGATCCCTCAGCACTTGCCCAAGCTACTGTCCAGTGCTTATAGTAAGCTGACAGAAAGCAATTCCACTAAAATCAAGAATAAGACACAGTGATCTACTTTCTCCATATCTACTCAATAAAATAATTGAAGAATCATCTAGAGCAATAAGACAACTGAAGAAGATCAAGTGGATATAAATTGGAAAGAAAGAAGTCAAAGTATTATGAATTTCAGATGCACAAGCAACCCCCAAAAATTCTACCAGAGAACTACTACAACAGAAAAACTCATTTACTTGCATCTGGATACAAGATTAACTCAAAATAAAAGAAAAATGAGCTCTCCTATACACAAATGACAAACAGACTGATAAAGAAATCAAGGAGACACTATTCACAGTAGCCTCAAGTAATATAAATTATCTTGGAGTAACACAGTATATACTCAATTATAAGTAGATATTAGCTCTTAAGTAAAGGATAGTCATGTTACAATCCACAAACTCGGAGAATCTAAGTACCAAACAAGGCTGAAGTGGGGACGCATGGAATTCCATGGGAAACGGAAATTGAATAGATTTTTCAAGTGGACTGGGTGGCAAGTGGGGATGGAAACAGGAAGGTTCAGGCTGAGAGTGACATTGGGAGTACTGGGGTAAATGGCTGAAATTGGTGGGCATTTGAGCATGACAGACAATATAGAAGAAACTTTGTGCAGTGGAAACTCCCTAGAATCTATGAGAGTGACACTAATGAAGTCTCTTAGGGATAGAGAATATGGAACCTGAACCTGGTCTCTCCTGTAATCAGGCAAGGCTCCAGGGAGTGGGACTTGGACATCAACACAGCCACAAATCCTTCAACCTACAATATATAGTGCCTGAAAGATATGCTGGGGTAATGTTGATGCAGAACTTGTAGGAATAAGGAGCTAGTGACTAGATGAACTTGAGAGCCAGACCATGAGAGAGAGCCCATTCCTGATACTGTGAGGATAGCCAGGAAGTAGAGGCTGGTCAGCCCAGAGACCCAGGATAAAACTAAATATAACTGGCAAAAATGTCAATGAAATGATTTCTAATGATATTCTGCTATATTCTAGCCCAACTGTCATTATCCAGTAATGGATAGGCACAGATGTAGAAACCCACAGCCAAATACTAAGCAAAGCCAGGAAAACCCCAAAGAAGAGAGGTGAGAAGGAGCCAGAGGGTTCAAGGAAACCACATTTATATGGCCCACAGAATCAACAAAACAGGGCTCAGAAGGACTCACAGAGACTGAAGTGACAATCAGAAAGCCTGTAAGAGTCTGAGCTAGATCCTCTGCCTATGTTACAGTTGGATATCTTGGTATTCTTGTGGGTCCCCTAACAACAGTAGTGGGGGATGTCTTTAACTCTTTTGCCAGCACTTGGGACTCTTTTTCTCCTACTGGGTCACCTTGTCTAAACTTAATATGAGGGTTTGTACTGAGTCTTACTGTACTTTGTTATGCCTTGTTCAGTTGATATCCCTGGGAGTCCTGCTCGCGCTCTCTGTCTCTCTTTTTGTGGAAAAGGGAATGATAGAGGAGTGGATGGAGGAGTGAAGGGAGGTGTGGGGGCTCAGAGAGGAATGGAGGTAGGGGAAATTATCGTCAGGATATAATGTATGTGAAGAGTAAAAATTAAAATTAAAATAGAAAATAAAAACAAACAATAAAGCATGTTCTTAATAGAATTATAAAATTGTAGTTTTTCATTGATACTTACTTTTGGTTTGTCCTTCTGCCTTTCTTCTCTCCCATCCTCCTGTGTAGCTCTAACCAAACTTAAATGTCTATATCCCTCATGTTCTGTCCCTTTACTTTCATGTCACATGTGTTCTGCTGATTTAAAATGGGCAACACAGAAGAGATCTCATACCTGGTACTGTAAACTTGGTCAAGAACCCATGACTGTCGAGGCCATTGGCTGTAGGGAAGCATCTACTACTGGTGTATTGCTAAATAGACATACTGTCAAAGTGCTTTCTTGATATGTATGTTTATACCCATGGATTAATGTAGCTATTTTCATCATAGAAGATGACTTTTACAGTATTTGGTAGTTAAAACAGGAATTCACACATGGTCAAGGCATGGGCAGTAAGCAACTATGGAGTGTTTCAATTTAAATGGGACATCTGTATCATCCCCCAAAGGCTCAAGGAACATCTGTGAAGAAGAAGGGGAAAGAATTTAAGAGCCAGAGGCTCATTAGGAAAGTTGTGGAAGTATCTTCTGGACAAGACATGACCATTGCAATCGTAAACTCAATGCAATTGTGGTTAGCTGCACAAGACCCATACAAACTAGAACAGTCACCATTTCATCATGCATGCCCCCCCCAGGACCCATGGGAAGTTAATGGATAATGAAAGAAGAACTACATAATCCTTAGTAGTGTAGTCTCTGATAAATTGCCCCTGTTCCAGTAAAGAACCCCCATTTATGCCCATGCAAGCAAAGCATAATTAAACCGAGTGGGATGGAAGTGCCTCCAGCCAACTATATAAATGTTTAAAATTATTTAAGAATTTTACAAAGGTACCAATAAAGTAAATTGCTGGTTATAAAAAGTATCGAATTTTTCCTACCCCCTAAAGGAACCATACTCATCTTGGCTTTCCATTTTTCTTTTTTTTTTTTTTAAAGGACATGCAAGAAAGGCCTTCCCCCATTTCTAATTCCTAACAAATACTAACTAGCCCTAAACTACAAAAATAAATAAATCCATAAATTTCTGTCTTGCATAAAACTGAGAAAGTTTAGGGGCAGCACCACTGACCTGAAAAGGAATGAGACTCAAAAACTGAAGAAGACAACTTAGTACAGTCCATATAGGAATCACATATAAAACCATGTAGAACTCAGTGCTGTAGAGCCATGTATATTTCCAAAATGCTAGGGAGACCTAGAAAATCACTGTGAAAGGAAAATTCCATTTCTGCAATAAGTGGAGAGCCAGGTGTTGCACAGCATGAGCTAAGGACAAATGAGGATTCAGAATTCCTCAAAGCACTCATTTTTCTTTTTTCAGGTATGCCACAATGGAAATGTATTTCAAAGCAATAAGACACAGCATTTTGCAGCTAAAAAGAAAAAAAATCATCAGGTTCATTAAGCAGCAGTGGTATAATGGATGTCTGGTATAATCTCAAAGCAATACTACCGCCTTCCTTCTATACTTTTCATGTATTTATTGGCTAGCCAACTCAGTAACATGATTAGAGTACATTTCTAATGACATGAGGTCAGCGGATGATTTCCATTGTCAAAGGTTATCTTCCTACATGTTAAATTGACTTTTCTTAATTCTGTGGTTAGAGACACTTTGGCTGTATCTTCAGTAGCCATTTTGAAATTATTTGCCCTTGAGCAGGAGACGTAGGATACATACTTGTGCTGATTCATTTTGATGATTGAAAATACTCTGTAGCTTATGCCTTTTGTCCTACTGAAAGGGAGACAGCAGTATTACCTGTGTGGTACAGCTGTTCTAATAGTTGTCTTAAAAGATTGGCATGATAAATATACATGATAGAAAAGGAATAGCGATAAATATGATTCTTTTACAGCAGTGATTTTTCAAAGAGTAATAAGCAGACCCCTAAATAGAAATTACCCATGGTGATTTAAAGTTAAAATGCCCACTGTTTTCCCATACAACACTTACTACTGTACAATATCACAGTGAGTTTAAGGCTATCCTGGGCTATATAAATTTTATCTAGAGCAGAGAAAGAGTCAGAGAGACATAGAGGCACAGAGATTGACACATATATGCATATACGAGAGAGAGGGAAATGGGGAGAAAGAATATAAAGAATCTTATCTATTGAAATATTTTGTAACTTAGGATATTGTCAGGGTCCTCAATGAATTTTTTTGTTTGGTTGGTTTTGGTTTTTTGGGTTTTTGGGGTTTTTTTTGTTTTGTTTTGTTTTGTTTTTGGTTTTGGTTTTTTGTATTTTTGTTTTTGGTTTTTGTTTTGTTTTTTGTTTTTGTTTTTTTTAGAACACACCTGCCTATGGTACAACCTTAGGCCTATGAAATCAATCAGTTCTCAGAGCATACACCTGGACTTCTGTGGTGGCAGTTGTTGAACATAGCTTAGGCAGTAACTCTCCTAAATCTTTTACTTACATTGTCTAATTCTACAAAATCACTTAAAGTTTGTTGCTATTATTGTCTTCACTGTGGACAGTGACTGAAGCAAGCTCACAGAAGGTAAGCGCCTTGCACAGACCCACAGAACTAATTTGAATTGAGCATTTAACCCTTGACATTTACTTGGTTCTTTTCAGGGTCCTTACAGACGAAAAGCACTTTGAGCCTCTCCCAAGAAGCAAGAAGACAAGCAAGAGGATGTTGTTCTTCTGTCCCCTAGATTCAGAACTGAGAAGCCATTTTTTTCCAGTGACCTAAGAAAGCTTACACCACAGATAAAAAGGAAAGAGGTTATCCACACAGGATTTTGTCAAATGCTTTCAGAACTTATCAAGAGAAAGAAAAATAAAATAAGGTGAGAAAATTACTTTTAGAGTTAAGAAAGGGAAAACATTGTAGTTCAGGCACTTCACAAAAAAAAAAAAAAAAAAAAGCAAACTGCTATTGGTCAAATTAAAGCATTAAAAATTAAAACATGATAACTAATATGTTTGGCTTGAAAATCCTTGTGGGTGTTTCAGAAAAGTTTCTTGTGACCTGACAGCTGGCTATTGCAGGAAATGAAATTTCACAGTCCAAAAGGGAGTTTAGTTTAGTAGCAATTAATCTAAGGTCTGGGATGAATCACATACAATGTGAAAATCCATGAATTTATTTTTCCATTAATGATTTATTCACTTAACAACCTGATCACAGCCACCTCCTCTCCTCCCAATCCCCTCCTCACAGGGCCCCTCCCTCCATTCCCCCTCTACTTCTCCTCTGAGAAGGGAGAGCCCCTCCCTACCCACGCTGTGTACCAACCCTACCTAGCACATCAAACCACTGCAGAACTAGGAATATATTCTGCTACTGAGGCCACACAAGGCAGCCCAGTTAGGGAAATAGGATCCTCAGAAAACTGAGTCAGGGACAGCCCCTGTTCCAGTTGTTGGGGGGCCCACACAAAGACCAAACTGCACATCTGCTACATATGTGCATGGGAGCCTGCGTGTAGTCCATGTATCCTCTGTGTTTGATGATTCAGTCTCTGGGAGCACCAAAGGGTCTAAGTTTAGTTGGCTCTAGATTGGTCTTGTGAAGTCCCTATCCCCTGTGTGGCCCTCAATCCTTCCCTGAAATTTTCCATAAGACTCCCATGTTCCTTCTAATATTTGGCTGTGGATCTCTACATCTGTTTCAGTCAGCTTCTGGGTGGATCCTTTCAGAAGACAGCTATGCTTCCCTCCTGTCTGCAAGCATAACAGAGTATCATTAATAGCGTTTGGGATTGATTCTTGCCCATGAGATGGGTCTCAGTTTGGGTCATTCATTGGTTGGCTATTCTCTTGGTCTTTGCTCTAACCTTACCCATGAACTTCATGTAGGTAGGATAAATTTGAGATGAAAGGTTTTGTGGGTGGGTTGAAGTCCTTAACACTCTACTTGGAGTCCTGCCTGACTTCAGTAAGTAGCCACTTCAGGTTCCATAGCCCCCAGTTCTAGGAGTTTCAGCATCTATAACAAATGGTGCTGGTCTAGCTGGTTGTCTGCATATAGAATGCAAATATAGTCATATTTATCACCCTGCACAAACCTCAGGTCCAGGTGAGTCCAAAACCTGAAGATAAAACCAGATATACTAAACCTAACAAAAGAGAAAGTGGGGAATAGCCTTGCATTCATTGGTAAAGGAGACAACTTCCTAAACAGAACACTAATGGCTCAGGCATTAAGATCAACAATTAATAAATAAGACCTCACAAAACTGAAAAGCTTCTATGAGTCAAAGGAAACCATCAACAAGAGAAAACTGCAGCCTACAGAATGGTAAAAGATCTTCACTACCTCTACATCTGACAGAGGGTTAAAATACAAAATATATAAAGAACTCAAGAAACTAGACACCAACAAACCAAACAACCAAATTTTTAAAACATGGAGTACAGAGCTAAATAGACAATTCCCAACGGAGGAACCTCTAATGGCTAAGAAACACTTGATTAAATGTTCAACACCCTTAGTCATCAGAATAGCTAAGATCAAACTCAAAGGACAGCACATGCTGATGAGGAGGTGGAGCATGGAGAACACACCTTCATTGCTATGGGAGTGCACATTTGTACAACTACTTTGGAAATCAATTTGGTTGTTTCTCAGAAAATTGGGAATAATTCTACCTCAAGACTCAGCTATAACTCTCCTGAGCATATGCCCAAAAGATGTTCCACCATCCCATAAGGACTCTTGCACAACTATGTCCATGGCATCTCTATTCATAATAGTGAGAAACTGGAAACAAGCTAGATGTCCCTCGACAGAAAAATAGATAAAGAAAATGTGGTTCATTTACACAATGGAATAATACTCAGCTATTTAAAACAAGGACATCATGAAAATTTCAGGCAAATCAATGTAACTAGAAAATATCATCCTGAGCATGGTATCCCAGACCCAAAAGAACATACATGGCATGTACTCACTTATAAGTAAATACAGGATAACCATGCTACAATCTACAGATCCAAAGAAGTCAAATAGCAATAAAGGCCTAAGGGGGAGAGGGCTAGTTGAATCTTTCTGAGAAGGGAAAATAAAATAAATACTGAAGGTAGATTATGGGAGGGAAGAAGGTGGGAGAGGTGATGAGGAGAGGAGCAGGGCAGGGGAAATCAAGTGTAAGGGTTGGAAATAGGTTACAGGAGACATGAATTTAAACAGCATCTCTCAACATGATGATTTGTGGGTGATTATACTGAATTGGAGGGCCTGGCAGGGTATATTTGAATGATATGACTGCCTAATGTGAAGCCTGGGAGGAGGAGTCAAAGAAAAGAGAGGAACAGGATAAGAGACCAATAACAACTGTACCCACACTTTTTAAAAATTACTATTCAATCAGTGCTGCTTGAAGATCTTTCATTATCAGTATTTCCCCTACATACACACACTCACCTTCTGATATATCTCATTCCTAATTAATCTCCCAAATGACCTGGCTCTACACTACTGTTACAGATTCAATTATACTTGGGGGACACAAAACACCAATAAAAATGTAAAGTGAAATATGTTTTTATCACCTCTAACCAAATTCAGGATTTATGCATTGATTAAATCTCACCATGATCTTCAAAGTGAAAGGTCATCATGCCTCTGGTTCATTTTATTTTTTTCATGCTCTTGGCTCTTTCTGGCATTCACTTTGTATCTCCTCCCTGTCATCTTTCTCCCACTGTGTCACCACATATATAAACATCCATGTTCGGTCATAGCTTTTCAGTTCAGTTCACCTCTGAGCAACTATTCATTTTATGAGCATCACAAGTAAAAATACATGGTCCTACAAGGAATATTACAGTTGTGCTTCAGGCCTGCATACTTTATGATGTCAACAAGAGAGATCCATTAACTTATAGTTCTGTGCTTGGTAGGAGAGCCATATAATATTCTACATATATTTAGTTCACCAGAATGTAGCTTAATCAATATGGCACCTCAGGCAACCTGAAATACTGAAGGCAACATAAAAGAAAGATTGTCAGACCAAGAAGTTTTATGCCCACTGATAGGGATTTAACTGCTTTGGGCACTACAGAAGCTACATATATTTAGAAGATTATAGTAATGTCAATGATAAGAAAGAGTCAAACTGATGTATAGAAAAGGTACTGAGGAAGAGAAAAGATTTTGCTAATGACCCTGTGATGGTTAGATTTTATTGTCAACTTGGCAAAACCTTGAATTATTTGAGAAGAGAAGACCTCAACTAAAGAATTGCCTCAATCAGATTAGCCTGTGGCCATGCCTGTAAAAGATGTGCTTGATTGATGGTTGATGTGGGGGAGCTCAGTCCACCACGGGTGGCACCATCCCTAGACAGGTGGGTCTGGGAAGTAAAAGAAATCTATATGAACATGAGCCAGTGACCAAACCATTAAGCACAGGTCCTGCCTTCGGTTCCTGCCTTCGGTTCCTGCTCTGATTTCCTTTGGCAGTGGACTGTGGCTTGAAAGTATAAGATGTAGTAATTGCTTCCCTTCCAAGTTGCTTTTAGTACAATTGTTTTATCATAGCAAGAGAAAGCAAACTAGAACCCACCCCAAAGTAGACATTTCCATGCTCAACTACTGCTGGTTGTTTTGATAATTTGTTTTTCTACCCCAGAGTCTCATTTGATATTTGTCATTCAATTAAGCATCACCTTGAGCCAACCATTGACCTTCTCTACCTGTCAGGTTCAGTACCTGTCACATAGACTGGAACAACTAAACTACATGCCTATAGATATCTCCAGGCTGCATGGTTTGAATTGAATTGCTATTTAGAACCATGCTTTCCTTATCATAAAGAGTTGTTCTGAGGCCCCCCAAAATATTCAAAATACAAATGCCATAAAAGTCATAAACTACTATACAATATAGAAGCATGTTAAATTATGTACCTTCAAATAAAACCAGAAATTTGTATGAGCTCTCCCAAATAAAGCACATGGACTCATGAGCTTCAATTTTCAGTTAGTCTCAAGATTTATGATTGTAGTTCCTTGTGATTTTAGAAGCAAAAAGAATCAAAGGCTAAAATTGTGATGCTTATTAGGAATAAATAAATATACCAAACCATTTAGAAATACTGGACATATTTTGTGTCTAAGCCATTTTTTCACTGCTCTGCGGATCTCCTAAATAGCTTTTTGTTGTTGTTGTTCTATGAAGACCAATAAAAATAATAGGAGAGTTGAAGCCAGACAATTCAATTAAATTTCAATCTATATCCTGCAAAGGGGTGTTGTTTCTATGTGTATGCATACTTTCCTATATGCTACTAATCTCTTCAAAGTTTTCAAACCAGCCATTAGTTAATAGTTTTGGAAATGTGATTAACATTTAGGCATTAAAATCTTCATGTCATGTATGCATGTGTGTATAATGTAGTGAGTGGCCACATCTGCACACATTATGAAAAACAAGATATTTTTACTTGAATGATGGCCCTTTCTAGTTTCCCAGTAGAAATATGGTAGAGGAATTTAACATCAATCAAGATCCAATGTGTTTTATACACTATACTCGGATCACAGACATTAAAAAAGGCCTGTTTCTTTTTTGAAAAGTTCATACATTCTGAAAGAACGTGGCAGCTCTTGTGACACTGAGACCTGTATTTCAGTGTAAAGAGATCACAGGAAATTAAAAGCATCTGCTTATTATTTTCTCTTGTTTTCTTTTTAATTGGTTATTTTATTTATTTACATTTCAAAAGTTATCTTCCTTCCAAGTCTTCCCTCCCCAAACACTCCATCCCACCCCCCTCCCCTTTGCCCCTAAGAGTGTGCTTCCCCACCCACACACCCATTCCTGCCTCACCCCTCTAGCATCCCCCCTCACTGGATCAAAAAGCTGCCATAGAACCATGTGCCCCCTCCCATTGATTCCAGATAAGGTTATCCTCTGCTATGTATATGTAGCTGAATATGTAGCTGGAGCCATGTATCTCTCCATGTATACTCTTTGTATGGTGGTTTAGTTCCTGGGAGCTCTGGGTGGTCCAGTTAGTTGATATTGTTGTTCTTCCTATGGGGTTGCAATCCCCTTCAGCTCCTTCAGTCCTTCCCCTAACGCCTCCATTGAGGTCCCTGGGATCAGTCCAACGGTTGGCTGTGAGTATCTGCATCTGTCTTAGTCAGGTGTTGACAGAGCCTCTCAGAGGACAGCTATACCAAGCTCCTCTCTGCAAGCATATCTTGGCATCAGCACTAGTGTCTGGCTTTGGTGTCTGAGGATCGGATGTATATCAAGGTGGGGCACTCTATGGATGGCCTTTCCTTCAATCTCTGCTCCACTTTTTGTCTGTGTTTCCTTTAGACAGGAAAAGTTCTGGGTTAAACATTTTGAGATGAGTGGGTGGTTCCATCTCTCAACATAGGGCAATGCATATCTAGTGGAGATTGTCTCTTCAGGTTCTATATCCCCACTGTTGGGCATTTTGGCTAATGTCATCCCCATTGGGTCCTGAGAAGCTCTTGCTTCCCTGGTATCTGGGACGTTCTAGTAGTTCCCCCTGTTCTCCACACCCACTGCTACATATTTCTATTCATCCTGCTGACCCTCTGTGCTTCTCTCCTGTCCCTTCCATACCTGATCTCAATCCCCCTTTTCCCTCCACTCTCTCACCCAGGTCCCCCCTTCCCTTCCTCTATCTCCCATGATTATTTTGTCCCCCCCCAATTAGGATTGAAGCATACACCCTTTTGTCTTCCTTCTTGTTAAGTTTCATATGATCTGTGAGTTATATGTTCATATTCTGAGCTTTTGGGCTAATATCTACTTATCAGTGAGTACATATCATGTGTGCCTTTTGGAGTATGGGTTACCTCACTCAGGATGATTTTTTCTAGTTCCATGCATTTGCCTAAGAATTTCATGAAACCATTGTTTTAAACAGCTGAGTAGTACTCCATTGTATAAAGGTATCACATTTTCTGTATCCATTCCTCTGTTGAGGGAATATCTGGGTTCTTTTCAGCTTATGGCTATTATAAATAAGGCTGCTATGAACATAGTGGAGCATGTGTCCTTATTACATAGTCTAGGTATATGTCCAGGAGTGGTATTGCTGGTTCCTCAGGTAGGACTACGTCCAATTTTCTGAGGAACCACCAAAGTGATTTCCAGAGAGTTTGTACCATCTTGCAATCCCACCAGTAATGGAGGAGTGTACCTCTTTCTCCACATCCTCACAAATATCTGTTGTCACTTGAGTTTTTAATCTTAGTCATTCTGATTGGTGTGAGGTGGATAGAATATTAGGACCATTTTGATTTGCATTTCTCTGATGACTAAGAATGCTGAACATTTCTTTAGGTGCTTCTTGGCCATTTGAGATTCCTCAGTTGAGAATTCTTTGTTTAGTTCTGTACCCCATTTTCTAATAGAGTTATTTGGTTCTCTGAATGTCAATTTAAACTAGAATATATTTAGCCTAAATAATTCTGTATTTAGAGTACTCCATTGTGAAACCTCTCTACAATGCAGTTAATCTATCTATGATGCTATTTTCACAGCTACAAAATCTAGTAAGACCAAGTGTAACCACATAAGTTCCAGTGTTTTTATCATGCACAGAAACTCTTGGATTTAATTAAAGCAAATACAACAAATGTTGACATGCTATTAACTAACAAAGTCCTTGGGAGGACTGATTCCTAAGTCCCACTAGAGTTGGAACATATAGAGCTTTTTAATGAATGCATTAAAAAGACTGATAAAACTACCAGCCATTTAGGTTTCCATTTATATTTTGATGCTAAATATTGAATCCAGGATTTGTGTATGCTAGAGAAGCACTCTATCACTAAACCACATCCGCAGCCATGAGTCTACTTTTATTAAGGGATCTTATACTTTCTCTCAATTTGTCAGAAGGTTGGTAAGTAGTATTATGTATATGTATATGCATATATAGAGACAAATACAGGAATTAGTAGAACATGCTTTGTAGATCATTCGTTCCTTCATTGACAGTGTGTGATTCATTAAACTTTAGATAATTCAGAGTTTGCAAATATTACAACCATTTTATGATACTGTTGTCAGACCAAAATGAACATATTACTAATTGTTCATTATACCCTATTTACCTAACTTCAAGAATTAAATCTAGCTTTTGGAAACTAATTTACCACCCCCATTGATTTGACTATTCTGAATGTGTCATACAAAGACAATAGTAGAATAAATTCTTTCTTAACTAAATCCCTTCACTTAGTCTAATGTTTTCTAATTCATCTATTATGTAGCAGCATTTAATTCTTTTTATGTTAGCATTCATGTGTGTGTGTGTGTGCATTTACAATTTTCCTATCTACTCACAGATTGGCCAATATTTTAGTTTGCTTTTAGTATTTTTGTAGTTATCTATAATTGATTTTTTAAAAAAGACTTTTTACATTTTAGAATAATTTTATGTGTATGAGTGTTTTGCCTGAATGTATGTGTGTCAACATACTGCATGCGTGATGTTGCAGAGAGCAGATGACGGCTTCCGATACTGTGTAACTGGCTTAAACAGATGGTTATGAGCCATCAATGGGTGCAGGTGACAAAATCTGAGTCCTGTACAAGACCAACAAGTATTCTTAAAAGCTAAGCCAACAGTCTAGTCTCACAATCAGTCTATCAAATTCTATTTCATATGCACATCACTATGCACTGATCCAGATATTAAAAATACTGCTATTTACATTTTTGCATGTATACACTTATATTCTATTGTATGTATATAGGTTGATGTACATGTGTGATGGTACCTTCATGGAGGTCAGTACAATGTGTACAAATTATTTCTCTCCTTCTACTCCTTGGTTCCTGGGGCTCAAACTAAGATCATCAGACTTGCCAGCAAGCACCTTTATCCACTGAGCCATATCACCAGCCCCCAATAATAGCATTACTCTCTATTAAGTGATAATTCCCTAGTTTCTCTCTGTGACAGTAAAATCAATAAAATATATATGGATAAACTAGTATGCAATAGGCAGAAAATGGAAGCTTAATAAGTATTTGCTGACTCCAGAATTACTGAATGAGAGAAATCATTCCTTTTACCCCACTTCTCCTTTTAAGCACATTCCAACCATAGCCACCTGGATGGCATGTAATTGAATATTGGAACTGGAAAAGACTATAGAGTCCAAAATTTCTCAAAATATGCTTCAAGATCGACTTGTATCAGAACTACCAGGGGAGCTTGTTAAAAATGCCTATTTCTGTCCTCCCCCTCCCGGATAATCTGATTCAATAAATCAGACTGGGAGGCCACAGGAAGCTGCTTCTGTAATAAGCACCCTAGATAATTCAAATACATACTAAACTCTGAAAATCATTGATCTGGTCCAGTCTTTCCACTCTATAGAGGAGGAACCGTGGGTCCATCTGGGCAAGTGCCATGCTAAAGGTTGTAGAGCATGATATTGGGAGAATGACATAGAGTTGAGGTTAGGAATAGCAATAAAGCACTTTCTGTTACCTAGGCTATTCTCTTTTATTATATCGTCTTGCCTCTGCAAATAGCAGCCTCCCTCTCAGACAAACTCCACAATTGTCAGTGTCTGACATGCCATATATGCTCAGTAAAACAGCTATTTCTTTAAGCTTGGTCCTTTGTGAACTAAATGACTAAAGGTCCTCCTTTGGGGCAGTATTTGCTAAAAGTATAAAGTAACAAACACAATGCCCATGAAAAGAACGCTAGACTCAGGAGGCAGCTCTCTGTGGTTCCTGACCCAAATGTTGAAAAAGCTCCTAAGTAGCAAACAGTCTTCAACCATGTGCTTTGGTGACTAAAGTAGCCCTGTAGTGACATTTCCTGCCCAAGGTCCTGAAACCACTCTGCCCACCCACTGTGAGCTATTTAAAGGAGCCAGTATTTTTTTTTCTTTTAGACTACACTTTCTGCCAAGATTTCTAACAGAAGGAAATTATAAATTACATGAGCTACTACCATGACTAAAAGGCAGTAGGAAATTTTTAAATGAAAGTTGTTATGCCTATCAGAAAGACTCAGTACAAACCTTTTACCATGGGGCAGAGAAAAGGATGGAGTAACCATCTAAACCTTTTATTATTTTTCAGTTTTTGAATTTTTCAAACTATAAAATAGTACTTTATTGTAATTAAACAAAAAACAAATAACATGTGTGAAAAAATAATCTTGTCTTTACCCCTTCTAATCTTCTCTCCAAATATATAAATTTAGAAACAATCCAAATTCTTTCTATCCCATTTATACTGTATATAATTTTATATATACAACATACACATATACAAACAAACAACCTCTCCTCTTGTGAACACTATTTTTTTCTTCTTTGACAGTGAGAATCATATTCATATTATTTTCCATAGATGTTCTTATTTTACTAGTAGGAAGTCAACTGTTTACCTTTACCTAAGCTAATGTTCCAATGAGAATCCCTCATCGTCTGGATTCCAGCTCCTAATGGCTACAAATTCTTAGATGTTCTGTTCATATGGACTCAAGTCACTTTAGCTTGCCTCATCACCTATGCTTATGTTAGCATCACACAGATCCTACCTATCCTTATGCTTTCTTCCCACCTCACAATGTTTCCTTCTTCCTGTGTTGTTTTCATTCCTAGCTCATTGCTTCTAGCAACCTGTACTATCTTCACCTTTGCCCTTCTGCTGAATTCTCTGATGAAACCCAGACAAGGATTAGCACATTTCTCCACTGCTTCAATTAGCACACTGAGCACATCTTGAAGAAATTATGCATATAAATTCTTGACTTCCAGCTTCATTTGAGCATAGAATGCTACCTACTCTTCTGTTTTTACTAATGGCCTCTTTCCTCCAAATTCTTAAGTTATACTTAGATAATTCAAAACTGTTTACCAATTCCCTCCCAATTTAATCTCAAAAAATGATGACTGGTACTTCACAGAGAGAACAGAAGCCCAACACAAGCTTTTGTCACCCTTTTCAATAATACCACAAATGTGCATAAGTGTACTCTCTCTGTGTCTACTCTCTCTCTATGTGTGTGTGTGTGTGTGTGTGTGTGTGTGTTGTTTGTTTAAAATAGAGGGAAATCCTTCTTCTGTGTAAATTTAACCTGTGAAGAAAATTAAGGCTATGAAATTCCAAACTATAAGGTCCTGTAAAATTATTCACCTTGAACTTAGGTGGTATAAGGGAAAGGACATGTAGAAGCAGGGGAGTGGAAATAAGGAGAGAATGAATACAGTCAGAATCTTAAGTCTGACCATGAAGTAGAATGCTGAAGTATATTCTTGAATAGAAATGTGTGGTCAATGTTTGGAATAACTCCCACGTGAAACAAATGGTACAGAAGGACGACTGGGTTCATGTAAAATCAGCTTAGAAGCATTGTGGGCTACAGGTGGAGCCATAAAGCAAGCATTAATTTAAGGACAGGTAGGTTCTAGCATAAATATCTTCACTGGAAATGTTCAGCCATATGTATATGGGAGTAGAAAAAAATGGTCATTGGCTTGATTCAAGAGTATTTTCTGTAGGTTTACTGGCTACATAATGAATCCAGAACATATCAGCATGAGTAGCTAGATTAAAAATGAAGCAATATTAAAGAAGTAATAATCATCAGATTTGAAATTATTGGACATTTTACCTTTCAAAGTACAACTTTCAAGTGTATTATGTTATTGCCCCATTACTTATAAACTGCATTAACTTTATGGGAACAGAATTCAATTACCACCTGAAGATGACTGTGTTTTTTATTAACATGTGCCATGGTACTAACATTTTTAAACACTTTTTTTAAGAAAGGAAAAAATAAAATCAAAATGTCAGACTTATTGTAAGCCTTTAATTAAATTTTGATAGCATATATGCTGTGATAAAGAAGTCACATATCCTAATTATATAAAATTTAAAAACCTGTTAACATATCTGTTAACATATGTGTGTGTGTGCCTGTGCGCATGTGTGTGTGAATGTGTGTGTGTGTATGTGTATGTGAGAGAGAGAGAGAGAGAGAGAGAGAGAGAGAGAGAGAGAGAGAGAAAGAGAGAGAGAGAGAGATTTAAATGTATCATTTTAAAAATAGTTTGGCTTGGTTTCACCTCAGGCAGTAATTTCAATAGTTCTATGACTTTAAGAATTCTCTTCTTTTTTAGATCATAATTTAATATAATTATATTATACATTATACCTTCACTTCCCTCCCTTCAAACGCTCTGAAATACCCCTCTTTGCTCTTTCAAATGTATAACCTCTTTTTAAAAAACTATTTATTGATTCTTTGTGAACTTTACATCATGCACACCTTCCAACCCCCACAAAAGAAAATACAAAAATAAAAGTAAAAGTAAAAATAAATAAAAACAAAACAAAACATAATCGTGTTGTGAAAGCTGTAGTATGTCACAGTGTGTCCCACAATATATTCCTCTGTCCACACATCTTTACTTGCAAATGTTCACTGCAATGAGTCATTGCTCTGGTTCAAGGCCTCTGGATTCTGCTGCATGACCAATCCTGGATCTTCCCTGGGTTTGCTTTTAGAATATTGTTGTTGTCCTATGTCGTGGAGGTCCCTTCATTTTGGATCTGCAGGACTGGCCCTTTCATGTGGACCAGTACTTCATAGATTGAGTATGTTCGGGTAGACCTGCCTGCTCTCCTAAGCCCATACTACCAGGTGGAACTCTTCAGCACTGCCTTGGCAGGCTCACCTAAAACCTCAGCTGGCTCTCCTGCCCTCATGCCCTCCAGGTGTTCTCACCCATGTCTATACCAAGGAGGCCAGCTCTACTGTGTGGCCCAGGAGAGGTAGGGGGCTATGGCCTCTTTTTTAAATCAGTTGCTTTCATGCACATATATGTGTATGACCTCAGGAAATGTCCAAACTTTGTGTTTAAATTTTCCTTTCTGAAAAAAAGTACTGAAATCCCTACCATTTGGGTATATGGCTCAGTAGTAGAATGCTTTCTCACCATGCTCAAGGCCCTGGGGTTATACCCTTATACTTCAAAAATCATACTATTCACTTTCCTTTAAATGCAATAAATTATGAGAATGAAATTAATTAATGCATACAAACCAATTATAACAGTACTCAGAACTTGGTATCAAAACCATCCATTAAACTATATGTTAAAAGAACTGGGAAGTAATGCTAAGTAAAATTTTCCATTTCCAAAAGTAAATGTAAACATTTATCATGCTACAAAAGCATTTGAGCTCCATAGAATATGTAAAATATGTTTACAACATAGTTTGTGAGAGTTGCACTCGAGAGTAAATGTAGATTTATAGCTTCAAGTATTAGCTATTTGTTTCAGTTTATCTTTATTTCTTTATATTTTACAAATATGCATTTTCAGTGTTTCTGTAAAATTAGCCATTGAGATTTTCATTTTTACCTTTATTTTTATGATTATAAAAATGATTCTCCATGTTATTTTTATTTTAGTAATTTATATTTTTCTCATTTTATTTTTTCTTTCAACCTTTCAGTTCTTCTCAAGTTAGCATCTAATTTTTTTCATAGCAGCCTTGTTTGTTTTTAAACAATTTTTATTAGATATTTTCTTCATTTACAATTCAAATGCTATCCTGAAAGTCCCTTATACCCTCCCCCCACCATGCTCCCCAACACACCCACTCCCACTTCCTGGCCCTGGCATGCCCCTGTATTGGGAGCATATAATCTTTGCAAGACCAAGGGCCTCTCCTCCCATTGATGGCCGATTAGGCCATCTTCTGCTACATATGCAGGTAGAGACACAGCTCTGGGGTTACTGGTTACTTCATATTGTTGTTCCACCTATAGAGTTGCAGACCCCTTCACCTCCTTAGGTCCTTTCTCTAGCCTCTCCATTGGGGACCCTGTGTTCCATCCAATAGATGACTGTGAGCATCCACTTCTGTATTTGCCAGGCACTAGCATAGCCTCACAAGAGACAGCTATGTCAGGGTCATGTCAGCAAAATCTTGCTGGAATATGCACTAGTGTCTGGGTTTGGTGGTTGATTATGGTATGGATCCCCGGATGGGGCAGTCTCTGCATAGTTGTTCCTTCCCTCTCAGTTAGCATCTAATTTTGACCAGCTTATCTTGCAACTTCTTTAAGCGTAATATTCACTGCCACAACAGATTGGACGTCTGAGGATTTCAATCTGAGAATAGCAATACTGAGTAGCAATAAGCAATTGCGGCTAGAAACAGAACTTGTTCTTCACATATTTTAAGAATTTCCATTTATTGTCTTAGAATAAATTCTTAGTGAACCTATGAGATCAAAGAAGTTGGTTCATATCTCTGTATGAACATCAGCTCAACCACTAGAAACAGACAACTTAAATGGGGCATTAGATCAGCCATACCCTCAGCTTTTCCATTACTCTGGCTTTGTTAATCCTTCAAATTTTCTTAAACGGATATGTGAAAATCATTTGTTTGCAGAGGGTATTAAATATCTTCTCTTTTGTGAATGTTTTGCTCACAATTTCCCCCAATTTGCTATAAGATGCTATTATTTTGTGCAAATTTATTTTTATATTCTATCCAATGATCTATGCAACATATTTTGACATTTCTGAAGGTTAAAAGTATTAATATTCCCCACGGGGTTTTGTTTCTCATGAAATGATCGAACCCCCCTTTTCATATTTAGATTATAAAACATACTAAGGAATAAAATGTTTTAAACTATAAAATATTTGAGTGTGTTTTTTTTTTCATTTTTCTATTTTTCACATTCAGATCTTTGGTTTTGTTGTAATTAAATTAGTTCAAAACAATGAACATGAGTGTGGTTTTATTAAACTTCTCCTCTCTTTCTAACCTTGTTGCCCCAGACATATTTATTGACAAATCTGTATTTTCCTTCTGCATGAATTGGAAATGTCACATTTACCATTTCTTAAAATTCAGAGTATACCTGAGTTGATTCCGTAGCTATTCCTATGATATTACATTTATTTGCCACTGCCTTTTTATCAGGTGTTCAGTGTAGTTTATATGTCATGGCATAGGTTCTTTGTAATTTTTCTTCACATCTTCATCTGGAATTTATAGTATTTGAAGTGACAAGAATATCCGATTTTCTGCCAAAGAATCAAAATGATTCGTATAATATTACTAACTCAATTGTCTTCTGAGAAGGACACTGAATTTTGAACAGCTGCATATGGGAAAGTATACACCTTTGCATACATATTCTGGCAGAAAGAAACCCAATGTAACTCCTTATGGTGATTTCAGTGTACTGCATTACCACATTCCAATAAGGTAAACACTAGCTCCATATGAAAACTGAGCACTTGAAATGGGGCTAACAGACTGATGAGAGACACTTTACTTAAATCTAAACAGTCTCATGTTTATTGGATAGAGCCCATTTAGACCATACTGATTTCAAAAAGTTGATACCATCACATTTCATAGAACTATTTACATACAATAGGCTTGACAATTTCCCAGTTAATTTGAGACTATCATATACATACAGACCTTCAGTCAAACTCTAAAGCTAAACAGTTATGTGCTCTTAAAACTAACCCCACTATATAAATATGTAATGGATGTGCTCTTGTATGATTGGCATTGTACAAATAAAACATGTAATGCAGACTTAACAAAGTTTAAAATTCACTGGAGGAGATAAATGATACACAAATAACAGTAACTGTTGTTTAAGAACAACAATAACATAGAATAGAACATAACAAAAGCGCTGGGCGAATTCCAAGCACAAAGAAATTAGTTTTGCTCTGGGGCATTAAAAAAAGAGTGGGTTGTGTGAAAGAAGTGACAAACTGCCTCCAGAATGTTCAACAGGCAAAAGAATAGAGTGGAGAGGAAAAAGAATAAAAGAATGATATAGGAAGCACAGAGAAGGAGTAACAAAGATCATGTAAGATGATAAATGTCTGCTCTAGATGACCATAAGTGTAGGAAAACAGAGAAGTGGGGCTTATTGAATGAATTAGAGTGAAGCTGAATTCAAAGGGCCTTAGATACCTGTCAAAGAATTGAGACTTGGCTTCATAGCTAATAAAGAAAGGACATTTTATCAGATCACTGTCATCAGAGCTTATGATTACAGAGCAATCACATATATGTGGTAACAATATATACAGTTTTACAACTTATAAATGTTATCCACTTTGCAAATCTATTTAAACATTAAGCAAGATTCAGAAAAGAGGGAGATCATTAATAGAGCACAAACCAAGTAAGCAAACATAAATGTTAAAAATTAATTTAAAAGTATGATGGGGCCGGGCAGTGGTGGCACACGCCTTTGATCCCAGCACTTGGGAGGCAGAGGCAGGTGGATTTCTGAGTTCGAGGCCAGGCTAGTCTACAAAGTTCCAGGACAGCCAGGGCTACATAGAGAAACCCTGTCTCGAAAAACCAAAAAACAAAACAAACAAACCAAAAAAAACAAAAAAACAAAAAAACAAAAAAAAAAAACAAAAACAAACCAAAAAACAAAAAACAAAAAAATAAAGTATGACGAGCTAGATGTTTCCTATGTTGACACATGTCCAAGTAAAACAGACCAAAGAAAACAAATTCAGAAAAATACTACAAAAGGAAGATGATATTACTGCCACAGTGATTTAAATGGTATAATGGCTGGGAGACGGCTCAATAGTTAATTATACTGGCAGCTCTTATAAAGTTCTCTTGTTCAATTCCCAGCACCCACATGACAGTTCACTACAGTCTATCACTGCAGTTTCAGAATATTAAACCCCTTCTTCTGGCCTCCTATAGCATTGCATGCATGTTGTGAACACACATACATGCAGGCTATATATATTTAAAAAAACTCAAAAGGACATTAAGAATAAAATAAAACATTAATTTCTTTACATTGAAAGGGGCAATGCATTATGTGGTATGGGCCACTAGACATGGAAAGGATGATACAATGTTTTTCAGAATTAGTAATAAATGTTCAATGTCTCAAATCTCATGTTTGAGCCTCTACTAAATGGTTGGCCATGCTAGCACATTGTTACAATAGTAGATAACTTTCTATGGTTAAAAGGTAATCTATATTATATACCCACCAACTGGAGTCGTTTGAAATTATTCAGACTTGATAACAAGCTGTACCTCTTAGAATCCATTTTTACTCAATATTTTACAGTTAAAATATTTTAATTATAAAAGAATCCTGTAATTACTAAAATTTAGGAAACTCAAGTTTCTAACCTCATTCTGATTTTATATTAAAACATTCACATAGAAACTATATAAAATCTAAATGTATAAACTGTTATGACTATTTTACTAGATTTAATTTTCTAATGATTGTTGCAAAAAATTCAGCAAAGGAAAGAACCAAATGAGCCTCAGGAAGCAGGAAGATTAGTCAAAATATGATTTGGAGAGTAAACCAAAGACAGCAAATACAAACTTTTATGATAGGCCACATCAAGAATCTAGAAGAGCTGGGTGGTGTCAGTACACTGAAAATTAGAGAACATATTCCAGAGATAAAGCTCAAAGTATTTAATTAATAAAAGATGCACAGAAGCAAGAATGGATAGAGAACACAGCAAGACTAGCAAATGAATAATATCACAAGTCCTGAGAATAGGGAATAGTAGAATCATCAATAGAAGCAGACAAAAACAAAGGTTTGGTTAGAGAGAACATTAAATTAGTGTTTGATTTCAGTTTGTCTTCCATATCCACGGGTTCTGCATTTGTCATATATATACATATATATACATACATATATATATATATATATATATATATATATATATGTGTGTGTGTGTGTGTGTGTGTGTGTGTGTGTGTGTGTGTATTCTATAAATGAATAAGTATAGACTTTATTATTGCCATCATTCTCTAAAACAATTTAGTATAATAACTATATAGCACTGACTCTATGTTAGATATGAACAACCTGGAGAGGACTTAAAATATGTGGAAGAATATATATAAGTTATAGGCAAATATATTATACCATTTTATATAAGGGCCATGAATATCCATGGATTTTGGTTTACTTGATATCTCAGACTTAATCTGCTACATAGACTTAATATTTCATATGCTTATGGGATACCCAAATAACAAAACAAATCAGGTAAAAAAAAACAAATCATACAAGTCAAGATACATTAATTTGAAGATCGGAGATTTACGGAGAAATGTAACTTAAGAAGGTGGCCAAAGCCAGGTTCATTGGAACAGAGAATATATATTTTAACAGTGATGGATAGAAACTTGACTAGAGAAATCCTGTTAGTTCACACTTAAAGGATAGTCCGGATTTTTCTTACTTTTGCATTTTATTTCTAAAGAGCTCAACCTGTGGAGTGTTTAATAAGATTAAAATGCCTTTTCACTAAGATACATATGGCACTTGTCAAATGAAGGCAGTGTGTTCATCCCTTCTAACTGACCCTTGTGTGATCCTTACCACGATTATAGACATACCCGGATATATGAAACAGAATGCATTTCCCCTTAAGGAGTACTCACAGATTGCTACAACTGTCATGGAATCTATTCAGATCACCACACGTTTCTGTTAACGAACAGATGTGAGCTCAAAATTCCATTTTACTGAAGTGTTTATGATCATTTCAACCACATTTGACTTCTTTTCCTTTCCCAGTTAGTTTCCCGTATTTTCTTCCCAAATAACAAATTTTTGCACCAAGCCACTTCCCTAAATTCAATCCAACACTTTAAATGAAATAACATTTATTGCCTTAAACAAGACTGGAATTGTCATTTTATGATTCACTGTTTTCAGAATGCCAGGTCCATCACAATAAAACATCATTTGGTTTTACACCTGTGGATACATATTTCAGGTGAGTAACCCAGGCTGTTTCATAAGTAGCCATGTGTGTACAGGCTTCATTTCCTGTTGCTGGCTAACAAGAACCTTGCATTCATCTAAGGTGGTTACAAATTGGTAAACCAAGGCACCTTCAAGGGCCACTGTCTATACACCCAGATTCCCTGGAACCCCACCCTCGGAATTGTTTTAGCTTCTGTACTCAATAGCAGTAAGAGCCCTCAGAAACTGAAAATATCCCATTGTTCAATCTGAGAGCAGCTATCTCACAAAGTTATTCAAATTCCAAGCATAGTGCTCTATTGCCTGGCCTCAGTCTGTGGAGCAAAAGCATAGCCAGCCCCAGCTAGGTATCTCTAAGACAACTCCAGTGCCTCAGCCTGCAGAAAGGGAGGGCAAGTGGCTAGAGGGTGTAAGCCAGGAGCCTTTGATGCAGCAGCCTTTTAACCTGCATTTAAATGCTTTCGATTTAAATCTGCTTCCAGCCTGGTAAATTCGGGCTGTTTAGCCCAGGGCAGCCTGCAGATTGCAAAGTTTTTACAGTAAGCCAGCAGCACAGAGCTGTAGTCACAGCTTCATGTCCAACCACTGAGCTGTGTGACAGCTATGTAGCCAAAGAGCAGAGTTGGTGGAGGCAGCGTAAAAGGCTGGTGGGTAAGTCCAGCTGAAGCCTAGAGTCTGAGACACCTGGCAATTTCCAACTCCCTGAGTCCATTGTTAATTGCCTGATTTCCATTGGGGGCAGAGAGGAGAAGTACTGTGTTTGGAGTCACATGACAAGAAGGAAAGCAGAAAGCAAAGTGTCTATGACCCTGTAAGCAGAGCCAGCTAGTAAACAGCATTATCACTATCATAACCCTGAAATTGTCAGGGACAGCCCATGTCTACCACAGTGGAGTGGAGATATAGGAGTTTCAGCGGTTTAAATGGTCCCCAATCTCACACACCTTTCCTGGACACTTAATTTCCTCCTTCCCAGGGACTGTTTAGAAAAGGTACTCTTCCTGACCTGTGAACACTGCTCAAGAAACTTGCAAATATTCAAGAACACGTCTTTCCTCTCTGCCTTCTTTGGGTCTGGTCTGCCTTGGTTTCATGCTTTCTCTGATTAGAAAAGGAGTAACATTACTCCTTGAAACTCAATACAATCTGCAGCTGAATATGTCAGTGGTGGGCCAGTGCTGCCTCCCATTCATCATCATTAAAAAAAAAAAAAAAAAACCTTAAAGAGATCCCTTTCCCAGGGTACCTTTCAACCCAGATGTACTTTATACCAATGGTAACTTTAGCAGGGAGAGATGAGTCTTAAATATTTGTCTACTAATGTCTACTCCTAATTCCCTTATACTGGGCAAGGACCAAAAGAAACCATTGGAGAGGAGTACTCAGTTTTCCAAGCCTCTCTGCCAAAGAGTTTTCCTTTCTTCTTCCTCTTCTTCCTTTTTAAAAATCTTTCTTTAAGCGTGTGGTAGTAACATCAAGCTGTTTGTTCAGTTCCAGAGGCTCAAGTCAAGATGAGCCACTTGAGGGTTACTCTATCTAAACCCTCTTTCTGAGATCCCCATCTTTACCTCCAAGGAACAGAAAGGAAAGGTTCATATAACCTGGAAAACACCTGTTCAAAGGGGCAGGGATGATCACCACCACCCACCCACACCCCTCGGGATGAAGACAGAATGTCTCAAGGTGTGCAATCTTTGGGTTGTAAGCGCAGAAAGACAGAAATGGCTCTGGGTCACCAGCACTCTCTCCAGTCCTGTGTTCCGCAGGAATTCCCAGACACAGGAGCCCATATTGGGAAACCCCTGCTGCTCTACCGGGCCATCATCTGAACTCCATCCTCCTTGGCGTGCTTTCCTGGCCATAGCCAAAATAATAAGAATTCGGAAGCACCCAGTGGGAAAATGTGTTTCAGGCTGCAAAGCCGCGAGTCACTGGCAGACCACAAATATCTTGCTGGAGAAATACAGAGCTCAGGCTCGCCCTTACCTAACACACTAAGCAGGCTTCTACAGGCGTGAAGCCCCTCGTCCTAAACTTTCAATGAGAAGTTAAAGAGAAAAAAAGAAAAGAAAAGAAACTGCCTAGTTTCCAAGTGGGGAAACCCCATGGTGCAGGACTGCTAGAGCTTCTATGGCCTTATCTTCCCAGATGCCCATGAGAGCGCTTATACACAAGAGGCAACTATCTGTCCCAAGGAGTTTGCCTTACCTGAGTCTTGCAAAACAACCAGCAAGGTCCAGCAGGTTTCAGGCGTATAGTTCCATGCCCAGGGCGCGATGAAGAGCAGAGTTCAGAAGAGCGCAGGGTTTGGCTTCCAGGGCGGCCAGTAAAGCTGCCCAGAGAGGAATGGGATGGAGGGGGCTTTTGGAAGGTGTCTCCCACGCCGCGGACTCAAAGTCTCCCACCAGGTTCACTACACTTCCAGTCCTAAGCCAGCGAGGATACCTGGGAAGTTCGGAAGATTCCTGGAGTTCAGTGCCGCTTCTGTGGACTTCGGGATGTACTGGAGAGGGGACAGGTTACAGGAGGTTTCCAAATCATTAGACCCTATAGTTAGAATGGCAGGTACCACTTCTCAGCTGAGTGAATGGATTCTCAAAGGTGCCCGCCTCCAAGATTCTTTGGAGCGAGTTAGCTTTGGTGCTGCCTCCTTCCAGCCGCACCTGGTTCAGGCCGAACAGTGCGCGCCACGCTGGGACGCGGGACGCGGGGCACCCCAGTTGGCGGTGCTACCACCGCTCACGGGACTCGCGAGCTCCAGAAAGCAGCGGAGCCACCGGCTCAGCCGGGCTGTGGTGCAGGCAGCCTAGCTTGCACCCACCCAGCTCGCCCGCCTCCCTCCTGCGTGGCTCCAGCGCTTCCCGGAGCCCTCCAGCCAGTGCGCAGAAGCCACTCGCACCCCAGCCCTCAAAGAGAGGAGTGCGAGGGGCAAGCGCTGCGCTCCTCTCACATCCTGCCACTGTCGCCAGCCTCTCCAAAATATGCCTGGAGTAGGGAAGTGGGAGGGTAGTGGAAGTCACCCAGAGCCTTGGCTTCCTTGCTAACAGTTTGGTGCCTCCTGGCTGACTGACTGCAACCGGGAGGTGCGAATTAGAGAAGGACCACTCTGGCGCGTCACTGCAAAGGGCTGCTCCTGCTCCTCCTCCTCTTTCACACCCCCTTTGGATTTGGAAGCGCCAAGAATGAGGAGAGTGGAGCGAAGAAGCTGCCAACCCTAAGTCCCCCATCCCCTGGTTTAAAAACGCGCTTTACCGCCCCCCCCCCCGTGCCCCCCTCCCGCCCCTCGAGAAGGGAAGCGTGTCGCTGCAGCGCCGTCTAGTGTCCTTGCCAGACTAGGCTGCCTTAAAGGGATGAGGAGAGCGTTCAGCTCAGTGCAGGTGTGGAAAGTCAGGAACGCAAAGTTTTTCAGCTTTTCTGGTCCCCAGTTCCAGCCACTGAACAAGGTAGCTAGTCCATCCTGATGCACCTGCCTGGTTCCCTGCCGGCTTAAAGCAGAACTTAATGTTTTGTTTTGTTTTGCTTTGTTTTGTTTTGCTTTGCTTTGTTTTGTTTTTAAAGACGAAGTCTGCCAGGTTATCAAATTTTAGTTATAATTACGCTTCTCAGAACGCAAGAGAACTCTTTTTCCAACCCCTTCTCTGTTAAAGATCCTGAACTCTCTGGTTTTCCACTCCCCGGGACCTTAGGGCAGGTAGGTAACCTGTGAAGTTGCGATTGCGATCATCTCACAGCTAGATCCAGATGACTTCCTTAAATCCGAGGCTCACCAGCCATGCTCCTGAACACCTACTCCTCCACACCAGGCAGCCCCCAAACCCTTCTCTTAAGCGGAAAAGCAGAGAGGCTGTTTACCCAAGAACCTGCAGGATCCAGACCGCAGCAGTGCAGAGTGCACAGTTTCTACCCTAAGTATCTTCTGCAGCATTCCCATGGGCTCTCGATACCGTGCTGATTAACGTACTTAACAGGATTGCTCATTTAACGGGTCAGCTGAGCGCCGTGCGCTAGAATTTGCTGCTACACTGAGCTCCTATTAATTTTATCTTTCTGTGCACTTTCTCCAGCTGTTCTCCCGAGGCTGCTCTCGTGCTCTGAATTAGCCCCAGAAAGCCAGCTAGTGAGGGAGACAGAAACAAGGACCAGGAGGGGGCAAGCACTTAGAGTGCCTTTGCCGCAGCACAGATGCACGCCTTTCTAGTTGGGTTTCTTTGCCTGACCCGCAGTGTACACTGGTACACTCAGCTAAAGCTTTTGCGTGGTTGAAGTTAGTCTCCTTCTTACACCAAGTTCACTCTCTTATACTCCTATTTCTTCTCCGTGTAGATCATTCTTCTTTCTGTATCTCAAAACCCCACCACCTCGTGACATAGTCCTTCTGCAAAGCGGAGTTAAATTTGGAAATTTCGTGAAGTCATTGGGAAAGAAAAGTCCTTTTAGGCAGGCAGCAATCAGCCGTACCAAGACAGTCTCCCTGGGTTTTGTTGTTCATGTGCATGCTTGTCGGGTGGAGGTGCTTTTGAAACAGGTGAGATGTCCTACAATTTCTGTTTCTGTTTGTTAATGATTGTTTGCACATAAAACACATTCCCTAGACAGGGATGGCCAGCTGCTTCTCTTCTGTCCTTTGTTATGGTGCTCCTGAAAACTTCCCTACATGCTTGCCCAGCAGCATCCTTCATCTCCATGTCAAGCCAACTGCTGCTGGGCCTACATCACTGTTACCAGCATTCATGAGGCTTGGTTCTAGCCACCTGGCAGACCATCAGCAATACATACAGGGTGGGATCCACAGTAGAAGAACCCCATTTCCAGAACTATATTACCTCTTGGTTAGGTCAGGTACACACACACTGATCGTCCATATCAGGTCAGTCCAAGGGTTCTGAGCCTTAGATGATCAGCCGAGATGTCCTAGGGGAGGACATATGGCTAAGCCACAAGACCATTCACTTATATTAGAATCCAGTACGTAGAGTCTATGAAACCCATTCACAATACTGGATAGAGTTATCCCTCAGCAAATCATAAAGTAGAAAGACTGTACATTTAGAACAAAACAAAGATCTGATCATGGTAGGCACCATGCCTAAAGTCCTAGCACTGGAGGGCCTAAGACAGCAGATATACCACGAGTTCAAGGTCAGCCTGCCTTACATAGTGAAGCTCTATTTAAACGATAAATAAATAGCTGCACAGTGGTGGCCCACACCTTTAATCCCAGCACTTGGAAGGCAGAGGCAGGTAGATTTCTGAGTTTGAGGCCAGCCTGGTCTACAAAGTGAGTTCCAGGACAGCCAGGGCTACACAGAGAAATCCTGTCTCGAAAAACCTAATAATAATAATAATAATAATAATAATAATAATAAATGTCATTTCATTGACCAACTTCTCATCAACTTTCTATACCTAGTATTACACAACTTTGCTAACTTGTACCTGTTTATATATACTGTTTATTATATGTACCTGTTTATATACAAAAGGTATATTCTATATCTTTTGTACATAGCAAAGTATACTCTTTTTTTATGACTACTCTCAGTACTATGAGTACTCTATCAGTACTCTCTCTGTTGATTAGGGTTGGTATTTAATTCTTATAAATGTCTTAAGTCTGACTAACCTTACTGTCTTATGTAATATCACCCTTATCAGAGACTTTAAGAAGACTTTCCACAATTGGGAGTTTAAAGCTCAGGCAGATCAGTCTCTGAATGGGACAGAGGTTGCTAGCTGTTTGTTTTGTCAAATATTCTAGTGTCATTAATGGTTAGACTATGTGATCTCAAGTGAATCAGGGATATAGGACCAGAAAAAGGGAGAGGATGGGTCAATATAATGCAACTTACTGCTAAAGTAACAGAGCAATCTCCCTGCCTCAATAGGATACATTCATAATCCTCCTAATTTAAAACAAAACAAACAAACAAAAAAAAACAACATAAAAATGGACCTTACAGGCTTCTCCAAACGTTGGCTACTCACTGACTGAGACAGAGAAGAACTGGCTGCCATTCAGTGAAGCAAACATCTTTAAAAATTAAGAATGGGTATAACTAACATTTTTTAAAATAATATGTTGAAATATACTTCTACCAAGACAAATTTAAATATTGTCTTACAGGGAAGAGATTATTTATTTTGTATCTAATACATATAAAGTACCCTACATGATTGATTTAAATTCATTCTTGTTCTGAATCCAGTTGATGGTCTAAATTAATTGTTTGTGGAACTGTTAAAGTATTCATTATACTATATTCTAGATATTTTATATAGAAAACTCAATATTAGGTTTCCTTAAGTGCCAAATATGTTTCTAGGCAAAAGTTAACAGCTCATGAACCATAAAAGAAATTGTCAATTTTACTACAAGCAAATAAATCCTTCCCGAAAACACACACATAAATATATGCTATAAAGATGAAAATAGAAGCTATAATGTGGGGGAATTAGGAGACTTCAAAGAACAGTATTTTGTAAATATATAAAGTGCTCTTATATTTGTGAAAATCAATCCAACAGAAAAATAGTCAGGGCCAGTGAGAAAAGCCAGTAATTAGGCTCTTACTCAGGCTCAGTTTGATACCCAGGACCCAAATAAAGGCAGAAGGAGAAAATCAACTCCACAAGTTCTTCTCTGACCAAATACATGCCATGATACACAGGCATACATGCAAGTGCACACACACCAACACACATAACCATGATGATGATGAGGATGATGATGTTACATTTAAAAAGAAAACTAGGCAAAGGAGAAAAATAAATATTACAAATATTTTAGGACCAAGTTGGGACATAGATTTTAAAAGAATTGAGTAGCTAGCTCTTGGTTCAAGTAGAAGGTATGGTGCAGCACTATCTCATAGTGCAATTGATTTTATGTAGGGGCACTAATTATATGCATAATTTTTACTTTTAACAAGTGCTTCTTTTGATCAAGTCCACATAACACAATATATTGCTAAGCTTAGCATTGGGAGATCCATATGACAAAATGTTATGAAGCTTTTAAGTGATGGGGACAACACTGAACATCAGCAGAAGGAGGCAAAAGAAGAGGAGGAGGAAGAAAAGGAAGGAAGGAAGGAAGGAAGGAAGGAAGGAAGGGAGGGAGGGAGGGAGGGAGGGAGGGAGGGAGGGAGGGAGGGAGGAAGACAAAAAAGAAAAGACTAACAGTATTTGTTTTGGTAAAAGGTACTGGAGTATTGCCATAAGATACTGGAGAGAATATCTTAGTAAATACTTATGGACCTCAATAATCACCAGGCTTGGGAGCAAGTGCTTTAATTTTAGCCATAACATTGCTACATAGATCTACATCACTTCAGCAATTAAAATTACATGCAGAAATTCCATCTTTAACTTAGGATTCTGTCTTTTCTATTTCAGGTAAAAGTTAAAGGACCCAAATATGAATTCAATGGTACTGGTGATGTTAATGGCGGCGGCGGTGGTGGTGGTGGGTGTGTAAAGTTGGATTTACATCTTCCATTTTGTTTTGTTTTACAAGGATATTGTCTTTTTATTCTTCCGTGCATTCTTACTGCTTTTATTGAATCAAGTTAATTTTCATTGAATTAAGTTGCTCAGATATGCAGGTTGACTTTCATCATACAAGCCATTCTCTCTCGGAGTATTTTCTGTGCTCCTTTCCTTCCTCTCTTCTGGTTTTCTTATTGTGTGTAATTTGGTATATTTGACGTCATTTCATGCTTCTCCAAAGTTTCCTTCTTCTTATATCCCCTTTTCTTCAGATTATATTATATTTATTATTGAGCATATTGGTTCATTCTCATCTTATATCTTTCATTCAGGTTATCTTAATTTTCAACTCTGGACTTGACATCTCATTCTATTATTTTCTTAAAATAATTGCTCTCTCTCTCTCTCTCTCTCTCTCTCTCTCTCTCTCTCTCTCTCTCTCTTGTTATTAGACACTTTCTTCAAAACTTTGTGCACTTTTAAAAACATAGTTTATTACTTTGAACATACTAGCAGCTTTGAAATTTGTCTGTTAAGCAAGGTTATCTTGGTTCTCACAAAGGCAGTTTCTGTTGTTTGTCCTCAATGAAGGTGATAGTGATGAGCATTTGCATTTTGCAGCAGTGGTTATAGGAATGGTGGTGATGTTGATAGTAGTAATAGTGCTACTAGTTGTAGTAGTTGTGATAGTAGTATTTATAAACATGAGTAACACTTTTCTTTTTGTACCTTCAGTGCTGTCTTTTGAAACCTGTATATTAGAGGAAATATATTGTGGCAGTTCTTAATACTGATTCTACTCACTGAGGTCTTATTTATTGCTTACTTGTTTATTTACTTACCTAAGCTATTTTAACAAAGAATATCTTTCCCATGGAATAGAGTTTGGGCATATTTCATAGAGAAAACCACAGTGAACATAAACATACTCATTGTGGGATGACAGAGGTTGTATCATGGTCCCTTTGCTCTGGTTTTCTACCCTCTGTTGAACTCTATGCACTGTCCCATACCCATTTGTTCTGCTCCATCAGTTACGGCTGATTTGCTATCATTTTCAATAATGTCCATTAAACAAATTGCTGTACAATTCAGTCCAGTTAATTGTGGGCAGGACTAGCTTTGTGGCACATCTTTGAGGTTCATTCTGACTTTAAGAGAGTTCTTAAGTGTAGATTTCCTTGCACCTCTCTAGTAAACTAGCTCTTCTATGCTTCATCTTGCTTTTCTTAATTAATTGAAAGAAGCTAACATCTTATTTTCTTATACAAAAATCTTTTATTTCAAGAGGACCTCAACTTGACCTTCCCCACATGTTGTTGAATAAAATATTTTCAGTGAATTCTTTGGATTTATGACTTTATACCTTTCTCCTTGGACAAAATTTCTAAGCTAGTACTTTGGGCACTGGGCAGAGATAGTAGCTATGATCTTAGTCTGCTTAACTCTTGTGTCCCACCTTGCTCTCTTTCAAACTTATGTCATTTCTTCTTTAATTATGCTCTCATGTGTGTATGTACATGTATATATTCCTAAATAGATAAACACAAGTTTCTCAATACTACTTAGTATTGGATAAGCAGTTGCTGTGCCCTTCCCTAGGGAAGACTCTTTCTCCTGCTATCAGCATTCCTTAGTTGCCTAGTGTTGAGTATGTATTTCTTAATTTGCCCATACACCCTTAAGACTATATCCAGCTTTATTTTTGTCTTCATTGCCAATGCTTGTTTCTTTGAGAATGGGGTCTATGGATCTCATAATGATGCTCCTCAACAAATACTTACCAAAAGGAATAATATTTATGAATTAATGCAGAACAGACAAGGGATTCCGAAGCGTCTTTACAAACAGAAGGTCTTGTTGGGAGAGTACTCACAGGTCACACAGTGTTAGGCAGAACCAGAGAAGGCTTCATTGAAGAGGTAGCATCTGATGGTGGCTTCAAATACAAGTTAAGATAAAGAGGGAGATTTTCAGACAGAAGGAGTAACATCAACATATCTACTTTTCAGTGATCGAGCCCACTATGTAGACACTATTTTTATGCACTGAATATATAGCACTGAAATATATGGATAAAGAAAATCTCTGCTCAAATGGCATTGAAATTCTGGTGTGGTAGTGGTGGTAGTAGAGGATAGAAAAGAAATATATATACATATATATATTCTGCATATATATTCTACATATATATATATATTCTGTATATATATTATGTATAATGCAGCATAAAATGTTGTTGTCGAAAACAAAAAGCAGGATCAGTGATATGGAGAAGGACAAGAAAAATGTAATTTGAAATAAGGTGCCAAAGAAAGCATTAGAGGCAGTATAAAACTTGAGAAGAATCTTAAAAAGGAATGTAGGAAGTTTCTCCTTTATCTAGTGCAAAATGTTGCAGGCAGGCCTAATAGAAAGTACAAAGGTCTTGAGATGGGATCATACCTAACAAAGAACGAACTGACCAGTTTGACAGTGACTAAATGCAAGAGGTAGGGTTTTAAATGGAGGAAGTAATGAGCAGTTGAGAAAGTGTAAGAATCAGCAAGGACATATGACAGATAATTGTTGCATGTTGTGAGAAGAGGAAGCGTGCCCAATGCTGCTGTGGCACAGCGTCTATGGAAAGGTGTGAAGGGGAAAAAAGGCCTGGAAAAGTAGATTGGGGAAAATTGTGAGGAGCTTCAAATATGAGAATAATACAGTTGAGTCAGTGGGAAAGAGATTTTTTTTTAAGATATTAACCTCTGTGACTCTGAGTCATAACACCTGCTCTCTCTCTCCGTCCGTTTCATTTTCGTACCTGTACCTAAAACGGGCAAGCAGTGGGTCAAAAAATCAAAACAGCAGCAACCACTGTGAAAGCTTTCCACTCTATCATCTCAGTCTCTGACTGGCCTTGGGGCAGGTGGGAGACTTATGCCTGAAATGCCATTGTTTCGTTTTAAAGAATAGCCCAGGTTGTACTACATTTTAAGGCAGGAAATTTCTCCTTAAATCTTAGCTAAATCTTTTTATCTTTGGTTTACTCCTTACTGAGGCAAGAAATTCTTCATCATCCCAGATTTCTGAAGAGAGTAATAGAAAAATAAGCCTCAGACTGAAAACCCTATGTCTCTCAAAAAGAAAGGAAGTCAATATTTATTTATTTTTATAATCACCAGGAAACCCCTTGCCAAAGGAAAGTCAGATATTAGTAAGCATCAGCCCATTTGCCAGAAAGGCTAAAGTCAGCTATAAATAGCTTTGTAAATCAATTGATTGGAGTTTGGGCTTTTTATCATTGAAAGAAGAAAATTCTCTGCATTATAATAAAAGAAAATCTCAATCAAAGAACAAAAAGGCAGAACTATGGAGCAAAAAATAATTGCAACTGATACAAATGGTTTTGCTGCACTAGTCTATGTAGGGCGATACTTTCAATTGGGTTCCAGAAGCATTGCTGCAGGTTAGATTGCAGCATGAGTGATTTTAAAACACCAAGAAATTAAGGCTAATCTTAAAGAACGCTAACTCCATACGGCAATTAATTAATGCTGTGTGTTGTTAGAGCAACATGCACACAGAATCCTGGCAGTTTAAACCATCAGCTGTCACTTCAGCTCATTTGTGGTACAAGGAAAACTGCTCTTTTTCAAGATGCTCTGACAGCATGCGACTGTGTGACATCTTCTAGGTCCCAGCTTCTTAAACTGTAGGTCACAGCACAATGAGGAGTCACACAACTGAATGGGGGAGTCTTGAGTGTTTTGGCAATAGTTAAAGGTTTCTAGATGCACAGCAACTAAAATTAAATTCCAAATCAAATGTATAGTATATCAGAGGTGCTTCTGGCAGTCCTTAACTTGTATTACATCACATGGCATTACTGCAGCTTTGGATCTGAAAATATAACATGAGTATGAGTAGTTTACACTATTTATGTTGTTGATTTGAGTTTTATAAAAAAAATTGTTAAATTAACTTTGGCTTAGAATTCGGACAGAATTTCCAACAATTTCGTAAGAGGCCCTAAACATACTTTGCCATTTTGTACTACATATTTATGCAAAGTGACATTTTCAATACAGACGTTTAAAAAAATTAAAATATCTATCAAATCTGAAAATGTTGAAGATGCTCTACATCCTGTAATAACAGATATTCAGAAAGTTTTCATTATTTTTCAAAGATCTTTTTAATTATTTTTATTATGTGCATTGTAGCGGGTCGTAGGTGCATGCAAGTAGGGGTGCCTGAGGAGGTCAAAGGTGACAAATCTTCTAGATCTGGAACAATAGGCATTTGTGAGCCTCCAACTGTGGATACTGAAAACCAAACTCTGGCCCTCTGGAAGAGCAATACATGTTCTTAACTACTTTATTAAATTAACTTCTTAATTTAATTTTTTTAAATCTTCTTTTCATTTGCAATTTTAAATTAAAGTATAATAATATAATTATATCATTTCCCATCTCCAATCCCTCCCATGACCGCACTTCCCTTTCCCTCTCAAATTCCTGGCTTCATTTTACACACACACACACATACACACTCACACACACACACAAATATGTAAACATGACCAGCAGGTTCTGTTTAGTGTTTTTGCTTGTATGCATATGTTTTCAAGGCTGAGCACTTGCTATTTATTGGATAATCAATCCCTCATCCCCTGGGAAAGGCTAATTCTCCCTTTATCAACATTCCTCAGTTGCTTTTAGTTCTTTGTCTAGGGGAAGGGCTACTTGAGATTCTTCCTTCCAATTTAGTGTGTCTATTGGTGCTGTCACTGTTCAAGTCTTCTTTAAGTAGCCACATTAGTGATAATTATGCCTGGAGTTTCCCTGTCAACTTTGGCAGACACAGAAGTCTCACAGAAGACTTGATCTTCCGGATCTTATAATCCCTGAGCTTTAGGTGTGTGGATTGTGTTGAAGATGTATCAACCAAAGCTGGGTAACCCACAATCATCTGTTCTGTACATTTAGATTAGTTGTAGCTTTCTACAAAGATCTCTATCTGCTGAAAAGAGCACTTTCTTTGATGAGAGGTGAGTGATACACTTATCTGTAGGTATAAGGTAAAAATTTAGAGTGCAGTTGAGAATTATACTAGTTTAGATAAGTATTAGTAGTAGGTTTTACTCGATGACCCTCTAAGACTCTTTGGGGGATTGAACAAGTTTTTCACAGAGGTTGCCTAAGACCATCAGAAACCACAGATATTTACTTTACGATTCATAACAGTAGAAAATTAAAGGGTCACAGCAATAGGAATATTGAGAGCCAATACTCTAAGATCACCTCACTAACCACGGGTGGTTGGCTATGTCTAATAGTATTAGGTATGATTTTCCTACTGTGGAACTGGCCTCAAAGTCCAATTAGGCAGTTGTAGGTTTCTACCAAGATGTAAGTGCTACTGTTGCAACTTTAGGGATATCTAGCTATGTTCTTTCATAGCTAGGTTCATAGACATTTCAACTGGGTAAGACTATTGGTGTGTTTCCTCCTCTGTCAGTTTGCATAGCTCCTTCTGGTACTAGGAAAGCTAGTCCTCAGGGAGGGGGGATTTGTGTCAGAACCTGAGTCCTGTGTCAAAAGTGTGTCATATTTTCAAGAATGGGAATGTACCTTCAACTTCTGGGAGACAACCCAGGGGAACAGCAACAGCCTATATTATTTTGCGTGTCTCTTCGACTCCTCTAACCAACTAGGGAGGAGGAGTACCATGTTTGGTACTGGAGTTTTTGTTATATAATCTACGTTCAGTCCCTATAATTTAATTATTTGTGTAAAGATAAATAAGTGAATATCCTTATTATTCAAATTTGATTTCATCTTTAATAAATCACAAAATTTTATGTATGCCAAAGAACTGCTTTAATTTTTTTCTTATTATTATTACCAAATGTTTGATAAAAATAAGCCTATTTTAATACATAAATATCCAGGCTCACATAAATTTTTCTCAGGTATAAAGAGGGGTTACAAGTGTAAAAAGTGAAAGAAACTTTGCTGTTCTACATTATCAGAAACTATTTTAAGTATCCTCAAAAATCTATTTACTGTCAAGTATATAATGTTCTGTGAGTGTTTGAAAAATGCCAAAAATGTTAAAAGAATGCTTGATTATCCAAAACTTTTTTTTTCAGTAAGAATCATTGTTTCCTAAGAAGCATTATTACAGAACAAGAACAAACACCCAGGGTGGCTTTATCACTTCATGCCATAAACAGATGGCCTTATAATCTGTTTGAAATTTAAAGAGAAAGATCTTTTTTAAAACTTTTCACATCCCTAGTCAGTTTCTAAAAGTGCCTACTTTGGGCAGTGTAACTTCAAAACATCAAGAGCCATTAAAAGCCTCTGAGAAAAACTACCCCCCCTACACCCAGCTCTATACCAACCCCAGATATAAGACAGCATCTCAGAGATCTGGGTGTGCTTTATTTACTTCCTGTGAAGGTACCAAAGAAAGCTCACACTTGTCAAAAATATCACTAATTAACTTTCAAAAACTAAAATTTCACTTTGTTGGGCTTTCATTGCATGCTGAGTGTTTTAGATCACACACATCGAAGCAAAGCAACAAAGCTTCGTGCACAACATACCAGAGTAGAAGCAGAAAGTCTGAGCAATCTCTCTGTTGTTGTTTTTAAAACTGCACTTCTGTTATTCATCTGTTCCTCATTTGGTATCACTGGTTTTTTTCCCCTTGAAATTGCGATGAATATTGTCACCTGACAAGAAAAAAAAGTTCCTGCAAAGCACTAAATGCCTTTGAGATAAATACCAACTAGTTACTATTATAATACCATTAATAAGCTAAAAATAATAATGACACATACTTTGTGAAGTGCTGGGTTAACATAAAGTACACTATCACAGAAGAATTGATTTAAATCTTAACATTATCCTTTCTCTTCCTAGTATTGCCACTCCATGGTGAGTTGATGCAGACATCTATTCTCAGATCCTCTGGGTCTGTCACCTCATGTCACCTCATGACATCTCCAGGACTCAAATCTATTCCTGTCATTTTTTGGTTATGCTCACAAGTTCCAGAAACATTAGGGATCAAAGGAAATCATTCTAAGTCAACAAAATCAGTATCGACTTTGAATCTTCTCTGAATTATTCAATAATAATGTGTCAATAAACAAATATATCACATGCAAAACCTTTATGTAAGACTGGTAATACTTTTTTATTTAGCATTTAGAACCTTTGCCACTTTGCATCATCTTTCACTACTCTTGTCAAGATTATGACATGAAATGTGATGTTTTAAAATATTTATCATATCACTTCTTACAGCCATCTCTTTTAGCAGAATTAAGAGGTTAGAAGCATTCACATAAGATAACCCAGGGACTTTGATATATACAAGAAGGTGAAATTATATCTAATGATACCTTTGATTTATATTTTAATTTTAAATGCATAGAATGGTATCATTAAACATATTTTAACTTTTAATAATAAATCAATGGTATATTAATTATTACATTATAAAGTAAGGACATATAAATTATTCATAAATATCTACTGCAAATTGAATTTTTAAAGCTAGCTTTATTTTCCATATTCTGGTCTCATATTAGCCACTAGTGGAAAATAATTTATTTCACAGCCACTGCTAATATGACACAGATGGCAGTCTTTATTCAAGATAGTCTTAGGTCTGAATGAAAAGAGAAATGTCAATGTTGCAGACTATAGATCAACTGAAAATAGTGAAAATTAACATTAATATAATGGCACAATAAGAAACTATTTCTCAAAAATATAGCAGTTGTTTGAAAATTATTTAAATGTACACGTTCTTTACAATGTATTTTTATTTTCATGATTTGGAACCAGGTAATGGGCATGAGTTATAAATGGATATAAAGGTAATTTTTTTCTTCTATTTATAACCCTGTCCTGGCTTTTATGCGGGGTGGGGTGGATAAGTGAATAAAAAATATATTTGCTGATGAAAGTGTGGAGTCCAATACAGACACAGCACTTCAGAATGACTATTCTAATGGTATAGAAGAAGCTCATAGAGACATATGGCTATTGGGTCTGGTTAATTTCTGTGCCTGGCATTTTTGTTTGTTTTGGTATTCTTTGCAATTTTTTAAATAATAGAGTTTGTTTAAAGTAATGGAAAAGGGCAGCTGTTACAAGATTTTAAACATCCAAACCTGTTATATTTTATTTTTTACATTTTAATGATTTTTGTGGCTATATGAAATTTAACTCACTATTAGATAACCTTCATATCTCCCTCTCTACTTGCTCCAGTTCTGTCATGCATTTTACTCCTAGTGTCCTAAGGACCTTGGTGAGCACAGCATTCTCACTTCACATCCACTTAGGTGTAAAAAGGTGGCAGGGGTAAGAATCAGTGAATCTGCTGAGTCAGGAGTCTGATGGGAGCTGTTTATTCAACCCCTTAACACTGGGTTGTTTTTTTTTTTTTTTTCTTTCCCTGCTCTTCTAGGCTGGGGTAAAAATCCAGCATGAAGAGTTATGGCCTTCTTTGCTCTTCTCTTTAGTACCAACTGACTTGTCAGAGGCTGCACAGGCTAGGAAACCATTGCCAAAATGGTCAATTGAATTCTGCTCTTATTTCCTGTTGATATCCCACCTCCATGAGCTTAGGTTGCCTCTTGACTACTCAGTACCACCTAGGGAGTCAGCTCACATTGGCCCTTGTGCTTCCCTCCAGCCACCTAGGCATCTAAACTTCTCCTAGCTCTAACCTTTCATATCTGACCTCCCCTTTGTTGCAATCTGGGTTCATAGGTTTTTCTTTGGAGACTAAGAAGGCGCCTCAATGACAAACTGCTTTTCAAAGTTATGTACACTAGCGCCACAACTGAATGTTAATGAAGATTCTTGCCATAGTCCTCAAGGAGAGCCCAGGAAGGTTCATCTCCAAAGCCACAAAAAGCACTCCTTCCAGAACTAACAAATGCACTATTCTCCATGCAATTTTCTATTAAAAGGATGTGTTAATACTGGGCAGGAGGAAAACAAATGAAACACAAAGTAAAAATGTTCTTATATGGTAGAAAATTAAAGGTCTTAAAAAAATTTCAATTCCTTTAGGGAACATTGGACTTTTTTAGAGATGTAATCTTAGTATTTACAACCTCTAAAGACTTATCCCTGCCATAACCTTTCTGCTTCTGTAAGATCAAATACACATGTAAGATGTGCAGAAACAAGCTATATCATATTGGATGTAGAACAGAGTAATTGTGTCTCTATCATTTTTAATACTCTTTAGTGCTCTTCCAGACGTCCCTGGTTCAATTCCCAGGACCCACATGTAACTCCGGTTCCAGGGGCTCAGACCCCCTCTTCAGCTTTCATGAGTACTGAACATATTTGGTGCACAGAGAAGCATAAAGGTAAAACACCCATACACATAAAATCAGGAAACGAATACAGAGAAGAGAGAGAGAGAGTGTACTAAGTCACACTAATTAGCATATCTGTCACCTAAAATACTTACAATAGTTTCAGTCCTAGTAGTTCTCACTTGAGGGCGTGGGAGTTCCCTACCTGGATCCTCAGAAAAAGACTTCTCAGTAAATTGAACTGTCATGGAGATTCCCTTGGCAAATGTTCTTAACTCTGTGTATTCCTCCAGATATCTGTTCTTTGGAGCCTGAGACCTACGCACTCCACTGAAGCTCATCAACCAATCAGGTTTTATACTTGTCTTTAATGTCTTTGATGCTCCTCCCCACCCCTTGCCTTCCCCCCAAACCATTAAAAAAACAATTTAGTGGTATCTCAGTGTTGTTTTGATTTGCATTTCCCTGATGATTAAGGATGTTGAACAATTTTTTAGGTGCTTCTCAGCCATTCGGTATTCCTCAGTTGAGAACTCTTTGCTTATCTCTGTACCCCATTTTTAATAGGGTTATTTGGTTTTCTGGAGTGTGTGTACATATATATATATATATATATATATATATATATATATATATATATATATATATATATATGTATATGTATATATAATGTTATGGTATATGGTGATATATATATATATATATATATATATATATGATATTAGTCCCCTATCAGATTTGAGATTGGTAAAGATCTTTTCCCAATCTGTTGGTTGCCCTTCTATCTTATTGACAGTGTCCTTTGCCTTACAGAAGCTTCACAATTTTATAAGGTCCCATTTGTCGATTCTTGTTCTTATAGCACAAGCCATTGCTGATCTGTTCAGGAATCTTTCCCCTGTGCCCATATCTTTGAGGATCTTCTCCACTTTCTCTTCTAGAAGTTTCAGTGGCTCTGGTTTTATGTGGAGTTCCTTGATCCACTTAGACCTGAGCTATGTACAAGGAGATAAGAATGGATCAATTTGCATTCTTCTACACAATAACCTCTAGTTGAGCCAGCACCATTTGTTGAAGACTCTATCTTCTTTCCACTGGATGGTTTTAGCTCCTTTGCCAAAGATCAAGTGACCATAGGTGTGTGGGTTCATTTCTGGGTCTTCAATTCTATTCGATTGATCTACCTGTCTGTCACTGTTCCAGTACCATGCAGTTTTTATCACAATTGCTCTGTACTACAGCTTGAGGTTGGGGATGGTGATTCCACCAGAGATTCTTTTATCCTTGAGAATAGTTTTTGCTATCCTAGGTTTTTTTGTTATTCCAGATGAATTTTCATATTGCCCTCTCTAACTCTGCGAAGAATTGAGTTGGAATTTTAATGGGGATTGCATTGAGTCTGTAGATTGCTTTTGGCAAGATAGCCATTTTGATTATATTAATCCTGCCATTCCATGAGCATGAGAGACCATTCCATCTTCTGAGATCTTCAATTTTTTCTTCTTATACTTGAAGATCTTATCAAACAGATCTTCCACTTGCTTAGTTAGAATGGCAGCAAGATATTTTATATTATTTGTGACTATAGGGGAGGGTGTTGTTTACCTAATTTCTTTCTCATCCCGTTTATCCATTGTGTGGAGAAAGGCCACTGATATGTTTGAGTTAATTTTATATCCAGCTATTTCACCGAAGTTATTTATCAGGTTTAGGATTTCGCTTGTGGAATTTTTGAGGATATATATATTATCATATCATCTGCAAATGGTGGTATTTTTGACTTCTTCCTTTCTAATTTGTATCCCTTTGATCTCCTTTTGTTGTCTAATTGCTCTGGCTAGGACTTCAAGTACTATATTGAATAGGTAGGGAGAGAGTGAGCAGTTTTGTCTAGTCCCTGATTTAAGTGGAATTGCTTCCAGTTTCTCACCATTTAGTTTGATGTTGGCTACTGGTTTGCTGTACATTGCTTTTATTATGTTTAGGTATGGGCCTTGAATTCCACCTCACTTTAGTCAGAATGCCTAAGATCAAAAACTCAGGTGACAGCAGATGCTGGCAAGGATGTGAAGAGGAGCACTCCTACATTGCTGGTGGGACAGCAAACTGGTACAACCACTCTGGAAGTCAGTTTGGCAGTTCTTCAAACAATTGGACATAGTTCTACAGAAAGATTCAGCAACATTATGAACTAATCAATACCCCAGAGCTCTTGACTCTAGCTGCATATGTATCAAAAGATGGCCTAGTCGGCCATCACTGCAAAGAGAGGCCCATTGGATTTGCAAACTGTATATGCCCCAGTACAGGGGAACCCCAGGGCCAAAAAGGGGGAGTGGGTGGGTAGGGGATTGGGGGGGGTATGGCGGACTTTTGAGATAGCATTGAAAATGTAAACGAGGAAAATACCTAATTAAAAAAAAGATTCAGCAATACCACTCCTAGGCATATACCCAGAATATGCTCCAACTTGTATTAAGGATACATACTCCACTATGTTCATAGCAGCCTTATTTAAAATAGCCAGAAGCTGGAAAGAACCCAGATGACCCTCAACAGAGGAATGGATACAGAAAATGTGGTGCATTTACACAATGGAGTACTATGCAGCTATTAAAAACAATGAATTTATAAAATTATTAGACAAATGGATAGATCTGGAGGATATCATCCTGAGTGAAGTAACCCAATCACAAAAGAACACACATGATATGCACTCACTGATAAGTGGATATTAGCCCAGAAGCTCAGAATCATTATTAGAAGGGGAACCAAAAACCTGTAGAAGGAGTTACAAAGTTCAGAGCAGAGACTGAAGGAACAACCATCCAGGGGCTGCCCCACTTGGGGATCCATCCCATAAACAACCACCAAATCCAGACACTATGGCAGATGCCAACATGAGCCTCATGACAGGAGCCTGATAAAGCTGTCTCCTGAGAGGCTATGCCAGTGCCTGACAGATACAGTAGTGGATGCTTACAGTCATCCATTGGATGGAGCACAGGGTCCCTAATGAAGGAGCTAGAGAAAATACCCAAGGAGCTGAAGGTATTTGCAGCCCCATAGGAGAAACATCAATATGAACTAACCAGTACCCCCAGAGCTCCTTGGAACTAAATCACCAATCAAAGAGAACACATGGTGGCACTCATGACTCTAACTGCATATGTAGCAGAGGATGGCCTAGTTGGTCATCAATGGGAGGAGAGGCCCTTGGTCCTGTGAAGGTTCTATGCCCCAGTATAGGGAATGCCAGGGCCAGGAATAAGAGTTGGTGGGTTAGGGGAGCAGGGGGTGGGGATAGTGGAGTTTTGGAGGGGAAACTAGGAAAGGGGATAACATTTAAAATATAAATAAAGAAAATATCTAATAAAACAATTTAGTGAATATATTTTCAGTAATGAGTTAATAGGAGTGGTCATTTGCAAATAAAATTATATAGAGCTTAAAAATCCAAAAGTCATAGACTGCAACACTAGTAGTCCCAATACTAACTGTATGTGTGACTATGTAATACAAATATATGTATGTATGAGTGTATGTATGTATATGTATCTATATATGTAACTCATTTTCAATAATGAGCTAATAAGAATAGTCATTTGCAAACCAAATTATATAATACTAGATTCAGAAGCCATGGGCCTGAACACTAACAGTCCCTAATACTACTTCTGTATATATGACTATATAATACTGAGTTGGACGACCCTGAGAAAACCAACTATCTATGCTGTGCCTCAGTTCTTTTTGTGCTAGATGGATAGATAGAATTTTCTGAAGCTCATAGAATCTATAGGAGGAATGGAGGTATTATTAGAAGGAATCAGGAAAGCCATTTAATAATCCTAATAGAGGCATCTAGGTTACTTGCTTTCAAACTCATTTGTACATTGTGACCTTGAGCAGCAACTTGGTAAAGATGATACAAAACAAAACAAAAGCATAAGATACCAATTCCCTGACTCCCATTCCAAATTAATTTAATCTGGTTCTGTGAGCATTGGAATCTGAATTAAGATTCGCCCTTTACTGTTGATATTTCTCCTAAGGGACCTCTAATAGTTAAAGGCCAATGACTAATTCAGAACTCTGAACCCATCACCCAGTCCATCACTGAAAGAGGTCCATATGTCCTAAGCAACTAGGGATACTATTGGCCTAGTTGACTCTGTCACCTGGACCATGATCTACCTAACCTCAGAATGTTTTCACAATTCATATACTTCCAAATCTTTCCAAAATGGGTGTCATAATTAGTTACTTGTCTCCCATTAAAAGCTATTTTCTCAACACTATCCAATTTGAAGATTTTATTGATGCCCATGGTATAAGAACTATCTTGTAGCTCTGTCCTATATCATGGGTCAAAGGCTGGGAGGTTTTGGTCATTCAGAGCAACACAGTATTTTCTTTATCCTATCTACCACCACACTTGAAGCTTCAAACATACCTCAGAGGTTCTGCACAAGTACAAAAGCAGCATTTGACAGTGCTTCCTAGCATATTAGAATTACTAGTGAACTTTATATATATATATATATATATATATATATATATATTTTCCTCAATTACATTTCCAATGCTATCCCAAAAGTCCCCCATAACCTCCACCCATTCCCACTTTTTGGCCCTGGAGTTCCCCTGTATTGGGGCATATAAAGTTTGCCTGTCCAATGGGCCTCTCTTTCCAGTGATGGCCGACTAGGCCATCTTTTGATACATATGCAGCTAGAGTCAAGAGCTCCCGGGTACTGGTTACTTCATAATGTTGTTGCACCTACAGGGTTGCAGATCTCTTTAGCTCCTTGGATACTTTCTCTAGCTCCTCCATTGGGGGCCCTGTGATCCATCCAATAGCTGACTGTGAGCATCCACTTATGTATTTGCTAGGCCCCGGCCTAGTCTCACAAGAGACAGCTATATCAGGGTCCTTTCAGCAAATGCTTGCTAGTGTATGCAATGGTGTCATCGTTTGGAGGCTAATTATGGGATGGATCACTGGATATTGCAGTCTCTAGTGAACTTTCTAAATCATTCTAACATTTATGGATCCTTCCACACTAAGTGAATTGAAATGTGTGGTTCTGTGGCCTAGAAGTCTGGGAACAAACTCACTAGTTTTGTTTAATGTATAGGGATAGCTGAGAATTGTTTTCTACATCTGTGCACATCACTTTTCTATCTCTGCACCTTACTTCCTTTATGTTAAATTCTGCTTTTTACAGTTTACCTAAGAAGAAACATGAAAATATATTATTCTTTCCTTGTGCACAATAACTTCACACCTGTAAACATACCACTGGGGAGACAAAGACAGAAAGTATGCCACAGTCAGTGCCAATAGGGTCTACACTGCAAGTTCCAGGCCAGCCGGAGTGACACTGTCTCCCAATAATAAAAATAAAAATAGATTATTCAAGGCAGTTATAACCTAATAATACTAACAAACCATAATGTATCAAGGTTACGATGTCGGAACAATTGTCCCATGTAAAGGCAAAAACAGGATATATTTTTTCATAAGGGAGTACGTTTTGTATATGTTTTTGTATTCATGTTTGCCTGTGTGTAGACCCATGTGTGGGGATACATATGGGGACATGAAATTGATCTACCTTATTCAAAGAGGCAGAGTCTCTCAGTTGAGGCCAAAGCTGTCCAAAATGGCTACTATTGATTCTCAGCATGCTCTAGAATTTATGGATTCCAAGGATGAAATTTTAGGAAGGTCTGCACACACCCTAGGAACTTGTATGGGTTCTGGGGATCTGAATTCTGATCTTCATATTACATGGTAATCATTCTAACCACTGGGCCATCTCCCCAGGCCAAGGGATATATGCATGTAACAGTACTTTAAAAGGCCAAAGATTTGAAAAGGAACAAAGAGGCATATGTGGAAGGGTTTGGAGGAAAGAAAGAAATGATGTAACTATATTATAATCTTAAGAAAAATAATGAAACAATATGAACTAACCAGTACCCTCGGAGTTCATGTCTCTAGCTGCATATGTAGCAGAAGATGGCCTAGTCGGCCATCACTGGGAGAAGAGGCCCTTGGTCTTGCAAATATTCTATGCCCCAGGACAGGGGAATGTGAGGACCAGGAAGCAGGAGTGGGTGGGTTGAGGAGCAGGGCAGGGGGAGGGTATAGGGGACTTTAGGGGTAGCATTTGAAGTGTAAATGAAGAAAATGTCTAATAAAATTGTTTAATAAAAATAATTTTTAAAAAGAAAGAGTAATATGATTAAAGTACATTTTACTCATGGAAATGCTACATAACTATGTGTACAATTAATACATGCTCCAAATGAAATTTTTCAAAGTGAAAAATTACAATAAAAATCACTAGTTTTTCTTGTTTACTATCATCATGTCTCATTATCTATAGGCAATGCTAATAGTAAAAAATATTTTCACAAGGACTATGGCTTCTATTAATCTTGCTTCTTAATATGCATCAGATACCAAATAGTCACTTTCAGATAGAGGTGGGGGAAGTGAAATTGCTATCAGCTGGTTGCAGCTCTGTTTCTGCAATGGTGAGAATAAGAAAGACATTTCTGCATAAAGTATTTTCCTGACTTGTTAAAGCAATTTAATAGAGAGAAGGCATTCTTTATACTAGTTCTGCATAATGAGTTCCCCACTTCTCACAAGATATTTCAATAAGAACACATTGTTCATTTGGTAGTATATACAATGAATTGACACCATCTACACCTTCTGGTGTATTATAGATGCAAAGATACAAAGACTCAAAGACTCTGAATGCAAATTGGAAAAAATTAAATAAAGTAGCAATATCATCTCTCCACTTTAACCATTGTTAAACAACAAAAGTCAGATCTGGAAGCTGTATGTCTTATTGTAGTAATATCCCAGCATCCAATCAATATCACAACTTCAGAGACTACTAGGAAAGATTTGTCATGATAATAGAAAAAAAAATTGTCTTTGCGTCATAGGTATGCTCTTCAAGTCAACTTTAATGTGTTGGTTTTGTACTCCTCTCTGTTTTAATTTTTATTTTAATGAAGCAGAGTTGTCAGACCCATAATGAACCAGATTGAGAGTACGGATTTGTCCATCTTACTGGAATACTAGTCTGTAGCCTATTTCTCTGGGGTCTAGAGGAATTGTCTAGAATCTAGGCAATGTTTTTGTGCTGCCATGATTTCCTGTAGTAAACTGTTTTTAATTAAAAATAACTGAAGGGGTTTTTCCATTTAAATGAGAGTTGAGTGATGTGTTAGTTGGTACCATCCAACTTTTAAAATATTTACTATACAATTGTATAATAAGCAAGGCAAAGTTTTCTGCTTTGCATAGACCTTACATTTTGGTGGCATAATGCTGACATTAAAAACAAATATACTTTATGAAAGCAAACGATACATTATGGTAGAAACTGACAAGAGTATGGTGGTCAAATTGGAATGATGAGGAGCACTAGAGTCTGAAGAAGAAGGATGGAATTTTAAATGAAGTAGCCATAAGAAACTCTACAACATGGTTAATATTTTAAGATTCAAAATATAAGTGAGATGCTGCAGTATTTGCTTTTCTATGTCTGAATTATTTCATATTTTAATTATTGTACACTTAAATTTCAAGAAGAGAAAATACCAGCAAAATGATAATGATGGTTATAATGTCCTAGAGGGAAAGGAGGCAGTGAAAGGAGAAATGCTGACCAAGCATACTAAGTTTCAGTTAGAGAGGGAGAATAAATTTCTGAAATACATTGCAAAAGATTATAATCACAGTTAATAAAAATATACTGTCTATTTCTAAATTACAAAAATATGTTTAAAATGCTCTACCTACAGAAAACGAGTGTATGTGGTTATATGTCAGTTAGCGTCATATAATACTCTACAGAAGATGACATTACAAACATATGCAATTTCAATTACATTTTAAAATGGGATATTTAACAGATAAGCTGGAAGTGATAAGCATCCACACTGATTGATCACATGTTCATTCAAAATGGTTGGTTCCTGTGACATAACAAATGGAAAATATAATATAACATGTAGACATTTTTTGAAAAAAATAGAACATTCACTAGAATATGAAGACTGGATCTCCAAAATTCAGCAAAAATTTTTACAAGCCAAAACCACTGCCTATAATTGGACAAAATTCATCCCACTATTGCTGAAATAGCCCGTAGAGCTTCCTCCCCTTACAGTTGGACTCAGGGGAGGGAACAGGGCAAGGAAATGTATTCAAAGTTATTTTTCTTAAAACTTGTATTATTTTTTTTCATTTTATGTGGGTTTTGCCTTCATATATTTATCTGTACCACATGCAGGGTTAGTGCCCGAGGACAACAGAAGAGGGCATCAGAGCCCCCAGAAGTGGAATGACAGATGGTGGTCAGCTGCCATTTAGATTCTGGAGACTAAATTTGGGTCCTCTGAAAAGTCAGTAAGTGTTCTAAACTGCTGAGCCAGCATTTCGCCAAACCTTCTCTTAGTTTCTTTTAATTTGTATCCCCATAAACTTGAGAAATACATGCAGAAGTGAGTTGTAAAAATGCTAAAAATAGGAAAAGTGCAATATCAATAGAATTTACAGAGATGAGTCCACTAAAATAATTTCTGAATTTGGTGCACTATCCCAGACAGTTGATGATTAAGCACCCCAGTGATGGTACAAGCTCTGGCAAAATACTTAGACATAAAATTTAAAACTTAGACAGTAACACCATAAGACTCAGAGTGGAAAAAGAGTAAAACATCCTTTACATAGTTGAAACTCAGCTCTGAGTCATTTTAATAAGTCAGGCTATCTTGCTCTTATTACTAACTAATGTAATCCCAGATTGCTGGTTTTCTCAGGCATCTGGCAGATGCAGCAAAAATACTCCAGAAAAGAAAGTAATGTTATCTAAAATGTCAAAGTATTTCTAAAACAAATATTTTAACGTGGGTTCTGGCACAAATGAGATAGCAGCCAGACCAAGCAATTGAACAAGAAAGACAAGTAGTAAGAAAGCCTAGAAATAGAATCACTGAGCTTTAAATATTAAATTATTTTTGGACATAGATTTTTTTAAAATTTGCTAGATCCAAGGAAGAGAAAGAAATATTTAAACAGAGAATAGGCAGGACAACATAGTGAAAAATAGAGATTCTAGGTATAAGTAAAGAAGTCATAATTGAGAATAAAATCAGGGCTTGCAAATATTTGCAATAAAGAATTAGGAAACTGAATATACCTCTGACAATATGCAAAAAGAAGCATGCAGAGGAAAGTGTGGATTGACAGAAAAAGAATAACTCTGTTTCTGAGCATACACCTAACTGAAAAACATGCACATTGACAGTTTCTTAACATTACCACTATGTTCTGAATGTGCAGTTCCAAAATCCACAGATTCACTTATCATCCCTAATGTGTTATTATTGAGAGGTTAAGGCCTTTAGAAAGGAAGTACTTGCATTAGTCTATTTTCTGACATCATAACACACCCAAAACTGAATAATTTACAAAGAGCAGAAATTGCTTCTCATAGTTCTGAAGCCTGCAACGTCCTAAATCGTCTCCTCAGCATCTTCTGTCTGGTGAGGTTCTCTCAGTGTGCATTATAGGAAGGAAGGTAGTATTTGAAGTGTATGTTACATTTCACATGGGAATATGTGGGCAAATAGCTCCTCATATGGCAGAGAGTAACCAAAGACAAACAAGCTTTTTATATGTAGCATTAATCCTTTCACTAGGGTACTTTCTCCAATAAATAAAGCATCCCCCGTTAAGCATTAAGTACTGTAGAACTGGGGATAAAATTTTAGTATACATTTTGTAAACAACAAGCCATATGCAGATATTCATAAAACAAAAGCTATATAAAAATAAAAATAGAGCTTTGTATAAAGTTTACAAATCTAACAATGAGTAAACTGGACAAAATAACATATATCCCTATCTACTAATTAGTAATCCATTACTAATGATGTACACTTCCATTGAAGCAGCATTTAAAAATATGTTCTTTTACTTGTGTGATTATAGATGCACACTTAAATAGTAAAATTAAAAATAAATGTATAAAAATTAATACCATAAAGACCAGGATAGGAATTAGGGAAGCAGAAAACCCAGCCTGATCAGGGTCACAAGTCCCTTCTGGTCCACGCCAGCACTGGGGTACCTAGGGCGTGGAGTCTAAAGACACCCGCAAGGTACCCACAGGACCCTCCATGGTATCTTAAGACCTCTGGTGAGTGGAACACAGCTTCTGCTCCAATCCAATCACACAGGACCTGAGACTGCATTAATTAGGGTGCAGAAAACCCGACCTGATCAGGGTCACAAGTCCCTTCTGGTCCATGCCAGCACTAGGGTACCTTGGGTGTGGAGTCTGAAGACACCCGCAAGGTACCCACAGGACCCTCCACGGGATCTTAAGACCTCTGGTGAGAGGATCACAACTTCTGCCAGGAGGCAGGTTCGAACACCACATATCTGGGCACCTTCCCTGCAAGAGGAGAGCTTGCCTGCAGAGAGTACTCTGAACATTAAAACTCAGGAGAGAGCTAGTCTCCCAGGTCTGCTGATAGAGGCTAACATAAACACCTGAGGAACAAGATCTAACCAGAGACAACTACAACAACTAACTGCAGAGATTACCAGATGGCGAAAGGCAAACATAAGATTCTTACTATGAGAAACCAAGACCACTCACCATCATCAGAACGCAGCACTCCCAACCCACCCAGTCCTGGGCACCCCAACACACCCGAAAAGATAGTCCCTGATTTAAGAGCATATATCATGATGATGGTAGAGGACGTCAAGAAGGACTTTAATTACTCACTTAAAGAAATACAGGAGAACACTGCTAAACAGGTAGAAGACCTTAAAGACGAAGCACAAAAATCCTTTAAAGAATTGCAGGAAAACACAACCAAACAGGTTATGGAATTGAATAAAACCATCCAAGACCTAAAAAGGGAAGTAGATACAATAAAGAAAACCCAAAGTGAGGCAATGCTGGAGACAGAAAAGCTAGGAAAGAAATCTGGAACCATTGATGAGAGCATCAGCAACAGAATACAAGAGATGGAAGAGAGAATATCAGGTGCAGAAGATTCCATAGAGAACATCAGCACAACAATCAAAGAAAATACAAAATGCAAAAAGATCCTAACTCAAAACATCCAGCAAATCCAGGACAAAATGAGAAGAGCAAACCTACTGACAATAGGAGTAGATGAGAATGAAGATTTTCAACTTAAAGGGCCAGCAAATGTCTTCAAAAAATTATAGAATAAAACTTCCCAAACCTAAAGAAAAAGATGCCCATGAACATAGAAGAAGCCTACAGAACTCCAAATAGAATGGGCCAGAAAAGAAATTCCTCCTGACACATAACAATCAGAACAAAAAATGCACTAAATAAAGATAGTATATTAAATGCAGTAAGGGAAAAAGGTCAAGTAACATATAAAGGCAGGCCTATCATAATTACACCAGACTTTTAACAAGAGACTATGAAAGCCAGAAGTTCCTGGACAGATGGTATAAAGACCCTAAGAGAACACAAATGCCAGCCCAGGCTACTATACCCAGCCAAACTCTCAATTACCATAGATGGAGAAAACAAAGTATTCCATGACAAAACAAAATTCACACATTATCTTTCCACGAATCCAGCCCTTCAAAGGATAATAACAGAGAAAAACTAATACAAGGATGGAAACCACACCCTAGAAAAAGCAAGAAAGTAATCCCTCAAGAAACCAAAAAGAAGACAACCACAAAAACAGAATGCCAACTCTAAAAACAAAAATAATAGGAAGCAACAATTACTTTTCCTTAATATCTCTTCTTAATATCAATGGAGTCAATTCCCCAATAAAAACACATAGACTAACAGACTGGCTACACAAACCGGACCCAACATTCTGCTGCTTACAGGAAACCCATCTCAGGGAAAAAAAAAACAGACACTACCCCAGAGTGAAAAGCTAGAAAACAATTTTCCAAGCAAATGGTCTGAAGAAACAAGCTGGAGTAGCCATTCTAATATCAAATAAAATCGACTTCCAACACAAAGTTATCAAAAAGACAAGGAGGGGCACTTCATACTCATCAAAGGTAAAATCCTCCAAGACAAACACTCAATTCTGAATATCTATGCTCCAAATGCAAGGGCAGCCACATTCATTAAAGAAACTTTAGTAAAGCTCAAACTAAGCAGGGACACAGTGAAACTAACAGAAGTGATGAAACAAATGGACTTAACAGATATCTACAGAAAATTTTATCATAAAACAAAAGGATATACCTTCTTCTCAGCACCTCATGGTACCTTCTCCAAAATTGAACATATAATTGGTCACAAAACAAGCCTCAACAGATCTAAAAATATTGAAATTGTCCCATGCATCCTATCATACCACCATGGACTAAGGCTGATCTTCAATAACGACATAAATAATGGAAAGCTAACATTCACGTGTAAAATGAACAACACTCTTCTCAATGATACCTTGGTCAAGGAAGGAATAAAGAAAGAAATTAAAGACTTTTTAGAGTTTAATGAAAATGAAGCCACAACATACCCAAACTTATTGGACACAATGAAAGCATTTCTAAGAGAGAAACTCATAGGTCTGAGTGCCTCCAAAAAGAAACTAGAGAGAGCACATACTAGCAGCTTGACAACACACCTAAAACCTCTAGAAAAAAAAAGGAAGCAAATTCACCCAAGAGGAGTAGACAGCAGTAAATAATCAAACTCATAGGTGAAATCAACCAAGTGGAAACAAGAAGAACTATTCAAATAATCAACCAAAGAGGAGCTGGTTCTTTGAGAAAATCAACAAGATAGATGAACCCTTAGGCAGACTCACAAGAGGGCACAGGGACAGTATCCTAATTAACAAAATCAGAAATGAAAAGGGAGACATAACAACAGATCCTGAAAAAATCCAAAACACCATCAGATCTTTCTCCAAAGGCTTTACTCAACAAAACTAGAAAACCTGGACGAAATGGACAAATTTCTAGACAGATACCAGTTACCAAAGTTAAATCAAGATCAAATTAACTATGTAAACAGTCCCATATCCCCCAAAGAAATAGAAGCAGTCATTAATAGTCTCCCAACCAAAAAAAGCCCAGGACCAGATGGGTTTAGTGCAGAGTTCTATCAGACCTTCAAAGACGATCTAATTCCAGTTCTACACAAATTATTCCACAAAATAGAAGTAGAAGGTACTCTACCCAACTCATTCTATGAAGCCACACTTACTCTGATATCTAAACACAGAAAAATCCAACAAAGATAGAGAACTTCAGACCAATTTCCCTTATGAATATCGATGCAAAAACACTCAATAAAATTCTCGCTAACTAAATCCAAGAACATATTAAAACAATCATCCATCCTGACCAAGTAGGTTTTATTCCAGGGATGCAGGAATGGTTTAATATATGGAAATCCATCAAAGTAATCCATTATATAAACAAACTCAAAGACAAAAACCACATGATCATCTCCTTAGACGCTGAGAAATGATTTGACAAAATCCGACACCCATTCATGATAAAAGTCTTGGAAAGATCAGGAATTCAAGGCCCATACCTAAACATGATAAAAGCAATCTATAGCAAACCCGTAGCCAACATCAAAGTAAATGGAGAGAAGCTGGAAGCAATCCCACTAAAATCAGGGACTAGACAAGGCTGCCCACTTTCTCCCTACCTATTCAACATTGTACTTGAAGTACTAGCCAGAGCAATTAGACAACAAAAGGAGATCAAGGGGATTCAAATTGGAAAGGAAGAAGTCAAAATATCACTTTTTACAGATGATATGATAGTATATATGAGCGACCTTAAAATTCCACCAGAGAACTCCTAAGCCTGATAAACAGCTTCAGTGAAGTAGCTGGATATAGAATTAACTCAAACAAGTCAATGGCCTTTCTCTACACAAAGGACAAACAGGCTGAGAAAGAAATTAGGGAAACAACACCCTTCTCAATAGCCACAAATAATATAAAATACCTAGACTTGACTCTAATTAAGGAAGTGAAAGATCTGTATGATAAGAAATTCAAGTCTCTGAAGAAAGAAATTAAAGAAGATCTCAGAAGATGGAAAGATCTCCCATGCTCATGGATTGGCAGGATCAACATTGTAAAAATGGCTATCTTGCCAAAAGCAATCTACAGATGCAATGCAATCCCCATCAAAATTCCAACTCAATTCTTCAACGAATTAAAAAGAGCACTCTGCAAATTCATCTGGAATAACAAAAACCCTAGGATAACAAAACCTCTTCTCAAGGATAAAAGAACCTCTGGTGGAATCACCATGCCTGACCTAAAGCTCTACTACAGAGCAATGGTGATAAAAACTGCATGGTACTGGTATAGTGACAGACAAGTAGACCAATGGAATAGAATTGAAGACACAGAAATGGACCCACACACCTATGGTCACTTGATCTTTGACAAGGGATCTAAAACCATCCAGTGGAAAAAAGACAGCATTTTCAACAAATGGTTCTGGGACAACTGGTGGTTATCATGTAGAAGAATGAGAATTGATCCATTCCTATCTTCGTGTACTAATGTCAAATCTAAGTGGATTAAGGAACTCCACATAAAACCAGAGACACTGAAACTTATAGAGGAGAAAGTAGGGAAAAGCCTTGAAGATATGTAACAGGGGAAAAATTCCTGAATAGAACAGCAATGGCTTGTGATGTAAGATTGAGAATTGACAAATGGGACCTCATGAAACTGCAAATCTTCTGTAAGGCAAAAGACACCGTCAATAAGACAAAAAGGCCACCAACAGATTGGAAAATGATCTTTACCTATCCTAAATCAGATAGGGGACTAATATCCAATATATACAAAGAACTCAAGAATGTGGACTCCAGAAAATCAAATAACCCCATTAAAAATGGGGCTCAGAGCTATGAAAAGAATTCTCACCTGAGAAATACCAAATGGCTGAGAAACACCTGAAAAAATGTTCAGCATCCTTAATCATCAGAGAAATGCAAATCAAAACAACCCTGAGATTCCATCTCACTCCAGTCAGAATGGCTGAGATCAAAAATTCAGGTGACAGCAGATGCTGGCAAGGATGTGGAGAAAGAGAAACACTCTTCCATTTTGGGGGGATTGCAAGCTTGTACAACCTCTCTGGAAATTAGTCTGGTGGTTCCTCAGTAAATTGGACACAGTACTACCAGACGATCCTGCAATACCTCTCCTGGGCATATATCCAGAAGATGTTCCAACTAGTAAGAAAGACACATGCTCCACTATGTTCATAGCAGCCTCATTTATAATAGCCAGAAGCTGCAAAGAACCCAGATGCCCCTCAACAGAGGAATGGATACAAAAAATGTGGTACATTTACACAATGGAGTACTACTCAGCTATTAAAAAGAATGAATTTATGAAATTCCTAGGCAAATGGTTGGGCCTGGAGGGCATTATTCTGAGTGAGGTAACTCAGTCACAAAAGAACTCAAATGATATGTACTCACTGATAAGTGGATATTAGCCCAGAAACTTAAAATACCCAAGATAGAAGTTACAATTTGCAAAACACATGAAACTCAAGAAGAACGAAGACCAAAGTGTGGCCACTTTGCCCCTTCTTAGAATTGGGAACAAAACACCCATGGAAGGAGTTACAGAGACAAAGTTTGGAGCTGAGACAAAAGGATGGACCATCTAGAGACTGCCATAACCAGGGATCCACCCCATAATCAGCATCCAATCGCTGATACCATTGCATATACTAGCAAGATTTTGCTGAAAGGATCCTGATATAGCTGTCTCTTGTGAGACTATGCTGGGGCCTAGCAAACACATAAGTGGATGCTCACAGTCAGCTATTGGATGGATCACAGGGCCCCCAATGAAGGAGCTAGAGAGAAAGTACCCAAGGAGCTAAAGGGATCTGCAATCCTATAGGTGGAACAACATTATGAACTAACCAGTACCCCGGAGCTCTTGACTCTAGCTGCATATGTATAAAAAGATGGCCTAGTCAGCCATCACTGGAAAGAGAGGCCCATTGGTCATGCAAACTTTATATGCCCCAGTACAGGGGAATGCTAGGGCCAAAAAGTGGGAGTGGGTAGGTAAGGGAGTTGTGGGGAAGGTATGGGGGACTTTTGGGATAGCATTGGAAATGTAAATGAGGATAATACCTAATTTTTAAAAAAAGACTAGGATAGTATTATACCACAGTGTGAGGGAAATGGAATGAAGAAAGGACAGACACATGGACAGAAAACGTGGGATTAGGTGGTCTGGGCTCCTGGATGAAGAAGCCACAGTACTCTGGAAGCTCAGAATGTTTATTATATACAATTGAACAGAGAGTCAGTGTTATTGCATACAGCTGAACAAAGAGTCAGAGTTCTTACAAACAGATAAACATGAAGGGAGGGTTAAAATATACACCTAAAAAGGAAACAAATTTAGCCAATCTCAGTGGGAGCCTTCTCTGTAGGGAAGCACTCTTCGGGCCTTAAATATCTGGGTGGAAAAAAGCTACAGTGTATACTTTATGCACATGCCATCAGAAGGTTTTGCCATCACTTTGAGCCTCACCCAGCAGGAAATTTGCAACTCACTTGGGTCTGAGACATTGGTTACTCTGACTTCATTTGCTCACAGGGCATACTGTATCTTGTATTCTACATTAGTATTCTGTGAACATTCACTTTTTAAATAGCTCAACAGATTGCACATATATGCTTTAAGATTTCGTTGAAATGTGTGTTATATTTCACATGTAAAATATGATATTGAAGTAAACCATCACAACTAATGGATGACTTCTGTAATTTGGAGATAAATGTGGGAAAGCCACCTTAGAAATAGAGTCCCTTATTTCAAAACGAATAAAAATATTTAAGAGCAGCAGACATTAAGCAGTACTGAGCGTCGAAAGACAAAGTTAGCACACCTACTGTAATCAGCAGTGCTAGAATAATGGTACTTTTCATTTTTATTAAAATTTTTCATACAATATACATTTATAGTATATAAATGAAACATAATTTCATTAAATAAAAATCAAAACAGAGTGTCATTTAGGATGAAGTGACATGTAAAAGAACTGAGTAGTATAGTAGGGAATTACCTGTGAGACTTTTAGACTAAAATAAATGAAAACTTCAGTAATATCAAACCTCTAGCACAATTTCCCCAAAACTATGACAGTTCACAGATCAACAAGCTCATTAACGAAGGATACTCTAATACCACCACAGATACATACTTCACATCTTCCTCCCTGGTGTTATCAAAAGGAATATTTAGCTAAATGTCATAATAACTGTATGCTGGCAAAAGAGAAATACCTAGCATGTTTAGCAATTATTGGACACTGAGTTACACTAATCCCTAGGGATGCACAAGCCCTGTGGTCTATTAGCAAATTCTAAGAATTAAGGAATGAAATGACAAATTGGAATGATAAGTTGGCAAGAGGAAATCATTGCCCTCTCTCTATTGGTGCAGTGGTCTATAAACCAATTCTATGTTAAATTTCCTCAAACTATATACATGTTGCAATAACTGTTTTAAAAATGAAACATGCTCCTCACTGTTTTTTTTAATTTTATTGACTATTTTATTTATTTACATTTCAAATGTTATCCTCCTTCCCAGTTTCCCCTCCAAAATATCCCTATCCCATCCCCGCTCCCCCTGCTTCTATGAGGGTGCTCCCCCACCAACCCACCCACCCACTCCCACACCCACTCATCCACCCACCCACTCCCACACCCACCCACCCACTCCCAACTTCCAACTCATTGCGCTGGCATCCCCCTACACTGGGTCATCGAGCCTCCACAGGACCAAGGGCTTCTCCTCCAATTGATTTGAGATAAGGCAATCCTCTGCTACATATGCAACTGGAGCCATGGGTCACTCCATATGTATTGCTTGGTTGATGTTAGTCCCTGGGAGCTCTGGTGGGGAAGGGGTCTGGTTGGTTGATATTGTTGTTCTTCCTGTGGGGTTTCAAACCCCTTTCAGCTCCTTCAGTCCTTCTAACTCCTCCATTGGGGACCCTGTGCTCAGTCCAATAGACGACTGAGAGCATCCACTTCTGTATTAGTAAGGCACTGGCAGAACCTCTCAAGAGACATCCATATCAAGCTCCTGTTAGCAAGCACTTCTTGGCATCCACAATAGTGTCTGGGTTTGGTGTCTGCATGTGGGATGGATACCCCAGTGGGGCAGTCCTCTGGATGGCCTTTCCTTCAGTCTCTGCTACAATCTTTGTCTCTGTATATCCTTTTGACAGGAGCAATTCTGTGTTAAAATTTTGAGAAGGGTGGATGGCCTAGTCCTTTAACAGGGGGCCGTGCCTAACCTCTGGATATAGCTTCTACATGTTCTCACTCCCCTTTGTTGAGTATTTCAGTTAATGTCATCCCCATACCTGTTGGGGTGTGGGAGCCTCTTGCTTTCCTGGCTTCTAGGACTTTCTTGTGGCTACTTCCAGTTTCCTATCTCCCATTGCTACATATCTCTGTTCAATTTCCTGTCCCTCTGTACATCTACTCCATCTCCTCCCACACCTAATCTGTCTCCCTTTTTCCTCTCCTCCTCTCTTCTTTCCAAATCCCTACCACCCTCCACATCAGGTGATTATCTTGTTCCCCCTTCTAAGTAGGACTGAAGCATCCACTCTCTGGTCTTTCTTCTTCTTGAGCTTCATATGGTCTGTGAGTTTTAAGGACTATTTTGTATACAGAAGAGTCATGAAAGCCTGTGGAATTTCCCTGGCTGACAAAACAGCAAACTAAATATAATGCAAAAGTCCCATAAGAAGCAGAAAAATAATGATACCATCAAATTTGTGGGAGGATTTTTTTTATTCCTTTCATGTCCAATTTAAATACCATATTTTGCTTTCATTCAAGAGTCAGGTCTTAAAAACCATCAGTGAATTATGTTCATTCTCAATCAGTATGATACTCTATTTTACAGCTGCTCTTCTAGATGTAGTAATTTAAAGAGCCTGGATAAACTCAGCATAGTGTCTAGCACCTGGTGTGTAGTTAGCATTCTGGTCAATGCTTTTTTCTTTCTTACTTTCTTTCTATGTACCATTAGGCAGAAAAGACCTAAAGTAGTTTTCATTAATCTAAAAAGAATCCACGTCTCTCTAATTTTCACCATCTTATTCAAAGAACACACTGACTACTTGTTGTAATATAATATACTAGGTCTTTTGCTATCTCATAAGACATCATTAACTAGCCTATGTATATTTTTGATAATATTGTGTTCACAATGCATTATGAACTGGAACTTCAAAGTGTTGATAGCTTTAAAATAAAAGCTCTGAAAATCAGGGGCCTACCATTTCCCTGAGTTTTCTGGAGACAACTGTCCTGGAATATGTTGACATGTCTTTTTAAATTACAAAAATATCTTTCTATAATATCTCAGAGTTCCTACAAATGATGAAGAGGCCAAATATTTAGAGGGTTTTTTTGTTTTTCTTTTATTTTTATTTTATTATTTATTTATGTATTTATTTAGTGTGTGTGTGTATATACACACACGTATATGAGTGCCAGTGCCTTCAGAGGCTAGAAGCAGATGTTGGATTCTTTAGAACTTGAGTTGCAGGTAGTTATGAGCCCATGGACAAGAGTTCTGCAAACCAAACTTGTGTCTTCTGTCAGAGTAGTATGTACTCTTAACAATTGAGCCATCTTTCAAGCCCCTATTTAACAAATACTGAATGAAGTGGTTTAGCAAATTTACTAGTAACTCATAATTCTGCCAACTTTGATCAGATTTAGGGTATTAGAAGGCTCTCAACTAATGCTCAGGCTGCATTGCAATCATCTAAGCCACCTAGTCCTATAATCAAAACACTCAATGGAAACTTAAAAATACTTGAAACAAGGTAATGAAAACACAATAGAGCAAAACTTCTTGGATGAAACAAAAGCAAGATTCTGAGGAGAAAATATAGCATTGAATAGCCATAATAAAGAGTGACAACCCAAAAAGCCTATGACAAGCTACATATATATATCAAGAGGACAAAGCCAAAAGAAAAAGGGGGTAGATAATAAATTAAAGACTAAAGCTAATTAATTATGAGTAAAAGAAGAAAACCAGAATGTCTTTCATCAGGAGGAAAAATATAATAAAAATGAGTAAATTTCTAGTGAGTATGGTTAAAGAAAACAGTAAGAACACAAATCATATGAATGGATGAAAAGTGGACATAAGGACGAGTAACAGTAATAAAATAATATCATTTAACTGAAGACCAATGTTTCTGAAAGCTGAAAACTGGGAACATGTCTAGGAAATCATAATGTATAGGAATTAACTACCATAATACTACTTAATTTTTAAATTTGAGCATTGAAAGTCTTCCTGGAAAGACTAGCTCAAAGTTTAGTTCTAATGAGATTTCAAGAGAAAGGTATAATTTACATTTTATACAGTTTTAAATTATAGACAACAAAAAGGATGATTTCCAGCCTCAAGATTGGCGGGAGCCATCTTGGTTCCAGGACTCCACCGAACTTAGTTTGCACAGGTGAGAGTGTGCACCACAGAAGCTGACAGCTTCTGGGACAGACCGGAGCCACAGAGCTTCTGAGACAGTCCCCTTTTCAGGCCCCAGACATCTGGCCACCCTCCTGGCCAGAGGACAGGTGTCCTCCTGGCCCGGGAGCCCTTTGCCTCAGGATCAATGGGAGCCATCTTGGTTCCGGGACTCCGCCCAAAGTAGTCTGCACAGGTGAGAGTGTGCACCACAGAAGCTAACAGCTTCTAGGACAGGACAAAGCAACACAGCTTCTGGGAAAGGTCTTGTTTTGGGCCTTCATCTTCAGCCAGGAGGAGGTCTAAATGCCAGATATCTGTGCACCTTCCTTGTAAGAGGAGACATTGCCTGCAGAGAGTGCTCTGACCACTGAAGCTCAGAGGAGAGAGCTAGTCTCCCAGGTCTGCTGATAGACGGTAACAGAATCACCAGAGGAACAATCTCTACACAGAGATAAATATAACAACTAACTCCAGAGATTACCAGATGGCGAAAGGTAAACGTAAGAATCTTACTAACAGAAACCAAGACCACTCACCATCAGAACCCAGCACTCCCACTTCGCCCAGCCCAGGGCACCCCAACACACCCAAAAAGCTAGACCTGGATTTAAAAGCATATCTCATGATGATGGTAGAGGACATCAAGAAGGACATTAATAACTCACTTAAAGAAATACAGGAGAACACTGCTAAACAGGTGGAAGACATTAAAGAGGAAGCACAAAAATCCCTTAAAGAATTGCAGGAAAACACAACCAAACAGGTGATGGAATTGAATAAAACCATCTAAGACCTAAAAAGGGAAGTAGACACAATAAAGAAAACCCAAAGTGAGGCAACGCTGGAGATAGAAAAGCTAGGAAAGAAATATGGAATCATAGATCTGAGCATCAGCAACAGAATACAAGAGATGGAAGAGAGAATCTCAGGTGCAGAAGATTCCATAGAGAACATCAGCACAACAATCAAAGAAAATACAAAATGCAAAATGATCCTAACTCAAAATATCCAGGAAATCCAGGACACAATGAGAAGACCAAACCAACAGATAATAGGAGTAGATGAGAATGAAGATTTTCAACTCAAAGGACCGGGAAATATCTTCAACAAAATTATAGAAGAAACTTCCCAAACCTAAAGAAAAAGATGCCCATGAACATACAAGAAGCCTACAGAACTCCAAATAGACTGGACCAGAAAAGAAATTCCTCCCCACACATAATAATCAGAACAACAAATGCACTAAATAAAGATAGAATACTAAAAGCAGTAAGGGAAAAAGGTCAAGTAACATATAAAGGCAAGCCTATCAGAATTACATCAGATTTTTTCACCAGAGACTATGAGAGCCAGAAGGGCCTGGACAGATGTTATACAGACACTAAGAGAACACAAATTCCAGCCCAGGCTACTATACCCAGCCAAACTCTCAATTAGCTTAGATGGAGAAACCAAAGTATTTCACGACAAATCCAAATTCACACATTATCTTCCCATGAATCCAGCCATTCAAAGGATAATAACAGAAAAAAAAAAAAACAATACAAGGATGGAAACCATGTCCTAGAAAAAGTAAGAAGGTAATCCCTCAACAAACCTAAAAGAAGACAGCCACAAGAACAGAATGCCAACTTTAACAACAAAAATAATAGGAAGCGACAATTACTTTTCCTTAATATCTCTTAATATCAATGGACTCAACTCCCCAATTAAAAGACATAGACTAACAGACTGGCTACACAAACAGGACCCAACATTTTGCTGCTTACGGGAAACTCATCTCAGAAAAAAAGATAGACACTACCTCAGAATGAAAGGCTGGAAAACAATTTTCCAAGCAAATGGTAGGAAGAAACAAGCTGGAGTAGCCATTCTAATATCTAATGAAATTGACTTCTAACCCAAAGTCATCAAAAAAGAAAAGGAAGGGCACTTCATACTCATCAAAGGTAAAATCCTCCAAGAGGAACTCTCAATTCTGAATATCTATGCTCCAAATACAAGGGCAGCCACATTCATTAAGGAAACTTTAGTAAAGCTTAAAGCACACATTGCACCTCACACAATAATAGTGGGATACTTCAACACACCACTTTCACCAATGGACAGATCATGGAAACAGAAACTAAACAGGGACACCGTGAAACTAAAAAAAGTTATGAAACAAATGGATCTGACAGATATCTACAGAACATTTTATCCTAAAACAAAAGGATATACCTTGTTCTCAGCACCTCATGGTACCTTCTCCAAAGTTGAACATATAATTGGTCACAAAACAAGCCTCAACATATACAAAAATATTGAAATTGTCCCATGCATCCTATCAGATCACCATGTACTAAGGCTGATCTTCAATAACAACATAAATAATAGAAAGTCAACATTCACATGGAAACTGAACAACACTCTTCTCAGTGATACCTTGGTCAAGGAAGGAATAAAGAAGAAATTAAGGACTTTTTGGAGTTTAATGAAAATGAAGCCACAACATACCCAAACTTATTGGACACAATGAAAGCATTTCTAAGAGGAAAACTCATAGCTCTGAGTGCCTCCAAAAAGAAACTAGAGAGAGCACACATTAGCAGCTTGACAACACAGCTAAATGCTCTAGAAAAAAAGGAAGAAAATTCACCCAAGAGGAGTAGACAGCAGGAAATAATCAAACCCAATGATGAAATCAACCAAGTGGAAACAAGAAGAACTATTCAAAGAATTAACCAAATGAGGAGTTGGTTCTTTGAGAAAATCAACAAGATAGATAAACCCTTAGCCAGACTCACTAGAGGGCACAGGGAAAGCATCCTAATTAACAAAATCAGAAAGGAAAAGGGAGACATAACAACAGATCCTGAAGAAATCCAAAACACCATCAGATCCTTCTACAACAGGCTATACTCAACCAAACTGGAAAACCTTGATGAAATGGACAAGTTTCTAGACAGATACCAGGTACCAAAGTTAAATCAAGATCAGGTTAATGATCTAAACAGTCCTATATCCCCTAAAGAAATAGAAGCAGTCATTAATAGTCTCCCAACCAAAAAAAAAAAAACCCAGGACCAGATGGTTTTAGTGCAGAGTTCTATCAGACCTTCAAAGAAGATCTAATTCCAGTTCTGCACAAACTATTCCATAAAATAGAAGTAGAAGGTACTCTACCCAACTCACTGTATGAAGCCACAATTACTCTGATACCTAAACCACAGAAAAATCCAACAAAGATAGAGAACTTCAGACCAATTTCCCTTATGAATATCGATGCAAAAACACTCAATAAAATTCTCGCTAATCAAATCCAAGAACATATTAAAACAATCATCCATCCTGACCAAGTAGGTTTTATTCCAGGGATACAGGGATGGTTTAATATATGGAAATCCATCATCGTAATCCATTATATAAACAAACTCAAAGACAAAAACCACATGATCATCTCCTTAGACACTGAGAAAGGATTTGACAAAATCCAACACCCATTCATGATAAAAGTCTTGGAAAGATCAGGAATTCAAGGCCCATACCTAAACATAATAAAACCAATCTACAGCAAACCAGTAGCCAACATCAAAGTATATGGTGAGAAGCTGGAAGCAATCCCACTAAAATCAGGGACTAGAAAAGGCTGCCCACTTTCTCCCTACCTATTCAACATTGTACTTGAAATACTAGCCAGAGCAATTAGACAACAGAAGGAGATCAAGGGGATTCAAATTGGAAAGGAAGAAGTCAAAATATCACTTTTTGCAGATGATATGATAGTATATATAAGTGACCTAAAAAATTCCACCAGAGTACTCCTAAGCCTGATAAACAGCTTCAGTGAAGTAGCTGGATATAGAATTAACTCAAACAAGTCAATGGCCTTTCTCTACACAAAGGATAAACAGGCTGAGAAAGAAATTAGGGAAACAACACCCTTCTCAATAGTCACAAATAATATAATATGGTGTGACTCTGACTAAGGAAGTGAAAGATCTGTATGATAAGAACTTCAAGTCTTTGAAGAAAGAAATTAAAGAAGATCTCAGAAGATGGAAAGATCTCCCATGCTCATGGATTGGCAGGATCAACATTGTAAAAATGGCTATCTTGCCAAAAGCAATCTACAGATTCAATGCAATCCCCATCAAAATTCCAACTCAATTCTTCAACGAATTAGAAGGAGCAATTTGCAAATTCATCTGGAATAAAAAAAAACCTAGGATAGCAAAAAGTCTTCTCAAGGATAAAAGAACCTCTAGTGGAATCACCATGCCTGACCTAAAGCTTTACTACAGAGCAATTGTGATAAAAACTGCATGGTACTGGTATAGTGACAGACAAGTAGACCAATGGAATAGAATTGAAGACCCAGAATTGCCAAAAGCAATCTAAAAGGAGCTAAAGGGATCTGCAACCCTATAGGTGGAAGAACATTATGAACTAATCAGTACCCCGGAGCTCTTTACTCTAGCTACATATGTATCAAAAGATGGCGTAGTCAGCCATCACTGGAAAGAGAGGCCCATTGAACTTGCAAACCTTATATGCCCCAGTACAGGGGAACGCCAGGGCCAAAAAGTGGGGTTGGGTGGGTGGGAGGGTATGGGGGACTTTTGTGATAGCATTGGAAATGTAAATGAGGAAAATACCTAATAAAAAACATCAGAGGAAAAAAAAAATGATGATTTCCAATCTATAGTTTAAAAACCATGCTGTAGCTCAGCTTTCCCAGAGCCAACCCCCTGTCTCATGCCCAACTCTGCAACAGAGCAACTATGATAGCCTTTATTGTTTCCTGCTCCCAACCCCCATTGATCCAACAGATCTTTCCCTTATAACCTCTCTCCAAACACCCCTATTGGTTGCTTTGTCTCAGACCATAATTCTAGCAGGTACCCCTTGCGAACACAAGAACTGCTCTTCACAGAGCAACACAGACAGAAGGTAGATCTATTTATCATCTACTGCTCCTGAGATCCAATACCTCAAGCCTCATCCCTAGCTCTGTAGGAGGAAACCTACTTTGAACATTCTTTCCTCTCTGACTCCATCCTCAAGGGATCACAAGACCTTCACCTCTAACCTTCCTTGCTTAAATTCATCCCAGTATCCCAGCCTCCACTAACAATTATTCCATGTAAGCATATCAGCTGAGCACATCAGGAAAATAAGCACCACACAACTACCAAACTCCAAAAGTCCAGAGAGGAAATAAACCAAGTAACAAAGCATCCACCCAACAAAGACAAATCTAGGAATCAACACCTATACCTGTAATCATCCCATACCCAGACGCCTAACTGCTGGCATAAAAACACAATAATTAACACCAAGGCAATATGTCTCCACTAGAGGCCAGCTGTGTTATCAATGGAGACCCTGAATATTCCAACATAGCTACAATACAAGAAAAAGACCTTAAATCCAGATATAAGAAAACGATAGAGGTCAGTAAAGAGGAAATGACTAACTACATAATGAAATCCAGGGGTTAAAAACAAACAAACAAATTAGAAGGAAAAGAATACCCTTTAAAGAAATCCAAGAAAACACATACAGTTGAAAAAAAAATATTCAAGGCCTGAAAATGGAAATAGAGGCAATGAAGAAAACACAAACTGAGGGATTTCTGGAAATGAAATATTTAGAAATTCTGACAAGAGCTACAGGAAAAAAAAAGATTCACCAACAGGATGCAATTGATGGAAGAGAGAATCTCAGGCATTGAAGATACAATAAAAGAAACTGATACATTGGGTAAAGAAAAGGTTAAATCTAAAAACAAAACAAAACAAAAAACACTCCAGGAAATCTAGAACATTATGAAAATAATAAGAATAACAGAAACAGAGGAAAAATAATTCTAGGTCAAAGGCCCATAAAATGACTTCAGCAAAATCATAGAAAAATGCTAATTTAAATTTAAAGAAGGAGTTTCCTTTCAAGGTACAAGAAGCATACAGACACCAAATAGATAGACCAAAAAATAAATTCACTTGCTACATGACAATCAAACAACTAAACATACAGAATAAAGAAAGAAAGCTACAAGGGAAAAAGACCAGCATACAAAGGCAGAACAATTAGAATTCCACCCAACTTTTTAATGGAGACTGTAAAAGCCAGGGAGGTCTGTACAGATGTGTTACAGGCTCTAAAAGAACACAGATGGCAGCCCAGATTACTATACTCAGCAAAACTCTCAATCACCATACATGGAGAAAATATGATATTTCAAGATAAAGTCAAATTTAAACAAATTCTATCTACAAATCCATCTCTACACACATACACATACACACACACACATATACCTCTTGCACCACCACCACCACAACCATCACCATCACCAACATCAACAAATAACAGAAATTAACAATCATTGGTCATCAATAACTCTCAATATCAATGGTCTCAATTCCCCAATGAAAAGACATAAACTAATAGAATGTGTGGGAAAATAAGATCCAACCTTCATCTGCAAACACAAAATACACATCAATATTATCTTGACTCTAGCTGCATATGTATCAAAAGATGGCCTAGTCGGCCATCACTGGAAAGAGAGGCCCATTGGACACGCAAATTTTATATGCCCCAGTACAGGGGAACACCAGGGCCAAAAAGGGGGAGTGGGTGGGTAGGGGAGTGGGGGTGGGTGGGTATGGGGGACTTTTGGTATAGCATTGGAAATGTAAATGAGCTAAATACCCAATAAAAATGGAAAAAAAAAGAATAGAACTTACCTCAGAATAAGGGTTGGCAAAAGGTATTCTGTGAAAATGAACCCAATAAGCAAGGTGGTATAACCATTTTTATATGGACATTTTTATATGGTAACCAGAAGACACAGAAAAGGACACTACATCGTCACCAAAGGAAAATCCACTAAGATGAAGTTTCAGTTCTTAGCATTAATACCCTAAACACAAGGGCACCCAAGTTTGTAAAGAAATTCTATTACAACTTAAATCACATATTGATCCTCAAATGATAGTGGGAGACTTCAATATCCCACTTTCACCAATGGACATGTTTTACTGCAGTTAACAGATTTTGTAAACTAATAAATATTTATAGAACATTTCACCCAAACCCAAAGGAATATATCATCATCTCTACAGCTCATGGAACTTTCTCCAAAATTAACCACATACTCAATCACAAAGCAAGTCTCAATAGATACAAGAAAATTGAAATAATTTCTTACTTCCTACCAGAACACCATGAATTAAAGCTTGATATCAACAACAACAGAAAGCTTACAAAGTCATGGAAACAGAACAACTTTCTACTGAGTGAAAACTGAGTCAAGGTAGAAATAAGAAAGACATTTAAAAATGTCTACAATTTAACGAAAATGAACACAGAGAATACCCAAATTAATGGGACACAATGAAAGTGGTGCTAACAGGAAAGTTCATAGAACTAAGTGCATACCTTAAAAAATAATTACAGAGATCTCATACTATCAACTTTACAGCATACCTGAAAGCTCTAGATCAAAAAGAAATAAGCATACCCAAGAGCAGTAAGTAGCAGGAATAATGAATCTGAAGGCTGAAATCAATAAAATAGAAACAAAGAGAATAATACAAAGAATCAATGAAACAAAAGAGTTGATTCTTAGTGAAAAATCAACAAGATAGACACTTTTTCCAAACTAACTAAAGATAGAGAATATCCAAATTAACAAAATAAGAAACAGAAAGGGGAACAAAACAACAGACACCAAAGAAATCCGAAGAATCCTAAGGATATAGCTTAAAAACCTGAACACCCAAAAACCAAAACCAAAACCAAACAAACAAACAAACCCAGAATACCCAAGATACAGTCCACAGAACACAAAAAGGTCAACAAGCTGAAGTGCCCAAGTGAGGATGCCTCAGTCCCACTTGGGAGGAAGAAGAAAGCAATCACAAGTGGGGAGGGAGGGAAGGACCTGGGAGGAAAAGTGGAAAGGGGAGCAGTTGGGGGGGAAGGGAACCTGATCTGGAATTGGGTGAGGGAAAAGAACTGAAACCCCGAGGACCAGCAGAAAGAATGGAAACAGGCAACCTCAGGAGATAGGAGGTTGGAGGGACCCTCCAGAATGCACTAGAGACCTGAGAGGTGAGAGACTCTCAGGACTCAAAGAAAGGGAGCATAGATGAAATGCCCAATAGTAGGGAGACAGAACATATAGAGCCCACCTCCAGCAGAAAGAGAGGGCATCAAGTGAGGGAGGGGGAAGCATCCCACAGTCACAACTCTGACCCATAATTGTTCCTGTCTGAAAGAATTACAGGGATGGGAATGGAGAGGAGCCTGAGGAAAAGAAGGTCCAACGACAGGCCCAAAGTGGGATCCAGCTCAAGAGGAGGTCCCAAGGCCTGACACTGTTAGTGAGGCTATGGAGAGCTCACAAAAAGGGAGCTATCATGACTGCCCTCTGAAAGACCCAACAAGCAGCTGAAAAAGTCAGAGGCAGATATTTGGACCCAACCGATGGACAGGAGCTGCTGACCTTTGTTGTGGAATTAGAGAAGGCTGAAAGAAGCTGAGGAGAAGGGCATTCCTGTAAGAGGATCAGCAGTCACAATTAATCTGGACCCCTGAGATCTCTCAAACACTGGACCAGCAAATAGACAGCATACACCAGCTGATATGAGGTCCCCAACACACATACAGTAGAGGACTGTCAGGTTTGCGTTCATTCAGAGATGATGCACCTAACCCTCAAGATACTGGAGGCCCCAGGGAGTTTACAGGTCAGGTGGGGTGGGTGGTGGGGCATCCATGTAGAGAAAGGAGGGTGGGGAAGAGGTATGGGATGTAAAACAGTCAGAAGGTGGATGGGTGGAGGGGGAATAAAATATGGAGTGTAAAAAAATTAATTAAATAATTAATTTAAAAAAGAAAATGTCAAACACAGAATAAAAAAAAACTAAAAAAAAATAAAATAAATAAAAACCTGTATGCCACCAAATTGGAAACTCTAAAAGAAATAGATAATTTCCTTGATAGGAACAACTTATCAAACTTAAATCAAGGTGAAATAAATGATTTAAATCTATAACCCTAGTGAAATAGAAACACTCATTAAATGCCCCCCAAAAAAACAGGGCCCAATGATTTTAGCATAGAATTCTACAAGACTTTCAAAGAAGAGTTAATAGCAATATTCCTCAAATTATTCCACAAAATAGAAACAGAAGGAACAGTGCCCAGTTCATTTTATGAGGCCACAATCACCCTCAGACACAGACCACATAAAGACTCATCAAAGAAAGAGAATTTCTGACCAATTTCCCTCCTGAACACTGATGCCAAAAATACTTGCAAACTGAATCTAAGATCACTTGATAAAGATGATCCATAATGATCAAGTAGGCTTCATCCCAGAGGCATAGGGATGGTTTAATATACAAAAACCAGTAAGTGTAAGCCACAATAAAAAACAAACTGAAAGGAAAAAAAGACACATGATCATCTCATTAGAAGCATGAATGGCTTGTGACAAAATCAACACCTTTTAATGGCATAAGTCTTGGAGAGATTAGGGATACAAGAGGCATACCTAACTAACAAAATAAAGGCAATATACAGCAAGCTGTTAGCCAACATCAAATTAAATAGAGAGAAAATTAAAACAATTACACTAAAATCGGAAACAAGATAAGATTGTCCACTCTCCCTATCTGTTCAATTTAGTACTGAAGATTTAGCTACAGCAACAAGACAACTGAAGAATATCAAGGGAATATATTAGAAAGGAAGAAGGTAATATATCAGTATTCACAGATGATATGATAATCGACCCTAAAAAAATTCACCAGTTAATCCCTATTGCTGATAAACAGCTTTAGTGAAGTGGCTGGATACAAAATTAACTCAAAAAAAAAAAAAGAAAGAAAGAAAGAAAAACCAATAGGCCTCCTATATACAAATAACAAACAGATTGAGATAGAAGTCTGGGAAACAACTTTCTGAACAGAATATGGATAGTTCAGGCACTAAGATCAAGAATTAATCAGTGGGACCTCATGAAACTGAAAAGCTTCTGTAAGGTAAAGGACACTGCCAATTGGACAAAGTAGAAGGCTACAGAGTAGAAAGATTTTTACTAACTCTACATGTGGTAGTGGACTCATATTCCAAAAGAATATAAAGAATTTAAGAAACTAGATAAAAAAAGAAGAAACTAGATGTAAAAAAGAAAAAAAAAGAAAAAAGAAATCCAATTTAAAAATGGGGTAAAGATTTAAACAGAGAATTCTCAATGGAAACCCAAATGGCAGAGTAACACTTAAAGAAATGGCTAACATCCTTAACTATCAGGGAAAAGAAAATGAAAACTACTTTGAAATTCCATCTTATACCTACCAGAATAGCTCTAAGATCAATAACACAAGTGACAGCTCATGCTAAAGGATGTAGAAAAAATGGACCACTCCTCCATTGCTGGAAGGAGTACAAACTTATACACCACTATGGAAATCAATGTGGGTTTTTTAAAGAATGTTGGAAATCAATCTGCCTCAAGAACCAGATGTACTACTCTTGGACATATACCCAAAGGAGACTTCATTCGACAAGGACACTTTTTCAACCATGTTCATTGCAGCTTTATTCATAATAGCCAAAAACTGGAAACAACTCAGATGTCCCTCAACAGAAGAATGGATAAAGATAATATGCTGTTTACAAAATGTAATAGTATTACTCAGCAGTTTTTAAAAATGCCATCATGAAATGTTGAAATGTCATTTTTCTTTCCTAGGTGGAACTAGGAAAGAAATTCATACTGAGTGAAGTAACCCAAACGCAAAAAGATAAGCATGTCATATATTCACTTAGAAAGGGGAGATTAGCCATTAAGTAAATAGGAACCAAGGGTCCAGAGAAATTAGGTGAAGAGAAGGAATCTAGGGTAGATGCACAGATCTCAGTTGGTGAAGGAAATAAAAGAGATTTTATGGGTAACATGGAGTGGGTGTGGTTAGGATTTGGGGATCAAGCTGGAGAAGATAGGGTAGAGGGGGAGAGTGAAGGGAGAGATCACTAGAACTGGGGGCAGGGGACTTGGAGTGTTGTGGAAACTTACTGCAATGGAAACTTCCTGGAGTGTATGAAGGTGATCCTAATGAGGGATAAGGAGTAACGGGGGAATAAGGAGTCTCAAGTGATTATCTCTGGTCACCAGGCAAGGCTAACAGTGCTAATACTGGCTTATATTCAATTGTTGGCCAAGTTTGTCCCATGGAAACCTTCAAAGTACCCAGGCTGTTACTAAGACAATGAGTTGCTCTCCACAAGCTGATAGTGGGGCCCCATTACTGATTGAACATGGAGAAATTAAACTGGTCCCTACATGGACCCTTCATCACTAGGTTCTAGTCTCTTTGTTGGGGGACGGTATTCTACATGCTACCAAAGGAGAAAACATAGACACTAACACAGCCACAAAACCATTGACCTACAATCTGTCCTGCATGCAAATTATGCTAGGGCAATACTAGTACAAAACTTGTGAAAGTGGCCAACCATTGTCTGATATGACTTAAGACCCACTCCATGAGAAGCAGCTCGTACTTAGAACTGCTTGAGTAACCAAGAATCAGAGACCAAGGGTAAAACCAAACACAAGTGATATAAAAAAAAAAAAAAACAAGTATCAAAAATGACTCCTAATGATATTCTGCCATACTCATATATCAGTGCCTTATTCAGTCTTCACCAGAGAGACTTCCCTGTCAGTAAATGGGAACAGATACAGAGACCCACAACCAGGCATTAGGCTGTGAAAGACCCTAATGAGAGGTCTCCATCAAATCTTTCTCATCAGAGCACAGGGAATCCCATGGAAGAGGAGGCAGAAAGTGTAAGAGCCAGATGAGATAGAAGATACTGTGAAAATATAATCTTCTGAATCAATTAAGCAAGTGCCTATGAGATTATAGAGACTAAAGTAGCAAACACAGGGCCTACATGGGTCTGTCTATACCAGGTCCTTTGCATATATCTTATGGCTATAGTTTAGTATTTTTATGGGACTCCTGACTGTGAGAATGAGTGGGTTTCTGACTCTTGTGCCTACTCTTGGGACTTTTCCTCCTGTTGGGTTGCCATGTCCAAATTTAATATGACAGATTTTGCTTCATCTTATTAAATTTTATTTTGTTATGTTTTGTTATAATTTATTTCATGTTACTGTAATAAAATACTGACCAAAAGCAACTTGAGAAGTGAAGTGTTTATTTGGCTTCAACTTCTAGATGGCGGCCACTGAGGGAAGTTGAGACAGGAACTGCAGTAGAGGTCCTAAAGGAGGATCGCTTACTGACTTGCTTCTCCTGACTTTCTCAGCCTGCTTTCTTATACAACTCAAGGCCACCTTCCTGGGGATGCCATTGTCCATAGTAGGATGAGCCTTCCCACATCAATCATTAACCAAGAAATGATTTTCAGACTTGCCCCGAATGCAGTCTGACAGAGCTATTTTCTTAATGACGGTTTCCCCTGTCCCAGGTTATTCTATTCTAGCTTACCTCAAGTTGACAAAAACAAACAAACAAAGACAACAAAAAACCCAAACGAGAACGATTTCTTTAAACTCAAGAATGAGAACAAGAAAGCCAATATTACAATCTTTTGTTTTGTTTTGTTTTGTTTTGTTTTGTTTTGTTTGTTTTTTGTTTTCGAGACAGGGTTTCTCTGTGTAGCCCTGGCTGTCCTGGAACTCACTTTGTAGACCAGACTGGCCTCGAACTCAGAAATCCTCCTGCCTCTGACTCCCGAGTGCTGGGATTAAAGGTGTACGACACCACGCCCGGCTCAATATTACAATCTTAATTCAATATTGTACATTAAATTCTATCCAATGTAATAAAATCATTAAAGGTATAAGGATTTAAAACAAGAAAAAGAATTGAATTGTTTGCAATCACTTATAAATAGTGTAAATTATTTTTGTAAAAGACTCAAACTATATGTTTCTGCATTATTATAAACAAGAGACTTCAGCAAAGTGGCTGCATATAACATTAATGAACAAGATTCATTTGCATTTCTATCTACCAGCAGTAAACCATTAAAATGTACTTAAAGAAAAGAGCCAATTTGCAATAAACAGTATTAGAAATTACAAGAATCTGAAAACAAATCTAATAATACATATATAACATATCTGAAAAAATATAAAACATGATTAAGGTGTATTTTAAAGAACTACAAAAATGGAGTATTTAATATTTTAAAACTGTTAGTTTTATCCAAATCAATCTACAAAAAGTGCTATATTTCACCTGACTTGATGATACAATTTATGTGAAAGATAAAAGGACCAAATAATAATCAGAACACAATTGACAGTAAACATTAACTGTGGGATATTTTCCAAGGTATTAAGAGTCATTATGAATCTAGATTTTCAGAACTGTGGATAATGGAACTGGGGTAAATTAAATGAGCTAACCAAAATAAGCATCATCCATAAGAACAGAGAGAAATGACACAACAATAGACTCAATAATGCAAGTAGGAAACATCTAATAGATAATGCTACTATATGCACCAGACACATACTACAGACAAAATCCATATTCAAACTTTATAGAAAACAGAGATTCAAATACTTAGTAAATGACATAGAGCAGTATACTTTAGTGATATACTGAGACATTATTGTTTTTAACAATGCCAAGACTCATATTTTAAAACACTTTAAAGAATATAAACAAAAAGGGGAAGATTCTGGAAGACTTTATCCAGAGTACTGAAAAACAAGCAAGAAATGGTAATAGAGATAAATAATTAATTCTATACAGCTATGAGAACCATGGATAACATATTTAAAAAGTAATGAAAAGAGCCAGGTGTAGTGGCAGTTACTCAAACCTATATTTCCTGCACTGGAGAGGTTGAAGGAGGAGAATCATCATGTTTGGGCCATCTGCACTTTGATTTCTCTGTCAGACTTGCCTATTGCCTGAAGCTCTGTCTCAAAAAAAAAAAAAAAAAAGAAAGAAAGAAAGAAAGAAAAGAAAAGAAAAGAAAAGAAAAGAAAAGAAAAGAAAAGAAAAGAAAAAAGGAAAGGAGGGAGGGAGGGAGGGAGGGAAGGGAGGGAGGGAGGGAGGAAGGAAGGAAGGAAGGAAGGAAGGAAGGAAGGAAGGAAGGAAGGAAGGAAGGAAGGAAGGAAGGAAGGAAGAGAACTGACAAGAGAAATTTCACAGAACAAGAAACACATGGGACCAAAGAAGAAAGATACATCAAGCCATGTTAGACACCAAGTTATATGCAGTTTACTAACACAAAATAATGTCTGTAAGTATCTAAATTTGGAATGCAGTTGGACATTTCCTCCAAAAGTTGAATATTAGTATGGTACATGACTTAGAAATTCCAATCCTAGGTACACACATCCCAGACAAATATTTACTTATAATAGAATTGGAAACATTCAAGAAAGTTCACAGAAGTGTTGTTCACAGCACAAGATGCTAAGAACGAACTCGAACACTGGCCACTGAGAGAAATAATGAACAATACAGACACATAATTCATTACTATATATACCTGAGTCAAACTAAAATAACTATTTTAAGACATAACATTATATATGAATTTTATCAAAATGAATTTAAGTAAAAATAAAATAAAACAAAGGCTAATTATTCCATGCATCAGGGCACCTATTCTACATAGCTAATGAATTAAGTATATTCTTTCTTTTTTGAGACAGGGTTTTTTTTAATTTTGATATTTTCTTCATTTACATTTCAAATGCTATCCTGAAAGTCCCCTATACCCTCCCCATACCTTGTTCCTGGCCTGGCATTCCCCCGTACTGGGGCATATGATCTTCTCAAGGCCAAGGGCCTGTCCTCCCATTGATAGCTGACTAGGCCATCCTCTGCTACATATGCAGCTAGAGACATGAGCTCTGGGGGTACTGATTAGTTCATATTGTTGTTCCACCTATAGGGTTGCAGATCCCTTTAGCTCCTTGGTTACTTTCTCTAGCTCCTTCATTAGGGGCCCTGTGTTCCATCCAATAGATGACTGTGAGCATCCACTTCTGTATTTGCCAGGCACTGGCATAGCCTCTCAAGAGATAACTATATCAAGGTCCTGTCTTGCTGGCCTAAGCGATAGTGTCTGGGTTTGGTGGTTGTTTATGGGATAGATCCCCAGATGGGGCAGGGTTTTTCTGTGTAGCCCTGGCTGTCCCAAGTGCTGGGATTAAAGGCATGCGCCACCACTGCCTGGCTTTAAAGTATTCTTTTGGAATACATTTCCATGCCAAATTCTATACGAAATTAGGACAAAGGAGTCATGAAAAACAGGTATAGATTAGTGCTACTTCAGGTGATGGGGAGCAGGAAGGGATACTTTGTAGACCTCTAACTTCACCTGCAACATTAAATTTTGGATGGTTGAGTTGAGAATATTTTTATATTTCTTAAAGATCCAATTAATTAAGCAATAAACAAATCAAGACAGGTTGTATTTGAACCAGAGATGAAGATCTTCTTGAAGTCCTGCAAGAAGGAAACTTAATAGAAGGTTAGAGAAACTGATGTAAATAGAAACATAAAGGATCCCATACCTCAGGAATAGGAACATCTTAACTCAAAGTTGGATAGATAAGAAGATGACATGGATTGGGGAGGAGTTGGGGAAGTGGAAAGAATATGATCAAAATATATTATATTTAAATTTTTAAATAAAAAGAGAGAAGTAAAATGTCCTAACTTCTAGAAGTATTTGCAGAGGGGAAAAGAATAGATTAAAGATAGTAAAGGAAGAGTTTATGAATAATCACAGACAAGTTTCAAACTGAGAATTACAAGTTACTCATAGTCTCTACATTGCTTATATATAGACAGACAATTATCTGGGTAGTTTTTTTTCTTTTTCAACTTCCAGGTTATTTTTATTTTTGAAATTAATTCGTGGCTGTCTCCCTCTTTTTCTTTAACTGTTGTTATATACATTTTAGCAATGTAACCTTTTATAAACTACCCAATTTTTCCTTATACTTCTGTTTTACTTCCTCTTACCACCTTTCCAGCTTCTCTCTCTCTCTCTCTCTCTCTCTCTCTCTCTCTCTCTCTCTCTCTCTGTGTGTGTGTGTGTGTGTGTGTGTGTGTGCGTGTGTGTGTGTCTGTGTGTGTGTGTCTGTGTGTGTCTGTGTATGTGCACGAGCGTGCATTACACAAGGATCTACATATGAGAGAAATGTGGCATTTGTCTTTCTAGGCTGGGTGGCCTCACTTTTCCAGATCTCTCTATTTCCTTACAAATTTTATAAATTCACCTTTCCATACTGCTGATTAATTTCCCATTGTATATATCCATTTTCATTACACATTCATTTCTGGATGGTAATCTAATATATTTTCATTTCTTTGCCATAATGAATAGAACAGAAATAAGCATTGATGTTCACCTATCTCTGTGGTAGGATACAGAGTCCTTTGGGTATATTCTAATGAATGATATAGCTGAGGTATATGGTAGTACTTCTATAAACTTTTGAAGAAACCTACATATTGATTTTGATAATGGGTATATTATAATGTTCACTCCCACCCATAGTGAATAAGGGTTATTCTTTCCCCACAACCTCCCAACATGGGTTGTCAGATTTCTTAATGATAGCCATTTGAACTGGAATGTGGTGCGACATCAAATTAGTTATAATTTACAATTCCTTGATGACTGGAGATGTTGAACACATTTTAAAATAGTTACTAGCCATTTGTGTTTCTTCTTTTGAGAACTATCTGTTCATTTCATTAGCACATTTGTTGATTGGCAGTCTTATTTCCTTGGTGTTTAACTCCATAGTTCTTGTAATAGCCCCCTGACTGAAGAATAAGCTGATAAAGATTTTCTCCCATTCTTTGGGCTGTCTGTTCTGTTGATGCTTTCTTTTGCTGTGCATTAACATTTTAATTTGATGTAGTCCCATCTGGTGATTCTTGCAGTTCTGATCAAATAGTTCTTGCCTCAAACTGTATCTGGAAGTACATGTCCTGTTTTCCTGTAGCATTTTCAGCCTTTCAGGTTTTGAGGTCTTTGATCCACTTTGAGATGATTTTGGATACAAAGGGAAAGATGAATCTTGCTTAATTCTCCTGCAAGCAGATATAGAGTGTTGCCTGCACCATGTGTTGAAGAGTATGACTTTTCCCCACTGCATGTTTATTACACATATTTTCAAAAATTAGGTGTCCCCAGTTTTATCATATTTCCTTAGTCCTCTATTCTATTCCATTGGCCTGTCTCTTTTTATGCCAGTTACAAATGTCTTTGTAACTCAGTTGCATAAGTTGAGGCCAGGTATTGCAGTACTTTGTCCTTAAATTTCTTTAAATGTGTTTTTTTCTCCTCAAAATTCCTGTGGCTATTTGTGATCTTTTGTTATTACATATGAATTCTTGGATTGATTATCATTGAGCTGTTTGGGGTTTTGCTTGTTTATTTTATGATTTCACACATATATATGCCATGCATGCTAATGATTCTCACCTTCCTCCTCTAGATTGATTTTTTTCCACTTCTATAATGAGCGACATCAGCAGGTTGATGGAACTTACACTGAACCTGAAGTCACTCCCTAAAAGCTTGATAGAATTCTGCAGTGATTCCATATGATCCTGGCCTTTCTTTTATGAGGAGGCATTGCATTTGAGCATTTTAAAATTAAAACATTTAAAAGTAAAACATAACTGCACTTCTCCTCTTTCCTATTCTTCCATGTCCCCTCCCCTAAGTCCTCCCATGCTCTTCTCCTGCCTCCTCATAAATTATTATCTCCTTTGATTATTATTGTTACATACATATATTAGACAGGCAGACAGATGAATATATATATATATGTATATGTATATATATGTATATATGTATACACACACACACAAAACCTGATGAGACTGTTTATTGTGGTTTGTGTGTTTCAGGGCTGAGCACATGTTATCTTGAAAAAACAGTTAGGGAGCTCAACCCTGGAAGAGGCTAATTCTCCCTCCTCAGTTTTTAGTTGCCTATAGAGGCAAGACTCATAAAATTCCCCCTTCTGTGTTAGCATGTCTGCTGATATTATCATTGCTCAGGTCTTGTTTGGGCATCCATACTAAAGTTTTAGGGATGAAGATCCCCTGACACAACAGACCCCCTGACCCTGTGGCTCTTACAATTTTCCACCCCATCTTCTGTGATATTCCCTAAGATTTAGGTGAGGAAGCTATGCTGTATGAGTAAGGGCTGGGATCCCCAGGATCTGTCAATCTTTGCATTATGACAAGTTGTTTTCTGTAATGGTCTCCATTTGCTACCAAAGAGAAGTTTCTGTGATGAGAGATAAGAGACACTTATCTGTGTGTATAAGTATTTTCGTGAGCAGTTAAGAATTATGGTTGTTTAATAAAGTGGCAGTAGTAGATTTTCTTCTAAGATCCATGACCTACCTAGCGCTAGGTTGTTGGCTAAGCTTCTAGTCCCATGCATGCTTTCCCTCCTATCATGTGAGTCTTAAGTCCAACTAGATAGTTGTGGTTAACACCAAGATGGAAGAGCTACTGTTACACTTTTAGGGATATCTTTTCATGTTCGTAATTGTTATATGTCATTGGCACCACAGCTAAATAAGGCCACTGATTCTTCCTCACTCTTGACAACTGGAGTAGTACGTTTTGATACTATGAAAGCTAGACCACAAGAAGGAGGCTTTCAGGTTAGATTCATTGAAAATCTTCAAAGTTCTTTGTCTAAAGTACATATAGTCTTCAGCCATAGAGACATATCTTCAACCTCTGGAAGGCAATCAATGACAATAGTATCAGCCTATATTGTTTGGGAAATTACTTGGATTACCCTAGCCAACAATTCTAATGAAGTTTTCTTATGGCTGCACTGGGATTGTTGTTTGTCTATGACTCTTGTGGGCAACATTGTCAACAAAGTGTTATAACTTCAATATGTCTGCATATATAAATATATGTCCATATATAAAACCAGCATATATTAATATAAAATAAATAAATAACATTGAGGCTTTATCAAACATCCTTAGTATTATCTTATCTCATTACTTCTAATGGTCTATTTTTTTTTTTTTTTTTTTTTTGGTTTTTCGCCACAGGGGTTCTCTGTTTAGTCCTGGCTGTCCTGGAACTGGAACTCACTCTGTAGACCAGGCTGGCCTACAGAAATTTATATCAGAAATTCGCCTGCCTCTGCCTCTCAAGTGCTGGGTTTATCCCCATCCCTCTGCCTCTATGTGAGTGCTCTCACCCACTCACCCACTCACCCACTCACCCACTCCTGTCTTCCTGCCCTAGCATTCCCTATACACTGGGGCATCAAACCCTCTCAGGCCCAAGGGCCACTCCTCTCACTGATATCCAACAAGGCCAACCTCTGCCACATATGCGGCTGGAGCCATGGGTCCCTCCGTGTGTACTCTTTGATTAGTGGTCCAGTCCCCAGGAACTCTGAGGGGGGATGCCGGCCACTTGACACTGTTGCTCCCCATGGGGCTGCAAACCCCCTCAGCTCCTTCAGTCTCTTCTCCAACTCCTCCATCAGGGACCACACGCTTAGTCCAATGGTTGGCTGCAAGCATCCACCTCTGTATTTGTCAGGCTCTGGCAGAGCCTCTCAGGAGACAGCCCTATTAGGCTCTCTGTTAGGTCATTTGCATTTGGAAATTCACCTATTTCTTTTAGGTTTTGCAGCTTTTTGGAGTAAAAGGGCTCAACATATGATTTAATGATAGCCTGGATTTCACTGGCATCTTTTATATCAAGATTTTTTTTTCATTTCTAAATTTGGAAATTTGAGTCTTTTTCCCTTGTTTTGCTAGTTTGGCAAAGGGTTTGTCATGCTTATTAACTTTTTCAAAGATTCAGCTCCCTTCTACTTCATTCATTTCTCTCTTAATGGTTATTCCCAACTGTTATTTACTGAGCTTTAGATTGTATTATTTTTGTTTTGCTTAGAAACTTGGTCTCATCATCAAGTGGATAATTCAAATTTCTCTAGTTTTTACATATATGGGCACCTACAGATAGAAACATTCCTCTAAGGCTGCCTTGGCTGTGTCTCCAAGGCTCTTGTAGGTTGTAGTCGCATTCTGATTTTAACAATGTTAGCAATGTTTTAATTTCTTCTCTGATTTCTTTAAGGGCACAGTGTTAATGGGGAAAAAAAAGTTCACTGTTCAGTCTCCAAGTACTTTTGTAATTTCTACTGTTACTGCTTTCTGCCTTTATTCTACTGTAGTCTGATGGTATATAAATAACTAATTGTTTTATATTTGTTAAGGCCTATGATATGTCAGTTTTGGTGAATGTTTTATGTGTTGAGAAGAATGTGTATTTCTTAACTGTTAGCTAAAATATTTTTGTATACAACTGTTAAGTATAGTTGATTTGTAGTATATTTTAGTTCTGAAATGTCTTTGTTCAGAAAACCCGTCTAAAAATAAGAGTGAGGCACTTAAATCCCTCACTATTGCTGTGTTACTACCTATCTCTCTTTTATGTTTTTTAGCATTTGTCTTATGAAATTGAGGACTCCGGTAAGCAGTGCATAAATGGTTACAATCATTACACCTTCTTGATAAATCGTTGCCTTTATTAATCCATAGCATCCCTCTATCATTTCTGAGTGGTTTTGGTTTGAAGTCTGTCAGATATAAAAATAGCAACTCTGTCTTATTTAGAGTTTCTCTTTGCTTGATAGTTTCATTGGCATTCATTCAATACTCAGTTTTTGGACATCTTTGTTAGCTAGCTTTGTTTCTTAGAGGCTATAGACAGTTAATGTCTGTTTTTAATACAGTTGTTTGTTCTACATCGTTTCTATTGGTGAGCTGAGACCATGTGTGCTTCAAGTTATTACTGAAAGAAGTTGGCTATTTTTGAAGAATTTGTTAGGTGATGTTCTGCTTTGCTGGATCATGGTATTATTTTTTTCCTTCTCTCTTATTCATTTAGAGTTGGCTGATTTACTGTACTGGACATGGGTGATGCTTTCTTCTCTTTTCTTTGCTCATGTGTTTCTTTCCTGGAGTATGTGTGCTTTCATGTGTCCTCATGAAAGAGAGTCTGTCGTTCCTTTTTCTATAATATTCCTTTAATAATTTCTGCAGTGCTGGCTTAATTGGTATTAAGTGCCTTAATTTTGGTTTGCTTTGAAATATCTTCATTTCTCCATCAGTTTTGTAGGATAAGTTTATTTAGTATAGCATTCTTGGTTCAGTTTTTATTTTTTACTTTCAAAGACTGAAATATTTTGTTTCATGTGTTTCTGGTTTTTATAGTTACTGAAAAGTCTGAGGTTATTGTACTAGTCCTGCAACTATACCATGGTTTATATTGTTATATTGTTCCTTTACTTAGCACTTTGGCCCTCCTGACTATGATATATCATGGAGACTTTCTTCTGTAGTTATGGGTGTTTGGGGTTCTAAGTGCCATTTGAGTTTTAACATTCATGTTATTTCTAGGTTCGATAATTTTCTGCTATAATTTTATTAAATAATCTCCAATGATTTTGCTTTTCTCTATGTTTTTTCTTCTACCAGATAAATTCTAAGTTTGGTCTTGAATGTTTACCAGAATTCTTGGAAAAAACATTTATCCTTCATATTTTCTTTACCTTGTATATGTCTGATGCTATTAATGTACCCATCCCCAAAACTCATTCTTCTGCATGGTTTTTATGCATTTACAAATGTCTAAAAATCATTTATAAGATATTTTTATTAGTTCTTTGAGTATCATACATTTTTTAATTATATTCACTTCCCAGGAGCTCTTCTTATATCTACCTCCCTTCCCTATCCATCCAATTTTCTGTCTTCCTTTTCTAATGTGGTTTTTATTTGACTGATTTCTTTCATTTCCAGCATTTCTGTTTGGTTATTTTTCAGTGTTTCAGTTGCCTTGTTGAAATTTTACTCCATAAGTTTCTCTTTCTTCTCCAATGTACTATCTGCCATGTCTACTTTGGAGGCTGTCTGTCTTGTCGTGGTCTCAGAAAGATGTCCTTAGTTTGTGCATATGCTTGTTTGATTTATGTGGTCATTAATTATTTTAAAATGTAAGATTCTAAAATCTTCCTTAAACATTTCAACTATCTCTGTGATTTTTCAATTCAATAATAGGAGAGGTGGGAAGTTAACAATGTGTTCTCATGGGTTGTTGAGACAGGATCTTTGTATTTCTCTGTCTTGTTTTGGGTGTCTATTAGAATGGATTTGTATTCCAATTTTAATTTCCCCATGGTCAGTTGGAGTGCATTAATAATAAACTTAGAGTCATTAATAATGTGTCACTGGCACATGAAGGAAAAAAAAAATCAAAGGATTTCCTCTTGGTGTCATTTAACCAAGACCAAGCCTGTATTTGAATTCTCTACTTTGTTCTTATGACCTCAGGCTCCCTGACTATTGTAGGAATCTGAGTATGTGCCTTCTTGAAGATGGTCTTGTGAATTTAGTCTGTGTCTGTCTATTTCTGAATATCTGCTCCTAACAAATGGATTTGCTCTGTATTTATTGAACAGTACAGAAAGTATCACATGGGTAAAGAGTAGGGGACATGGTACAAAAACATTTAGGAGTTTTACAAAGGACTACATCACTGACTCCAACTGTCCTCAGTTGACTCAGATAATAAGCATTCTGACAACTGTCTCTACTATCTATATATTGAGCTCTATATTTACAATGGATATGGATTTAAAACATTGGTTTCAACCTAAATTTTCTGGTTTTAGCAAATTATTATCAAAATATGTATACAAACACATGTATATGGAGCATAGGAGAGTATATAAATTAAGATTACAGCTATGCATTTGTTTAGGTTGTAAAAAGTGATTGCATGGAAAATCCAAGGCACATAAGATTAGTTTGTTTGCCACATATACATTCTTAGTGGTGGTCTCTGGTAAAAATTTGCAATCCTGTTATTGGTTTAGAAATAATAACAAATGAGACTATTTTTCCCTGTGATCACTATGTAAAATGTTTTTCTCTGGAAAAAACTCTTCCATGATTACCAAATAAAACGTTCAGGCTTCAGGAAAAAAATGGTTTGTTATATGGTTCTCATAAAGGATGATTAAGCAAATAGTCTGGGTGCATAGTATGTTAGCAGTATTAAGACTTAAGTGACCTCAAAGTGTATTGTTAATTCTGGCATTTTTTCAAAAGTTCTGGTCCCCTAGAAAATAAAAGACTTTTATAATGCACTGCTACTCTTCCCCTTCTTCCTATTCTGGTTGTTTTGTTTTCTATGAGTCTTCTAAAAGGATGTCTACATGAAGTACACTCGCAGAATCTGGTAAATCCTACATCCCAATGTGCAGTTACTGACATGATCTAGTTTGACTTGTGACAGCCACAGTTGAAGGGTACATGATCATCAGAGTAGCCAAAGAGAGCCAAACTCTTTGAACTGGCTAGAACCAAAAGAGTCATGTGCTAACCTCCTCTATCACTGGAGTCAGAACTCTGATTCTGTGGTCAACTCCGGTACTGCTAGATTCAAAACTTCAGGTCAACTCTCTGGGAACGTTGTGAAAAACCTCTCCCAACATTTTTGACTTATGTTTAGTTTTTGTTTTATTGAGACTTGGTCTCACTGTGTATTCCAGGTTGGTGTGGAACTTTCTTTGGAGCCAAGGCTGGTCTGGAATTCACAATATGCCAGGAAAGACTGAATATTTTTGCTACTTTTCCTATTATTCCACTGAAGACTGAAAAATAAATTTGCTGAGCATGGTGGTTATGGTATAACAGTGTCCTCTGAGACTAAATTCTGCAGGGGAGCTCTTTAAAGAACTCCCTGAAACTGACCACTGATCACATTCACTAGGCTCTTCCCTGCTAGAGTGAACAGAGCCCAGCTTTCTCTTAGTGGAGAAAGCTGCAAGGAAGACTCAGAGACCAGACCTGCCACCTGGAAGAAGCAGAAACCTGCAGAGCTGCCTGGAACAGGGTTAGACTAACTGAGACGCCTGGAAAAGACACTATCCAATCCGTTGAACTTCCTGCTCCAACTTCCTGGTCTTAGTGAGCTGGTACCCATCCTGGGGTAAGGCTTGGTGATGCAGCTACCTTTGATTTGTATCTGTTTCTGTAGTAACCCCTCAAACATCTTCCTGGAAGTAACCTCAATGGTTACTTCTAACCTAGTTCACCAAGTTGGACTTTGGTAGTTTCATCTGCCATGGGCTCCTTCTCTGGGGAGAGTATGTGGCATTGAAACTCCCCAATTTTGACACACAACAGTGGTGCATACTTGCAATCCAAACGCTTGAGGGGCAAAGGCCGAAAGATCTCAAGTTATAGAAGAACCTGGGCTACCCAGTGGGAACCTGTTTCAGAAAAAACAAAAACAAAAAAAAATTTTTTTTTTTTTTTGCTGGTTATAATTAACAGTTTTTAACTTGCCGTACATCAAGGTGCAGTTTGAGCAAAACCATAAAGTGGATAGTCATCACTCAGGGATGGATGGAGTGGCTGGATCTTGGATAGAGTTTGTATAGAATATGGCCTTAGCTTCTTTTCTCAGAAACAGGTGCATTATGTTAGGCTTTGCACCGGTGTCCCTGCTATTTGTTGTTTGGAAGTTTAAAGTTGGAAAGAAATATATACAATGTTTATGTGCAATGGAGGCAGTAAATCTAGTGAAGTGAACTCAATATCCACTCTCTTCCCTTTCCTTCACTGACAAACCTGCAAAATTAAATCTCCTTTTTTTTCTGAGACTCCCTTACAGTTGTTTCGGGATGCAAATTAGTTTCCACCAATTAGGTGTACTTTCATGAGATTTAAAAGGCAGATGTGATTTAAGGGTGATTTCCCTGCAAAGGCTTTGATTGTTGCTGCCAGCAAGCAGTCTTAAAGACTTTGCTTTTTTCAGCATTGGCATTCCACTGTCCTTTCTCTTAGCTGGTATTCAGAAGCAATTGTGTTGGTAATGGTGGGGGCTCTCAGCCACCAAAGCCCTGACACCTGAATCCTGGGTTGAAAGGTAGCTGCAGTAAAGGTGGTTTTCCAAGTCTTCCTTCCTATCAGCCATCCTTTGAGTACTTGCACTTGTCAGTTTCAGGGGGGAGGGGTTTGATTGCTTTCTTTCCTGAAGTGAAGAGGGGTAGGTAGCATGTCCTCTGGAAGATTAATTCTGAGGTGTTATTCTAAGTTTCCTTTCTAGAGACTACTTAGCAAATATTTCTCTAAGCCCTGATATATATTTGTGTGTATGCACATATTCACATATATGTGTATATGTGTGTGTGTGTGTATGTATGTACATACAAACTTTCCTTTACATTAAATATCTAGAAAAATAGAGTAGGTCATTGTTACTTTTTAGTGAATCCTGGCTGATAGAGACGTGCTGTTGAAAGAAGAGTTTTTTATTATTATACATACAATATTTGTTTATATTCTTATTATCACCTACTGTTCAGAAAAATGTTCATAACATTTAAATATATACATATAGGGTACTATTAATATATTAAAATAGAAAATCCATCTCCCTGCTACTTCTTCTTACTTACATTTCCCTTACCCTGCCACAATAACTTTTCTTTTTTTTTAATTTTATTTTAATTAGGTATTTTCTTTATTTACGTTTCCAATGCTATCACAAAAGTTCCCCATACCATCCCCCCCTCCCCTACCCACCCACTCCCACTTCTTGGCCCTGAAATTCCCCTGTACTGAGGCATATAAAGTTTGCAAGACCAGTGGGCCTCTCTTTCCACTGATGGCCAACTAGGCCATCTTCTGATACATATGCAGCTAGAGACATGAGCTCCGGTTAGTTCATGTTATTGTTCCATTTATAGGGTTGCAGACCCCTTTAGCTCCTTGGGTACTTTCTCTAGCACCTCCATTGGGGGCCCTGTGATCCATCCAATAGCTAACTGTGAGCATCCACTTATGTGTTTGTTAGGTCCCAGCATAGTCTCACAAGACAGCCATATCTGGGTCCTTTCAACAAAATCTTGCTAGTGTATGCAATGGTGTCAGCATTTGGAGGCTGACTATGGGATTGATCCCCGGATATGGCAGTCTCTAGATGGTCCATCCTTTCGTCTAAGCTCCAAACTTTGTCTCTGTAACTCCTTCCATGGGTGTTTTGTTCCCAATTCTAAGAAGGGGCAAGTGACCACAATTTGGTCTTCGTTCTTCTTGAGTTTCATGTGTTTAGCAAATTGTACCTTATATCTTGGGAATTCTAAGTTTCTGGGCTAATATCCACTTATCAGTGAGTACATATCATGTGAGTTCTTTTGTGATTGGGTTACCTCACTCAGAATAATGCCCTCCAGTTGTATCCATTTGCCTAGAAATTTCATAAATTCATTCTTATTAATAGCTGAATAGTACTCCATTGTGTAAAAGTACCACACCTTCTGAATCCAATCCTCTGTTGAGGGGCATCTGGGTTCTTTCCAGCTTCTGGCTATTATAAATAAGTCTGCTATGAACATTGTGGAGCATGTGTCTTTCTTACCAGTTGGAACATCTTCTGGATATATGCCCAGGAGAGGTATTGTGGGATCATCTGGTTGTACTATGTCCAATTTTCTGAGGAACTGACAGACTTATTTCCAGAGAGGTTGCACAAGCTTGTAATTCCACCAACAATGGAGAAGTGTTCCTCTTTCTCCACATTCTCGCCAGCATCTACTGTCACCTGAATTTTTGATCTTAGCCATTCTGAATGTGTGAGGTAAAATCTCAGGGTTGCTTTGATTTGAATTTCACTGATGATTAAGGATGCTGAACATTTTTTCAGGTGCTTCTCAGCCATTCAGTATTCCTCAGGTGAGAATTCTTTGTTTAGCACTGAGCCCCATTTTTAATGGGGTTATTTGATTTTCTGGAGTCCACCTTATTGAGATCTTTATATATATTGGATATTAGTCCCCTATCTGATTTAGGATAGGTAAAGATCCTTTCTCAATCTATTGGTGGCCTTTTTGTCTTATTGATGGTGTCTTTTGCCTTGCAGGAGCTTTGCAATTTTAGGAGGTCCCATTTGTCAATTCCTGATCTTACAGCACAAGGCATTGCTGCTCTATTCAGGAATTTTTCCCCGTGCTCATATCTTTGAGACTTTCCCAACTTTCTCCTCTATAAGTTTCACTGTTTCTGGTTTTATGTGGAGTTCCTTGATCCACTTAGATTTGACCTTAGTAAAAGGAGATAGGAATAGATCAATTCGCATTCTTCTACATGATAACCGCCAGCTGTGTCAGCACCATTGTTGAAAATGTTGTCTTTTTTCAACTGGATGGTTTTAGCTCCCTTGTCAAGATCAAGTGACCATAGGTGTGTGGGTTCATTTCTGAGTCTTCATTTCTATTCCATTGATCTACTTGTCTGTCACTATACCAGTACCGTGCAGTTTTGTTTTTGTTTTTGTTTTTGTTTTTTTTTTTTTTTTTGGTTTTTTGGGGTTTTTTTGTTGTTGTTGTTGTTGTTGTTTGTTTTTGTTTTTGTTTTTTTTTTTTATCACAATTGCTCTGTAGTAGAGCTTTAGGTCAGGCATGGTGATTCCACCAGAGGTTCTTTTATCCATAAGAAGAATTTTTGCTATCCTAGGTTTTTTGTTATTCCAGATGAATTTGCAGATGCCCTTTCTAATTCGTTGAAGAATTGAGTTGGAATTGTGATGGGGATTGCATTGAATCTATAGATTGCTTTTGGCAAGATAGCCATTTTTACTATATTGATCCTGCCAATCCATGAGCATGGGAGATCTTTCCAACTTCTGAGTTCTTCTTTAGAGACTTGAAGATCTTGTCATACAGATCTCTCATTTCTTTAGTTAGAGTCACGCCAAGGTATTTTATATTATTTGTGACTATTGAGAAGGGTGTTGTTTACCTAAGTTCTCTCTCAGCCTGTTTATCCTTTGTGTAGAGACAGGCCATTGACTTGTTTGAGTTAATTTTATATCCAGCTAATTCACTGAAGGTGTTTATTAGATTTAAGAGTTCTCTTGTGGAATTTTTCGGGTCACTTATATATACTATCATATCATCTGCAAAAAGTGATATTTTGACTTCTTCCTTTTCAATGTGTATCCCCTTGATCTCCTTTTGTTGTCGAATTTCTCTGGCTAGGACTTCAAGTATAACGTTGAATAGTTAGGGAGAAAATAGGCAGCCTTGTCTAGTCCCTGATTTTAGTGGAATTGCTTCCAGCTTCTCTCCATTTACTTTGATGTTGGCTACTGGTTTGCTCTAGATTGCTTTTATCATGTTTAGTTATGGGCCTTGAATTCCTAATCTTTCCAAGACTTTTATCATGAATGGGTGTTGGATTTTGTCAAATGCTTTCTCCACATCTAACGAGATGATCATGTGGTTTTTGTCTTTGACTTTGTTTATATAATGGATTACATTGATGGATTTTCGTGTATTAATCCATCCCTGCATCCCTGGAATGAAACTTACTTGGTCAGGATGGAAGATTGCTTTAATGTGTTCTTGGATTCGGTTAGCAAGAATTTTATTGAGTATTTTTGCATCGATATTCATAATGGAAATTGGTCTGAAGTTAGCTTTGTTGGGTCTTTCAGTGGTTTAGGTATCAGAGTAATTGTGGCTTCATAGAATGAATTGGGTGGAGTACCTTCTGCTTCTATTTTGTGGAATAGTTTGTGAAGAACCAGGATTAGATCTTCTTTGAAGGTCTGATAGAATTCTGCACTAAACCCATCTGGTCTTAGGCTTTTTTTTTTTGGTTGGGAGACTATTAATGACTGCTTCTATTTCTTTGGGAGATATAGGACTGTTTAGGTCATTAACCTGAACCTGATAACTTTGTTACCTGGTATCTGTCTAGAAATTTGTCCATTTCTTCCAGGTTTTCCAGTTTTGTTGAGTATAGCCTTTTGTAGAAGGATCTGATGGTGTTTTGGATATCTTCAGGATCTGTTGTTATGTCTCCCTTTTCATTTCTGATTTTGCTAATTAGGATGCTGACCCTGTGCCCTCTAGTGAATCTGGCTAAGGGTTTATCTATCTTGTTGATTTTCTCAAATAACCAGCTCCTCCTTTTGTTGATTCTTTGAATAGTTCTTGCTTCCACTTGGTTGATTTTGCCCCTGAGTTTGATTATTTCCTGCTGTCTACTCCTCTTGGGTGAATTTGCTTCCTTATTTTCTAGAGCTTTTAGGTGTGTTGTCAAACTGCTAGTGTGTGCTCTCTCTAGTTTCTTTTTGGACGCACTCAGATCTATGAGTTTCCCTCTTAGAAATGCTATCATTGTGTCCCATAAGTTTGGGTATGTTGTATCTTCATTTTCATTAAACTCTAAAAAGTCTTTAATTTCTTTCTTTATTCCTTCCTTGACCAAGGTATCATTGAGAAGAGTGTTGTTCAGTTTCCACGTGAATGTTGGCTTTCTATTATTTATTTTGTTATTGAAGATCAGCCTTAGTCCATGGTGATCTGATAGGATGCATGGGACAATTTCAATATTTTTGTATATGTTGAGGCTTGTTTTGTGACCAATTATGTGGTCAATTTTAGTGAAGGTACCATGAGGTGCTGAGAAGAAGGTAAATCCTTTTGTTTTAGGATAAAATCTTCTGTAGACATCCTTTAAATCCATTTGTTTCAAAGCTTCTGTTAGTTTCCCTGTGTATCTGTTTACTTTCTGTTTCCATGATCTATCCAGTGATGAAAGTGGTGTGTTGAAGTATCCCACTATTATTGTGTAAGTTGTAATGTGTGCTTTGAGCTTTACTAAAGTCTCTTTAATGAATGTAGCTGCCCTTGTATTTGGAGCATAGATATTCAGAATTGAGAGTTCCTCTTGGAGGATTTTACCTTTGATGATTATGAAGTGCCCCTCCTTGTCTTTTTTGATGACTTTGGGTTGGATGTCAATTTTATTTGATATTAGAATGGCTACTCCAGCTTGTTTCTTCAGACCATTTGCTTGAAAAATTATTTTCCAGTCTTTCACTCTGAGGTAGTGTCTGACTTTTTCCCTGAGATGGGTTTCCTGAAAGCAGCAAAATGTTGGGTCCTGTTTGTTTAGCCAGCCTGTTAGTCTATGTCTTTTTATTGGGGAATTGAATCTATTGATATTAAGAGATATTAAGGAAAAGTGATTGTTGCTTCCTATTATTTTTGTTGTAAGAGTTGGCATTCTGGAAAATTGTTTTCCAGCCTTTCATTCTGAGGTAGTGTCTATCTTTTTCTCTGAGATGAGTTTCCTGTAAGCAGCAAAATGTTGGGTCTTGTTTGTGTAGCCAGTTTGTTAGTCTATGTCTTTTTATTGGCGAGTTGAGACCATTGATGTTAAGAGATATTAAGGAAAAGTAATTGTTGCTTCCTGTTATTTTAGTTGTTAAAGGTGGCATTCTGTTCTTGTGGCTGTCCTCTTTTAGGTTTGTTGAGGGATTACCTTCTTGTTTTTTCTAGGGCGTTGTTCCCGTTCTTGTATTGGTTTTTTTCTGTTATTATCCTTTGAAGGGCTGGATTCGTGGAGAGATAATGCGTGAATTTGGTTTTGTCGTGGAATACTTTGGTTTCTCCCTCTATGATAATTGAGAGTTTGGCTGGGTATAGTAGCCTGGGCTGCAGTTTGTGTTCTCTTAGTGTCTGTATAACATCTGTCCAGGCTCTTCTGGCTTTCATAGTCTCTGGTGAAAAATCTGGTGTAATTCTGATAGGCTTGCCTTTATATGTTACTTGACCTTTTTCCCTTACTGCTTTTAGTATTCTATCTTTATTTAGTGCATTTGATGTTCTGATTATTATGTGTCGGGAGGAATTTCTTTTCTGGTCCAGTCTATTTGGAGTTCTGTAGGCTTCTTGTATGTTCATATGCATCTCATTCTTTAGATTTGGGAAGTTTTCTTCAATAATTTTGTTGAAGATGTTTGCTGGACCTTTGAGTTGAAAATCTTCATTCTCATCCACTCCTATTATCCGTACGTTTGGTCTTCTTATTGTGTCCTGGATTTCCTGGATATTTTGAGTTAGGATCTTTTTGCATTTTCCATTTTCTTTGATTGTTGTGCCGATGTTCTCTATGGAATCTTCTGCACCTGAGATTCTCTCTTCCATCTCTTGTATTCTGTTGCTGATGCTCAAATCTATGGTTCCAGATTTCTTTCCTAGGGTTTCTATCTCTAGTGTTGCCTCGCTTTGAGTTTTCTTTATTGTGTCTACTTCCCTTTTTAGGTCTAGTATGGTTTTGTTCATTTCCATCACCTGTTTGTATGTTTTTTCCTCTTTTTCTGTAAGGACTTCTACCTGTTTGATTGTGTTTTCCTGTTTTTCTTTAAGGACTTGTAACTCTTTAGCAGTGTTCTCCTGTATTTCTTTAAGTGATTTATTAAAGTCCTTCTTGATGTCCTCTACCATCATCATGAGATATGCTTTTAAATCTAGGTCTAGGTTCTCAGGTGTGTTGGGGTTCCCTGGACTGGGCGAAGTGGGTGTGCTGGGTTCTGGTGATGGTGAGTGGTCTTGGTTCCTGTTAGTAAGAATCCTAATTAACAAAATCAGAACTGAAAAGGGAGACATAACAACAGATCCTGAAGAAATCCAAAACACCATCAGATCCTTCTACAAAAGGCTATACTCAACAAAACTGGAAAACCTGGACGAAATGGACAAATTTCTGGACAGATACCAGGTACCAAAGTTGAATCAGGATCAAGTTGACCTTCTAAACAGTCCCATATCCCCTAAAGAAATAGAAGCAGTTATTAATAGTCTCCCAGCCAAAAAAAGCCCAGGACCAGACGGGTTTAGTGCAGAGTTCTATCAGACCTTCAAAGAAGATCTAACTCCAGTTCTGCACAAACTTTTTCACAAGATAGAAGTAGAAGGTATTCTACCCAACTCATTTTATGAAGCCACTATTACTCTGATACCTAAACCACAGAAAGATCCAACAAAGATAGAGAACTTCAGACCAATTTCTCTTATGAACATCGATGCAAAAATTCTTAATAAAATTCTCGCTAACCGAATCCAAGAACACATTAAAGCAATCATCCATCCTGACCAAGTAGGTTTTATTCCAGGGATGCAGGGATGGTTTAATATACGAAAATCCATCAATGTAATCCATTATATAAACAAACTCAAAGACAAAAACCACATGATCATCTCGTTAGATGCAGAAAAAGCATTTGACAAGATCCAACACCCATTCATGATAAAAGTTCTGGAAAGATCAGGAATTCAAGGCCAATACCTAAACATGATAAAAGCAATCTACAGCAAACCAGTAGCCAACATCAAAGTAAATGGAGAGAAGCTGGAAGCAATCCCACTAAAATCAGGGACTAGACAAGGCTGCCCACTTTCTCCCTACCTTTTCAACATAGTACTTGAAGTATTAGCCAGAGCAATTTGACAACAAAAGGAGATCAAGGGGATACAAATTGGAAAGGAGGAAGTCAAAATATCACTTTTTGCAGATGATATGATAGTATATATAAGTGACCCTAAAAATTCCACCAGAGAACTCCTAAACCTGATAAACAGCTTCGGTGAAGTAGCTGGATATAAAATTAACTCAAACAAGTCAATGCCCTTTCTCTACACAAAGAATAAACAGGCTGAGAAAGAAATTAGGGAAACAACACCCTTCTCAATAGCCACAAATAATATAAAATATCTCGGCGTGACTCTAACGAAGGAAGTGAAAGATCTGTATGATAAAAACTTCAAGTCCCTGAAGAAAGAAATTAAAGAAGATCTCAGAAGATGGAAAGATCTCCCATGCTCATGGATTGGCAGGACCAACATTGTAAAAATGGCTATCTTGCCGAAAGCAATCTACAGATTCAATGCAATCCCCATTAAAATTCCAACTCAATTCTTCAACGAATTAGAAGGAGCAATTTGCAAATTCATCTGGAATAACAAAAAACCGAGGATAGCAAAAACTCTTCTCAAGGATAAAAGAACCTCTGGTGGAATCACCATGCCTGACCTAAAGCTTTACTACAGAGCAATTGTGATAAAAACTGCATGGTACTGGTATAGAGACAGACAAGTGGACCAATGGAATAGAATTGAAGACCCAGAAATGAACCCACACACCTATGGTCACTTGATCTTCGACAAGGGAGCCAAAACCATCCAGTGGAAGAAAGACAGCATTTTCAACAATTGGTGCTGGCACAACTGGTTGTTATCATGTAGAAGAATGCGAATCGATCCATACTTATCTCCTTGTACTAAGGTCAAATCTAAGTGGATCAAGGAACTTCACATAAAACCAGAGACACTGAAACTTATAGAGGAGAAAGTGGGGAAAAGCCTTGAAGATATGGGCACAGGGGAAAAATTCCTGAACAGAACAGCAATGGCTTGTGCTGTAAGATCGAGAATTGACAAATGGGACCTAATGAAACTCCAAAGTTTCTGCAAGGCAAAAGACACTGTCTATAAGACAAAAAGACCACCAACAGACTGGGAAAGGATCTTTACCTATCCTAAATCAGATAGGGGACTAATATCCAACATATATAAAGAACTCAAGAAGGTGGACCTCAGAAAATCAAATAACCCCCTTAAAAAATGGGGCTCAGAACTGAACAAAGAATTCTCACCTGAGGAATACCGAATGGCAGAGAAGCACCTGAAAAAATGTTCAACATCCTTAATCATCAGGGAAATGCAAATCAAAACAACCCTGAGATTCCACCTCACACCAGTGAGAATGGCTAAGATCAAAAATTCAGGTGACAGCAGATGCTGGCGAGGATGTGGAGAAAGAGGAACACTCCTCCATTGTTGGTGGGATTGCAGGCTTGTACAACCACTCTGGAAATCAGTCTGGCGGTTCCTCAGAAAATTGGACATAGTACTACCGGAGGATCCAGCAATACCTCTCCTGGGCATATATCCAGAAGAAGCCCCAACTGGTAAGAAGGACACATGCTCCACTATGTTCATAGCAGCCTTATTTATAATAGCCAGAAACTGGAAAGAACCCAGATGCCCCTCAACAGAGGAATGGATACAGAAAATGTGGTACATCTACACAATGGAGTACTACTCAGCTATTAAAAAGAATGAATTTATGAAATTCCTAGCCAAATGGATGGACCTGGAGAGCATCATCCTGAGTGAGGTAACACAATCACAAAGGAACTCACACAATATGTACTCACTGATAAGTGGATACTAGCCCAAAACCTAGGATACCCACGATATAAGATACAATTTCCTAAACACATGAAACTCAAGAAAAATGAAGACTGAAGTGTGGACACTATGCCCCTCCTTAGAAGTGGGAACAAAACACCCATGGAAGGAGTTACAGAAACAAAGTATGGAGCTGAGATGAAAGGATGGACCATGTAGAGACTGCCATATCCAGGGATCCACCCCATAATCAGCTTCCAAATGCTGACACCATTGCATACACTAGCAAGATTTTACTGAAAGGACCCAGATGTAGCTGTCTCTTGTGAGACTATGCCGGGGCCTAGCAAACACAGAAGTGGATGCTCACAGTCAGCTAATGGATGGATCACAGGGCTCCCAATGGAGGAGCTAGAGAAAGTACCCAAGGAGCTAAAGGGATCTTCAACCCTATAGGTGGAACAACATTATGAACTAACCAGTACCCCTGAGCTCTTGACTCTAGCTGCATATGTATCAAAAGATGGCCTAGTCGGCCATCACTGGAAAGAGAGGCCCATTGGACACGCAGACTTTGTGTGCCCCGGTACAGGGGAACGCCAGGGCCAAAGGGGGGGAGTGGGTGGGTAGGGGAATGGGGGTGGGTGGGTAAGGGGGACTTTTGGTATAGCATTGGAAATGTAAATGAGCTAAATACCTAATTAAAAAAAAAAAAAAAAAGAAAAGAACACACGATGCCTTAGACATAGCTGTGTTAGAAGTTGATCATCAAAACAAGGAATAAAAAACCATGTCACCAGAAAAAAAAAAAAAAAAAAAAAAAAAAAAAAAGAATCACACTCGCTTTTCAGCAAATAAGGAGGAGGAGGAGGAGGAGGAGAGCAGAAGGAGAAGGAGAAAAGAAGGAGAAGGAGAAGGAGAAGGAGAAGGAGAAGGAGAAGGAGAAGGAGAAGGAGAAGGAGAAGGAGAAGGAGAAGAAGGAGAAAAGAATGATGTTGCCTACACTGTGACCTAAGTCACATCAGCCAGGACAGTTGACTTTCATTAAAGTTATTTTGCAAATTGCAAAAAAAAAAAAAAAAAAAGAGTTGGCATTCTGTTCTTGTGGCCCTCTTCTTTTAGTTTTGTTGAAGGATTACTTTCTTGCTTTTTCTAGGACATGGTTTCCATCCTTGTATTGGTTTTTTTCTGTTATTATTTTTTGAAGGGCTGGATTCCTGGAAAGATAATGTGTGAATTTGGTTCTGTCGTGGAATACTTTTATTTCTCCATCTAAGGTAATTGAAAGTTTGGCTGGGTATAGTACCCTGGGCTGGCATTTGTGTTCTCTTAGTGTCTCTATAACATCTGTACCAGATATGTTTTCCTGTTTTTCTTTAAGGACTTGTAACTCTTTAGCAGTGTTCTCCTTTATTTCTTTAAGTGAGTTATTAAAGTCCTTCTTGATGTCCTCTACCATCATCATGAGATATGCTTTTAAATCTGGGTCTAGCTTTTCAGGTATGTTGGGTTGCCCAGGACTGGCTGAGGTGGGAATGCTGGGTTCTGATGATGGTGAGTGGTCTTGGTTTCTGTTAGTAAGATTTTTACGTTTGCTTTTCACCATCTGGTAATCTCTGGAGTTAGTTGTTATAGTTGTTTCTGGTTAGAGCTTGTTCCTCCTGTGATTGTTAGCCTCTATCAGCAGACCTTGGAGACTAGATCTCTCCTGAGTTTCAGTGGTTTCAGCACTCTCTGCAAGCAAGGTCTCTTTGCAGCGAAGGTGGAGAGATATCTGGTGTTCAGACCTGCCTCCTGGCAGAAGAGGAAGGCCTGAAACAGGGCTTGTCCCAAAATCTGTCTAGCTTCTGTAGTCCACACTTTCACCTGTGCACACTAGTCTTGGCGGGATCCAGGAACTAAGATGGCTCCCCCAGGTGCTCAGGCAAAGCCCTCCCGAACTGGGCGGACACCTCTCCTCTGGCAGGGAAGGTGCCCAGATGACTGGAGCCTGAAATGGGGTCTGCCTCAGAAGCTCTGTGGCTTCTGCCTGTCCCAGAAGCTATTAGCTTCTGTAGTCCACACTCTCACCTATGCAGACTAGTCTCGGTGGAATCCGGGAACCAAATGGCTCCCCCAGATGCTGTCCACACTAACTTTTCAATTGTCTAATAGTTTTTCTTCTATTTTTATTATTGTATTGAAATTACACAAAATCAGCTTTATTGTGATATCTTGATATATGCATACCAAATATTTTGATCAAATTTACCTCTCCTCCCTCCTCTTATCCTATCTCTTCTTTGTCTCTTTAATTTCCCACTTCGGTTTTCATTTAATCTGGATTCTATATATAAATGAAAACATGCAATATTTATCATTGTTTACCTGACTTATTTTGCTTAAAATGAATATCTGCAGTTCCATCCATTTTCCTACAAATGTCATTTTGTTCTTATTTTGAGAAATAAGTTTTATAAGCAATTCTATTTTTTTGCTTGTTGAAAAACATGACTTAAAATATAGTTTAATTTTGATTGAATTTCATGGGATGTTTGGTTTGAAAAATGTTAAATTTAAACTTCTCTAATGCCCAGCTTATCTATAAAGCTTTTAATTATACATGCAAACACATTTCCATAAAATAAATAATTAAGCACATGGCAAAGAAAAATCCTGCTCCAAATATTTATGGATTTGTAAATTACTCCTGTCATTTAAACTAAGCTGTTAAACTATAGGCATTGTCACTAAAATAAATCAAATTAAACTTATTCTATTATCAATGTATATTTATTGAAAGCTTATTCTGAGCCAACATCTTGCTTTCAGTTTTTGCTCCTGGCCATAGAAATTTGACCTCAGAAAACAGTCTCACAGACAAATTATCTGCTTCCCAAAGATAAACTTATGTGAAGGTTTGGGGTTGGAATCTAGAAGGATTGCTTGGGTTGAGGATTGTTTTTTGAGATGGGGGTTTCAAAGTCATGATCCTTTGGCCTCAGCCCCATTGAGTGTCTGGGATTATACCCTTATTGCAACACAACCAACCATGTGATATTACTCTAACAGATAAAGTGCATGCTAGTGAGAAGGCTAGGCTGACTTCATGACAGGCTTCAAATTGATAGTTAAGGAGACTATGCCAAAATCTTTGTTTCTAAGAACTGGGCAGTTCCAGTCAAGTCCAGCCCTCAGAAGCTGCCCTGCCACCTGCCCTGAGGCAAGGACAATGGATCCCAGCACTTTCCAGACTTCCTCAGCGACTTCCTCAGTAAGAGTTTCCAGACCTCCCCAGCCAATTTCTAGCCCCACACTCCCGTAATGGAATGTCCATAGAGATGGACCCAACAGATTAACATGGAGGTCACTTACCCTGGAATTCTCTAATGTGCTTTAAATCAGTGTGCAAGCTCACTTGGTTGTCTATGGGAGACCCCAGCATGCTGGACTTCTGCAGAATAAAACACTCCGTGTGTTTACATACTATTTGAGTCTGGGGTGTCATTCTGCAGTGAATCATGGACCCTTACAAAAGTAAATCATCACAAAAAATATATTTAAAAAAGTAAACTCAATGGTGAATGACTTCCTGTTTGTATACTAATACTAGCAGATGCAAAAGTATCCAAGCAGACACAGACTTTAGTAATAACTCATGATTTTTAACACAAATATGAGAAAGGGCTTTAGATGGTATATCATTGAACCAATCAATAGCAATTGTTTTTCTGTTGGAGCCTATGACTTCCCTGGTGAAAGGTTTTTAAGTACTCAGTAGTAGATGTGAATTTCTTCCTGTGAAGTGGGCCTTAAGTCCAATCAACAGCTGATTCTAACCCTAACTCTGAGGCCACTATTGCACTAGCTGGTAAATCTTGCCTGCCACTTCCATCATGAAGCCTGCTAAGTAGGACTTTTAGACATAATTCTACCCAGCATCCTTAGTAGCAACTTAGGGCACTACAGGAGCTAGTTCAGAGGGAGAGGATACTACCTAGCTTTGTTTCTCCCGCTCTGGAATCCAAAGCATTAAACTGTTTCAGCAATAGGGTCTTGGCATTCAGTTCTGGAAAGAAACCAACAAATGTAACAACAGCCTTTATTGTTTTAGGAGCCTCTAGGGTCTCTGCTGCCCATAACTCATAAGGAGGTAACCTACTCTTAGGACTGACGTTCCCATCTAACAACATTGTAGCTTCTAAGAACATCTGTTTCTACCTTTTGGATATTCTTTAGCATTTACAGCCCCAGGGTTGCAAACTTTCCCCAATTACCTTAGTAGTTATCAGATGTGTTTTACTCAACCATAAAGTTCCCAAGAATCCCAGGGCAACACCTGACCTTTGCACCAGTTGTGAACTAATTCCCCATGCTTGCTTCTTGTGGGTCAATCTTATGTCTCTTAAATGAGTCTCTAAATCTGCAAACCACTCAAAGATTAGCACTGTGCTATCTATATTTAGCAAAACCTTCATATGCAAGATGGACAGAACAAAGTTCTGAGCACTTTGACTGTCTGCTGTCTTTAATCCTAAATATTGAGTGATCAGAGAAAATCACTATTCCTCCCACCCTCAACCCCAGGAAATCTGGCTTCACACAAATCTTGTCACATTTGCCTTTGAGTAACCCAGACAGAACTCTTTCTCTGCTTTGCTTTCTACTTATCTCTAAGTTGCTCTCCTGCTTTACAGACACATTATACAAGCTGGTCTAAGTTACTTAAAAACTACCAAAGTATGTCCTACTTTGTAAAACCCTATCCTGCCAAAGGACTCAGCAAATCGGGTAAAGCTCAATTCTAGTGTCAAAGGCCTTGCTAAATACAGTTCTTCCTTAAGTCTCTGATGAGCACTGTTCTCCTGGTCTCTTTAAACTGACCACCGTACAATGCTTTCCTCACACCTAGTTCTCTCAGAAGTACCTATCCTTCCTTTATTATCTTCCACCCAACCCTGATATCAAAGGACTAGTGGTACTAATTATCTCTAATGGCTCAAATGAGCCAGTCCATCAGAGTCTGTTTCCTCTTGTACTGCTTCGGGTTTTACAGTTCATGTCTCCAGGAAGAACATATATCGCCCAGTTTCTCAGCTTCTGAAGTACTCAGACTGATCCTATCTGTTCCCATATGCCAGTAAGTGAGACTGTGAGAGATTCTTTCATTGATTATTTAAAGCTTTCCCCTATTTTCTGAAATTCCTGAGTTGAATATTCTTTGATGATCATTGCCTTTCTCACCAATGCATTGTTTAGACCCCTGTGTGCATACTGGTTCATGGGTTCTCCCTTTCTCTGTGCCAAAGATCAGACCTTGGGCATCTTTTGTTGCTTCTAGGTGACTCCCTTCCTAATACTTGACTCCACAGGTTTTGGGACCACGTGACAGGCTATGTATTATTGACTTACCTAGGATTCTCTTCCCATTTTGGTCTGCTAATCACACACACACACACACACACACACACACACACACACACACACACACACACAAACACACACACACACACACACACATACACATACACACACACACACACACAAATGGTAGGCCAACACCTCCATTTTTCTGTCTCTTTTATCCAGTTTACCTGCAAACTTGGAGGCCAACACCAAAGATGCCAACCTCAATTTTCCTTTTCACTGCAGTCCCCCTCTTACATCTGCAATTTCCCTCTGGGCTGCCCTCTCTGGTAGTTCTCAAAGTATTACCATACTCTGGGGTGGAACTCCCCTCCCTTGTCAAACAGGCATGCCATTCCATATCACCTACAAGATTGCTCTCCTGGGATTTCCCCCACCAACAGGTATGCTCTATAGCTCTCCTTAGTTACTTGTCTTTACTCTGCCCTGTCCATGACCCAGCCACAACCATCTCAAGCCCTATAGAGGCAAACCACTATGTCACAATTTCCTCTACAAACAGCACCTCACACAACTTCACCTATTTGTCTCATTTTGTATTAGGAACAATACCATTGCTCTTCCCAAACACATCTTCAGTTTTATTGTATTCTGCAGACTGCATCAAGTGTTGCTAAAATTTCTTCACAAGGGAGAGAATTAACATCATCTGCCCCTCTCTCCGAAGGTCCTGATGACAAGCTGAGGCAAGAATCCACAAAGTTCACTCTGGAGAACCAATTCCCCTCTCACATCTGCAATCTCCCTCTGGGCTGCCCACTCTGGTAGTTCTCAAAGTATTACCATACACTGGGGTGGAACTCCCCTCCCTTGTCAAGCAAGCATGCCACTCCATATCACCTTAAACTCCCCTCCCCCAACCAGCCACACCTGAAAAATCTTACAGAACTGGGACAATGGTTCCCCTTGACTACATAGACAGAGTTCTTGTTCTAGTCTTCCCTAGTCTTTATACACTGTAGTCCCTTCCCTGGGCCACATGATGGTATGGATCAGCTGGACACAGACTAAAGTCTCCTCTCCTGATCTACTCTGATCTCTACTGGGAGGGCTAAACCATCAAGGAACGAAGCTGGGATGATCTTCTGCAAGGGGTGGGGGGGCAGCTCATGTGAACTCCTAAAGATGGAAAATGCTTGGCTTGGAGAGTAGTTACTCACCACCTGACAACATGCTAATATGAAAGGGGGAAAGCTTAAGGTACCTCAATCCTACACAAAGAACTACAGGCAGTAAGGAAGCTAAGAGTGGGAGAAATGATCTTTCCCAGAGAAGAACCCCCAAACTTGATTATCCAATACCAAGTGCTCAGCCCTCAGATCATACACACACACACACACACACACACACACACACACACACATATATATATATATATATATATATATATATATATATACCCACACACACACACACATGGCTGTGGTGTGTATATATGTGTCTGTGTGTCTGTGTGTCTGTGTGTGTAACATTGTATGAATCAAACCAAACATTTTGTGTGTGTGTGTCTGTGTGTGTGTGTCTGTGTGTATCTGTGTGTGTGTGTCTGTGTGTATCTGTGTGTGTGTCTATGTAACATTGCATGACCAAACCAAACATTGTATGTGTGTGTATACAGAAAGAGAGAGAGAGATAATAAATAAGTAAGTAAATAAATAAATAAATAAATAAATAAAACAATTAAAGAAAAAGAGGTCAAGAACTTGAGACAGAGCAACAGGGATGCATGGGAGAGGTTGGAGGAAAGAAAGAGAATAGGGAAAAGGCATTATTATGTTAAATGGCACTATTATGTTATAATTTCAAAAACTTGCAGACTTTCCATTTCCTTTCCCATGGCCTAGCCCAGTGAGTCTCCCTGTCTTCTTTATCCATACCTTCTCCCCAATCTACCATCTCTACCTTGGGTTCCACATCCTGTGCCCCACCCTGGTCTTGCTACCCATGCCTGCTCCACAACCAACCTCTAGTCTTCTGCCAGGACCCACTGTACCTGCCACCATCCACAGATCCCTTCTACTCAAACTCTCCACCCTGCCAGCCCTCCCACTTGTTTTCTATGACTTTTCTTTAAATTGACTTCACTCTTCCCTGACAGTGTACTATTTTTTATTGTTTCCAAGGCTATATTTCATCAATGGTTGAATCAAAATGAACCTTTTCCATTATTGAAATTCTTTAATACCTTTCCTGGGTACTCTAAATGGAAGACAAACTCACATCTTTAACATAAGCCTCATAAATGGAATGGTTGGGTACCTGTTAAGTCTCTCTCTTTAGTTATTTTATTTTATTCTTAGTTAAGGAAGGGACACATGCATGCCATTACGCACATAATATAGGCAGAGAACAGGTTCCTGTCTAGACTAGTTTCTCTCCTTCCAGCATGAGATTTAGGGATGAAACTCTGGTTGTCACGTTTGTGTGGCAAGTGCTTTTACCCACTGCAACATCTCACTGGAATATGTTAATGCTCAAACATTACTCTGACATTACTTTGCTATCTTAGTGTCACTGTGATGGACTTTCAATTACTTTGTCCATTGCCATCACACTGCCAGCCACCTCAGTTGCTAATTCTTCTGCTTCGAACACTCTCACCTTCTCATGACTGACCCCTTGGCTTTTAAGGTCCTAAATGTGACTTTCTTGGGAAGGCCTGCACTTTTTTTTTTCTCATAGGACTTTGTGCCTTTCCTTCATAACCCATACTGTAGTTTCATTTATATGCATGCTTGAATTTATTTCCTGTTTGTGTCTTCAACAATGTTGTTAACCTCAGAATTGCAAAAAATGGAGGACATTGGTTCCCCCACAATGGATATTTATAAGGTAGAATGAGCTCTATCTCCTTCCTTCTTAGAAAGGGGAACAAAATACCAATGGGAGGAGATACAGAGACAAAGTTTGGATCAGAGACTGAAGGAAATGCTATCCAGAGACCTGGAGATCCATCCCATATACAGTCACCAAACCCAGACACTATTGTGGATGCCAACAAGTGCTTGCTGACAGGAACCTGATATAGCTGTCTCCTGAGAGGCTCTGCCAGTACCTGACAAATACAGAAGTGGATGCTCACAGCCATCCATTGGACAGAGTACAGAGTCCCCAAGGAAGGAGTTAGAGAAAGGATCCAAGGATCTGAAGGGGTTTGCAGCCTCATAGGAGGAACAACAATATGAACTAACCAGTACCCCCAGAGCTCCCAGGGACTAAACCACCAACCAAAGAGTACACATGGAGGAGCCCATGGTTCCAGCTGCAAATGTATCAGAAAGTGGCCTTGTGGGACATCAATGAGAGGAGAGGCCCTTGGTCCTGTGAAGGTTCGATGCCCCAGTATAGGGGAATGCCAGGACAGGAAAGTGAGAGTGGGTGGGTTGGTGAGCGGGGTTGGAGGGGATGGGATAAGGGGTTTCAGAGGGGAAATGAGGAAAGAGGTAACATTTGAAATGTAAATAAAAAATGTCTTTTTTAAAAAAGAAGAAGAAAAGGAAATCAGGCAGATTTCAGATTCCTCTACCTGGTGACACTGGTAAGCCAAGGAAGAAGCTGACTATCTATCATTTACCAAAAGGAGGCAGAAGGTGATCTAATTCTCCAATCAGGTTACTACCATTAAGGTCTAGTGAACAGTTTAGCCACCACCCACTCCTGACATCAATGAAAGTGAACAAGACAATAAAAGGTGGAACAAGTCAGCACTCCTCTTTTCCCTTTTGCCAATCCCAGCAAGCTTTTAATATGGCAGCAATGATGAAAAAATATAAAACAGAGTGACCTGGCTTTCTACTTACCTCTATCCTTAGAGAATTGAATAGTGAACTAATACTCATCTCTTCCTAGGCATTAATGAGGCTGAGTGTTGGAGTGTTATGCTGAGCTACTTGGCATTCTTCTTCCCCTTCCTCCTCTGCTGGTGTCAGGAGGGCCAAGTGAAGCTAATGTTCTGCCCTCCATGCTGAAGCAACAAAGAAGTATGAGTCAGCCTACCGCCCACAGCACCAGGGGAGCAGAGGGGCCCAACAGAGAGATGACCTAATACCCCAACCTGCCAGCAATGTGTGTCCCACTTTCACTACAAAGTATCTGCAGGGCCAAGGTTAGCTGATCTTCCACCCCAGCCATCTGTAGTGAAGAAACATGATTTAATAATGTATGTTTGTTGGGTGGTATTCGTGAAGTCAAGTAGGAGACTGAACATACACACCCACTTAACACACCAAAAGACAACAGCCTCCTGAAATCATTAAAATCCAGCATCTTATCATATAAAAACTATCTTGGATAAATAGAAAATCACATATCATACCAAGCTCAAATGAAAGCATTATGAGTGAGAAGACCATGCAAACAGATGCCAATGTCAAGATAAAACTGATACTAGAAATATAAAAATCAAATAAATAAATGGAATGTATATATACATTTGTTAACTGATTTTTTTTATTTTAAAATAGGCTTTCATGTAGCTTGGTCAGACCTTTAGCTCTCTATGAAGCCAAGGATGACAAGAAATCCTATCTTCCTACTTCTGCCTCCTAAATTGTTGGGATTAGAGCTCAATGTCAACTGGTGTGACTTAAAAAGATAACTTAAAAAGAAATCATTATAAAAATGATTCAATAATATATTACAATTTGTCTGAAACAATAAGGTACAGTATGACTGCAAAAACATAGAAGGTATAACAAGGAACCAAATGGAAATATAGAAATGACCAATGCAGTAACTTCAACTAAAAATGTCACCAGTGAGCTCCAGATTAGACTACAGATAACAGGCTAGAATAATTGAACTTAGCAATGATTACTTACTTCTCTGATTTGATCAACACAGGGAACATAGAACAAGAGAAGAGAACACTCTAGAGGCTCTGTGGGATGAAATGAAAGAGCCAATGCCTCTGTCTTCAGGAATAAAAATGGAAGAGACTAAGACATTTCCAAACAACAGATGGAACTCAAGAGATGACTCTCTGGTGAAGAGTACTTGCCACTCTGCTCCCCAGAATCTGTATCATATGGATTATATCAGTCTATAACTCCATTTCCAGGGGATCTGACACCCTCTTTAGGCCTCTATGGGAACTCTACTCACAAACTCACACCCAGATTAAATAAAGCTAAAAAGAAAGAAGGAGGAAAGAGGGGAATTTAAAAATTTTTAAATTAACAATTTTAAATTTTTTAAATTAACAATTGAAATATGGCAAAAAAAATGCATGCAAATACAGAGTGAAGAAATAAAATGAATTCTAAATAGGATTAGCCCAGAGAAACTGAGGAAAATATTTAAAATGTACTTTTCTATATGAACAAGGAATTTTAAAGGCAGCCTGGGGAAAAAATACCTATTTGGGAGAAACAGAATATAAGTGACTGTAGATTTCCCTTGAGAAATCAAAGATGCTAATAACTGGTCATACCATACTTTTACACACTGAAAGAAAGAATTTCCAATCAAAATTTAAAATGTAGCAAAAACATCTTTTAAGTTTAAAGGGAAAATTATCTCCAAGACAAAAGAAAACAAAGTGGCCTTGTTATGAGTAAACTTACTCTAAGCAACAGGAAAATTATGTCCCCTAAATAGATTGTAAAGGAAAACACAGAGTGGTAATGTTGGCTGATTTATTTTCTGAGGTAGCATTACTTCAATACTGAACCACATAAAAACATTACAATAAAATAAAAATATATATACAACACTATGTCTCATAAATAGATATACAGAAATCACCATCAAATACTATAAAATCTTGTACTATAATTCAATAAAAATCAATTATAGGACATGACCAAGGATAATTTACTCCAAGCACAGGATGCTGATTTCTCATTAAATAATGAATTTAATCAATTGTAGAAAAAGTCTAAAGAAGAAAAAAATCATAAAAACCTACAAATACAAGAAGAGAAATTATTTGATAAAATATAAATGCCATTCATAAGAGAGGAGAGGGAAGGAAGGAAAAGATAAGTAAGCTAAGAACACAAGAAGAAGCTCAATTTGATAAAAATCATCTATGATATGGTAACAGCAAATATTATACATTATTACTGAAGGCTTTTTTCTAAAGACAGTTAAATAATAAAAATTTTAAAGAATGAGATAAAGCATTTGTGATATATATATGTATACACGTGTGTGTGTGTGTGTGTGTGTGTGTGTGTGTGTGTGTGTGTGTGTGTGTGTGTGAAAGGCCAAGCATTTTTTTCTGATTTTTTATTAGGTATTTATTTCGTTTACATTTCCAATGCTATCCCAAAAGTCCCCCACAGCTCCTCCACCCACTCCCTCTTCTTGGCCCTGGCGTTCCCCTGTACTGAGGCAGATAAAGTTCGTTCCCCTGTACTGAGGCATATAAAGTTTGTATGACCAATGGGCCTCTTTCCAATGATGGCCGACTAGGCCATCACTGATACATATGCAGCTAGAGACACGCGCTCTGGGGGTACTGAGTAGGTTCATATTGTTGTTCCACCTATAGGGTTGCAGATCCCTTTAGCTCCTTGGTTACTTTCTCTAGCTCCTCCATTAGGGGCTCTGTGATCCATCCAGTAGCTGACTGTGAGCATCCACTTCTTTGTTTGCTAGGCCCTGGCTTAGTCTCACAAGAGACAGCTATATCAGGGTCGTTTCAGCAAAATCTTACTAGTATATGCAATGGTGTCAGCGTTTGGAGGCTGATTATGGGATGGATCCCCGGATATGGCAGTCCCTAGATGGTCCATCCTTTCGTCTCAGCTCCAAACTGTGTCTCTGTAACTCCTTCCATGGGTGTTTTGTTCCCAATTCTAAGAAGGGGCAAAGTGTCCACACTTTGGTCTTCGTTCTTCTTGAGTTTCATGTGTTTGGCAAATTGTATCTTATATCTTGGGAATTCTAAGTTTCTGGGCTAATATCCACTTATCAGTGAGTATATATTGTGTGAGTTCTTTTGTGATTGGGTTACCTCACTCAGGATGATGCCCTCCAGGTCCATCCATTTGCCTAGGAATTTCATAAATTTATTCTTTTAATAGCTGAGTAGTACTCCATTGTATAAATGTACCACATTTTCTGTATCCATTCCTCTGTTGAGGGACATCTGAGTTCTTTCCTGCCTCTGGCTATTATAAATAAGGCTGCTATGAACATAGTGGAGCATGTGTCCTTCTTACCAGTTGGAACATCTTCTGGATATATGCTCAGGAGAGGTATTGCGGGATCCAGAACTCTACAAGTTCCCTCTCCCCACTGTAAGTCGTTTCATCTAAGGTCCCTCCCTTTGAGACCTGAGAGTCTCTTACCCCCCAGGTCTCTGTTACATGCTAGAGGGTCCCCTCACCTACACACACATGATATTCATGTAAGAAATTGTCATCTTGTAGCCCAAGTAGATGTACAAAATACTATATCTTAATTAAAAACAAATATTTTGTCACTGTAACAATTTGTATCATAATAGAATTAGTTGTATAAAATACTTAAGTATTTTTCCTTAAGGAAATAGTAATCATATTTTCTTCTTCTCCTTTATGATCAATGGCAAATAGATCAAAGCAAGGAGTAAGAGTCAATGAGCCTTTCCTCCATTCACAAATGGTTGCTGAAAAGACTATTCTTTGCAGGTCAACATAGGTAACTATAGTATAAGTGAGTTCATGATAGCACTGGCTATCCATGCTCAAAATATTGCAGTGCATAGCCCTAGTCCTTACATTCTGTCTCTCTTTTGAGGGGAGGGGTATTTTCTTTATTTACATTACAAAATTTATCCTCTTTCCTGCTTGTCCCTCTGAAAAACACCCTCCCCCTATCCCATCCCCTCTTCCCCTGTTCACCAACCTACCCACTCCAACTTCCTGGCCCTGGGATTCCCCCAAAATGGGGCATAGCACGTTCATAGGACAAAGAGCCTCTCCTCCCACTGATATACAACTATGTCATCCTCTTCTGTATATGCAGCTGCAGCCATGAGTCCTATCATGTGTGTGCTCTTTCCCTGGTTGTTTAGTCCCAGGGAGCTCTGGTGGTACTGGTTAGTTCATATTGTTGTTCCTCCTATGAAACTGCAAACCCCTTCTGCTCCTTGGGTCCTTTCTCTAGCTCCTCCATTAGGGACCCTGTGCTCCATCCAATGAATGACTATGAGCATCCACTGCTGTATTTGTCAGTCACTGGCAGAGCATCTCATGAGACAGCTATATCAGGTTCCTGTCAGCAAGCACTTGTTGGCATCCACAATAGTGTCTGGGTTTGGTGATTGTAAATGGTGTGGGTCCTCAGTTAAGTCGGTCTCTAGATGGTAATTTCTTCAGTCTCTACTCAAAACTTTGTCTCTGTAACTCCTTCTTTAGGTGTTTTCTTCACACCTTCTAAGATGGATATAAGTATCAACACTATAGTATTCCTTCTTCTTGAGTTTCATGTGATTTGTGAATTATATCTTGGGTATTCTGAGCTTCTGGGCTAATATCCACTTATCAGTAAGTGCATATCATGTGTGTTCTTTTGTGAATGGGTTACCTAATTTAGGATGATATTCTCCAGATCCATCCATTTGTCTAATAATTTCATAAATTCATTGTTTTTAATAGCTGAGTCATACTCCATTGTGTAAATGCACCACATTTTCTGTATCCATTCCTCTTTTGAGCGACATCTGGGTTCTTTCCAGCTTCTGGCTATTCTAAATAAGGCTGCTATGAACATAGAGGAGCATGTGTCATTATACATGTTGGAACATCTTCTGGGAATATGCTCAGGAGTGGTATTGCTGGGTCCTCTGATAATACTATGTCCAATTTTCTGAGGAACCGCCAAACTGATCTCCAGAGTGGTTGTACCAGCTTTCAATCCCACCAGCAATGGAGGAGTGTTCTGTCTTTGTCCCTGAGGTGGGTTTCCTGTGTGTAGCAGCATGTTGGGTATTGTTTATGTATCCAGTCTGTAAGTCTATGTTTTTATTAGGGAATTGAGTCTATTGATATTAAGAGATATTAAGGAAAAGTCATTATTGCTTCCTGTTATTTTTGTTGTTAGATTTGGGATTCTGTTCTTGAGACTATCTTCATTTAGGTTTGTTGAAGGATTACTTTCCTGCTTTTTCTAGGGCATAATTCCCTTCCTTGTGTTGGATTTTTCCCTTTACTATCCTTTGAAAGGCTAGATTCATGGAAAGATATGGTGTGAATTTGGTTTTGTCATGGAATACCTTGGTTTCTCCATCTATGGTAGTTGAAAGTTTGGCTGGGTATAGTAACCTGGGCTGGCATTTGTGTTCTCTTAGTGTCTGTATAACGTCTGTCCAGGATCTTCTCGATTTCATAGTCTCTGGTGAGAAGTCTGGTGTAATTCTAATAGGCCTGCCTTTATATGTTAATTGACCTTTTCCTTACTTACTTACTGCTTTTAATATTCTATCTTTATTTAGTGCATTTGTTGTTCTGATTATAATGTGTTGGGAGGAATTTCAATTCTGGTCCAGTCTATTTGGAGTTCTGTAGGGTTCTTGTATGTTCATGGGCATCTCTTTCTTTAGGTTAGGGAAGTTTTCTTCTATAATTTTGTTGAAGCTATTTACTGGCCCTTTAAGTTGAAAATCTTCATTCTAATCTATACCTATTAGGTTTTATCTTCTCATTGTGTCCTGGATTTCCTGGATGTTTTGAGTTAGGACCATTTTGCATTTTTTATTGTGGTATCCATGTTTTCTATGGAATCTTCTGCACCTGAGATTCTCTCTTCCATCTCTTGTATACTGTTAATGATGCTCACATCTATGGTTCCTGATTTCTTTCCTAGGATTTCATCTCCAGAGTTGTCTCCCTGTGTAATTTCTTTATTGTTTCTACTTCCATTTTTAGATCTTGGACGGTTGTGTTTTCCTGTGATTCTTTAAGGAATTTTTGTGTTTCCTCTGTAAGGACTTCTACCTGTTTAGCAGTGTTCTCTTGTATTTCTTTAAGTGAGGTATTAATTCTCTTCTTAAAATCCTCTACCAGCATCATGAGATATTATTTTAACTTCGAATCTTGCTTTTCGGATGTGTTGCAGTATCTAGAACTCACTGTGGTGGACATACTGAGTTCTGATGATGCCAAGTGGTCTTGGTTTCTGTTAGTAAGATTCTTACATTTCCTTTTGCCAACTGGTAATCTCTGGTTTTAGATGTTCTAGCTGTCTCTGGCTGGAGCTTGTTTTTCTTGTGATTCTGTTAGCCTCTATCAGCACTCCTGGGAGTCCAACTCTCTCCTGAGTCCCAGTGGTCAGAGCCCTCCCTGGAGGCCGACTTTCCTCTGGCAGGGAAGGTGCCCAGAGGTCTGGTTCTCAGATCTGCCTCCTGGCTGAGGATGAAGGCCTGAAGGGACCCTGTCCAAGATGCTCTGTTGCTTCTGCGGCCCGTGTCCCCTCCTGCACGGACTGGTCTCTGAGTGACCTGTGATATAAGATAATGCTCTCACCTGAGTCCCAGGGTCAGAACTCTCTATGGAGGCCGACTCTTCCCAGGGATCCTGGGTTTGCTGGGGCACCTGCGGTGTGGAGAGTCCTCTAGGGACCATGTTCCTGCTCATGGTGGCTCAAGGCTGATGCCAACCATAACAACCCGGTCCTATCATTTTTAAATTTGTTTTTATTATATACTTCATAGTAACTACAAAATAAAAATATGTAATTTATAAACCACAAATAATAAGGAATTACAGCACAATATTTGAGTAAATGATTTAAGTACAAGGGCTACTGTATTAAATGGAAAAAGAAAGAATAAAACTATTATTTAAAATTTGAAAAGGATCATAAAAGTTATAAGACTTTATCCAATCAGTATAAGTCACAGAAAGAATGAATGTATTTTTAAAAAAGATCCAATGATAGATAGTTTACTAGAATTTTACTTTACCTCTAAGGACACACAGACTGAAAGTAAGACATTCCACACAAACTAAAGCCAAACAGAAGCAGAAACATCTAGGCTATACTAGTTTTAGACAAAGCAAGCTTCCAATGAGCAGTGCTAAAAACAGAAAAGAGGGGTGATTGTATAAGAAGTCTTGAACGTGCAAGAAGAAATAACAGTTTATAAATACATGTAAATCTAACTAAATGTATAAAGCAAGTATCTGTAGATTTAAGGAGAGAGAGAACTCCAACATACAATAAAAACTGGGAATTTTTACCAGAATGCTTATAGCAGTATGCAGAGTATTCAGATAGAAAACTCACCAAAATAATTTTGTCCCCCAGAGTAAATACACTTTCAGGCATCTAAGCCCAACAACCTAACCAAAAAATATAGGATATACATAATTCCTATAAACACAAGAAATATTCTTCAAGGTAGAACAAATTATATGCCCCAAACAATTGACATTTTAATTGAAATTATTTCAATTATATTTTCCAAACAGTGTAAGAATGACCAGCATGGCAAACTATATCCCTAAGGGTGCAATTGTGGCACTTAATTGCTTGGAGGTAACTCACATCTATTTAATTGAAGTTAATTTTTTTAATGAGATGATGTCTGTTGTATATGACCGGGAAGCTACATCCATTAAATCTCAATGATATGGTTGCCTAATCAAGACTAGCACAATAGCAGCACAAGTGGACATGCCACAAATTTGTACACTGAATAATGGCTAGCATGGTCGATTTTATAATTTGTTCTGTATATTTACCATAGTAAAATCATGTAACACAAGTTTCTGAGACTCTTTCTAGACTAGAATCAGCACCTCTGAGTTCATCATTTAAATCTTTTTTTTTAAATCTACTGTTTGTCATGGGGAGAATCAAACCAAGGGTCCTGCCCACACTTGGAAAGTATTCTATCACTAAACCACATTCTCAGCCTTACACATCTGGAAAATGCCAGTTCATGTATTTCCTCTAGTACCTTTAACTAACAAATCTTCGAGGAAGTGTCACTAAACTTGTACAAGGAAATTGCTAGTTGTAATAGTAACGAACCTTTGTAGAGTGGGCCAAATTTCAATACACCAAAGGTCAGCACACACAATGTACACATTTACAATGAATCTTTGTTTAACATACACCTTAGATCAGCGGTTCTCAGCCTGTAGGTCATGACCCCTTTGGGGTAAAACAACCTTTCCACAGACATTACATGTCAGATATCCTGCAAATCAGATAAATATTTATGTTAAGATTCAAAGTAGTAGCACATTTACTTTTATGAAATAGCAACACTATAATTTTGTGGTTGGGGATCACCATAGCATGAGGATCTTTATTAAAGGGTGCAGTATTAAGAAGGTTGAGAACAGTAGTTTACTGCCCTAGGTGATTTGGCATCTCAAATACATTTCCCAAACTTATTACCCTCCTTTCAAGTCTAATCCTATGACATTCCTTAAAAAAACTGTCCACTCAGGCTAAATACCTCACTTGACTATTCATTTATATTTCCTACATTGATATAGTCACTAAGTTGAGCAATGACCGCTAATAAGATGCTACAAAGATACCATTATCAGAACAATATACAGAGGAAAGAGTTTATGTGGAGTTCTTTCACAGTCTCAGAGGGTGATTCCATGACCATCATGGTTGGGGGCGGTGGCAGCAGTAACTGAGAGCTTACATCTTGATCCACAACTATAAGACAGAGAGAGATAATGAAATTGTAAGTACTTCTGAAAGCTCAAAGTCAGTCTTCAGTGGCACACTTTCTTCAAAGAGACCATACCTTCCAATTCTCCAGCAAGTACATACTGCCTAATTCTTCCTGAATAGTTACACTAACTGGAGATCAAATTCAACCAGTGGGGGATATGCTCATTTAACCTACTACATTTCACTCTTTTCCCCATCCCCATTGCCCCTTATGCTCATATAACAACAGAAAATGCATTTTGTCTAATTTCAAAAGTCCCCACAGTTTTTCTCAGTCTCAACCTAGTTTGTAAGTCCAAAGTCCAACGTCTTTTATGCAACTCAAGGTTGTCTCTTAATAGTAAAACACTGTAAAACTAAAAACCAAGTTACATACTTTCAACAGACAGTGGCACAGAGTATGCATTCATTCCAAAAGGGAGGAACATGGGACATAGTGAGGAAATACAGGACCAAAGCAAGACTGAAATCCAACAGGGCAGATTCCAAATCCTGAAGCTCCATGTCTGATATCAAAGGGCTTAGATGACTCTGCCCTTTCAGCTCTGATGACCACAAAACACTTCCATTTCATGAGCTGGTTCCACTCCCTGTACACACCTCTCCATGGAAGACATCCAGGATTATGGAACCTCCAACATCCTGAGGTCTCCAACACAGGATTCATTTTCATAGCTTCAAGAGGTGGCCTCTCAAAGCCTCAGTATGGGAATTCCCCTGCTACACATCTGGCTTCAGAAACACTCTTTAACCATAGAGGAATATTCCACAACCTAAAGAGGTTGTATCTTTCACAAATCTAGAGCTGAAACTGCCTTGCTGATGTTGCCAAATTTGGCTGCACATTTTGGATGGAGCCTGGTTTCCTCCATAAATTACATTTGCATATACTTTGGTTTGTTGTTACTTTTTAGGAACAGAAAATCTGTTACTCCTTTTCCTTTCACAAGTTTCAGGATTACCTGGTCAGGGTCTTGCTCAGAGAACATCTCTTTCTATATTCCATTTCAAATTAGGCCTCTCTTTTGGCACAAATGTTAGGTACAGCATTAAATTTTCTGGGACATCTTTTTCTTCTGTGCACTTAACAGCCAATTGGCTTTTAACAAAGTCACTAAGTACACACATTAGAAAAAGTGTCAAACTTTTCAAAAGATCAAAGAAGGAAAATTTGATAACACATAGACATGAATGAACCTAGACTCCTGTCTGTGATCTGATGACTAGTTCTATGTCAAATTGACAGCTAGAGTCATCTGAAAAAAAGGAACCTCAACTAAGAAATACCTCCATAAGACTGGGTTACTGTCAAGCCTGTAAGAATTTTTTTGTAATTAGTCATGGATGGGAGAGGGTTCAACCCACTGCAAGTGGTACCAGTTCTGGGCTGGTGGTCCTGAATTTTATAAGAAAGCAAGCTGGGCAAGTGATGAGTACCCCTCTATAGCCTCTGCATTATCTCCTGCCTCCATCTTCCAGCCTTGTTTGAGTTCTTGTCCTGGCTTCCTTCAATGATGGACTACAGTGTGGAGGCATAAGCTAAATAAACCTTCTTCTCCCCAAGTTTCTTTGTTCATGGTTTTTCATTGCAGTAGTAGGAAGACTGAGCCATTATTCCTCACCAGTTATAGTAATAAACTCAAAATGGATTTAGAACTAGACGCTATTAGGAGAAAATATAGGGAAATTGTTTGGGACACTGAAATAGGCAGATGTTGACCAGGAAACAAAATCAAGTACAGTGTCAACGTTGAATAAAACAAACTCTTCAGCACAAAATATAATCAACTAAGAGAGGAGATAAGGTAAACTATAACATGGGAAATATGGTCACAAACTATGTACTCAAAAAAGATATTCAGATGTTTAAGGAATTCTAAAACTTGATAGCTAATAGTAACAATTAAGAGCTGGTTAAAACTAACAATAAACTTTAAACAAAAAGGAAATTTTACATGAGAAGACTTACAATTAGGTTGGTTTTCATGTCACAAATTAGAATGAAGAACTGTCCTGATTACTTTGATTGATGTGAGAATGCCCACCCTGATTGTGGGCATCACCTTTAGGTAGCAGCCCACATCCAAAGCAGTATTTGAGAAGGAAGATTATCTCAGCACTTACTTGCTTGGCCTTTCCTCTTGCCACCAAGTTGATTTGCTTCATTGTTGCTGCAGCTGCTGATTGCTTCCCTGGTAGTAGAATTAGCATGTTTTCCAAGCTTTCCTTCCTGGAGTATGGACAAATGGGAACCCTCCAACTGTTGAGGCAATCAGCCTCAGAGACCAAGTAACTTTGAGTCCTTAGTATATCCAGTGTGGTTTGTCTGTCCTTAGTATTTTAAAGCTCACTTAGTAAATTATGAGAATGAACACACACACACACACACACACACACACACACACACACACACAAACACACACACACACACACACATATCCCCTTGGGTTTGTTCCACTAGAGAACCTGATATACTGATAAAACATATATTAATCACCAACAGATGTACAAAAACATTGCTCAAGACTTATCATCAAATAAATGAAAATCAAAACACAGTAAGATATCGTTTAACTTCAATAATAATGACTTATCAGTCCTTTCTCTAACTCCTTCATTGGGACCCCGTGTTCAGTTCAATGATTGGCCTCTAGCTAGCTGAAGGGGTTTGCAACCAATAGGAAGAACAACAATATCAACCAACCAGACCTCCCCCCCACCCAGAGCTCCCAGGGACTAAACCACCAACCAAAGAGTACATATGGAGGGACCCATGGCTCTAGCTGCATATGTAGCAGAGGATGGCTTTGTCAGGTATCAATGGGAGGAGAGGTATTTGTTCCTGTGAAGTCTTGATGCCCCAGTGTAGAGGAAAGCCAGGGAGGGAAAGCAGGAGTTGGGGGGGGGAGTACACTCAGTGTAGGGGAATTCCAGAGATGGGATATGGGGTTTTCAGGGGGAAATTGAAAAGGGGATAACATTTGAAATGTAAATAAATAGAATATCCAATAAAAGATAAAATGATGACTTATCAGAAAAACAAAATACACAAGGACCAGGTATGGGAGGGGGCATGGGGGAGGAGTAACTCTTGAATAACAGGAGTATAAACTCTCAGAGCCATTACAGAAACAGTTCACAGGCTCATCTAAAAATTAAAACTAGTATAGATAGTAACCTTCTACTGGGTTTGAATACCAAAAGAAATGAAATCAAGATATTGTACAGACACTCTTTTTCCCACGTATGATACATTGCTGTTCAAAATAGCCAAGAAAGAAAAATAACTCAAATGTCCCTGAACTGATAAATAGATTCAAATGTGGTATAATATGGCTGAATATTACACATCCACAAAATTATGACAACATGCATGAAGCTAGAGGTCTTTCTTTTAAGATAGATAAGCCACACACAGAAAGACAAGTATCATATGATTTCATCAGGGCCACCTGAAAATGTTACTCTTATAAAAACTGAGAGTCAAATAATCAGCTATAAGAGGGTGGGAAGATAAAGAGTGGGGGACAAGGAAAAGTTGACTAATGAATACTAAGGTACAGTTAGATAGGAGAAAGATGTTCTGGTATGCTGTTGCATATTAGAGGAAAGATGGACAACAATAATATAACTATGCATTTCAAAAAGCTAAAAGAAAATACTGGATATTTTTACAACATAGAGATGATTAGCCAGGTATGGAGACACATGTCTATAATCCCAGCAGAGAAAGTCTCATGCCAGAAGACTGAAAGCACAGGACTAGCCTGAGAGACATGAGCAGATCACATCTCAAGAAAGCAGCAGCTGAGTATGTAGCATGATGTTATATCGATGACCTAGAAGTTGTATGAACCTTACTTTCCTTTCAGGTAGTACAGTAATGAAATGAGGAGAAAAAGGGAGACTATGACATATAAGTTTAACCACACATAGACATTCTACATTATAGACTCTGCAGTGTGTATGTTTATCAAAATATCATATTATCCCATTGTCCTTATTGGCTTTACCTGTCAACTTGACATAGCTTAGAGTCACCCAAGAAGAAAGCTTGGGCTGATGAATTGTCTAAATCATATTATCTTGTGGGCACATCTTTGGAGGATTGTGTTGATTATCAACTGTTGCAGTAGGGCTCAGCCTACTATGGGCAGCACCATGCTGTACATGTGTACAGGGCTACACAAGAAAGCAAGATAAGCATCTAATAAATATCACCTCCCATGGTTCCTGATGTGCTTCCTTGGTTGTGAATAAATTTCCTGGCCAGAGGTAATTCTGCATGGCAAAGCAAGCAGTCCTCCCTTAAGGTTCCTGCTTCCCTCAATCATGGACCATGATCTGGAAGAATGGGATAAAATACTTTCCTTCTCACATTGCTTTTGGTCAATATTTTATAATAAGATAACAAACTCAAATGCAGATAAATATGAATATTTTATTTTGTGAGTCAATTAAAATAAATTTGATGAGTGAAATTGAATTGCACAGTTCACAAATCCATAGTAAAACTATCTATAAAAAAGTTAACCTTTTGAGGATAGCTTTTCCTATGAAATGTATCTGCCTATTGTTGACACATAGGGTTACTATTTAATGGTTATAACTCCTGCAACAGAAAATGCCAGACTATAAGCAAGTGTGTTTTCTGTTTGAATAGAAACCATCCTTTAAAATTCTCAATACTAACTCTGTTCACCTTCACATTCTGCTTTTAAAAGTGCCCACTCAGAAATCTAGGATCTTTAAGTACCTTAAGATCTTTAGCCCTACACAGAAAACACTCTGGGACTACTTTTAGTGTCATATTTTTAGCTGATTTCCAGTGTCAAGCAGCTTGTAGACCTACCCCCTAAGTATTTTTATTTATGGACATCCACTTGGCTCTTAGTAAGATGCATCATGTTTCCAAATCTATAGTCCAAGAAGTTTATCTCTAGCTCACCCAACTTCTGACCTCCCTAGGCAGTATCCAAACTCTTCTAGATGTCAGACTTGAGGTCCTTACTTGCCCAGATTGTCACCCAGACCCCTGGTAAGGGAGAGAAGGAAACTTCTACATCAGCATTAACTGTTACCAGAGGAGTGTGTGGAGAGGGTAGATGAATACTTGTGAAACTTTGTGAGCCTAGGAATAAACTCAGGGCTTTGTAAATGCTAGGCAAGTGTTCTACCACTAACTCACATCCCCAGCTCTACACTGGCAACTTCTGAGTCAATACAGAACCAGAATCAACGTGAGGTTAGAATACATAGTATGCATATTACTAATGATACCAATTAGTAAACAATTTAATAAACAGTAAACTATGCGCCTGGTATTTTAGCAAATTTATGCATAAGTCAGTCATTGCCAACAGCAACCTGTAAGTACTATTACTATAGCCATTTTGTACATGAACAAACCCAAGACACAGAGATAGTGAGTAATTGGCCTAAGATTCAGTTAGAAAATGCTGAGAAACAAGTTCCAGTTATTTGGCTCCATTGTTCTTAATGCAGCTACCCAACAGTGGGTTAGTTAGGGTTTGGAACTGAAATGTCCCTCAAAGTCTCACGTGCTAAATTTCTGGTTGCCAACTGATTGACTAGATCATGATTGATATCAACTAATCAGTGAACTAATCCACTGATGGATTCACATGTGGATGAAATATTGGGAGTTGTCAGAGCCTATTGAAAGTGGGGCCTGCTAGCAAACACAGAAGTGGATGCTCACAGTCAGCTATTGGATGGATCACAGGACCCCCAATGGAGAAGCTGGAGGAAGTACCCAGGGAGCTGGGGGGATCTTCAACCCTATAGGTGGAACAACAATATGAACTAACCAGTACTCCCCAGAGCTCGTGTCTCTAGCTGCATATGTATCAGAGGATGGCCTGGTCGGCCATCAGTGGAAAGAGAGGCCCATTAGTTGTGCAGACTTTATATGCCTCAGTACAGGGGAATGCCAGGGCCAAGAGGTGGGAGTGGGTGGATGGGGGAGTGGGTGTGAGAGGGTGTGAGGGACTTTTGGGATAGCATTGGAAATGTAAATGAAATAAATACCCAATAATAAAAAAATCTTAGATTAAGAAAGAAAGAAAGAAAGAAAGAAAGAAAGAAAGAAAGAAAGAAAGAAAGAAAGAAAAGTGGGGCCTGATTGGTGGAGTAGGCCTAGTATGTTTTGTCTCTAGCCTGTTTTGATGTCTTCCATTTTCCCCATGAGTTGAGAAGCTCTGCTCCATTATGATCTCTTCACCATGACCCTCTGCTGTACCACAAGCCCATAGAGACCATGCCAATTAACTATTAACATACCCACTGAAATAATGGGCCCAAATCAACCTTCCCTGCTATAAATTGTTTCTCTCAAGTGTTCTGCCACAGAAACCAAAAGCTATCTAACATGATCCTAAGAAGTAGATCAGCAATGGCTATGTTTCCTGGCATTCTACCCTTATCTCATTTGAAAGAAACAGACTGGTTTCACTAATTTCTAAACACTTTTTTAAAAAAACAGACCTGGGATAAGCTGTGGACTAAATTATACACCTGTTTTCAAAACTCTTATATTGATACTAGAATTCTCAAGGTTTTTTTTTTTAATTGGGGAGTGGAGTGAGCTTTAGTGTGAGGAGCGGGTGTGGCAGCAGTCCCAAGAATGCGCCAGGGACTTCAGGTAAGTCTTATGACTTGCACCTGACTTCCTCATACACATGAAAATAAGCCGCAACCATCATGAGAGCTGCGCAGGTGCACCAGGGTACTGGCGAATCCATTTTGGTGGAGACATGCCCCTGCTGCCCTGATTAGCTGAAGCTGCATGCCTGGTGAGGTGACGTGGCCTGCCGTGAGTGGATGAGGGCTGGGTGTATATAAGAATGAGAGGCCCGGGTTAGAGAGAGAGAGAAAGTTGAGAGAGAAAAAGTTGAAGCCAGAGAGATGAAGACGGAAGTTTGCTGAATAAACTGTTGTTAGAAGGACTGGTGGTCGTGTTGTTCTTGCTGGTCGAGAGCAGACGCGACACTTTAGTTTTGTTAATGTCATGGAGGTGAGGTCCTCATGATAGATTACAGCCAAAAGGCACCAGAGAGTTGCCCTTCTAGCCTATTCTCCACTCCTCTCTCATCTTCTTTCCTTTCCTCTCCCTGTTACATGAAGTCACAGTGGGAGACACTGCTGTCCAATACAAATCAAGAAAAGAGTACTCAACAGAATCTGACCAGGCTCGGCTCATACCTTAATCTTCAACTGCAAGTACTCAAAAATATGAGAAAATAAGTGCCTTGTGTTTGAAGAATGCATTTTATGATATTTTTATGGCGATCTGAATGGACAGACTAAAAGTAGACTTTAAAAGCATGCCCCATTATTCTGGCCCCCTTGAAAGGCTGGCTCTAGATAAAATGAATGTTTATAAGAAAACCCAAAAAGCTATTTTCTTACACAAGACCAGCTCCTGGGTAGCTATAGAAAAAGTTATTTGGAAATTATTTTTAATGAGATGTAAAAGATGCACAGCAGAGTAAAGTAATTTTACTCTGATATCAAATTTCAGAGGTTTAAAAAAAAAAGTAACCAGATGCCAAGTTGGCTAAAATCCAGAACAATACAGTGACCTGAAGGGGTAACAGGAAAACAATAAAAAATTGAAAACCAGGCTAGATCCCTAAGGATGAACAGAAAGAAAGAAATAATAGGATGCATAAAGGATAGCATAAAAGCATTTTTTATGGCACTAGGTAAGAAATAAGACTTAAAAAAAAACATAACATGAGGGCATTCAAATAAATGGGGAAAGAAGCTAGGAGTACATGACTGAACTATTTCCCAGGCGTTAGGAAAGAGAAGATGGTGTCTAAGATCCCAAAAGGAAAAGTACCAGCTGAATCATCATGGAAATGCTCCACAGGCCATTTTAGACAACTGGCAAATGTGAAGCCTTAGAGGGCTATTTTTAGGAATACCAAGTCCAGAGTAAACAATCCATACTTCCAAGTTTACAAAAGGTTGGCTAATTTACCTGTGGAGTAAGGAATTTCAATATTAGAGTTGGATTCTTTCTTGCACTATTTAAAGTCTCTCCTAATACTTAGAACAAAGTGGGATGTGTACTCAGTAAATATATGTTGGCACTACTTCTTAGAAAAGTTCCAGATTCTAGATAATAGTGAACATGCATCTCTGCAGAACTCCTAAGAAATGAGAGAAGTTACCTTCTTGTATATCTCATGCAAAATATGGGGAAACAGATAAAATGTTTTTAGAGGTAATTAAGTTTAATGTTGCAGTAATTGACACTCTAATGAAAGAGAAAATGGGCATACAAGAACACCAGCTTAAGAAAGAATAAAATTAGCAATTCACCAATTTTATTGTTAATTCCAATTTTATTGATGTTAATTCTAAATCTTGTAAATAATGGAAATAAAGTAACAATTCAAATGCATCATTATTGTCAGAAAAATATTGTCCCACCTACTGAGTACAGACACATTCATGTGTCTCTATTTCTCCCAGTAATTTTAGACATTAAAAATAAATGGTTAGAATGCTAATCCCAAAAGCATTCAATTCCAGATATGATTTTTATCTCTACAATTTGATTCCTGAACATTTCTGAAGACTTTGACGATCTATCCAATGCTATTGAACAATTACCCTACCCAGATAATACCAAAGAAATAGCGAACAAACAATTCAGTGATCAAATATTAAATGTTACTGTTTTTTTGGATACAAGAATAAGAAACTCTGAGAGATCTACAGCACAACATAGTATTTGTTGACAATACTAAATTGTATGTTGAATACTTTTCTTGGAGGACATATCCTATAATAAGTATCCTCATTAATAAATAAGTAAATAAGAGGACATGAAGACTTTTACGACAGTAATAGATAGGTTTATGGTAGAGATTGAGGTACAGGTTTCACATTTATGTATTTCTTTCCAAACTCATCCTATTGTATACCATGAGAAGTAATTTAAATATAAAGACTTTGAACACAAATAAGAGTTAAGCAAGTTCCCTGCTGAGCACTGTGCTAGACAGTAAGATAAAAGATATGAACAAGACAGAAAAGGACTCTGCCTTCAGAGGAATGATATTCTATTAAAAGAAGACATGAATTAAACAATGAAATAAAAATTAAAAGATAGTTTCATGTCTTGCTTAGTATAATAAAATGGGTACTCTAATGCTACTAAGTAAATTGATAATGATGAAAGGCAATATTACTGAAGGCTTCGAATTAGGAAGGAAACACTTTTGGACAGATGAGTGTTCCAGGGAGAAATATACATAGCTGAGATGGAAGTGCAATTATCTCCAGGAAGCACACTGGGAGGATTCTTTATGTCTACTATTTTACTTTCTCCCCTGTAACTATATTGAACCTTTCCCTTGTATTGTGTACCTTTGAACATACCCATTTCATTTACTTGTAATACTCTACTCCCTTTCTCTCTGGTTCTCTCTATATATCCTTCAGAGCTCTGATTAAGGATCCATTCTATAGGTAGGTCTTCTCTAGCTTCCTCAGATGAGATTAAGACTGCCGTGTCAGACATTTCTTTTATAGGATCTTCATACTTGCAGCTCACTTAATGTGAGCTGAATATTTGGCTTTCTTCTAAATTTCCTGACATTAGAAGCACATACTAATGTCTGATTAATTGCCATCACTAATCCTTCTTCTTCTTCTTCTTCTTCTTCTTCTTCTTCTTCTTCTTCTTCTTCTTCTTCTTCTTCTTCTTCTTCTTCTCCTCCTCCTCCTCCTCCTCCTCCTCCTCCTCCTCCTCCTCCTCCTCCTCCTCCTCCTCCTCTTTCATCACTAGTCCTACAATGACTTAGTTATTCATTTGCTGAGATAAGGAGTCTTATTAATGCCTTCTTGATAACTCTGTGAATCTTAGTTCAATAAACAGATAAAGATTTTCCCCATGTGCCTTAAAGTTCAAACATGCATCTTTCACACTCATATATGTCATACATTCTCATCTATATTTACTATTTTAATCCATCCAAATGACAAACTCACTGATTTGGATTTCCTAATATTTGAAAATACCTGAAATAATCCAGGGTGTTCTAAATATCATATAGTAGAAAGACTCGTGAAGCATGTCAGAGACATATCACATTCGTTTGCTACCATTCCTTGAACATCCTTCATTGTCCATTGCTTCCCAGTGTTATGTCACCAAAAAAAAGAAAGATAATTCCATTCCTTGATTTAAAATAGATGTTTTTTTTCGTTCTGATCAGTTCTTTAGCTATCAACACTGTCAATCACTTAATATGAAGATTTTTTTATATGAACCTAACAATGGATACACAATAGGAATGAAATTCCTACAAAGCCACTTGACATTCTGCAAGCCTTTTGGAGCAAGGTACAATTTTAATATAACAAAACTGGCTCAAAGTCCTGCAGAAAGTACTGGGTACAGTTTAACTTTGAGTGTGTTCTCTAATTTAAAAAGTCAATAATTGGAAGATGAAAAATAATGAGCTCCATTATAGTGCTAGTAGCTTAATGAGAGATTTGGGTTTGGTTTCTACACTTGACACTATTTTTCTAGACTGGCCTTCTGTCAGATATCAGTTTTAAGCATCACGTTTACAGAATGGACTAGAAAATGAGAAGCCAATTCATGTCCAAAAAGTTTGTGTGCCTTTTCTTCAGATAATGTGTAATGTCTAACTCTGGAGTCTGAGCATATAGACCATGGCACTGATAACTGAAAGAGATCTCTGCTCTGCTAGCTATGGGAGGGGGGATTTTGTGAGTACTGTATGTATCTGGTGGTGAAATCTATATTTGGCCCAGAATCATCTAAAGGAAGCCATGAGCAAGTCCATGAATGATATATAATCCTCTCCCTGATTAAGGAAAGGAGTGGTTTACATGCGCATACAGACTTTATTTTCAGTGAAGATGTTTTTACAGGGGGACACACAACCACTATTACTTAAGGTACGACAACTAGTTATCATACAAAATGTCTTCTTGGTGCTAATCACTATCCTAAGGGAGAAATGATGGTGAATAGTACCAGCAGGAAATGTACTACATTTAGCTATGCTAGATAACCATACTGAGGTTGAAAAGAAAAATCTTGCAAGATTATCTAAGTAAGGTACTTTTGTGATGTATTCCAGAGAAAGAAAGACTAAAACCAGAAGGAACTATGAAAGTTGTCATGGGGAAAAAAAATCCATCAATAGTCCTTCCAAGCTTTGACGCCTGTGAACTACAAAATTAACCAGTATGGCAAAATATCCTTAGCAGTACAATACAGGCACTCACATCTTGGTGGTAACCAACAACTGTCTAATTGGACTTAAGGTCTACTAGACAGGAAGGAAACCATACCCGGTACCAGAAATCTAGCTAACAATCCCTGGCTAGTGAGATCATAGACTTTAGAGGAGATTCTATTTCTGCAAGTATACTAAATTGGTATAATTCCCCACTACATCCTCAAGTCCTATTTGTATATCTACAGATAAGTGTAGCTCTTATACTTCACCAAAGCCTCTTTTTGCAGGAGATGGAGACCATTATAGAAATCTACACCTGGTCAAAATACAGAGAACAAGCGATTATGGGGTTCCCAGGCCAAGTTAGTTTATTTACAACACAACCTGTACCTAAACCTCAGGAAACATTATGAAAGAGGGGGTAAAAATTTGTAACAGGCAGAGTACCGGGAAATACATTGTAAGATACTGTCTATTCTATATGGTGGGCAAGTTACACTCATGAAATCTCCACAATATGGGTGCCTAAACAAGACATGAACAATGACACCAGTTGCATGGGGGGAAAAACCTTACAGAGACTGAGCCCTATATAAATAGCTATAGATAATTAATGACTACAGAACAAGGAAGAAGGAATCTTTCCCAGGGAAGTTTGCACACTACCATGTGGTCAGCCATTAAATAAACATATGTGTATAAGCAACTCTAAATTGATTCAGCAATAATTAAGGAAGTGGTCATGAATTTGAAGGAGCAGGGCAAACATGGGGAAGGTTAGAGGGAGGAGAGGGAAGCATAAATGATATAGTTATATTTTATTAAAACTAAAGCAAATTTAATAAAAATACTTATTTTGTTTCTTTTTCGAGACAGGGTTTCTCTGTATAGCCCTGGCTATCCTGGAACTCACTCTGTAGACAAGGCTCGCCTCAAACTCAGAAATCCTCCTGCCTCTCACTCCCAAGTGCTTGGATTAAAGGCGTGCACCATTACAGCCCGCTAAAAATATATTTTTATAAAACAGGTTATGGATAGAGTGCTTAAAACCCTTATATCGGTAATAAAGGACATTTGGAACCTCCCCACTCCCCTCTCCTTTCCTCCTCTCCAGCTATCATGCCTCTATCAGCTCTGTGTTTAGGAAGTGCTAACATCCAGGGGTGAACTTACAAGGTAAGCTGTGTAGGCAAATTCAGACTTTAAGATAACAGTCATGCTTGACTAAAATCCTAGGAGGAATCTGGAAGCTGACAAACTACAGCTCCAGTGGTTTGAGATTCCCAGCCCTTAGATAATTGAGATAATAGATGGCTTTTGTCCTCCTATCCTCAGAATGCTGGGTTTTTTTTTCTCTTCAGTTTTTTTATTCAATATATATTTATCATAATCTTTCCCCCACTCCTCCCATATCTTCCCCTATCCATCCAACTTCATGTTCTCTCTCTCTCTAAAAATAAAAAACCCACAAAAATGAAAAATCAAAACAAAGAAGCAAAAAACAAATAAATCAAAAACAAAAGCACCCCCCGTACACACACACACACACACACACACACACACACACACACACACACAAGCACACAATCATTGAATTTGTTTTATTTTGGCCAACTACTCCTGAGCAATGGGCCTGCTTTGGAGTAAGTACATTTGCTATATTATATCCAGTGACTTTTCATTGGAAAAAGCTGAAATTCCCTTTCCCAACAGGTATCAATTGCAGATAGCATCTTGGATCAGAGTGAGCATAGGTGGTTATGCTTCTCGATTCTGAGATTTTGTATGGTTTGAACATAAGCAAGTCTCTGTGTGTTTCTACAGTCTCTGTGCATTCATATGTGTATCAACCAACCCTGTTCATGTCTGGAAGATGCTGTTTTCTTGAGGCTGTCCATCCCCTCTGGCTCTTAAAATCTTTCTATCTCCATTTCTGCACAGCTCTCTGATCCTTGAAGGGAGGGGTTTGATAAAGACAACCCATTTAAGAACTGGGTATGCCAAAGTCTCTTCCTTTCTGCATGTTGTCTAGTTGTGGGTTTCTATGTTCTGTGAGTTTCTACTGCAAGAAGAAGTTTTTCTTGATGTTTATTGTTTTAAGCAGCTAAATTGTGGGGAAACATGTAGTGAAGCAATGAAGAACTAATGGAGTTTCCAAAATATCACCTACTTCAGATCTCCCCATTACCCCCTAAAATTCTCAAAGTCAGTACTTAAATGTTTTATAAGTCTTATTTGGACATGGTTTAAATCTTAGGCATGCTGTCATTATTGGTCTGTAATACCATCATATAAATTAAATTGCATAAAATATTTGCAGTTAACCATCTAGAGACTGCCATACCCGGGGATCCATCCCATAATCAGCCTCCAAACGCTGACACCATTGCATACACTAGCAAGATTTTGCTGAAAGGACCCTGATATAGCTGACTCTTCTGAGGCTATGCCGGGGCCTAGCAAACACAGAAGTGGGTACTCACAGTCAGCTATTGGATGGATCACAGGGCCCCCAATGGAGAAGCTAGAGAAAGTACCCAAGGAGCTAAAGGGGTTTGCAACCCTATAGGTGGAACAACAATATGAACTAACCAGTAACCCCCAGAGCTCGTGTCTCTAGCTGCATATGTATTAGAAGATGACCTAGTCGGCCATCAGTGGAAAGAAAGGCCCATTGGTCTTGCAAACTTTATATGCCTCAGTACAGGGGAACGCCAGGACCAAGAAGTGGGAGTGAGTGGGTAGAGGAGTGGGGGGGAGGGTATGGGGGACTTTTGGGATAGCATTGGAAATGTAAATGAAGAAAATACCAAATTAAAATAAAAAAATGGAGTCAAACAGAAAAAAAAAGCTACAGGGAGGCTGGATTTCAGAAAAAAAATATTTGCACTTAAAAATTTTCTACAAATAAGACACGAGAAAATTCTTCTTGTTTGGCTTGCCTAATGCTGAAGTCTTCCTTTTTAAAGTTTCAGTTCATTACTATCAAAGTGGTATTAGAAAATATAATACCAGTCAAGAAGTAACTAATGTCAATAAAGATTGACAAAGGTCAAAGAGCAGTTAAACCCAATGGATAACAAGATCAAATGGAAAACCAAAATGAATTATTTGAATTAATAATCTTATTAATGACCATAATTTCAACACATCAAATTAACAGCTATCATATATATTCAATTTAAATTTTCGAAATTAAATTGACATATTATAACTTCATTATGTAAATACTTTGATAGGACTATACTGGAAGACAAATTGAAGGTATTGATGTCTGCTAAGAATATATTAGCTAGGAATGCAGGTGGACTTGGGAGAGTTGTATTCATATTTTAAACACCATAAATGCTATGCTACCTAGAAAACAATGAAGTGATACTGAGACACTGAAATTAAAAAAAAAAACCCTAGCAACCAATAATGCTATACTCACTGAAAACATCTTTCAGAAATTAAAGATAAAGGCATGTTCAGACAAAAGCTGAGAGAAGTTGTTGCTAGCACCAGTACAAAAAAATGTTAAGTAAGTTCTTCATGCAAAAAGAATACAATTCCAGGAAGCTACTTGAATATATGCAAAAGTTGTAAAACAATAAAGGAAAATAATCTCTGCCAGGAATAGCATGATCTTTAAAAAACTGTGATTGGAACTTATGGTAGAATACATTTATGCCAAAAAGACACTTATGTACTCCTTTATATTTCCTAGCATCCTTTGGAGTTGAGGTGAGCTTTTTTATGACTCTACCCAGTTAACTAAGGGAAGAAGTGATGCATCAGGGTGCCTATATAGGTAAAAATATTCTGCCAAGGGAAAGTATTTTATTCTCAAATGTCTATGGAGATACTAAAAACGATATGGACTTTAGGAGAACTTTTAAAAGTAATTGCTTAGCTTTAAATTAAAATAAAATTAGGTAAAATTAGGATTTTTTATTTATATTTTCCTTATTTACATTTCAGATGTTATCCTCTTTCCTGGTTTCCTCTCTGAAAACCCCCTATCCCCTCCTCCTCCCCCTACTCCCCAACCCACCCACTCCCACTTCCTGGCCCTGGCATTCCCCTACACTGGGGCATAGAATCTTCACAGGACCAAGGGCCTCTCCTCCCATTGATGAACGAAAAGGCCATCCTCTGCCACATATGCAGCTGGAGTCATGAACCTCACCATGTGTTTTCTTTGGTTGGTGGTTTAGTCTCTGGGAGCTCTAGGGGGAACTGGTTAGTTCATATTGTTGTTCCTCCTAGGGGGCTGCAAACCCCTTCAGCCCCTTGGGTACTTTCCTAGCTCCTTCATTGGGGACCCTGTGCTCTGTCCAATGGATGGCTGTGAGCATCCATTTCTGTATTTGTCAGGCACTGGCAGAGCCTCTCAGGAGACAACTATATCAGGGTCCTGTCAACAAGCACTTGTTGGCATCCACAATAGTGTCTGGGTCTGGTGGTTGTTTATGAGATGGATCCCCAGGTGGGGCAGTCTCTGGATAGCCTTTCCTTCAGTCTCTGATCCACACTTTGACTCTGTAACTCCTTTCATTGGAATTTTGTCCCCCCTCCTAAGAAGATCCAAAGCATCCACGCTTTGGTCTTCCTTCTTCTTGAGCTTCATGTGGTTTGTGAATTTTATCTTGGGTATTTCGAGCTTCTGGGCTAATATCCACTTGTCAATGAGTACATACTATGTGTGTTCTTTTGTGATTGGGTTACCTCACTCAGGATGCTATATCCTCTTGTTCCATCCATTTACCTAAGAATTCCATAAATTCATTGTTTTTAATAGCTGAGTCATACTCCATTGTGTAAATGTACCACATTTTCTGTATCCATTCCTCTGTTCAGGGACATCTGGATTCTTTCCAGCTTCTGGGTATTATAAATAAGGCTGCTGTGAACATAGTGGAGCATGTGTCCTTATTACAAGTTGGAACATCTTCTGGGTATATGCCCAGGAGTGGTATAGCTGGGTCCTCAGGTAGTACTATGTCCAATTTTCTGAGGAACCGCCAAACTGATTTACAGAGTGGTTGTACCAGTTTGCAATCCCACCAGCAATGGAGGAGTGTTCCTCTTTCTCCACAACCACAGCAGTATCTGCTGTCACCTAAGTTTCTGATCTTTGAGCACATGGGCACAGGGGAACATTTCCTGAACAGAACACCAGTAGCTTATTCTCTAAGATCAATAATTAACAAATCAGACCTCATAAAATTGCAAAGCTTCTGTAAGGCAAAGGACACTGTCAATAAGACAAAAAGGCAACCAACAGATTGGGAAAAGATCTTTACCTATCCTAAATCTGACAGAGGAATAATAGCCAATATATACAAAGAACTCAAGAAGTTAGACTCCAGAGAATCAAATGACCTTATTTAAAAATGGGGTACAGAACTAAACAAAGAATTCTCAACTGAGGAATACTGAATGGCTGAGAAGCACCTAAAGAAATGTTCAACATCCTTGGTCATCAGGGAACTGCAAATCAAAACAACCCTGAGATTCCACCTCACACTATTCAGAATGGATTTTTTATTTAATTTTAGATCCTTCCCTTCTACACCAACTTTGAATGAGGAAGAATGCTTTGATGACTGCATCCTTATTTGACAGATGCGGAAGTTGAGATTCAAACAATTAAAGATCAAACTGGCTTTCCTCTGCATTGAAATCAATCTCATTTATATTATATAATAAACAGGCCATTTAAATAAACAAAGGTTATATTCCAAGTCTCTGCATTAAGTTTTTGCACAGAACTTTAAGAGGTAGAGACCAAAAGGAAGCCGTGCCTACACAGGTTGTAGGAGACTGGTTTTGCTCATTCATGACACAAATTTTTTCCACACTCCATCTTTGAACAGGAACCTCATCTTCATGGCTTAGCAAAATGTGGTCTGTACACCACAGACAGGCCTGAATTTTTTTCATTATTAATGAGTCAAAACAAGAGAGAGAGAGAGAGAGATGAGTGAGTCACTAAAAATACTTAGTGCTCTTCCTGTGGACTCCATTTGATATCTCAACATCAACTCCAACTCTAGCTCCAGAGGATAAGACACCCTCTTCTGACTTCTGCAGGCCCACACATAAACACACATCCAAACACACACACACACACACACACACAACTGAAATTCGTCCTTAAAAAGAGTTAATACAACGAATGATAAAACCTTGTATGTTAAGAAACATTATGAGCATATTACAGAATGTAAGAGGTCAATGCAGATATTGTAGGTCATATCATTCAATGTAAGAAACTGACTCAAATAAGTTCTACTCAAATGATCATGCCAGGTATAAGTAGTACATAGAAAATGACCCAGATTCTGTATCTCTAAAATTAGTAATCTTTTCACTAATTTCCATTTGCTCTGACATAAGTGGCCTATATATATATAACTTTGATTCTTTTATGTGTGAATACAGATTTTAAAAGTTGAATAGTACAACATAATGAGAAGAGTTAAAGGCTAACATACATTGAAATGTTAGAAAATCTGGGTAATTGTATATAAACGCATCCAGGGCAAGAACACTACTGCTTCAACCCCGCATTTCAGAACCTTCTGGAATTAACCATCACCACATTTGTGAATAAAATGCACATGAACTTCTTTATTTCCAGGGTGGGTCACACAAAGGCACCTACCTATCTTTGTTCCCAGGAACTTCTGAACTGAGTGGCTAGCAATATCACTATAGAATGGAGGTAGAATTGGGAATATAGTCACTAATACACTGTGGAGACTTCAGCAAATTGGTGAAAGGAATCCTCCAAATTTGTACCTTGCATACCTCAATCTTGGATATGACCACAAACTGTCCCAACTGGATTCATTATTCTCCATAAGCATCAAGAATCAGAGCCTTCATTTCTCTGCACGGAGCTCTCATCTCTAGTCAACTATCTGTGAACTCTACCCACATTTTCTTTTTTTTTAATTTATTTTTTATTAGGTATTTTCCTCATTTACATTTTCAATGCTATTCCAAAAGTCCCCCATCCCCACCCCCCATCCCCTACCCACCCACTCCCCCTTTTTGGCCCTGGGGTTCCCCTGTACTGGGGCATATAAAGTTTGCAAGTCCAATGGGCCTCTCTTTGCAGTGATGGCCGACTAGGCCATCTTTTTTTTCCCATTTTTTATTAGGTATTTTAGCTCATTTACATTTCCAATGCTATACCAAAAGTCCCCCATACCCACCCACCCCCACTCCCCTACCCACCCACTCCCCCTTTTTGGCCCTGGCGTTCCCCTGTACTGGGGTATATAAAGTTTGCAAGTCCAATGGGCCTCTCTTTCCAGTGATGGCCGACTAGGCCATCTTTTGATACATATGCAGCTAGAGTCAAGAGCTCCGGACATATGCAGCTATAGACAAGAGCTCCGGGGTACTGGTTGGTTCATATTGTTGTTCCACCTATAGGGTTGCAGTTCCCTTTAGCTCCTTGGGTAATTTCTCTAGCTCCTCCATTGGGGGCCATGTGATCCATCCAATAGCTGACTGTGATCATCCACTTCTGTGTTTGCTAGGCCCCGGCATAGTCTCACAAGAGACAGTGCCATGCCCATGAGAGTGGAGAGAACATCACTGGAATGGAATGTGCCTTCCAATCAAACTTCTTATCTATAAGAAAACACACAGTTTGTACTTTCTAGTCCTTTTACCAAATCATAAAACAGCAAATCTCAGCAGCTGAAGACCAGACAGCCCCAGCTGTTCCATGCAGACCTGGGGAGCCTCATTTTTGCCATGTGTTACACACCAGGAACTGAGGGTACAGTATGCAATGCTCAGGACATTCCACTTATTAAAAGAGCATTTAAAAGGTCTGTTGACATTGGTATCATATACATCTAGAAATAGAGTGTTTTATTTCATTGGTGGGAGGGAGGAATGATGGACAAAGGAACCTTGTGGATACACCTGCAGAATGCTGACAAGGCAAACCATGGTGCATACCCAAGTGAGTTCTTTCAGGTTTTCCAGTTGTCGATGTCCCACTGACATCATTAGTGAATTCCCTCAAGACCCCAAAATGCATATCATGTGGACTTGCTGATTGGTATGTATTTTATGTCTGTTTCCAGGCCTGCATTTTCATCAATAATTACTGCTTACAATTATATCATTTCCTAAATGTTTCTGCTCTTTTCCTGTTGTTTACAAAGGCTGACTTTAATAGCATATATAGATGCACATATCTATATGCATACTTATATACATAAGCAGTTGTATGTTGAAATTATATGTACATATGGTATCAGTGTAATATTTATAGTCATTTTAGGAGAATTGCTATTTAAGTAAGAATTGCTATTTAAGTCTTATCTCCCTCAAGCACAAATACTCTAAATAAGACTTTTACAATTAAATAATTATTTCTACATTGTGATGCCCCTGTTTTTTTCTGCTTAAATCAACCCCCACTTTACTGCTCCAGCTGCCTCTAGGCTTAAAGAGGACACAGTTTGGGGCTATAAAATGCTTTTAGGCAGTAGTTCTTAAACTTCACCATACATCAAAATCCCCCGGGAGCTTGTTAAAACAGAATGCTGAACCCACCAGAAGTTGTGATTCAGTAGGTCTACAGGATGCAGGGTGTTGAGTATTTGCATATTTGACAAACTCCAAGGTGATGTGGATGCTACTGAGCTGAGTACCATAGTTTGAGAATTGCTGTTGATGCAAATATGTCTGTCTATCTCTGACTTTGAAGCCACAGTTTAAAACTAGCTCTCAGTGCACAGAAAAAGAGAATAAAGAAAACACCTGTTTGCATGTGAAAATATGTAGAAAGGAAGTATATATACAGTTTCATCCTTTCTCTCTTTAAAGGTAAATTTGCAGTGCACAAGATAGCCCACACTTGTAGTATGAGATAAAAGGGATAAATCAGCAATAACAGTGCTAATGAGCATATATGTATTTTCTGGATACTAATATTTAGACTGACCCTCCCCCTCCAAAAAATGAATTCATCAGTTCCCCTTGCTCTAGACAAACTTAGCGTCCCAGGCCTCAAATTTTATTGAGACAAATTCATATTTGAGTTTTCATATCTTCACCAGATAAGAATCTTAAGAAAACAGCTCACAGTATAAAAGAAACTTGAGCATAAGTGGTGGAGAGGCCGCACTTTAAGATGCACTGTTCTCACATCAAAAAAAGGTGAACACAAGAGGAAAGATACCAAAATAATACTTTCAGCAAACTCTAGATGAAAGCATCCCTTCACATATTTCAGATAACATGCTCAGAGCTAGAAGCCTGGTATGGTAGGGTTAGAGTGGCATTTAGTTTTGTCAGTGCCATCTAAGGATCTTAAAAAGAAGATCCAATAAACAAATCTATTTAGAGAAAAATAAACTAACTCCAGTACCTGGAGGCACTGAACATATCTCTCTGTGTGTGGATAGATAGATAGATAGATAGATAGATAGATAGATAGATAGACAGACAGATAGATAGATAACACAATATATATAATACAATATATATGTATATATTACACATATTCTTTAAAACATTTATTTTAATTGCCTGATTCCTCAACAATACCTCTGTGAAATTGCCTGTGCCCTCGTTTAACAGACTTTGTTTTTTCATTCCTAGAGCAAAAGTTAAATAACTGAGTGAAGACTGGAGCTTGGGTCCTGGTATTCTATACAGAGCCCACATCATTGTGCTGAGTTGACCTCACAGATAGTTGAGGGCTTTTTGGATCCTCTGCCATGGTTTTTGGTACCTAAAGTTGACAATCCTGGTGCTTATTAAATAAGACTCTGAACTAACAAGTAGACTGCCCCTCTCATTGATGTGCTTTGTCTCTGGCATTCAAAGCCATAGAGTGGGGTGACAGAGAGACCACTCATGTCTGCATCTCTACAAGCCTTTTCAAAACCACTTTAGGAAAACTGGTGGAGTCAAGCATCTCTCCATCAATCTGCAAACTGCCTTTACTTGAAGCACCTGTCCCTAACTGTTAGACACATTTATGTATTTGCTGTGGGCCCATCTGTCTATATAAGGAAGAGCTTTGGTTAAATGAAATATCAGGCAAGAGAGATAGAGATGTCTGATTTTGTTTAGAATACATTACTCTCTGAGAACCATGACAGAAAGCTACTCTCAAAGCAGCAAGAATTCGAGAGCCTGGAGACATTGGCCAGAGCAAATTTATTTAAATATCAGATGTCAGCTATAGACTCTAAATCAAGTTGTGTATTTCATTCCCATCTGCCTTTCTACTTGCTGACCCTCAGTATACATGAAACTTAAGACCCATTCTCCGATTCCTTAGTAATTAGAAGACAGACATTTTAGAATGAGTTTTACTCAGTGTGATGTAGTCTCATTCCAACTTGTCAGAGTACTTGTTCAGTGGCATTTGGTGGGTGTTGGAGAGCTGAGAGAAGACACAGACTGTCATTGTGACTTGCAGGCCATCCCATTATTAAACACACCGGAGTTTGCCTCATTGCCTTCCACATTCATTAGCTGACTTCTGCCCTAGAAAAGAACGGAATACCTTAGGTACTTGACCTTTCACCTCATATATTTTTCAGCTCTTACTTCCATACCCCTATCCCTTTGCTGCAGAGGTCAGTAGATATGCATAGCAACTCACAAAACCCAGAAATAATTTTAAGAAAAATAAGGGTGCTGAGTGCAACCAAAGGGGAAAAAAACACAGACACTATTTTTTGCCTATTGTAAACTAGTTGTCAGTATGAAGGACAGAATCAAAGCAGCACATGAGTAACAAATGGTGATTGGAGCTCAATCTTTAAAACAATTGTTCCTCCTTATTTCAATATACACAGGTAACACAACAAATCAAATAAATATGATTTTTTCCATTGCTGACCTGCCCCACACTTCTCCCAGGGCAGTGTTATTTGCAAAACATCAAACATTCCTTCCACTGGTATTCTCTCGTGTGCTTCTATAGAACAGCTATGTGTAAATATCCTGCCTGGACTTCATGTGGTCAACAGGCTCCAGTTTCCTTTGATTTTGAGCAAAAATCACAGTGGTCTTCTCTAATTGCCATGGAACCAAGGTGCAGGGTAGGTGTGGGAAAAGTATGCAACTGTCTCCTGCATCAGTTCAGTTGAATTCCCCAGTTTCTGAGCTTCTCTATATCGTCTCTTCTTAGTTTCCTTTCTGCTTACACTTTTCCCTTTCTACCTTGTGGCAGATAAAGTACACATCTGGAAGAAGAAAATCTCAGACTTGTTCCTCCCCTGCTTTTCTACTTTGTCCTGACTACCAAGTAGCATTGCGGTTTGTATACCTCCTCCTCTCCCAGAACAAATGAATTTGAATCCATATGCCAAGATTATGACCAGATAATGACCTAGATGCACTAAATAACTCAATGGACCCGGCATGGCTGGGTTACAAACAAATAAATATGGTGTTACTACATATCTATTACCTATTCACTCTAATGTAATTCTAAATGCTACTGTTATCAGTATTGCATAGTTTTGGACACTGAAGCATTAAGGATTTGCACAACTAACCAATCATATAGCTAGCAAGCAGTGATAAGGAGGCTTAAAACCAGACATGTATGGCTTCACATTTGATGTTTTAATCACATTTTACTCCTTCCCATAGTCACATCAACCCTGACAAGAGGTTAAAAAAATCATCCAAAAGAAAATAATTTTACATTCCTTTTTAGAAATTTTTTAGTGTTTAGCATATACCTTACTTTGTCTTAAACAGTAGGATCAGGAGTGTATGGATAATGAATAACAAAAAAAAAGATTAGCTTCTGTAGCAGAAGCAATATTTCTTTGTAAAATATACAGAAAAATATAGTAGCGAAATAACTCTACAATGCTAGAGACAGTATCAATAGTGCAACTAATTGAGAAATTCTGTTGCTTCCTAAATGTAACTACACTTTGCTGTTTCTTGTTAAAGTTGATATACACATATGAATAAGTAAATAAGTAAATAAACATTACATATAAAGAGTTTATATGTAATTCTATATAAAATATGTATGTAGATTGTTATATATCTCTTTATGCATAACTGCTGTTTTGGAAAATGAAAATTAATCACATATGTAAAATTGTTGGGCAGGAAAATGGATTTGTGGATAAAATGCATGAAGAAATGTATTTGGATCTTCACCATCCACAAAAAACTCAAGAGTAGTGGCACACATCTGTAACTAAAGAACTTGGTGAGGGTTGGGAGGAAGAAGCAGGTGGATTCCAGTACCTCACTGGCCAGCAGTCTAGCCCAAATGGTAAGCTCAAGGACCACAGAGAGACCATATACAGAGTGATAGAGAAAGAAACACTAATGCATGCAGACATAGGTGAGCACAGGCACACAAGAAAGACAGAGGGGGGAGGAAAGGAGGTGGAGAGAGAGGGAAGTGGGCAGGGAGGGAAGGAGGGAGAGAGATTGAAAACTAAAACAAATTATTTAATGCCGTTCAGCAAATTAAGGGCTAATTTTGAAGGACCAATTTCGGGGAATGACTTAGAAAAGTCATCCATTTACCTATGAGAGTTAAGCCAACGACATGACACAAGCGACATGATACAAACTTAGGGAAGTAAGCAAGAATTCTACCTTTCCAGCTTGTGGAACTGTAGGAGGAGGAAAACAAAAGGAGAGAGAAGGGAAGGGAGCTAAGTTCACATGAAAAAAAAAGAACAGAATAAAATAAGTGAAAGTAAGACCACTTTCCATTTGAACACCTAAAGTGTAAACTAGACTTCTCTGTGAATTCAAGTTCAGGGTCAGCTCTATTGATGACTCTTTAGTGAGTCAGAGAGACAATGCAAGTTTGACTTTCTCTATCTGCCTTTACTTTCCAGGAGGAATGTCCATTGAAGTGAAAGCCCCAGTTTGTTATGAGAACCACAGTTCCACATAAAGGAGACTGCTACAGACACCAGACAGTCGCATATTAAAGAGAGCCAGAGTCCATGAACAGTGGAGGTTGACAGGAAATAGAGACAACTAGACTACATTAGAAGTCTCTGGCCAATCAAAGAAAGGGACATCAAATCATGAATGATGATGAAATTGCTGTGTTCCACTATAAATACCAGTAAAGCAAGCAGCAAACAGATGCCAAGGGATATCAGGCAGCCATCCGAATAGCAATATTCATATAACCTCAACCTCCCCTTTAACATCTAGTGTTCCATTAACATTTTCTGTATACACCTAGATGTAATATTGCAAAATGAATGAGGGAATATTTCTGTGAGGTGGCATTTTTATGCCAGAGTAACTAAAAAACTATCTAAAAGGCCCATTTAAATGGGGACTTGAGAAAGTGTGGCCTATGAGGTAAATCTGTCACCTGTTTATTAAATAAAGGACAATTCTAACATGACTACTACCTTTGTTTATATATCACCAATAGATATGATAGATTTCAGAATTGAGTACTTGCAACCAGGAACACAGGGTCCACAAATAGTGAACTATTTATTATCTAGTTCTATTCTGTAAAAGATTGCAAATCCTTAGGTTCAATTACCAAATCAGACTGAATTTTAAGTCAAATTGGGCATTTGCACTTTTAGTGTCCTTCTAGACGTCTCCCAGTTGGGTTGGGTAGACTTAAAGAAAAGGCAAGATTAGATTTTGAGACGATTCTACAAGTTGATTTTCTTAGCATGTCCAACTTATCGTGACTGGAATATCTGCAGCCCTCATAAATCACTTTAGATGTTGACAATACTACCCCTGTATAATTATATAGTGCTCAAAGCTCATGAAGCACATACATATCCATTGGTTTATCTATTCTTTGCAAAGTCTTCATGAAAAGGTGCTATTAGCATATTTCACAGATGAGTATGTAACTGAGTTGAGTGAGATGAAGTGCCTGGCTAATGGTCACAAATCTAGAGAAAAGGCCTGAATGTGAGCTTGGGTATTTTGATAACATGATTACTGTGCTTCCGATCCTACTTCAGCCAAACTACTAGTATAAATTCCACCCCCCGAAAAACAAACAAACAAACAGAATGGGTATATTCCAATGAACTTAGAAACTGGTCCTTCAGCTTCTCATCAACATCCTGAATAAGCCAGAATATTAAATAAGTACCCTCTAATGGGCACTCTTTATTGTTTATTTGTTGTGTAGTACATTTCAGTGCTTCTTGCCTGCACTCTTTGGGCTCTTCTAAAAATGAGTAGTTAAAGTAGACAATCATTGTTAAGAATATATGGGGAAAAAAAAAAGCCAGGCATGGTGGTGCACGCCTTTAATCCCAGCACTTGGGAGGCGGAGGCAGGTGGATTTCTGAGTTCGAGGCCTGGTCTACAGAGTAAGTTCCAGGACAGCCAGAGCTATACAGAGAAACCCTGTATATAAAAAAAAAAAACCCAAAAAACAAAAAATAAAATATATGGTGTCTAGAATCAGAATGACACCAGCTCATGTCTATCTCTACAACTTTCTAGCTAAATACTATTTAACTTCTCTGGGCCCCAATTTTCTCAAGGCTAAAATATATAGTTTTGAAGATTAAATGGGGTAATACCTGCAAAGTACTTAGCACCAGGACCAGAAATGTGGCTACAATGAAATGAATCTCTCAATAAAAGACTGCTAATGTAGATGGTGTAGTCGCTTTGGAAAGTAATATATAATTCTTTCATAATAAAATGCACAACTCCCACATGACTCTAAGTACATGTACTTCTAGACACTTACCTTAGAGAAATACTTAGGGTCATAGTAAAAACCTGTGCATAGAGACTGGTGAAATACCTCAATCTATAAAGTGCTTACCTTTCCAGCACAAGGAAATAAGTCTGCCTGAAAATCTGCAAGCTTTTCATCCTAGCAGTGGGCAGACAAAGACAATGGATCCATGAGATTTCCTAGCCAACAATTGTAGCCTACTTAGTAAGCTCCAGGCTGGTGAGAGATTCTGTTTCAAGAAAAGAGAGAATGATGATAAATGAATGAGTGAGTGAATGACAGGACCTGAGGAATGATACCTAAGTTTATCTTCTGAACTCTGTATAAACACACACACATTCCACACATACTCATAGTGAACACTGATGCACACACACACACACACACACACACACACACACACACACACACACACCAGAAGCTCCTGTACATTAATGTTTATGACCGTTTTGTTTATTATAAAAACATAAGTTTGGGAGCTGGGGAAATGAATCAGGGCTGCTTTACACTCTAGAGTGCCCACCATCAGACCTAACTTGACCTTAGGGGTTGCAGGTAAGGTGGACTCAAGGCTCAAACTCCAGGAGCAGGTGAAAACGCTGTGGCAAGTTCCTCATGGAGCCCTTTATACCCTCTACCTATGTCCCATCATTCCCAAGCAAGAGTGTCTTCCAAGTGGCAGTTTTCAATTGGCTAGCATTGTCTACATCACCACTCTCTAGGCTCTCAGACAGTTTTCAGTTATGTCCTCATGTGGAAGTTGCCTCCTCGGTTGTGTGGGCCAGATGTTTGTAAGGAGAAAGCCACCACTGTCACATGAGGCTTTCTGTTCCTCCTATAGATCAGCAGTTTATATCACTGGCTGATTTTCCAGAAGACCAGCACCTATGCCATGGCTCACAACCCTCTGTAACCCCAGGTACAGGAGATATGAAATTCCCTTTTGGCCTCCATAGGCACTAGTCATGCATGCAGTGCACAGACATGCATGCAAGCAAGGCATCCATACTCATAAAATATCTTTTGAAAAAATTTAGAAAAGATAATTTAAAAAAATAACCCCTGCAGGACAGTGTTAGTGAAACACCACCCCACCCCACCCCACCCAAAAAAAGAAAAAAGTAAAAACATACAGGAGCTGATCTGATCCAAATCACAACAGAACTTTATTTGAGCTACCTTGGGCCCTTCAGCCCACAAACGCCATGCAGGATGGTTTTGGTGAAGAGGAGGCTCAAATATCTATGGGGTGGCGCTTTATAGAAAGCAACAAGCAGTAGGGGGTGTGAGTGTGTTTCTAGCCTAGTAAGCATCTAATTGGAAGGCTACTATGGTCCTTAGCATAGTTGGTTGGTGCTGGGAGTCAAACCATAAATTTTTCTTTGGCTTAACTCTGCATTGGTGGTCATTAGGCAGTGGGCAGGATTGTTGGGAATTAACTTGGAAAAGCTGAATTTGTTAGGGGAAATTAACCTGGAGACACTAGTCTGTTGGGGTTAGCTTAGAAACTGGATAGAGTTTTGTTTTTGGGTAACTTGGAAACTAAAGTTAGGTACCGGCCTGTTAGTTTATCTAAGTTCAAGTTATCGAAAATGAAATCTGAACTTAAAAGATTTGGTCTTGCAATATCATATGCCTTTAATCCCAACACTCAGGAGGCAAAGGCAGCCTGGTCTACAGAGTGAGTTGCAGGACTGCCAGAGATTCACAGAGAAACCCTGTCTTGAAAAACAATAAAACAACCTAAATTTCCTTAAATACACAAATGGTTAGGCCTACCATGGTATATCCATATTATGAAACTCTACCCAACAATAAAATCTACTCATAAATGACTACAAAGTTCCATGTGTAGGAAAATATTATGAGTAAAATAGCAAATACCAAAATGCCTCATAATATATGATTTAATTTAAATAACACTCATGAAGTGAAGTTATGGAGACAGAAAAGATAATAGTGATTGCCAGAAGATAAGGAACTCGGAACACAGGAGTGTGGTATAACACAGATGCGAAAAGATACCTGTAGAGATGCAACTCTACAACTTGATTTTGCTGGTGGCCATAGGAATATGTGTGGAAAAATATGCAGAATTAAATACACAGAGACGGGGTGGGGAGGGATAGAGGGAGGACTAGAGGGAAAAAGAAAGGGAGCATAAGCTAACACCAGCCAGCCTTGAAACAGCTCCTATTCCTGTATTTTATGTTTAATAATAAAAGCATTGAAGACATTTTTTCAGGGGCCTAGACTCTTTGAAGGAGGTATTTGTGTGGTGATACTGAGGTGAGGTTCTTGGCTTTTGTTGTTTGTTGTTGTTGTTGTTGTTGTTGTTGTTGTTGTTGTTGTTGTTGCTGCTGCTGCTGCTGCTGCTGCTGCTGCTCTTGTTCTGGACTAGAGTTCAAAGCCGTTTACAAGTTAGGCAAAAGATTTACCACTGACCTATATCATCAGCCCTTGCTTTATGGTACAGAGCATCATTATGTAGTCCAGACTGGCCTCAAATTTATAATCCTCCTACCTAGACCTCCCAAGTTGTGAAATTACAGATGAGTGCCACTGCACTTGGCTCAGACACCGCATAAACAATGCAAAATAAAAATTCTCTTTCTTCTCTCCAAACCAGTTCCCTGAGTTTTTTCTTTTAAAACCTCAGAAGTCATGCACACTTAGGATACTGCTGACAATAGCCAGATTATAGATGTGACCATTAGTGGACGGATGGATAAAGAAAAATATAGTGTATATGTACAGAAGACTTTAATTCAACTTGTCATAAAGAGTGAAATTTGACATTTGGAGGGAAATGGCTTGGACTTCACCCCCTTTGTGTTTAATGAAATAAACCAATTTTACAAAGACATGCAACGCATATTTTCACTTATATGTGCAATCTGCTGTTCAGAGCAGGAGACATGAAAGTAGCATAGGAATATGGTGAGTGTGGAAATGAAAGAGGACTGGAGAGATGAAGGAAGGCAAGAGCAGAACAGATGGTGACTGTGATAAATGAAAATCACACGTACATATGAAAATACCATGAAGCCATTAACTTTACACAATGAATTTACACTTGCAAAAAGAAGTTATTCTAGATAACATATAAATCATTCATACAACACTGTTAGTAAATTGTTATTCCATCTGTATGGCATTTATTAACGGAACAATGATTCTTTTTTAAGTTTAAAATAACCTTTATTATAGTACATTTTTATAATGACCATATTAAATTGTGAGATAATATTATTGCTTTATTTTTTTATTAAATCAGGACAATGATTCTTGGCCAAAGCAGCCCTATCTAATGTAGAGACAGATCTAATACTTTAAAATCTTTTCTTAATGCTGTTCTGAAATTGTCCCCCTTATAATTTCACCTGTGGTTCATATTTTTCATTACTTATCCTTCCCAATGAAGTAGGAAAGTATTTTAGTGGACTCTTTATTATATTCAAATACTTTATTATTTTTCCATGTGGACTAGGAATTGCAATAGGCAGCTGATAAACCCTCTCTTTCATCCCAAGAGCTGATAATGGCTATAATTTTCTGCAGAGACATCAGACCAATAATCAGCATGATTTCACAAACTCAACAGCATATAGTGATAATAACATAACTGTACTTTGAATTTATATAACACCTTATCTCTGAAAGCAGCTAATAACAAGGCTGGTGTGGGTACCTCTTCTGTCACATAGAAGCAAGGAGATTCTGGTAAACACCTTGTCTTCATTTTAACTTATGTCATTTGGATAGGAAATTTTCAAATTTGAGCTTTTTCATATCCAGTGCACTATAAAAAGCTGAGGGTGAAAATGTATGGAGCAGAGCAGCATCCAGGTGTAAGGGATTAAGCGTTCTTTGGATTTTCTGGGAATTTACATGTAAAATCCTCATTAATGCTAATGTGAATTCTGGACCTGTGTAAATCTTCTCTATCAGTGAAAAAAAATGTGCAATTTGGAGGGTTTCAATTGGCGTATTCTATTAACTCTCTGAGATGCCTAATTGATTTTCCCCTTTATTTGCTGCCTTGCCCTCCTTCCCCAGCCTAGTGCCTTGACAAAGGGAAAATATATTTTTCATTATGAAAGTCAATGCAGCCCTTTCTCCTTGACCAAGCTCAGAATGAGAACTGTCAGTATGACCTGACCTTTTAAAACCTTCTTTCCGAGCCAAATCCTCTGCTCTTTCTGGCTCCCATGTGACTGCAAGGGCTTCTGGCCCCTGGGGCACTAAGCACTCATAAAAATCCCTTCTTAATAATTATTGTTATTATTTCCCATTTGGTAAGTGGCAATATTGTTCATCTAGGCTAAGAGGCCACATCCTGTGTCTGCCTCTCAACAACTTATGGAATCATGCTGACACTGCCTCAAAATATAAACTTCTGTCCTTGGTTGTTGGTATGTGGTCTTTGAGGGAGTTCAAGATTGTCACTTTTGAGGAATATATGTCAGTAGGTGGAGAAAGCAAAAGTGAAGGGTGATATAGAATTGTGACAGAGGAGAGTCAGCAAAGAAGTAAGCTAGTCCTGGGGAAGGATCTGGGAGACCTGAGAGCCAAAATGAAGGCATTCAACAACTGGCGTGAAAAACAGGGAGCCAGAAGCTAAAGGGCAGGGCCAAGAAAAAAAGTGAGAATCAGCTCAAGAGGCCAGATTCAGGGCACAAAGACAGCACATAGTTCAGAATATTTAAAGCATCAGAAATCTAGTAAGTAGGTTGGTGTGGAAATTCAAGCAACTCAGTAAATCCCAAGAGGAATACTGGAAGAGAAAGGTGCAAGGAAAAGTGACAGTGATGCAAAAGACCCAGACAACAGAGCTGTTTGACTTGCTCTTGGCAAAGGATTTATAGGATACCGTTGAAGACAGAGTTGGTCCTTATAAAAGCCAATCTTAGCTGAGCACATAACTGAATAGATCTGAGACAAATCCTGTCTTGTCACAGAAATATCCTGATGATGAACAGATTCCCTCGGGGGAGATCTGATCACACTACATTGTGAAAGGCATATGTCATTGTTCTGTTATCTGAAATTTTGTTGGACAAGAAGAATACTGAACTATCTTTTAGTCTGACAAGTCCAGATTATTTTACACACTTCTGAAGCAGCTACTCATAGGAAAGTTAATAATCGGCAATTGCTTTAAGTTATATTGAACAACCAAGGTATGGGGTGAGAGGTGTTGCTTGGATCTTCACAGTGCCAAGTCCAAGTCCTATTGACCCCTGTAGGTGACAAGCGTATATATGTTTGTGTTTTAACTTCCAGGTACAGATAGTTAAGTTAGTCATATTTTCTGGTTCGGGATAATTAGTTATTAGTTTTATCATTTAATCAATTCATTAAGTGTCCTATTTCCAACCCTTTTCCCTGTATTAAATAATTTAACTGGTTGCACTTTAAAATGGGCTTTGACATGTGTGTGTGCTAAGTGACCCTTCCCATCTTATATTTATACACTATAAAATGGACATATTTCAAGCTGTTATTTCTCATTGCTGAACATTCCTTCCATGTGAGTCCAGAGGAAAATAAGAGATGAATGCAGACTAGAGAAGTTGTGTAGTTATTTTCTCTAGAGTGGGGAAGCCTGTTAGCCTTAAGATGCTCAGGAACTTGTGATGCTCAGGAAGTTTACAATCTTTACAAAAGCCACAATGCCCCTTCCCAAAGCTCCATAAGCTTTAAGCAATTGCTATGAGAGAATGGGTTCCTTCCATGGGAGCTGTGCAAAAGTTATGCAGCAAGATTCAGAGGTGCACTATTCATTGCTCATTCCTGGGGTTGTCTTTTTGACAATACAGATGTCTTTTGGTCATCCAGGCCCCTATACATAACCTCAATAAATTCATTGGTTCACTAAGCTAGACTTGAATGAGGTTTTTTTTTTTGGGGGGGGGTCTGGCATTGATATTTGTACACATATAATTTTAATCTTGCCTCATTTTACTAAGTTTTTTCTCCTCTAAACTCTTCAAGTCCTGAGAGAAATGTAAAGAAAAGACAGCACATTCCAGGGATAACTCATTCATCTGACCTAGTCTGGCATCCTGTCCAAATCTTTGTAAGTGGACCCTCCTCAAATATCTTATTTCTGTATTTCATATTTTCCCTGCCAAGACTAATATTATATTATAACTCTAATATTCTCCCACAGTCCTCTTTTCTCCTCACATTTCTTCATGGCGCCTTATTATTTTGCCTACTGTATAATTTTAACTTTTGACTTTGTTTAGACTGTCAAATCTAACAGAGCAAAGATTTTTATCTGTTTTGTCCACCTTAAATGCTAAGTCTACATATGTAGGACTCAGATCTCAAAAGGTTTTCCAGGAATTAGTTAAAAATTTTTATTTCTTTGGACCATCTAGAGACTGCCATATCCAGGGATCCATCCCATAATCAGCTTCCAAATGCTGACACCATTGCATACACTAGCAAGATTTTGCTGAAAGGACCCAGATATAGCTGTCTCTTGTGAGACTATGCTGGGGCCTAGCAAACACAGAAGTGGATGCTCACAGTCAGCTATTGGATGGGTCACACGGCCCCCAATGGAGGAGCTAGTAAATTACCCAAGGAGCTAAAGGGAACTGCAACCCTAAAGGTGGAACAACAATATGAACTAATCAGTACCCGGGAGCTCTTGTCTTAGGTGCATATGTATCAAAAGATGGCCTAGTTGGCCATCACTGCAAAGAGAGGCCCATTGGACTTGCAAACTTTATATGCCCCAGTACAGGGGAACGCCAGGGCCAACAAAATGGGAATGGGTGGGTAGGGAAGTGGGGGGGGAGGGTATGGGGGACTTTTGGGATAGCATTGGAAATGTAATTGAGGAAAATACGTAATAAAAAAAGTATGATAAAAAAAATTATTTTTTTAGGTGCTTTTTACCCATTCGGTATTCCTCAGTTGAGAATTCTTTATTTAGCTCTGTACCCCATTTTTTAATATTTAGCTCTAGTATTTGGTTCTCTGGAGTCTAACTTCTTGAGTTCTTTGTATATATTGGATATTAACCCTCTATCAAATTTAGGATTGTTAAAGATCTTTTCCCAATCTGTTGGTTAGCTTTTTGTCTTATTGACAGTGTCCTTTGCCTTACAGAACTTTTGCAGTTTTATGAGGTTAGTCATCAAGGAAATGCAAATAAAAACAACCCTGAGATTCCTCCTCACACCATTCAGGATGCCTAAGATCAAAAGCTCAGGTGACAGAGATGCTGGCGAGGATGTGGAAAAAGAGGAATATTCCTCCACTGATGATGGGATAACAAGCTGGTACAACCACTCTGGAAATCAGTTTGGTGGTTCCTCAGAAAATTGAACATAGTACTACCAGGGTATCCAGCAATACCACTCCTGGGCATATAACCAGATGTTCCAACTTATAATAAGGACACATGCTCCACTATATTCATAGCAGCCTTATTTATAATAGCCAGAGAAGCTGGAAAGAACCCAGATGTCCTTCAACAGAGGAGTGGATACAAAAAATGTGGTACATTTTCACAATGGAGTACTACACAGCCACTAAAAACAATGAATTTATGAAATTCTTAGGCAAATGGATGGAATTGGAAGATATTGTCCTGAGTGAGGTAACTCAATCACAAAGAAACACACATGATATGCACTCACTGCTAAGTGGATATTAGCCCAGAAAATAAGAATACCAAAAATACAATTTGCAAAGCACATGAAACTCAAGAAGGAAGACCAAAGTATGGATATTTTGATCCTTCTTAGAAGAGGAAGAAGGAGTTACAGAGACAAAGTTCAGAGCAGAGACTGAAGGCATGACCATTCAGAGACTGCCCCACCTGGTGAGCCATCCCACAAACCACCAAAGGCAGACATTATTGTGGATGACAGCAAGTGCTTGCTGACAGGAGCCTGATGTAGCTGTCTCATGAGAGGCTCTGCCAGTGCCTGACTGATACAGAAGTAGATAGTCACAGCCATCCATTGGAGTAAGCACAGGGTCCCCAATGAAGGAGCTAGAGAAAGTACCCAAGAGGCTGAAGGGGTTTGCATCCCCATAGGAGGAACAACAATATGAACTAACCAGTACCCCCAGATCTCCCAGGGACTAAACCATCAACCAAAGAAAACACATGGTAGGTCTCATGGCTCTAGCTGCATATGTAACAAAGGATAGCCTAGTCGTTCATCAATGGGAGGAGAGGCCCTTGGTCTTATGAAGGATCTATGTCCCAGTATCGGGGAATGCCAGGGCCAGGAAACAGGAGTGGGTGGATTCATGAGCATGGGGAGAGGGGAGGGAATAGGGGGTTTTGGGAGGGAAAACCAGGAAAGGGTAAAACATTTGAAATGAAAATAAAGAAAATATCTAATAAGAATTTGTATTTCAATCTATGTATAATCTATGAAAAGCCACATAACTTGATACAAAGAAATAGAATTTGATTTAAAATTTTAATATCCCTGTGAATGAACATATTATGGAGACAAGAATAGACTTTGAGGAACTACTTAAGTATCTAACATGATAATGCAAATAAAAGCCTAGATTAATATGGTGCCAGTGGTTATGGTGGTGGTGGTGGTAATGGTGGTGGTGGTGGTGGTAGTGGTGGTGGTGATAGAAAAGGAGAAAAACTGGTTATATAAAGGAAAATTTCTGGAGTATCCCAAACTATAGGTCAGAAGTGAAATGTGCTCATTATTCAAAGTTGGATGGATTTGACTGAAAGAGGGTGTTATTAGCACTCTAAGCAATGATCTCATTAGGAATTGCCCAGGTTCTTATCTAAACAAATCATAACACATGAATACAATTTGAGAAAGTATCCATTTGGAATCCTACTAGATAGGAGATTTTCACTAAGACACAAAGCCTTATACTGCATATTTGCAGAACTGAGCTGTCAAAGCACCCTAGGAACTTCTGAACAAAGTGACTTTAAAATAGGAACCTGTGCATTTAAAAGTAAAATAGCACAACTCAGAGGTCCATTAATCCAAATGGTAATGTACTATCTATACTTTGTAGTCCAAAAATCAGCCGTTTTCCCCCTCCAGAAAATACTCTATGATAATATTAGTAGATAATACACTTCAAAAAGTAGTTTCACATGTAGACAAGCTCTAGTCCAGTAGCAAGTAATTGTATGTCAATGTTTCTGAAATGGAATTAAAATTTGAAAAAAGAAAAGAATTTGAGTCCTTTTTTTGTTGTGGTATTTAGAATAGTTTTATCCAGGAGCATCCTCAATACTTAATCCGTTATAGAAAAATGGCATCTTACCTCATATATTATGCTAGGCAGGTTCAAAAGGCTTTCTGGATGCACATCAAAGACCTTAACTCCCTATTCTTTATGGAGTAAATTATTTTAGTAATAGCATCTATAACTTCTAATCTTTTATACTTTGAAATAGGAATGTTATAACATATTATTCTAAGGATCTTTAGAGTAGTCAGACAGTACTCCTGAAAAGGCTTACAGGCTACATAGTAACTTCAAAATATTCCCACACAATGAATAAATTATGTTAGAACCTATCTACTTCTGGAGATATTTCTTAGATTTTGAGTTATGTGAGATCTGTAGGATAAGATGCTACAGTGAAGAATTAATGTTAAAATACCAATCCCATAATAAGAGGCTTAGGAGGAGCCTGGAAGGGATGAAGGACAAGACTCTAGTGTGGAATGATGAGAATATTTCACTAAAGCCAAAATAGTGGTTCCCAAGCGTGTGCTTGTGAATTCATTGCCAACTCACGCTGGGGATTTATTTGACCAAGGTGAAATGAGAAGAATGTAGGAAATTTGTACTGTTCATAGCCCTACAATTGTTCAGTGGCTTATTATGAGCATATGTCCTATTTCCTTCTTTTAGAAAATAGTGATTCTTTCATAAAATGAGAATATAAACCAATGACATGTAATTTTTTTTGTCTGTGTGTGTGTGTCTTTACTTGACAAGATATGTTGATAATACTATGTCAATCCATTTGATAGGGTGAGGAAATATTTTTAATTTATGAAATCTAAATTGGTAATCAATGACTTAAGTGGGTTTTATCTTGGTTTGGTGTGGTCTTTTGAGGTGTGTTCTTCTGTAGTCTAGCTTGGTCTCAAACTAGCTATGCAACTGAGGATGACCAACTTTCAAGTATCCTGTCTCTATCAGCTGAGAGCTGGTATGACATGTATTCACTACCATTTCGAGATTTATGCAGTGACATAGGTTTTCTGTGTGTTAATTAAGTACTCCAGTAACTGATCTACATTCCCATCCCAGACTTAACTATTTTTAGATCCACACATCATTCAATGATCTAGGTCCAGGCATATACCACTCCCCTGCCACTGAGATTTCGTGACATATTACCTTGACAAAGACAATGGTACCCACAACTTTGGCCCTTCTCTTTTCCTTCATTCCTGCAAACTGATATGAGGAATGAGCACACTCTTTCTTGCCCCAGTGTGGATCTACAAATGATCATGCCTGTGCATTGGCTATGCCAGCAGCTCAGCTACCTACTACAAATGTGACCCTTTTGTATTTATTGAATGCAAAAGAAAAGCAGCTGCCTACAAGCCTAGCCAACCCATATTATATGGCCACTGATTCAACTGTCAGACAGACCAGATGGTTAGAAAGTGAGTCTTTACACTGGATTCTGATATGCTGCCTTGTCATTTCCATATAATAGTTTTAGCAATGTAAATTAATCCTGACTCTTCCCCTGTATCAGAAGACAATGTGTCCCCTTCCAGCAAAGTAATTCTCTTGAACCTGACATCCTTGCTTCTCAGTACACAGTTTCTTTTTTGAGACAGGGCCTCAGATAACTCATGGTCTAATGTTACTATGTAGCTGAAGTTTGTAACCTTGAACACAGGATCCTGTTGCTTCCACCTCCCACTTGCTGGGAATATAGGCATGTGCCATCAGGCTCAGTACACAATTTTATTTCTCTATAAATTCTAAAATTAATCTTCAGAGGCTTCTTCTCTTCAAGACCAAATCTTACATCAGATGGAATATGGCCATTTTTCATTCATCCATTGTTTTCATGATCAAAATTTTGTGACCTTATTAGGTATATTAAGGTCATAATATATAAACATTGAGTCCTTATAACTCTATTCTTCAAAATTTTTGAGACAAGGACTCAAGTAGCCCAGGATTGACTTGAACTTACTTTATACCTTGCTCTTCCTGCATCCACTTCTATGTTGCCTGAGTTATTAAAAGGTACCATCACACACAGTTTTGTATGATGCTGAGGATAGAGTTCAAGATATATAAAATAACTAAATTACATGCTCAGCCATGCTCATTATTTTAGGAAATGCTATATACCACCTCAAAGATTGCATTTTGGACAAAAGATGTGAATAGTGAAAACACATTTCTTGCCTTTAAACAGTCTTTAACATGATTCAAAAATGAGAAATTTTCGAAAACATAATAATAAAATAGCCAACACATATTAAACACTTCGAGGCAAATGTAGGTGAAATGCCTTACACACTCCAACTTTTCTAGACCTTATAATCCTATTAGGAATGTGTTATTGTTATCTTCACTTTTCAGATAAAGAAACTGAAACATGAGTAGGGTAGTAACTCACAGATCACACCAGTAACACATAATAGAGCTAGTGCTAACTTCTGACAGTCTGCTCCACAGTTTGACCTATTAACCACTGGGCTATAATAAAGAGTATACGTACATAAAAATGTACATTGTTACAGTTATCAATCTACTTTAGTGCCAAGACACACACACACACACACACACACACACACACACACACACACGCACGCATGCACATACGCACACAAATATTCAGAGCTTATAATGTTGGGCCATGAGTGTGACAGGGGTTGTAAGTGTATTTAGAGAGGTGATTGGTCCAAGAAGCCTTTTTAGAATAAATAGTCATGTGCCAGGTCTTGAATGAAAAGGAGCACAATTGATTGTCAGACTTGCTATTCTTAACCTCAGACAATTTAGTAAGGAAATGGCCTTAACAGGACTTAAAACAATTATCCTATGATAAGGTTGTCTGGTTCTTGGCCTCACATATAAATTTGAAGCAATGCTGGCACATGCATTCTGCAGGGACACATAATTAAAAGGAAGTAAGGGCTTATTTACCAGACTTTATGAAATGGACCATAAACTTTAGAAATTGGCCACAGCAATTGGAGAAGCAGTTAATCTTTTAGGACTGAAGAATGAGTTAGCTATTGAGAAGAATTCACTGATAGAGAAATCAATGCACCTTAGATAAGCCCCAGATGTAAGAATGGTGGGAAAGTGAGAGAGCAGCATAAAAACAATCCCTTACATTATAAAATGCTGCAGGCATTGATTACCACCAAATGTTATTTGAAAATAGCAATGAAAATTACTACTGCTTTGCCCCTTTCTAGTCTAGTCACCTTAAACACTCGGCCCCAACTACACACTTTTTTTCTGTCTCTCTCAAAGAGAGTCGGTTTAGTCAAACTCGATGAAGCTTATTTGATTTTATCATTATTTTGATGTCTTGCACTCCAATCTCTACTTCAACCACCAAATGGCATCACTACACTTACATTATGTCTCCTACTTATGGGGATGTTTTTTAGACAAAAGCAAAATGGACGTAATTATCTTGAAATACAACTACATTTGCTTTCAGAACCATCATTCCTTTGCAAATGTTTTGTATTAATAATCAAACCATTGATTTCCATCAGACCCATGCTTTTGAGATGGGAACTTTTCGCTTCTGTTCTACTAGCTAAGGCTAAAATTAACTATGAAAACTAAAGTCATAATCATTTTATGAAGCTATTCAGGATATATTCTTTCACCTATTATTAGCACATGAAAAAAATAACTGATTCAGCAAAGAAATACTTTTTTAAAAGTAAGCCATTAGGTTTTAGTCTCTTTGGGGCTAATTTATACAATGAATATACTTAAGAGAGATGAAAATTCAGCATCTAGCCTAACATGGCTGTTTCTGCAACAACAAACATTTCAATAAAGGTAAAATTGTGTAATTGGAGGTTTCTGCTGTATATCCTTTGGCAAAATACCTTTGCTAATGTTTTAATATTGTTTGATGCCTGTGTGTATTAGTTTGTGAATGTGCTTGTACCATAGTGTGCACAGTCTGAGAACAACTTCCACAAAACTGTTCCCTCCATCCATGTTTTGTGTACCAAACTCAGGTCAGGCGCCAGAGCCCATGCCCTATATGTTTAGGCATCTTACTGATTCCTAAAATGTTCTATCCACCAAACTTTTCCTATACATTACTGTTCACTGGGCACTTGGAATCTGTAAGACATGGTCCTGCTGCCACGATTACATGTGTCTACACCCTAACTTGTTAGGCAGAAGCTATATCTCCATTGTTCATTGCCATTAGAGTATAAAGTTAATCTCCATCGATGTAAATGATGAGAACATGAATATATCAAAGCGCTCTTCATAGCTCTCAGGGGTTATAATAGAAGAACAAAATTAACGAAGCCAAATTATACTCTTACATAACTTCATTCATATAATAGTCTATTGAGATATTTCCTTTGGGCATGCCGCTAAATAGTACTAAGTCAGAAACATTAACAAGGTTTTATACAGTTGAGTAAGGTTCCATTAATTATCAAGTTTCAAAAATACCATAGAACTTCTAAGACCCAACATTTATTAAGCACATATTATAGTCTAACTCTCATGTGATGTACTAGAGACAGTAAATTAAGGTTTATTTTACTTTCTCAACATATTTACAATCAGTGAAGGTAATAGACAAGTAAGTGAATAACTACTAACTAGTTCTAGTAAAGCCAGGCATAGAATACCGTGTTGGGATTCCACTCTAGTTCTTGTGTACTTCAACTCTAATATTTGTGCTCTCTACACTTTGACTCTATGTATGTGTGCTCTCTTGACACTTTGACTCTACCTATCTGTGCTCTCTCAACACTTTGACTCTACATATCTGTGTTCTCATCCTCTGAATACCTTCCATCAAAAGGGAAAACAATCTTACAAAGGAACAAAAGTTCTGATGTAGTCATTTCCACAACACCAATTTTATATAAGGCATAGGTAGAGTCTGGGAATTATATAAGCAGGTCATAAATGTGCCATATTTAACCATTTCTGTTGTATGTAACTAACATACAATTGAGTAAATTGTTACCAAAGTTGGTAGATGTAATCACTAGAAATTCTTCTACACTGATATTCTATTCAACAGATGTCATTTTTCCCCCAGTTTATGTTTCAGTTAGACATTAGCAATTCTTCAGGAAAGATGACCTTAAGGTTCTCTGACTTCTAAAAGAAAGTAACCTCTATCAGCATCAGGCCTAGACTTACTAGGTATTAATAACTGTTAAGATTATCTTCTAAGAAAATTGCTGCCACCTACTGATTAGAATGAAAAACAAACCTGCCACCCCCAACTCCTCTGGCAATCATGGAGCCTGCATGTGTCTGCTGCGCTAGATCCCCTGCATATATGTTGTGTTTTCTTTTCTTTCTTTCAGTTTGAGGATTTTGTTGAATTCCTAACAGTGGGAGTGGGGCTGTCTCCAGTGCTTTTACCTGTTCTTTGGACCCTTTTCCTCCTACCAGGTTGCCTTTGCCCAGCCTTGATATGAGGGTTTGTGCCTAGTTTTGTTGTATGTCTATTTCAGGAGATATCCTTGAGAGGTCTACTCTTCTCGGAAACGGAGGAGGGCTGGATTGATGAGAGGAGAGGGTAGAGGGATTGAGAACTTCAGTCTGGATATATTAAAGACAAAAAGTAAAAATAAAGAATAATAATAGTAAATAGAGTCCTTGAAGAGTTCATATTTTACACTATAACTTATTGTTCGTTCTTGAATTTTGTTTCTTTGGGAGTTATTTTTCTTCTTAGAAGAAACATTGTTGTTTTAGTTTGATGTTAGGTTAAATTCAGAAACACACACACAAAACTAAGAACTTTCTTTTCCTGTTATCACTGGCAAACAGTGAGAATAGGTATAAAGCAGACTTGTTTCTTTCAATGTTTTAATAATATTAAATATATTCATATAGATATATCATATATTCATGTTATATAGTAGAAATAGATGTAGATGACAGAAGAAAGCAGTAATATATAGTGCTCACATGATCAGATCACAGGCTTTGGAAGAACTTTAGCATCAGACAGATGTACACATGATCACCACTTTGTCATTCATTCAACAACTATAAACAACAGATCCTCATTGTATGTCTAGGATTGTGCTGTGTGGAAATGGAAAAGGGATAAATTTACCAAAACCTCCACATCAAGACACTCCCACCCTAGCAAAGCAGAAAGACAGTCAATCAGGAAGTACACATAAGGTCACTTCCGATATGTAATAGTAATGGCCTTGAGAGGAAAGAAAATCTGACTAAGAAACACGGATTAATGGCGAATCTCCTTTGAATATTAAGCATCTAAGCAAGTTTGGAGTGGGTGGCATCTAGTATGTTCTCTATCACTAGAGGTACTTTCTCTCTGAATGTTTCTAAAAGTTACTTTATTTTTGTCAGGAAACTGTGATGAAAGTAAGTGAGTAACAAAAACCCCAATTAGTCAAAGAACACTGTTGTTCCTCTAATGGATATTGTGCCTCTTGAAACTGCTAATTTTTTTTAAGACTGTTTGAATACAACATGGTTTTCTGTAAGACAAACAATTTGAATGAAGTACATCCCTGTAATTTTATGGTGTCCCTCACTGATCCTAGATGACTAAGTCTTTTCCACAGCAGTGAAATGCCAAGCCTATTTTCTCCACTGGAAAAATTCCTGCATCAAGAAGTGAACTATACCACTGTGGGTGCTGCCTTTGAATGGGAGCTCCTGTGTGTGTCTATAACAATATGTGGTGAGTGTTACATTCTCTCACAGCCTCATGCATGATGCACTCTGATTTTCATCCCCATTCCTTCTTCCTTCAAAGGATGCTATTCTTCTAGGAAAAGGCAAACCACTAAGATCAACAAGAAAAAAGCCAGCTCACTCTCAAAGCTGCCTCTCCTCTTTGTTCTCCTGACCCTGACTTGCCAGCTCACTTTCCAGTTTGCCAGTTCCCCTTGGTCCGTGCAGAGGTCAGCCTCCTTTCCTCTTCCTCTAGCCTGAACTTTTTTTTTAACTAAAAGCTTGGGCTGTTCTAGCTCCACTGCCACCTAATATTCAATACACCTCGATCCTGAGTCAGAAATCCAATAGAAACAGGCTGTAAATGAAGAAGCACTATCCAAAGCATTTATTTCATATCTTCTTACAGCTCAGACAGGTGAGGGGGAACAAAGGTAATTAGTTACTTTTAGAAGTAGAAATGGAAGCTTGGAAGTTAAAAGCACTACAGAAGTCACACAGTATGTCAGTGCTGAACATACCATTACTTCTAAAGCAACTGAAGAACTTCTAAACCCAGGTGTATTTCCATGCATGTGAATTGAAGGAGCTGGCTTTTTTCTTGTTGATCTTAGTGGTTTGCCTTTTCCTAGTCAAACATTCTCATGTAGAAAACTATGCTATAGTCATTGGTAGGAGTGAGGAAGCAATATGTCTAGTGGCTAAGAGCTTTAATGCCAAACATGGATTCCCAAGATGATGAAAAATAAGACTGTTATTTGGTTAGCTGTATAACTTGACAAATGACTTCATCTATACATGTGTGTTTTAATCTTTAAACTCAGAGAAATAATAGTAGCTTATTGTATTATAGTAATGATTATATGAGTAAGTTATTCACACTTATTTATACAAGTCTTTGGTACACAGTAAGTACTCAATAAATATTCTCTATTACTAGTGGTAATACTAATAATATTTAATATTAATATTTTCACTGTTGGACTCACTAATTAGGTCAAGGCCAATTTCATATTAAGAAGTAATTTCTGTCCTATCCCAGTCAGGTCCTTCATATATTGTGCCAGGGCTCAACTGGTTGAGTTCCCTGATCTTGGCCTCGATGCATCTTCCCTACTCCCCGTTTCTAGCCCACATTCTCTACCCAGTGCCTCAGCCTAGTACATACACACAATGTCATGCCATTCAGCTATAAAGAAAAATGAGACTGTAAAATTTGCAAGTAAACAGACTTTGGGGAAATAGAAAATATGGGTGAGTTAACCTCAGAAAAACAAATGCCAAATGTTCTTTCTCATCTGTGGTTCCTAGCTGTAAATCTTCAGATGTACTTATATGGCCTGGTACAACCGCAAAAAAAATTAGGAAAGTAATAATGGGATCATGGCATTTGAGAGACCACTAGAGAAGGTGAACAGAAGGATGTAAGTCATTTGGAAAGGAGTTTGGGTGAAATGGGGAGGAAGTTTTAATTGGGTTTGGAAAGAGAAAATACAGAAAGAGATGGGAAAGGAAGGGTAAAATAGCATTAATGGTGCCTGAAAAAAAACATACAAAATCATATTATTTATTTGCCTAAATAACATTATAATACGTTAATTCTATGTATATTTATATACATATATAGTTCAAGTGAAGTTATCCTGCCTGGATTGAAAATATTCCATTCAAAGAGCCAGAGACTAACAACAACCAATACTACCAGGCATATGTTGTTGGTCAGGGGAGTCCAAGAGACTCCTCAAACAATGTAGGCCATTGTTATTGTGCTTGGCTGGCCATCAGAAGTTGAAAGTAATTCCCTATTGCTGTAGACAGCATACGCTTCAGTCATGAGTCCTGGAGGACTGTGAGTTGGACCTGCCCTGAAAGTCTCTGATCTGAAGACTACCTTTCATAGTTAGTACAAGGTATCCAAGGAAGGAATACAACCAATATTCCACCCCAGATGGCAATATCTATGAACAAAAACAATGACCAGTATGGTTAACCCTAAAGGTGTGATAGGTGCACTCATATCTTGGTGGTGACTAGCAGTACTCTAAATTGGACTTAAGGACCACTCAACAGGAGGGACATAATGCCTGGTAGTAGCCACCTAGACAACCACTGAGGGCTATAGAGGTCACGTACCGTAGAGGAAAACCCACTTCTCCATTTTTCTTGAGCCAGCATATTTTCTAACTGCATTATAAATATCTAGCCTCATACCCATATGTAAAAGTAGCTCTCACCCTTCATCCAAAAAAAATCTTTGGAACAGAAGGAGTCGATCACAGAAACTCACAACTGGTCAAAATATACACAACAAGTGACTGTGTGGTGGCAAGACCTCACTGATACATCTACAACCCTGCTCCTCCATGTATGGCTCAGGGAACATTCTAGAAGAGTAGGCAGAAATACTGTTAAGAGCCAGAAAAAAAGGAAGTCTGCTGGGAAATTGCATCTCCTAGAAACATCAAGAAGCTACACCCATGAATCCTCAAGAACATTGGTCAGTCCTGATTCATGTACATACAACTAGCACTAAACAGACGAAACAAATTGTATTTCTATATTAGACATAATATATTCATGTATAGGAATGGAATATGTATGTATATAAATACATACATACATACACAAAAAAACTAAAGAAAAAGAGGGTGTGATTTTGAGAGATATCAAGGGAAGATAGATGAGAGGGGTCAGAGGGAGGCAAGGGAAGGGGGAAATGATGTAATTGTATTTTAATTTGAAAACAAAGAAAAAGGAAATCATTTCTGTTCTTGGTGCAAGTTATCTTAGCTCACCAGGGGTTAGCCACAGTTGATGGTCTTTGTTGACTCATGAACATGCCGGTAGTTGTCCTGGCTATATCAGTAATTCTCCATGGAAGGGTTAGCAGTCTATAGTCAGAGCTATGAGCAATATAGCAAAATACAATGAAGATTGCTGCTGACCTAACAGTAGTTCTCTACTGAATGTGAATTGGAGGATGGCTCTGACCTGATGATCACTATATGATGCTTCACAGAAAAGCTCTTTCAAACCATACTAAGCAGGTATCAAATAAGCTATGAGCTGGAAATCATCCCCACATATTCTGGCCATCAGGCCATTACATATTATGTCTACCTGATAACTGAATTTCTGAGTACTCACAAGCAAGGTCATAGTATTCACTTTCAGCATACTACATATAAAGCCAGGCAACCCAAAACAGCACCTTCACTTCAAACTTGTAAGAGACTTAGGTTACAAGAATATGCACCCCCCAGCCCTGCCCCAGTCCCAGGGTTATGAATGGCCCATGGTGAACTGAAATCCCAGATCTCCAAAAAAAATCCCTGAGCTTCAGACTGCTTCATACTCTCCTTCCCAGTAAGAAAACATTCAACATTCCTTTCAGGAGGAAAGTATTTGCTATGTATTACTGGGATGGAAATGTGTCTTTGTGGTACATGAACTTCCAAAGGGAATTGCAGCTGCAGTACGTCGAGAGAAACATCTGCAAGAAATTTTCTCTGTGGGAGCTAAAAAAAAAAAGTCTTTACGGCATCCTCCCCAAAGGGAAATTCCTGTAACCTTTTTCTGACAGGCAAGTAATAAGTATTCACACAGGAGCATATTGCTTATATTCCCCTGACAGGCAAGAACTATTTTTTTTTTACTCTGGCAAAAAATATGGAGGCTAAACTGCAGGTATATTTCTTGTCCTGATCCAGGTGCAAGATTTCATTGCTTGAGTGAAGCCAAAGGCAAAGAGTCAATAAAGGACTCAAAACCTATAATAGGAGAAAAAAGTGCATCTTAAAGTGAAGACAAAAGACAGGTCTTCAGGGATCCTACCTGCCTAAGCTGGTTTCAGTCTGCAGAACACAGACAAGCCGTTAGATGCTGTTTAGCTTCTCTCAAAACAGAGATGTGCTTATTAAGAGTGATAGTCTCCTTCCAGGAGTGCGCTAGGAAATGGCATTGCTGATTTGAAGGTGGCAGCCTTTCCTCTCTTTGTACATTCACTCACCTCCCCATACATTGTCTTGTAAGGTAGTTAGCTAATACTGATAAGTAAGAGTTAGGTGAGATTGATATATCAGCTACAAAAAGTAAATAGCAACCAGCTCCATCATATAACTTTATATAATAATTTATGAAAATATTCAAACTTCCTGTATTTTATAAAACAGCATTTGAGCAGGAGACAAATACTGTGAGTCTACCACAGATCATAACAAATATCCAACCATGAGCAGCATTATCTTGGGATCTGTTTTTTGTAGGATTATATTTTTATTTAAAATAACCTACATATCAATAATTAATATTTTGCTGTTGTTGAGATCTACAGGTATATCAATAGTGATAATATTAATAATATCTTTAGTGCTAGAATTGAACTTATGGTATCATGCATGCCAGGCAAGCACTCTGCCACTGAGCTTCATTTCCAGTATAATAATATTAATAATTAGCCTTAAGAACTGAATGGAAAAGTTTATTTTCAGAATAAGTCAACGTTATTGCTGTCAATTCTCCCTAGCAATGGTAGCCATGAGGAATCAGAGGATGTTTTGGAAGAAGAAAATTTGTCAGTAAAAAATTGATAGCCATTAGTCAGAAACTATACTTTTCTCTTCAATTACAAATGACTGCACCTACTGTCTTAGATAATCCTTGAAGCGATACCTGGTTATATCTGAATTGTTTAGTTAGGCACTGCCTTGTTTTCTTGTTTGTGGAAATAATGGAATCGCTTTAGTTGCAGTCCAAATGATTGCAGGCTGGCTTCAGCAAATTCGCCAAAAATACCAAGGAGACAGGCAGTGAATAGCATTAAATATTTGTATACTGAGTTAGTAAGGCAATGCGGGTTTGCCATCAATGAGCAATATTGTGTCTTTCCTTTCCCAGTGCCATGGCTTGGTATGGGATTCTGTTAGTTCTCTGCTGTGAGTTTCTGCAAAGATGTGACTTCACCTGTTCATATCCCAGTTTTCAACTCTTTGTCTTGGTTTTCAGTCTTAAGTTTCTCATTCTTAATTCTCTATTCTTTTCTGTACATTCCAAATTTCATACCTTACTTGAATTCTTGTGATTCTCCACTATTTCTGGTTCTGTGTGCAATATTTCCTTTCTATGGGTTCTAATGACAGGGTCCAGGGTTCATTTTCTTCATGTTTTCAGAGGATTAACTTGGACCCAGAGATTCCAATGATTCTCTTCTCCTCCATCATCAGCAGATGATGCCCCACATTCACTCAGATTTTGCCACCCTAAATGTCATATTATCAATGTTTTATCTGTTTATGTTTATTATCTATTCTATGTGTGTGTGTGTGTTTGCCAACATGTATGTGAGTGTAACACATGCATTCCTATGTCCTGTAGGGCAGAAGAGGGTATTAGATTCCTTGGGACTGGAGTTAGAGGTGTTGCTTTTTTTCCTTACAGGAAACTTCATTGGAGACAATGTTACAATCTTTAAATAGTTACTCTAATATTGAAATTACTAAGCATCCTTTCAGGACTGGGAGAGATCCTTGTCGTCTCGGAGGCAGGAGAGTGACTTCCAGATCCAATCTTTAACAGGCTCTAATAGTAGGACAGGTCAGATAACAAACCTTCCAAAGGTTAGAAGTCAGCAGTATTTTGCTGCATGATCCTTGAGAAGCAGATGGCAAAATGTGAGAACATACTGCCAGGCAAGATGACTAGGAAATATACAAGGCCAGGTGACACCTGGCCCACTTGAATGAAGGTTATACTTCTATACTACAAGATGATTAAGAAGTATTAGTGACAATTTTTCTGAAATAAAATACATACAATACTCCTACTACAAGAAAGAGCTAATTTTGAAAATTCAAATGGCAAGACCTTCACAAGTTTTCAAGTCTGCTGCTGATGTCTTTAGAGCTCTCTGCTCCCTTCTATTGAGGAAGGGCTGGAGCATCATTATGCCAGGGCTGGTTTTTACCAAGTGCTTGAGGAGGCACTTGAGTTTAATTGCAACCAGCCAACCTACTTCCCAGGAGTGGCAAGGCAGGTGTTGAGCTGGGGAAAGGCAGGATGTGGGCAGGAGATGAATTCAGTCCTTGCCAGTGCATTCTAATGTGCTTTCAGCTACCCTGGCCTTAGCCAATAAAGCTTAAATGGGGCTGAAGTAACTGAGCTCCCCTGTTTCAGTGAAATGTTTGTTTTCACAGCCTTTATTTCTTGGCAATAAGGGTAAAGAAATGTCTATCTAGGGGGCCTGATTATTAAACAACACATAGAAGTATACAAACCACATCTTGGAAATATTAGTATGCTTTATAAGACAATATAGTGGTAAACTTTATAAAGGTACAGTGGAAATATATTAGGTCAGGGAGGTGGTGAATGAAAAAAATCCAAGCGAAGATGATGATCATGTCAGAAATACTCTGCCTCCATCGTGCTGGTTCCTACAATGTTAAGATAAACTGAAATCTGTAACAGAAAACCTCTGACATCTCAATATCTTAAAATGCAAGTCTTAAGCACAAAACCAATATGAATATCCTTGTGGGTCAGAGGAGTCGGTCATCCAGGCATTCATTCTGCTTGATCTTTCGTCATGTTTACTACACTGATGCAAAAGTCACTCTGAGCATCAATATCTAGCCAGTAGTCAGGAGAAACAATAGAAAGGCACAAGGAATGATTTTATAAATATAGACATAAAAGTGACACAATTTCCATCTATATTCTATTTCATGTCTCACATGGCCATGAATCATTTTTTGGATGCCCAGAAATATACAGTCGATGTGCTTAGGATTAAAAGAAAAGTATTTGTGGTGCTGGGGAGATGGCCCAATGGGTAGGAGTGCTTGATGCCCAAGGATAAAGACTGGAGTTTGAATCCCCAGTGGCCACCCAAAAAGTTGGGCATGGTCATATGTGCCCATAACCCCAGAACTTAAAGTGGCAGAAGACAACGGGAAGCATATGAGGGTCACAAGACGTACTGGCCAGTCAGCTTTCATAAAGGGGTGCTTGCTCCAGGTTCAGTGGAGACCTTGTGCCAAGAAACTAAGGACACTGTAAGTCTCTTTCTTTGTCCCCCCCTCACATGTAAGCACAGGAATGTAGTTATGAATGCATGCACACTGTACACACACACACACACACACACACACACACAGAGAGAGAGAGAGAGAGAGAGAGAGAGAGAGAGAGAGAGAGAGAGCACAGCACATACCACACATACAAAATGTTTAGAAAGAAGACTAAGGAAACAGGCAATACTTGTAACATTTCATTGTTAACCCCTCCCTCTTGCACTTGTCTCAGAAACTCTTCTCCTAAGTCTTTCTGCCTTGAGGACTCCAATTGGACCTCAAGGCTTAGTTCATCTCTAGCCTCTGTGTTTCCCATTTCATTTTCAAAGATATTCATAGCCTCCTGCTTCTCAAAGTACGGATCAGGAAGCTCCAGTAGCTGAAGCATTTCATTTGCTTGATAAAACTCATATTACTGGACAGCACTGTCACATTACAGAATGAGGCTTTCTGCATGTCCGAAATTGGTATGTTTGTCTCAAGTAATTCTGAAGTACATGTGAATGTGATTGCTGACCTGGAAGGCTTGTAGTTTGTGCTCTTGTTTAGGCAAGATCCATAACTCTTCTCTAACTAAGAACACTGAGCACTTTCCAGAGACAGTCCCTGTGATGGTCTCGCCACTCTAGAGTCACAGAATGACAGCATGCTTGTCCCCACACTTATCTGAAACAGGGAAATGGGGTTTCAAAGAAGGGTGAAGGGAAGAATGTTTAGCCCTTCAACATGATCACGATCAAAATCTCTTCAGACTGGTGGTCACTTGCTTAGGGGTCAATAGAAACAGGAATTTCACAAGTACCACTTGAATTAATGCTATCTTTTCTTTTGTATCAGGAACCGTGCTAGTTTATCTAAATGTCCATCGTGAGAATCCAGGCACACAATGACTCCCATTTACTATCTCCATTGATCCCCAAAGAGGACAAAGAGATCAAATCACTTGGCCAAAGTCACAGGGCTAGGCTAAGAGGAATTTGAACAAGTAACCAATTGACTCCAGAGCATAAACAATACTATACCATAACTGCTAAAAGACTACCACTTAAATCATTAGAGGACTTTCCAGGTGTCTATTTAGTCATAATGTTGTCTGCCAATGAGCACAAACTTCTTAAAGACAGAAACTACATGTAATCTGAATATAGGAATTAGAAAAATGATATTATAATGTTCCCTCTGGCACAAGACACTAGGAGGCAGGATGATGTCTAGAAAAATGTGAGATTTCAAATGTTGAAGAGAAGAGTTTGTGTAAAGGACATGAAAGAGGAAAGGCTACAGATGCTATATCTAGAGGCAGATTAATGGAAAGATAGCATAGACTTCTGAAAGAGCATGGAGAATAGCTACAAAACTAGAGACTGAGTGTTGTCATAGTATAAACATTTAATATGTGAAAAGCAAGGTAGAAGAAAATGGAATAGAGTTGCCATCACATGAATGCTTTTAAATGGGAAAGACTTGAACCTACATTACCAAAGATGGACCAACCACTTCAAAATCATCCTTAAAGCCTCAGTGAATCAAGTTCTGAAAATTTTCACCAGCTCCACAATGGGAATGTTATTGCATTTGCTCCTCAGATATGTCTTCTGTTGCTTCAAGAACTTGTTTTAATACTAAAGTGACTTGATAACAGTCCTCACTGTGTTTATACATTAAGACATTGGTACTGGATGGGTAATGTTCTTTTTTTTTTTTTTTCCATTTTTTATTAGGTATTTAGCTCATTTACATTTCCAATGCTATACCAAAAGTCCCCCTTACCCACCCACCCCCACTCCCCTACCCACCCACTCCCCCCCTTTGGCCCTGGCGTTCCCCTGTACCGGGGCACACAAAGTCTGCGTGTCCAATGGGCCTCTCTTTCCAGTGATGGCCGACTAGGCCATCTTTTGATACATATGCAGCTAGAGTCAAGAGCTCAGGGGTACTGGTTAGTTCATAATGTTGTTCCACCTATAGGGTTGAAGATCCCTTTAGCTCCTTGGGTACTTTCTCTAGCTCCTCCATTGGGAGCCCTGTGATCCATCCATTAGCTGACTGTGAGCATCCACTTCTGTGTTTGCTAGGCCCCGGCATAGTCTCACAAGAGACAGCTACATCTGGGTCCTTTCAGTAAAATCTTGCTAGTGTATGCAATGGTGTCAGCATTTGGAAGCTGATTATGGGGTGGATCCCTGGATATGGCAGTCTCTACATGGTCCATCCTTTCATCTCAGCTCCATACTTTGTTTCTGTAACTCCTTCCATGGGTGTTTTGTTCCCACTTCTAAGGAGGGGCATAGTGTCCACACTTCAGTCTTCATTTTTCTTGAGTTTCATGTGTTTAGGAAATTGTATCTTATATCGTGGGTATCCTAGGTTTTGGGCTAGTATCCACTTATCAGTGAGTACATATTGTTTGAGTTCCTTTGTGATTGTGTTACCTCACTCAGGATGATGCTCTCCAGGTCCATCCATTTGGCTAGGAATTTCATAAATTCATTCTTTTTAATAGCTGAGTAGTACTCCATTGTGTAGATGTACCACATTTTCTGTATCCATTCCTCTGTTGAGGGGCATCTGGGTTCTTTCCAGTTTCTGGCTATTATAAATAAGGCTGCTATGAACATAGTGGAGCATGTGTCCTTCTTACCACTTGGGGCTTCTTCTGGATATATGCCCAGGAGAGGTATTGCTGGATCCTCCGGTAGTACTATGTCCAATTTTCTGAGGAACCGCCAGACTGATTTCCAGAGTGGTTGTACAAGCCTGCAATCCCACCAACAATGGAGGAGTGTTCCTCTTTCTCCACATCCTCGCCAGCATCTGCTGTCACCTGAATTTTTGATCTTAGCCATTCTCACTGGTGTGAGGTGGAATCTCAGGGTTGTTTTGATTTGCATTTCCCTGATGATTAAGGATGTTGAACATTTTTTCAGGTGCTTCTCTGCCATTCGGTATTCCTCAGGTGAGAATTCTTTGTTCAGTTCTGAGCCCCATTTTTTAAGGGGGTTATTTGATTTTCTGAGGTCCACCTTCTTGAGTTCTTTATATATGTTGGATATTAGTCCCCTATCTGATTTAGGATAGGTAAAGATCCTTTCCCAGTCTGTTGGTGGTCTTTTTGTCTTATAGACAGTGTCTTTTGCCTTGCAGAAACTTTGGAGTTTCATTAGGTCCCATTTGTCAATTCTCGATCTTACAGCACAAGCCATTGCTGTTCTGTTCAGGAATTTTTCCCCTGTGCCCATATCTTCAAGGCTTTTCCCCACTTTCTCCTCTATAAGTTTCAGTGTCTCTGGTTTTATGTGAAGTTCCTTGATCCACTTAGATTTGACCTTAGTACAAGGAGATAAGTATGGATCGATTCGCATTCTTCTACATGATAACAACCAGTTGTGCCAGCACCAATTGTTGAAAATGCTGTCTTTCTTCCACTGGATGGTTTTGGCTCCCTTGTCGAAGATCAAGTGACCATAGGTGTGTGGGTTCATTTCTGGGTCTTCAATTCTATTCCATTGGTCCACTTGTCTGTCTCTATACCAGTACCATGCAGTTTTTATCACAATTGCTCTGTAGTAAAGCTTTAGGTCAGGCATGGTGATTCCACCAGAGGTTCTTTTATCCTTGAGAAGAGTTTTTGCTATCCTCGGTTTTTTGTTATTCCAGATGAATTTGCAAATTGCTCCTTCTAATTCGTTGAAGAATTGAGTTGGAATTTTAATGGGGATTGCATTGAATCTGTAGATTGCTTTTGGCAAGATAGCCATTTTTACAATGTTGGTCCTGCCAATCCATGAGCATGGGAGATCTTTCCATCTTCTGAGATCTTCTTTAATTTCTTTCTTCAGGGACTTGAAGTTTTTATCATACAGATCTTTCACTTCCTTCGTTAGAGTCACGCCGAGATATTTTATATTATTTGTGGCTATTGAGAAGGGTGTTGTTTCCCTAATTTCTTTCTCAGCCTGTTTATTCTTTGTGTAGAGAAAGGCCATTGACTTGTTTGAGTTAATTTTATATCCAGCTACTTCACCGAAGCTGTTTATCAGGTTTAGGAGTTCTCTGTTGGAATTTTTAGGGTCACTTATATATACTATCATATCATCTGCAAAAAGTGATATTTTGACTTCCTCTTTTCCAATTTGTATCCCCTTGATCTCCTTTTGTTGTCGAATTGCTCTGGCTAATACTTCAAGTACTATGTTGAAAAGGTAGGGAGAAAGTGGGCAGCCTTGTCTAGTCCCTGATTTTAGTGGGATTGCTTCCAGCTTCTCTCCATTTACTTTGATGTTGGCTACTGGTTTGCTGTAGATTGCTTTTATCATGTTTAGGTATTGGCCTTGAATTCCTGATCTTTCCAGAACTTTTATCATGAATGGGTGTTGGATCTTGTCAAATGCTTTTTCTGCATCTAACGAGATTATCATGTGGTTTTTGTCTTTGAGTTTGTTTATATAATGGATTACATTGATGGATTTTCGTATATTAAACCATCCCTGCATCCCTGGAATAAAACCTACTTGGTCAGGATGGATGATTGCTTTAATGTGTTCTTGGATTCGGTTAGCGAGAATTTTATTAAGAATTTTTGCATCGATGTTCATAAGAGAAATTGGTCTGAAGTTCTCTATCTTTGTTGGATCTTTCTGTGGTTTAGGTATCAGAGTAATAGTGGCTTCATAAAATGAGTTGGGTAGAATACCTTCTACTTCTATCTTGTGAAAAAGTTTGTGCAGAACTGGAGTTAGATCTTCTTTGAAGGTCTGATAGAACTCTGCACTAAACCCGTCTGGTCCTGGGCTTTTTTTGGCTGGGAGACTATTAATAACTGCTTCTATTTCTTTAGGGGATATGGGACTGTTTAGAAGGTCAACTTGATCCTGATTCAACTTTGGTACCTGGTATCTGTCCAGAAATTTGTCCATTTCGTCCAGGTTTTCCAGTTTTGTTGAGTATAGCCTTTTGTAGAAGGATCTGATGGTGTTTTGGATTTCTTCAGGATCTGTTGTTATGTCTCCCTTTTCATTTCTGATTTTGTTAATTAGGATTTTGTCCCTGTGCCCTTTAGTGAGTCTAGCTAAGGGTTTATCTATCTTGTTGATTTTCTCAAAGAACCAACTCCTCGTTTGGTTAATTCTTTGAATAGTTCTTCTTGTTTCCACTTGGTTGATTTCACCCCTGAGTTTGATTATTTCCTGCCGTCTACTCCTCTTGGGTGAATTTGCTTCCTTTTTTTCTAGAGCTTTTAGATGTGTTGTCAAGCTGCTAGTATGTGCTCTCTCCCGTTTTTTCTTGAAGGCACTCATAGCTATGAGTTTCCGTCTTAGAAATGCTTTCATTGTGTCCCAAAGGTTTGGGTACGTTGTGGCTTCATTTTCATTAAACTCTAAAAAGTCTTTAATTTCTTTCTTTATTCCTTCCTTGACCAAGGTATCATTGAGAAGAGTGTTGTTCAGTTTCCATGTGAATGTTGGCTTTCTGTTATTTATTTTGTTATTGAAGATCAGCCTTAGTGCATGGTGATCTGATAGGATACATGGGACAATTTCAATATTTTTGAATCTGTTGAGGCCTGATTTGTGACCTATTATGTGGTCAATTTTGGAGAAGGTACCATGAGGTGCTGAGAAGAAGGTATATCCTTTTGTTTTAGGATAAAATGTTCTGTAGATATCTGTCAGATCCATTTGTTTCATCACTTCTGTTAGTTTCAGTGTGTCCCTGTTTAGTTTCTGTTTCCATGATCTGTCCATTGGTGAAAGTGGTGTGTTGAAGTCTCCCACTATTATTGTGTGAGGCACAATGTGTGCTTTGAGCTTTACTAAAGTTTCTTTAGTGAATGTGGCTGCTCTTGTATTTGGAGCATAGATATTCAGAATTGAGAGTTCCTCTTGGAGGATTTTACCTTTGATGAGAATGAAGTGTCCCTCCTTGTCTTTTTTGATGACTTTGGGTTGGAAGTCAATCTTATCAGATATTAGGATGGCTACTCCTGCTTGTTTCTTCATACCATTTGCTTGGAAAATTGTTTTCCAGCCTTTCATTCTGAGGTAGTGTCTATCTTTTTCTCTGAGATGAGTTTCCTGTAAGCAGCAAAATGTTGGGTCTTGTTTGTGTAGCCAGTTTGTTAGTCTATGTCTTTTTACTGGCGAGTTGAGACCATTGATGTTAAGAGATATTAAGGAAAAGTAATTGTTGCTTCCTGTTATTTTAGTTGTTAAAGGTGGCATTCTGTTCTTGTGGCTGTCTTCTTTTAGGTTTGTTGAGGGATTACCTTCTTGTTTTTTCTAGGGCGTTGTTCCCATTCTTGTATTGGTTTTTTTCTGTTATTATCCTTTGAAGGGCTGGATTCGTGGAGAGATAATGCGTGAATTTGGTTTTGTCGTGGAATACTTTGGTTTCTCCCTCTATGATAATTGAGAGTTTGGCTGGGTATAGTAGCCTGGGCTGCAGTTTGTGTTCTCTTAGTGTCTGTATAACATCTGTCCAGGCTCTTCTGGCTTTCATAGTCTCTGGTGAAAAATCTGGTGTAATTCTGATAGGCTTGCCTTTATATGTTACTTGACCTTTTTCCCTTACTGCTTTTAGTATTCTATCTTTATTTAGTGCATTTGGTGTTCTGATTATTATGTGTCGGGAGGAATTTCTTTTCTGGTCCAGTCTATTTGGAGTTCTGTAGGCTTCTTGTATGTTCATATGCATCTCATTCTTTAGATTTGGGAAGTTTTCTTCAATAATTTTGTTGAAGATGTTTGCTGGACCTTTGAGTTGAAAATCTTCATTCTCATCCACTCCTATTATCCGTACGTTTGGTCTTCTTATTGTGTCCTGGATTTCCTGGATATTTTGAGTTAGGATCTTTTTGCATTTTCCATTTTCTTTGATTGTTGTGCCGATGTTCTCTATGGAATCTTCTGCACCTGAGATTCTCTCTTCCATCTCTTGTATTCTGTTGCTGATGCTCAAATCTATGGTTCCAGATTTCTTTCCTAGGGTTTCTATCTCTAGTGTTGCCTCGCTTTGAGTTTTCTTTATTGTGTCTACTTCCCTTTTTAGGTCTAGTATGGTTTTGTTCATTTCCATCACCTGTTTGTATGTTTTTTCCTCTTTTTCTGTAAGGACTTCTACCTGTTTGATTGTGTTTTCCTGTTTTTCTTTAAGGACTTGTAACTCTTTAGCAGTGTTCTCCTGTATTTCTTTAAGTGATTTATTAAAGTCCTTCTTGATGTCCTCTACCATCATCATGAGATATGCTTTTAAATCTAGGTCTAGGTTCTCAGGTGTGTTGGGGTTCCCTGGACTGGGCGAAGTGGGTGTGCTGGGTTCTGGTGATGGTGAGTGGTCTTGGTTCCTGTTAGTAAGATTCCTCCGTTTACCTTTCGCCATCTGGTAATCTCTGGAGTTAGTAGTTATAGTTGACTCTGTTTAGAGATTGTTCTTCTGGTGATTCTGTTACCGTCTATCAGCAGACCTGGGAGACAGATTCTCTCCTCTGAGTTTCAGTGCTCAGAGCACTCTCTGCTGGCAAGCTCTCTTACAGGGAAGGTGCGCAGATATCTTGTATTTGGACCTCTTCCTGGCCGAAGAAGAAGGCCCAAAACAGGACCTTTCTCAGACACTGTGTTGCTTTGGCAGTTCCCAGGTGGTACAGACTCTCACCTAAGCAGACTAAATTCCTAAGTTCCTTGGAGTCCCGGGACCAAGATGGCGACCGCTGCTGCTGTGGCTTAGGCCGCCTCCCCAGCCGGGTGGGCACCTGTCCTCCGGTCCGGAAGGTGGCCGGCTGTCCCCGGCCCACACAGGGTGCTGCCTCAGCGCCTCTGTGCTTCTGCCTGTTCCAGAAGCTGTCAGGTTCTCTGGCGCACCCTCTCACCTGTTCAGACTAATTTCCTAAGTTCGGCGGGTCCCGGACCAAGATGGCGACCGCTGCTGCTGTGGCTTAGGCCGCCTCCCCAGCCGGGCGGGCACCTGTCCTCTGGTCCGGACGGTGGCTGGCTGTCCCCGGCCCACAAAGGGTGCTGCCTCAGTGCCTCTGTGCTTCCGCCTGTTCCAGAAGCTGTCAGGTTCTCTGGCGCACCCTCTCACCTGTTCAGACTAATTTCCTAAGTTCGGCGGGTCCCGGACCAAGATGGCGACCGCTGCTGCTGTGGCTTAGGTCGCCTCCCCAGCCGGGCGGGCACCTGTCCTCCGGTCCGGAAGGTGGCCGGCTGTCCCCGGCCCACACAGGGTGCTGCCTCAGCCCCTCTGTGCTTCTGCCTGTTCCAGAGGCTGTCAGGTTCTCTGGCGCACCCTCTCACCTGTTCAGACTAATTTCCTAAGTTCGGCGGGTCCCGGACCAAGATGGCGACCGCTGCTGCTGTGGCTTAGGCCGCCTCCCCAGCCAGGCGGGCACCTGTCCTCCGGTCTGGACGGTGGCTGGCTGTCTCCGGCCCACAAAGGGTGCTGCCTCAGCGCCTCTGTGCTTCCGCCTGTTCCAGAAGCTGTCAGGTTCTCTGGCGCACCCTCTCACCTGTTCAGACTAATTTCCTAAGTTCGGCGGGTCCCGGACCAAGATGGGTAATGTTCTTAGCCCACAGTGCAAGGATGATTTAAGGGAAAGATCAAGTTCCCAGTAATGAAATAAAATACTATTTAAATGAAATCAACTGACTGTTTAAAAAACTATAAAGGAAGCTTGTGAATGTGTCTTATTTTATTAAAGTCCTTACTATCCTAATAAATTGATACAGAAGTAAATCAGGAACAAAGATATTTATTGATTTTCCATTCCTTTCCAAGCAAGATAGAGCAGGTTTTTATGTAAAAATTCCTTATACTAGTTGTCAGATTACATTTTTCCAGCATCCTTGATCCCAATTCATCTTATAAAAATTACAAAAAATTCACAAAAGTACTTATTCTACTTTTCCCTCACCAGTGAATGCAAAATGTTAGAAGACTAAGCTTTAAAAAACACTTATGCCTCCAATTCCTTATTTGAACAGATAACAACTTAATGAGTTCAAACAATTGCTCTGGTGGCAAATGATATTAGACTCATCGCAGTCATTCTCACCAGAAAGATCAGTTGGAGTTAAAGATAAACAGTCCCAAATAAAATGTCTCACTCCCTTTTACGTTTTCAGTGACAATCATCATCACTCTGTGTGTGTGTGTGTGTGTGTGTGTGTGTGTGTGTGTGTGTGTGTGTAGAAAGAGAGAGGGGGCAGGCTCAGACAGCACAACAGTGAAAGAAACAGAAAGAGAACATTTTCTATGACATCAAATGTATGTGTTTTGTCACAGCCGTGTGTCTGCAAGGCCTTATGTACAACCAGAATACCAAAGAAGGGCAAGCCACTAACCGCTTACTGAACAGTTGGATATCAAATTTACATTAGACACAAAGTGTCACAGACTAGAAGCTCATCAGGTCCATTTCTTTCCATCCAAGTTGCATAGCTTGAGTGTATTTCTGAAAGCAAAGGCAGGCAGGAAGTTATTAGCCATACTACACATCCCACAACCCCAGCCAGCATAGAATGGACATAGGCAGTTTCCAGTTCTGGTAGAAACTAGGAATTAAGTGTAGTCATTATGATTTGAAACACAATATAGTGAAACTTGGTGCTGAGCAGGGCAGAGCCCCACAGCCTTCATCTCCAGGCTAGACTAAGTCACTGAAACTGTATTAGCCAGAGAGCAAAGGGATTGTCTCTACCTCTCCTCCTCCAAGCTCCACCTATAAGCACAGAGCAAAACTCTCTCCACCTGCTAGGAAGCAGAGTATAAAACCCAGAACAGGAATATCTAACATCCCAGTGTTATATAACTACTTTGTGAGACTTGGCAATGGGAGAAACAGAAGCCTCTATTTACAAGCTACAGCTCTTAGAAGAAAGATACAGATTGGCCTCAATATCACCTACAGACCTATGTACAGCTTGCAACATATTTAAGAGTTAGCTTCATGGATGTCAGACATGGAGTGGATCTGTGGCACAGACCTTCTGACCCAGAGACCATAGAGGATGAAATGGATGTACACGGTAGGTGCATGTCAGTCTACCAACATTCTGGGTCTCCAGGGGACTATCTGTGCTGCTCACTTCCCAGCCTAAGGAGACACAGGGATCCCAACTCAGGAACTCTAAAACTTGAATTCTGAACTCACATTGGACGAATGCAGGCTTGGGCCTGTATCACAACCAGCAGGTTGTTGGGACTGTGACATTCAGCTACGATCTATTTCAGATGATCAGCAGCTCTGCCTTCAACACTATGGACAGCATAATATGGTATAAAACCTCCACTTACTGGGTGTAGTGGAAAGTCATAAGCACAGGCTTTTGTCCTAGAATTTAATGCTGACTTATGAATCCTAACATTAGGAATATCTTGATGATCCATATTCCTGAGCCTGAATATAGAGTGCCCATACTAGAAGAAGACAGGGAGCCCTCGTCTGTTGACATTTTTTTGCATGTGGCTGGTCTTGGCACCTCAACAGTAGGCAACCTATATGTATCTGGGCCTTAGGTCTAATCAGTACAATATTGATCTTGGCGATCTGTGGGCTTAGGATATGGCACAAGTTGATAGAACTGGTGGTCACAAACAAAGAGTTTAGCGACCAGTCCAACCATTGATTCTGTACAAAGCCTAGTTGAATCTCATTGTGAGTGAACTGAGACACCTTTACTTGCTTTGGCCCCAAAGAGAGCATTATGGGCACTGATTGCACGTTCTAAGTACTCTCTTAATTAAGTCTGAGCAACAGTGATTTTTAACAAATCTCAGTGCGTGTCGCCCTCTAATGGTGAAACAGAAAAATACATGTACTGTCTATTCCTGGCCATCCCGGACTCTGCCGCCACCTAGTGTTAATATAATGGAAATGACTACCCGCTCAAAAAATACATATACAGTTGTATAGACTTTCTAGAGATAGACACAAAGTCAGGTTAGCAAGGCCAGATTAATGAGTCCTTCAATGCACCGGTAACATTGTCCACCACAAACATCAAGAGATTTCAGGAAACCATCACCTCCTTAGACAAAATAAGATAAGGAGCCAGAAACTAACCAGAAATTAATAAGCACAAGAAAAGTTAAGGTACAAAACTTAACAGCTTTGTCTTTAAAAAAAAATGCAACATCTTGAAGAAAACAAAAACATTAGTCAATACTCCAACAGAGAAAATTCATAAAGAGATAGAAGCAACTTGTAAATAGAAACTGAAGTTCTTGAACTGAGACATCTACTCAGTAAAAATTAAAGTGAGCAAAGATATCAATCACAGGAATTAGTGGCTCAAAGGAAGAGCATTAAAAAAAAACAAATTCAAAGGATAAAAAACCAAAAAATGAAACTAAATGAAGACATTTTAAAGGAATTATAGACAGTATTAAATGAATAATGATTCCGTTTACTGCAGTCTAAGTGAGTCTCAAGAACACTAATGATGAAACTATCAAATGTTCTATAACATTCACTCAAAGAAATAGTAACAAGAAAGTCCCAACACTTAGGAAGAGATAAAAAGATCTGAGCAATACAGTGATCAAAGGCCATCAGGGACATTTAATTCAGGTAAGCTATACCCAAGGTATCTTAGAATCAAAAAATTAGAAACAAATAACACATAAGTGTAACCCAGTGTGCCTGACAGCAGACATCTTAGTAAAATCTGTATAGACCAGAAAATAATAGCATGGAATTTTCATAGAGTTGAAGGGGGACATCAATAGAGAATACTGTACTCAAGAAAACTATCCCTTGGAAATAAAGACATTTCCAGAAAAACAACAAAGATTGAGCTCATATCTCTACCTAACTCATTTTAAACTCATTTTAGAAAAAAAATTAGAAAAAATGTTTCAAACTGAAAAGAAAAATGTTAATTAGTAAGGACCACCAGTGGGTCTGGAACTCAGTGGCACAAATAATCCCGTAAGGTCAGTGCTCGAAATTTGTACACATGGCATGTAAACCATTCGTATCTTCAATATAAAGAATAAAAATTAAAAGGAAATGTAACTAAATTGATAGCCAAGAGAAAACTGGACTGAGAGATGGCTCTGGTGGAGGTTGGGTATTTCTTGATATGAAATCATAAGGAGGACCTGAGTTCAAGTCCCTGGTAGCTGTGTAAAAGTGCTGGGTTTGACAGTGTAATACCAGTACTGGAAAAGCAGAGAGGGGGGATGCTGGGATGGATGGGGAGGATGCTGCTAGTGAGCCAACCTAACTATGAGTCCAAGGTTCAGTATCAGACCCTCATCTCAAATAAAAACAAACAAATAAGGTATGAAAAAGTATGCAGATAGTAAATGTTTAAACCCGTAGTAGTAGCTTGCCTTCTTAAATGTTTATCTATGGATAGACATTTATACTATGCAATGTCTTTGTGTGTATATGGAGCACACTCAAATATTTAAAGTGATGCTATCTATGTATGAATAAATAAAATAGTGAGTCTATACATGTTAAATAAATAAATAAATAAGGTGAAAAGCAACTGGCGGTTATCATGTAGAAGAATGTGAATTGATCCATTCTTATCTCCTTGTACAAAGCTCAAGTCTAAGTGGAACAAGGAACTCCACATAAAACCAGAGACACTGAAACTTATAGAGGAGAAAGTGGGGGAAAACCTCGAAGATATGGGCACAGGAGAAAAATTCCCATATGTAGCAGAGGATGGCCTAGTCAGCCATCAATGGGAGGAGAGGCCCTTGGTCTTGTGAAGATTATATGCCCTAGTACAGGGGAAGTGGGGGTGGGTGGGCTGGGGAACAGGGCAGGGTGAGGGTAGAGGGGACTTTGGGGATAGCAGTTAAAATGTAAATGAAGAAAATATCTAAGAAAAAAATGAAATATGGGACAGATACATGCTTCGTGCTATGGAGAAGAAAGCAGAGCTGAACGATTCGTACAGAAGGAGATAATGATAATTCAGTAGGATACCTCAGTCTGGAATAGGAGATGAAAGGCCATCAACACAAATGTCTGCAGTTATCTCACCTCGATATGACCTTTGTTACAGAAATAAGCCTGGAGCCACAGAATGCTGCTGCTACTACTCCTACCTCTGATCCTTACCCATATTCTTGCTCAAAATGAACAGGTTTATAGTTTATAGTTGGAATCATCTAAAACATATGGAGATTAAAATGTCTTGTATAAGTGTTCAATAAGTATTATACAAGCAATCCGGTTTTTTTTTTCTTTAAGCTGAGCAGTGATTTACAGGTTTCCGTGACTTGCACAACTCATTGCAGCCAATGCCCAATGGAGAACTTAAGAAAGAAGCAGGGAGCACTTTCATTAGCCCACAATTAATTCTGTTTAGACTGCCTCCATGAAATTCAACCACCCTAAAGAACAGTAAATCATTCAATTACAAATATTGACATATTATTTGGCCCTGAGGACGAAAGGAAAACCATTGTATTTGTATTTTCACATTAGATTTAGGAGGTGATCCAGTGGCCACCTATTCAGAATGAGCAACATTAGGGAGACATTTTAGTAATTCAAAAGCTATCACCTACTTTATAGGATAAGAACTTGTCCTGTGAACCTTTATTTTCGGGTTCAAGATTTTGATATATCTGCCACATCATCAGAAAGTAGTGGTTTCTTTTAAAAGAAAAAGTAGGGACTGGAGATGTAGGTAAACTGTAGAGCATTTGTCTATTATGTTCAATCCTCAGCACTGAAAAAATAAATTATAATTAATGAATAAAAGACACAAGCATGAGCCTCAAAACAAAACACAGTAACTTTGAGAACAAGTTTACACAATTAAACAGTTACTTTTTGGAGTTTTTAATTAGTAGAAGAAGGAGGAGGAGGAGGAGAGGAAAAGAAAAGAAAAGGAAAGGAAAGGAAAGGAAAAGAAAGGAAAGGAAAGGAAAGGAAAGGAAAGGAAAGGAAAGGAAAGGAAAGGAAAGGAAAGAAAAGAAAAGAAAAGAAAAGAAAAGAAAAGAAAAGAAAAGAAAAGAAAAGAAAAGAAAAGAAAAGGAAAGGAAAGAAAAGAAAAATAGAAAAGTCTCTATAATCCCTCTATAGAGAAGGTAGCACATTCAAATGGGGGAAAAGGTGAACTGAAATAATCACAACCAGGTAGCCCACACCCAGCTGATAGGAAACCCAATTCAAAAATCTAAGCAGAGGGGATTTCTCAGTAAAACGTTTACCAACTGGTGTGAAAAATATGATTTCAGATCCATGGACTCTTTGTAAATCTGGATAGAGTAGAACATATCTGTAATTCTAGTACTCCCATGTAGAGATGAGAGGTAAAGGCTCGAGAACCCCTGGAAGTGTGTGGTCCAGCCAGCCCGGCATATGCAATGGGAAACAAGAACAGATCCTGTCTAAAATAAGGTCGAAAGTGTTGATCAATACCAGAGTTGTCCTTTGATACCCACATCATACTGTGGAACACATGTGCTCCCATAGACATGCTCACATATCACACGTGTACACACAAAAATTTCAAAAAGAAAAATCTGATATTTGGATAATGCTCAAAGCCTTTAGTTACTTATCACTACTTTCTTTTCTTTTTTTTTTCCAGAATCCAGGCTTATTTATTTACTGGCAACTTTTTTTTGGGGGGGGGCCTGGCTTGTCTCTATTTTTTTAATTTTTTATTAAGTATTTTCCTCATTTACATTTCCAATGCTATCCCAAAAGTCCCCCATACCCACCCACCCCCACTCCCCTACCCACCCACTCCCCCTTTTTGGCCCTGGCGTTCCCCTGTACTGGGACATATAAAGTTTGCAAGTCCAAAGGGCCTCTCTTTCCAGTGATGGCCGACTAGGCCATCTTTTGATACATATGCAGCTAGAGACAAGAGCTCTGGGATACTGGTTAGTTCATATTGTTGTTCCACCTATAGGGTTGTAGATCCCTTTAGCTCCTTGGGTACTTTCTCTAGCTCCTCCATTGGGGGCCCTGTGATCCATCCAATAGCTGACTGTGAGCATCCACTTCTGTTTATCACTACTTTCAATATCAAGTCCTACATCTTAGCATTGCCTACAAGCATCAATTCATGCTCCACTATCATCTACTTACACAACCTGATCTGTTGGTTACCTTCTTTAACCTCCTCATTAACATTGCACTTCTTTCCTTTGGTCCTTCGAATAACGTTTACTGTTACACATTTTCTTTTTTTTTTTTTTAGGTATTTTGCTCGTTTACATTTTCAATGCTATCCCAAAGGTCCCCCATACCCACCCACCCCCAATCCCCTACCCACCCACTCCCCCTTTTTGGCCCTGGCGTTCCCCTGTACTGGGGCATATAAAGTTTGCAAGTCCAATGGGCCTCTCTTTGCAGTGATGGCCAACTAGGCCATCTTTTGATACATATGCACCTAAGACAAGAGCTCCCGGGTACTGATTAGTTCATATTGTTGTTCCACCTTTAGGGTTGCAGTTCCCTTTAGCTCCTTGGGTAATTTACTAGCTCCTCCATTGGGGGCCGTGTGACCCATCCAATAGCTGACTGTGAGCATCCACTTCTGTGTTTGCTAGGCCCCAGCATAGTCTCACAAGAGAGAGCTATATCTGGGTCCTTTCAGCAAAATCTTGCTAGTGTATGCAATGGTGTCAGCATTTGGAAGCTGATTATGGGATGGATCCCTGCATATGGCAATCAATAGATGGTCCATCTTTTTGTCACAGCTCCAAATTTTGTCTCTGTAACTCCTTCTATGGGTGTTTTGTTCCCATTTCTAAGAAAGGGTAAAGTGTCCACACTTTGGTCTACGTTCTTCTTGAATTTCATGCGTTTGGCAAGTTGTATCTTATATCTTGGGTATCCTAAGTTTCTGGGCTAATATCCACTTATCAGTGAGTACATATTGTGCGAGTTCCTTTGTGATTGGGTTACTTCACTCAGGATGATACCCTCCAGGTCCATCCATTTGCCTAGGAATTTCATAAATTCATTTTTTTTAAAGCTGAGTAGTATTCCATTGTGTAAATGTACAACATTTTCTGTATCCATTCCTCTGTTGAGGGGCATCTGGGTTCTTTCCAGCTTCTGGCTACTATAAACAAGGCTGCTATGAACATAGTGGAGCATGTGTTCTTCTTGCCGGTTGGAACATCTTCTGGATATATGCCCAGGAGAGGTATTGCTGGATCCTCCGGTAGTACTATGTCCAATTTTCTGAGGAACCGCCAGACTGATTTCCAGAGTGGTTGTACAAGCTTGCAATCCCACCATCAATGGAGGAGTGTTCCCGTTTCTCCACATCCTCGTCAGCATCTGCTGTCACCTGAGTTTTTGATCTTAGCCATTCTGACTGGAGTGAAGTAGAATCTCAGTGTTGTTTTGATTTGCATTTCCCTGATGATTAAGGATGTTGAACATTTTTTCAGGTGCTTCTCTGCCATTTGGTATTCCTCAGGTGAGAATTCTTTGTTCAGCATTGAGCCCCATTTTTAATGGGGTTATTTGATTTTCTGGAGTCCACCTTCTTGAGTTCTTTATATATATTGGATATTAGTCCCCTATTCGATTTGGGATAGGTAAAGATCCTTTCCCAATCTGTTGGTGGCCTTTTTGTCTTATTGATGGTGTCTTTTGCTTTGCAGAAGCTTTGCAATTTTATGAGGTCCCATTTATCGATTCTTGATCTTACAGCACAAGCCATTGCTGTTCTATTCAGGAATTTGTCCCCTGTACCCATATCTTCGAGGCTTTTCCCTACTTTCTCCTCTATAAGTTTCAGTGTCTCTGGTTTTATGTGGAGTTCCTTGATCCACTTAGATTTGACCTTAGTACAAGGAGATAGAAATGGATCCTTTCGCATTCTTCTACATGATAACCGTCAGTTGTGCCAGCACCATTTGTTGAAAATGCTGTCTTTTTTGCACCGGATGGTTTTAGCTCTCTTGTCAAAGATCAAGTTACCATAGGTGTGTGGATTCATCTCTGGGTCTTCAATTCTGTTCCATTGGTCTACTTGTCTGTCACTATACCAGTTCCATGCAGTTTTGATCACAATTGCTCTGTAGTACAGTTTTAGGTCCGGCATGGTGATTCCACCAGAGGTTCTTTTATCCTTGAGAAGAGTTTTTGCTTTTTTTTTAAATTTTTTTATTAGGTATTTTCCTCGTTTACATTTCCAATGCTATCCCAAAAGTCCCCCAAACTCACCCCCCCCTGATCACCTACCCTCCCACTCCCCCTTTTTGGCCCTGGCGTTCCCCTGTACTGGGGCATATAAAGTTTGTAAGTCCAAAGGGCCTCTCTTTCCAGTGATGGCTGATTAGGCCATCTTTTGATACATATGCAGCTAGAAACAAGAGCTCCGGGGTACTGGTTAGTTCATATTGTTGTTCGACCTATAGGGTTGCAGTTCCCCTTAGCTCCTTGGGTACTTTCTCTAGCTCTTCCATTGGGGGCCGTGTGACCCATCCACTAGCTGACTGTGAGCATCCACTTCTGTGTTTGCTAGGCCCCGGCATAGTCTCACAAGACACAGCTATATCTGGGTCCTTTCAGCAAAATCTTGCTAGTGTATGCAATGGTGTCAGCGTTTGGAAGCTGATTATGGGCTGGATCCCTGGATATGGCAATCACTAGATAGTCCATCCTTTCGTCACAGCTCCAAATTTTGTCTCTGTAACTCCTTCCATTGGTGTTTTGCTCCCATTTCTAGGAAGGGGCAAAGTGTCCACACTTTGGTCTTCGTTCTTCTTGAGTTTCATGAGTTTAACAAATTGTATCTTATATCTTGGGTATCCAAAGTTTCTGGGCTAATATCCACTTATCAGTGAGTACATATTGTGCGAGTTCCTTTGTGATTGGGTTACTTCACTCAGGATGATACCCTCCAGGTCCATCCATTTGCCTAGGAATTTCATAAATTCATTTTTTTAAAAGCTGAGTAGTATTCCATTGTGTAAATGTACCACATTTTCTGTATCCATCCCTCTGTTGAGGGGCATCTGGGTTCTTTCCAGCTTCTTGCTATTAAAAATAAGGCTGCTATGAACATAGTGGAGCATGTGTCCTTCTTACCGGTTGGGACATTTTCTGGATATATGCCCAGGAGAGGTATTGCGGGATCCTCCAGTAGTACTATGTCCAATTTTCTGAGGAACCGCCAGGCTGATTTCCAGAGTGGTTGTACAAGCTTGCAATCCCACCAACAATGGAGGAGTGTTCCTCTTTCTCCACATCCTCGCCAGCATCTGCTGTCACCTGAATTTTTGATCTTAGGCATTCTGACTGGTGTGAGGTGGAATCTCAGGGTTGTTTTGATTTGCATTTCCCTGATGATTAAGGATGTTGAACATTTTTTCAGGTGCTTCTCTGCCATTCGGTATTTCTCAGGTGAGAATTCTTTGTTCAGCTCTGAGCCCCATTTTTAATGGGGTTATTTGATTTTCTGGAGTCCACCTTCTTGAGTTCTTTATATATATTGGATATTAGTCCCCTATCCGATTTGGAATATGTAAAGATTCTTTCCCAATCTGTTGGTGGTCTTTTTGTCTTATTGACGGTGTCTTTTGCTTTGCAGAAGCTTTGCAATTTTATGAGGTCCCATTTATTGATTCTTGATCTTACAGCAAAAGCCATTGCTGTTCTATTCAGGAATTTTTCTCCAGTACCCGAATCTTCGAGGCTTTTCCCTACTTTCTCCTCTATAAGTTTCAGTGTCTCTGGTTTTATGTGAAGTTCCTTGATCCACTTAGATTTGACCTTAGTACAAGGAGATAGGAATGGATCGATTCGAATTCTTCTACATAATAACAACCAGTTGTGCCAGAACCATTTGTTGAAAATACTGTCTTTTTTCCACTGGATGGTTTTAGCTCCCTTGTCAAAGATCAAGTGACCATAGGTGTGTGGGTTCATTTCTGGGTCTTCAATTCTATTCCATTGGTCTACTTGTCTGTCACTATACCAGTACCATGCAGTTTTTATCACAATTGCTCTGTAGTACAGCTTTAGGTCAGGCATGGTGATTTTACCAGAGGTTCTTTTATACTTGAGAAGAGTTTTTGCTATCCTAGGTTTTTTGTTATTCCAGATGAATTTGCAGATTACTCTTTCTAATTCGTTGAAGAATTGAGTTGGAATTTTGATGGGGATTGCATTGAATCTGTAGATTGCTTTTGGCAAGATAGCCATTTTTAGTATATTGATCCTGCCAATCCATGAGCATGGGAGATCTTTCCATCTTCTGAGATCTTCTTTAATTTCTTTCTTCAGAGACTTGAAGTTCTTATCATACAGATCTTTCACTTCCTTAGTTAGAGTCAAGCCAAGGTATTTTATATTATTTGTGACTAATGAGAAGGGTGTTGTTTCCCTAACTTCTTTCTCAGCCTGTTTATTCTTTGTGTACAGAAAGGCCATTGACTTGTTTGAGTTAATTTTATATCCAGCTACTTCACTGAAGCTGTTTATCAGGCTTAGGAGTTCTCTGGTGGAATTTTAAGGTCGCTCATATATACTATCATATCATCTGTAAAAAGTGATATTTTGACTTCTTTTTTTCCAATTTGTATCCCCTTGATCTCCTTTTGTTGTCAAATTGCTCTGGCTAGTACTTTAAGTACAATGTTGAATAGGTAGGGAGAAAGTGGGCAGCCTTGTCTAGTCCCTGATTTTAGTGGGATTGCTTCCAGCTTCTCTCCATTTACTTTGATGTTGGCTATGGGTTTGCTATAGATTGCTTTTATCATGTTTAGGTATGGGCCTTGAATTCCTGATCTTTCCAAGACTTTTATCATGAATGAATGTTGGATTTTGTCAAATTCTTTCTCAGCATCTAATGAGACAATCATGTGGTTTTTGTCTTTGAGTTTGTTTATATACTGGATTACATTGATGGATTTCCGTATATTGAACCATCCCTACATCCCTGGGATGAAACCTACTTGGTCAGGATGGATGATTGTTTTGATGTGTTCTTGGATTCGGTTAGCAAGAACTTTATTGAGGATTTTTGCATCGATATTCATAAGGGAAATTGGTCTGAAGTTCTCTATCTTTGTTGGGTCTTTTGTGGTTTAGGTATCAGAGTAATTGTGGCTTCATAGAATGAGTTGGGTAGAGGACCTTCTCTTTCTATTTTGTGGAATAGTTTGTGAAGAACTGGAATTAGGTCTTCTTTGAAGGTCTGATAGAACTCTGCACTAAACCCATCTGGTCCTTGGCTTTTTTTGGCTGGGAGACTATTAATGACTGCTTCTATTTCTTTAGGGGATATAGGACAGTTGAGATCATTAACCTGATCTTGATTTAGCTTTGGTACCTGGTATCTGTCTAGAAACTTGTCCATTTCATCCAGGTTTTCCAGTTTTGTTGAGTATAGCCTTTTGTAGAAGGATCTGATGGTGTTTTGGATTTCTTCAGGATCTGTTCTTATGTCTCCCTTTTCATTTCTGATTTTGTTAATTAGGATGCTTTCCCTGTGCCCTCTAGTGAGTCTGGCTAAGGGTTTATCTATCTTGTTCATTTTCTCAAAGAACCAGCTCCTTGATTGTTTGATTCTTTGAATAGTTCTTCTTGTTTCCACTTGGTTGATTTCACCCCTGAGTTTGATTATTTCCTGCCTTCTACTCCTCTTGGGTGAATTTGCTTCCTTTTCTTCTAGACCTTTTAGGTGTTTTGTCAAGCTGCTAATGTGTGCTCTCTCTAGTTTCTTTTTGGAGGCACTCAGAGCTATGAGTTTTCCTCTTAGGAATGCTTTCATTGTGTCCCATAAGTTTGGGAATGTTGTGGCTTCATTTTCATTAAACTCCAAAAAGTCCTTAATTTATTTCTTTATTCCTTCCTTGACCAAGGTATCATTGAGAAGAGTGTTGTTCAGTTTCCAAGTCAATGTTGGCTTTCTATTATTTATTTTGTTATTGAAGATCAGCCTTAGTCCATGGTGATCTGATAGGATGCATGGGACAATTTCAATATTTTTGAATATGTTGAGGCTTATTTGTGACCAATTATGTGGTCAATTTTAGAGAAGGTACCATGAGGTGCTGAGAAGAAGGTATATCCTTTTGTTTTAGGATAAAATGTTCTGTAGATAGCTGTTAAGTCCATTTGTTTCATCACTTCTGTTAGTTTCACTGTGTCCCTGTTTAGTTTCTGTTTCCATGATCTGTCCATTGGTGAAAGTGGTGTGTTGAAGTCTCCCACTATTATTGTGTGAAGTGCAATGTGTGCTTTAAGCTTTACTAAAGTTTCTTTAATGAATGTGGCTGCCCTTGTATTTGGAACATAGATATTCAGAATTGAGAGTTCCTCTTGGAGGATTTTACCTTTGATGTGTATGAAGTGCCCATCCTTGTCTTTTTGGATTATTTTGGGTTGGAAGTCAATCTTATCAGATATTAGGATGGCTACTCCAGCTTGTTTCTTAATACCATTTGCTTGGAAAATTGTTTTCCAGCCTTTTATTCTGAGGTATTGTCTATCTTTTTCTCTGAGATGAGTTTCCTGTAAGCAGCAAAATGTTGGGTCTTGTTTGTGTAGCCAGTTTGTTAGTCTATGTCTTTTTATTGGGGAGTTGAGTCCGTTGATATTAAGAGATATTAAGGAAAAGTAATTGTTGCTTCCTGTTATTTTTGTTGTTAGGGTTGGCATTCTGTTCTTGTGGCTGTCTTCTTTTAGTTTTGTTGAGGGATTATCTTCTTGTTTTTTCTAGGGCGTGGTTCCCGTCCTTGTATTGGTTTTTTTCTGTTATTATCCTTTGAAGGGCTGGATTAGTGGAGAGATAATGGGTGAATTTAGTTTTGTCGTGGAATACTTTGGTTTCTCCATCTATGGTAATTGAGAGTTTGGCTGGGTATAGTAGCCTGGGATGGAATTTGTGTTCTCTTAGTGTCTGTATAACATCTGTCCAGGCTCTTCTGGCTTTCATAGTCTCTGGTGAAAAGTCTGGTGTAATTCTGATAGGTCTGCCTTTATATGTTACTTGACCTTTTTCCCTTACTGCTTTTAGTATTCTATCTTTATTTAGTGCATTTGATGTCCTGATTATTATGTGTTGGGAGGAATTTCTTCTCTGGTCCAGTCTATTTGGAGTTCTGTAGGCTTCTTGTATGTTCATGGGCATCTCTTTCTTTAGATTTGGGAAGTTTTCTTCAATAATTTTGTTGAAGATGTTTGCTGGTCCTTTGAGTTGAAAATCTTCATTCTCATCCACTCCTATTATCCGTAGGTTTGGTCTTCTCATTGTGTCCTGGATTTCCTGGATGTTTTGAGTTAAGATCTTTTTGCATTTTCCATTTTCTTTGATTGTTGCGCCGATGTTCTCTATGGAATCTTCTGCACCTGAGATTCTCTCTTCCATCTCTTGTATTCTGTTGCTGATGCTGGCATCTATGTTTCCAGATTTCTTACCTAGGGTTTCTATCTCCAGCATTGCCTCACTTTGGGTTTTCTTTATTGTGTCTACTTCCCTTTTTAGGTCTAGTATGGTTTTGTTCATTTCCATCACCTGTTTGTATGTTTTTTCCTCTTTTTCTGTAAGGACTTCTACCTGTTTGATTGTGTTTTCCTGTTTTTCTTTAAGGACTTGTAACTCTTTAGCAGTGTTCTCCTGTATTTCTTTAAGTGAGTTATTAAATTCCTTCTTTATGTCCTCTATCGTCATCATGAGATATGCTTTTAAATCCAGGTCTACCTTTTCAGGTGTGTTAGGGTGCCCTGGACTGGGCAAAGTGGGTGTTCTGGGTTCTGATGATGGTGAGTGGTCCTGGTTTCTGTTAGTAGGATTCTTACGTTTACCTTTCGCCATCTGGCAATCTCTGGAGTTAGTTGTTATAGTTGTCTTTGTTTAGAGATTGTTCCTCTGGTGATTTTGTTACCCTTTAGCAGCAGACGTGGGAGACTAGCTCTCTCCTCTGAGTTTCAGTGGTCAGAGCAGTCTCTGCAGGCAAGCTCTCCTCTTTCAGGGAAGGTGCACAGTTATCTGGTGTTTGGAACTCCTCCTGGCTGAAGATGAAGGCCCAAAACAGGATCTTTCCCAGAAGCTGTGTTGCTTTGGCCAGGAAGGTGGTCGGTTGTCTGGAGCCGAAGATGGCGCCACCTCAGAAGCTCTGTGGCTCTCACCTGTCCCAGAAACTGCTGGCCTCTGTATTCCACACCCTCACCAGTGCAGCCTGCCCTCCTCAGAGTCCCGGAACCAAGGTGGCTCCCGCCGGAGCCTGAGGCAGAAACCTCTCGGGCCGGGCCGACCCCTGTGCTCTCACCAGGAAGGTGGCCAGTTGTCTGGAGCCAAAGATGGCACCGCCTCAGAGGCTCTCTGGCTCTCGCCTGTCCCAGAAATGGCTGGACTCTGTATTCCACACCCTCACCTGTGCAGCCTGCCCTCTGCCGGAAGACCTGTTACACTTTTTCATCCAAATGGTTTCTATTGTTCTTTGGATTTATGTTCAATATGTCCCTTCCTGAGGAATGCCTTCTCTGAACCCTCTAGGCAGCTCAGGTCATTCATAAACTGTTTTTAGAATGTGTAACCTTCTATAATGATTCCAAAACACCTTTAGAAGTGCCAAAATAGCAGGATACAGTTATTTAGGAGGTGGGGATGGGCGAGGGAGTGGGAGTGGGAAATAGTTTCAAGGTCCTGATTATGCATCTAGAACTCATCTTATATCTGAATTCAACCCCCAAAGACTCTTGGAAAGGTCCTGGGGAAGAAAGAAAAAGGGACAGAGAAGTGGCTCCATGATTTTAAAAATCATTACCCTTGTTTCACTACTCATCGATAGATCTGGACCTTGACAGGTGATATTTGGATGCTTGCTATTTGACCCCATCTTTCTTAAGTGGCCTGAAGTTAGACCACTGGGCCCACTTGATTTGAGTTTTTCTTTACTAGTTCCTAAGTAATGTGTACATGAAATCATGGTCAGTGAATACTCAGATAAGGATCACTCCCAACTTTTAACAACTATGAATTTAACCAATATTCCCATGCACGATTCTAAGTTGACTCAAAGAGGGACATTGATCATTCTGATCCTACAAAATATGTGAATTCAGTGCTCATCTGTATAGTCTGCTTCTCAAGCTTTCTTAATGTTCAGTGGATCTAACACAGGTCACCTCGGGACTTGTGTGGCAAGTTTAAGTAATCAAGAGTCAAATATGTGTCTTATGAACATTATTGATATTTATAAATAAATGGTGATAATGGCTTGACAAGACTTTTTTGATACAATCTTTTTTTTCGAAATGACTGTGCTAGGAGCTTGATAGACAGATCAGAGGTTAGGAACAGTGTCTGTTCTTCCACCGGACCCAGCTTAGGTTCTCAAAAATTATGTGGCAGCTCACATGAGGTACAACAATCTGTAACTACAGTTCCAGAGAATCAGACGCCCTCTTCTGGCCTTCATGGGCACCATGTATGCATGTATGTATGTATGTATGTATGTATGTATGTATGCATGCATGTATGCATATAGTACACAGATATACATGCAAAACACCGATATTCCTTATGGTGGTTTGAATGGTCCCCAAAGGATCATATATTTAAATGCTTGATTCCCAGTTGGTGGAATTGTTTGGGAAATATTAGGATGTGTGGCCTGTTTGGAGGAGTGATACCACTGCGGGGTAGGTTTGAGGTTTCAAAACATCCCTAGTTAACTCTTTCTTCCTCCTACTTATGTTTCAAGAGGTGAGCTCTCAGCTACTGCTCCAGTGCCATGACTTCTTGGCTGCTGTCATGCTCTCTGCCATGTTAGACATAGACACTAGCCCTTTGAAACCATGAGCTCCAAATTAAATGCTTTCTTTTATAAGGTGTTTTGGACATGGTGTTTTAACACAGGAATAAAAAAAGTAATTAATTTATTCGTAAAAGAAAAATAAAGAACACAACTTAAATGATTGTACTAAAATATCTACCTTCTGAATTCAATATGAAAGCCTTAAAAAAAATTTGTGGGGAGAGACGAAAGAACTAATAATGCCTAACTTTACTATTACATGGCTCCCCTCACTTCTTCTCTCCTTTCTTCCCCTCCACACCTCCCAACTACTCTCCAATTACACTGAAATGGAGCTGTGACAGACCTTCCAAAAATACAACTTCATTTCGCAGTATTGAGCCAGGAAATCCTCAGCTTCTCAGAGCAATCTCACTGAGGACAGCTGCTGACTGGGCCCCTCAAGGCACTGCTTTGTGTGAAAAGACACAGTAGGCCTGATTCAGCTGCTAACCATTCACAGAGAAATATTACTGCAGCTCTGTGACATCTCCAAGCTGGTTCAAGGGAGCTGTGAAACTCCCAGGCCTTTTTAAGGAGATGATTTAAAAAAAAAAAAAAAAAAAAAACTGTGTTCATCTAATTCTGCCCTAACTGGAGCTCCCATGAGAACAGGGACTGGTAGCTGAGAAGACACATTCTCAGCAAGATGACACTCTACCATCTGAACTAGAGTTTTCCTTGAAATTAATACATTGGAGTAGATGCCTCAGGAAGTTGATTAAAGGACATCTTTTTGAGTCAGTTAGACCCCACCCCCTCCCAAGTGCCAAGCCAATACGCTGCTTTCTTCCTAGATTTTAAACTAGCAAAAAAAAATGGGCATAGTGAGGAAAGATTTTATTCAAAAAGATCATTGTAGAAGTAAAACTACTTTAAATTTGTCAATTACTGTTTTAGTCTTGCTGAATTCACACACACACACACACACACACACACACACACACCTCACATTTAGTTCAATACATGAAAATGATCAGAGGACTAGGGAACAATGAGGAAAATCTTTACTATTATTAGTAACTTGTGGAATGTGGCCACTGTTTCCCTTGTAGCACCCTTAAGTAGTAGCTGATTGTTTCCTCACATCTCAACAATCTCAGAGATAGGATGTTTGCTTTGATATCTCATACCCCATTGCTATTTCTAATCATTTACTCTTATAAACATCTATTTTCATTTATGTCATGTCACCTGACTACTCTAGCCTCTCTCCCTCTTTCTAGAGTTGTCAACCTTTTTTTTTTTCATTTATCAAACTTTTACCTCATCCTCCCTTACTCAAGCCCAGTCATCATTCTTGGTGACATCAATATATGTAGATATATTTTTCTCAATTCAGAGCCTCTTAGTTCATTGACCTACCCACCCCCATCTTCCTGCCTATTTCTGATCGTAAGCATCTGTCCCTAAGATTCTTGAATCTATTTCATCTTCCTTATCATTTGCTCTAGCAAAGTGTTCTCTGTCTGTGTAACTGCTTCTATTTTTACTTTGCATTTTCAAATACATCCATTATAAGCTATAGAGGAATTTTAATCCAGCAACAAGGCTGCTCTGGTAAGGGATTATATCCAAAGAGCTGCTAGGTCTATGTGATGTGGCTATCATTCAAACATACTCTGAATTACAGTATGATCTGGCCAGAGTACAGATACTCCCTTTATTACATACCTTTATTACAAACAATGAGTAAGTTTTGTTTGTTGAAAAAAAGAAGACGTTTGAAAGTGATATTTGATTGAGGGGCCAATGAAGTGATGAATCAGAGAAAGGTTTGACAGAATGAGTTAGAAATGGCATATGCCAACTCACATGAGAACAGCACAAGAAAGAGGCTACTTAAGAGAATGACTCAGGAAAGAGGGACAGATAGCTCAAGGGAGCAGTGTGAGTGCACACACACACACACACACACACACACACACACACACATGGGGGGGCAGTTTTATCAGTACAGGTTGTAGATGGTGAAGACAAAATGAGCCAGAGAATAAGAAGGAGCCAGAAGACTAGAACAGACTGCCAGATTCAGTTTGAGGCCAAGCAGAGTAAATCAGTCAGAAGTTGAGAGAAGCCAGTTTGAATCAGTCAGCTTAGAGAAGAGTTTGGGTCAGAATAGCTGAGTTGAACTAGCCACCAGGGGTCAGAAAGACCTAGCAGTAAGCCTCCAAGATAACAATTATACCTGGTGAGTAAAAATTATATTTATCACAACCAAATTTTTTACTTCAATAAAATCCCATTGTTTACTGATATCTGTACTTGTCCCTAACCTATCAACTATATTTTATTTACCATGCTTTACATTTATGCATCTTTTCGATAATTCTTGTCAGTCCCTTAAATACTCTTTGCCCCTGTGTCTTTTGATTCATTCCATCTGAAAAAATCTGTATGAATGCTATTGCCTACTTTTATCATGCCTGCATCAGTGTTCAATACATGGGAGAAACTTAAACATGAGAAAAACTGGAAGCATATCTTTTGGCGACTGCTATTTTCAGGCATGGTCTTAATACTGCCTTCACTTCTGATGAGTGTCTTTAAGCAATTGAATTTCCCATTCTGAATCAACTATTTCAACACTTTTCCATTATTTCCAAATCTTTTAACTCTGACAGCTCTCCACACTGATAACAAAAATTTAAATGTTAGACATTTGTGTTCACTTCCTCATGAGCATAAACTTAAAAGACAGGCATAGCAGCACACACCAATAATCTCAGCATTTAGGAAATGGAGGTGTGATTTCAAAGCTACATTATATATTATATTGTCTTTTAAAAAGTCACATATATTTTTGTGTGTCCTATTAGTTTAGAAGCTGTTCTACCACTTACTGTCTGTGGTAACTCTGTCAAACCATATAGCCTTTTTATTTTTTCCTTGTAATCTTTTTATGAAATAGCAGTACCTAATTAAAATATGGTCACAAAATGCAACATGTTACCATAGGTAAAGAGCTTGCAATAATATCTGCTACATAGACGCCTATTCAACTGCTTGCTGCTTGACCTGTTATTATCCCCTTTGTCTACTATTATAATGAAAGAGCTGGCATTCTTTTATGTGAAAGCAAATTCATAGCACATAAGTAGTCTATTTTTTCATTTATACTAAATTCTTCATTTAACAAAATACTAAACGTGTTCACAGTGTGTCATATATTTCCCTAGACATTGAGCATATAGGCAAATATGAACTTGTAGCATTCAACTTAAAATAAGTTCATCAAAGCTGAATCAGAATGTGAAAAGTAGCTATCAAAGAGACAAGAAAGGTATATGGGTTCATAAAAGAAAAGCATGTGGGTTCATAATACACAGGATATTATAGGGCAAATGGTTAACAAGTGCTCACTGGCTACCATTTTGTTTCAAGATTATGGAAAGAATAAATTAAAATTGCATGAGGCTTGGTAGCTGATATGTATTAGCCATCAACATCAGTTAACCCTCAAAAAACAATGCAGAATATCAGAATTAACCCTACCATCCAATTGATTTATAGATCTTCAATTAAAATGGCTACATCAAGATCCCATAGGAGCTCTTACCAAACTTATCCACCAAAATCTATCTTCATTAATTATTATTTACACTTTAACCTCTAGGTGGTCCATCTTCATCACCATTAATATTGCACTATCTTTGCTTGGAGACTTTCTATTTGCTCTCACGTAATCTTGTGTTATATGACACCATTTACTGGCCTGAGTACCATTTCCATTTAACACTTTAGTACCTGTATGACCTAAGGTGAGTCATTTCCTTAAACTGCTATTATCTCATCTGTAAACTGAGAACAATATTAATACCTGCTTTACAGAACATTCTGAGTATAAGCTGAGATATAACACATAGAAACGGCTTTTAAAATAGTTGATCTTTCCTCTTGCTTTCTTGATCTCTCTTGCTCTAGATGTAGGAAGCCGCAAACGCCATTACAAGATGGTGCTGGTTTCTTTAAGCCGACGCCCATGAATATGGGTAAACAACCAATGTGCGCATGTGCATAAGAGTTTTTTGCGGAGTCACTGCCTGGCTTGACGCATATTAATGAGGTACTGGTAGCATAACCAATCAGGTATGGACACGTCACTCCTAAGCCTATATAAGCAGCACCATTTCTGGGCTCTGGGTCTTCCTCTTCATGCTGAAGCTAGCGTAATAAAGCATTGCTGCAGAAGGATCCGGTTGTCTGCGTGTGTTCTTGCTGGCGAGACAATAGCGTGGGCGACATCTAACCTTCTTATTCCCACTCTCTTCCCATTCCCTTCCCCCTTCACTCTCCACATGCTCATGGCTGGCCTGCCTTCTCTTCTTCTTCTTCTTCTTCTTCTTCTTCTTCTTCTTCTTCTTCTTCTTCTTCTTCTTCTTCTTCCTCTTCCTCTTCCTCTTCCTCTTCCTCTTCCTCTTCCTCTTCCTCTTCCTCTTCCTCTTCCTCTTCCTCTTCTCTCTCTCTCTCTCTCTCTCTCTCTCTCTCTCTCCCTTTCACCACCTCTCTCTACTTCCCTCCTAACTCCACTCCTCATGCCCTGAATAAACTCTATACTAAAAAAAAAAAAAAAAAAATGTTTATCTTAAATTGTTTCGGAAACATTAGCTTTAAAAGTCACACATCTCAAGCCTCCTCCCCATGCAAAATCACATTATTGTTTATATTTATTTTCTTCCACACATGTTAACCACTTGATTATCTTTATTGTTGTAATATGATCCCTTCAAAGCTAATGTTTCTATCTAAAAATCTGACAACCAAATATTATATGTACTTTCTACAATGAAGAACAAGGACCACAGACCACCAAGAAACACATTTCAATTATCACTTGAATCCATCTTCACCCTACTTATTTTCATAAGTGACTATCACATTTTTGAGTACATTGTTTGTTTATTGGAATCCATTTCCTGTTTTTTTCCTGAGAAATGCCCATTCCATCCCCTTCCCCCTGTTTCTATGAGGCTGTACCCCCCACCCGCACACCCACTCCTGCCTCCCTGCCCTGGTATTCCCCTACACTAGGGCATCCAGCCTTCACAGATCCAAGGGTCTCTCCTCCCATTGATGCCTGACAAGGCCATCCTCTGCTACATATGCAGGTGGAGCCATGGATGTGTGTACTCTTCAGTTGGTGGTTTAGTCCCTGGGAGCTCTGGAGGGGGTCTGGTTGGTTGATATCGTTGCTCTTCCTATGGGGTTGCAAACCTCTTCAACTCCTTCAGTCCTTTTTCTAACTCCTCCATTGGGGACACCATGCTCAGTCCAATGATTGAATGTAAGCATCTGCCTCTGTATTTGTCAGGCACTGGCAGAGCCTCTCAGGAGACAGCTATATCAGGCTCTTGTCAGCAAGCACTTCTTGGCATCCACAATAGTGTCTGTATTTGGTGACTATATATGGGATGGGTTCCCAGGTGGGACAGTCTCTGGGTGGCCTTTCCTTCAGTCTATGCTCCACACTTTGTCTCTGTATTTTCTCCATTAAGTATTTTGTTCCCTCTTCTAAGAAGGACCAAAGTACCCACACTTTGGTTCTTATACGCGTTCTCACGCCCGGCCAGGAAGAACACAACAAACCAAAATCTTCTGCGGCAAAACTTTATTGCTTACATCTTCAGGAGCCAGGAGCGCAAACCCCCAGCCCCAAAAGCGAAAGCCACCCCAATAACGAAACCGAAAACCCTTCCCTATTTAGGAGAGTTATATTTCGCCTAGGACGCATCACTCCCTGATTGGCTGCAGCCCATGGCCGAGCTGACGTTCACGGGAAAGGCAGAGTACAAGTAGTCGTAAAATACCCTTGGCACATGCGCAGATTATTTGTTTACCACTTAGAACACAGGATGTCAGCGCCATCTTGTGACGGCGAATGTGGGGGCGGCTCCCAACATCTCCCCCTTTTCTTTTAATAAGAGCAAATAGGCCACCCATATTAATGAGAGTGGAGATAGAGGTCAAATCCCCAGTGTGTAGGTAAAGGAGCCATGTACAGGATTAGCTCTTAGGCTCACAGGCTTTTACCCAGAGCAACCCTGACCTGCTCCCGTGTCGTTTTGCCTGGAGAGAAGGACACTTGGACACTCAACCTTTTTGAAAGATGACATGTCTCCCTAGAATAGGCTCATATATGCCGCAGAGCCCTTCTACTGCAGTGCTTAGCCGTGCAACTCTTTCGGGCTGCTGAAGCACACTCACTCTATCCCGTGCAATGAGACTAGCCTCGTGGGATATAAGAGCTGAGTGGCCAGCGACCTATTGCCTAAGCATAGATATATCAGGGGAAGCACCATGTTCTAGTCCTGCAAGCGCCTGGGCAATAACCACCTTGTCTCTCCTAGTTTGGGCCTTAAGCTTACAGACCAACCAAAGAAGCAACACTAATCCACAGCAAAGTGTATCTCCAAATAATATCAATCCCACCCATTCTTTAAAGAAGGGAAATGCTGAGGAGATCCAATTGGGTAATCCTTTGGTCAGGGACAGGTCCAAGCGCGTGGAGTTGACCTGAAGTCTCAATTCCCGAAGGATCTGTTCAAATTCAGCCGTCCAATTCTGTAACATATACTGAAAAAGACTTTTTGACAAATTAGCTGCCCTAGTAAATTTAACATACTGAATGGAAGTAACACACAATCCCGGAAACTTTTGTTTACATCCCAGCTGAGCTATTTGCCATAATACATCTAGTTGTATCTGGACAAGATCTATGAGTTGATTAACCAGCATGAGACCTCCCTGTATCATGACATTAGCTGAGGCCTGTTTATCTATGACTGTAGTCACTGAGGCTGACAAAGTGTTAATGGTGTCAGTCGTCTGGACCTGTCCAGACAGAGCCAAGACTGTCTGAATCAAGGCTAAACCCAGTTCCTAGTTAGTGGTAAAAAAGCAGGGGAATACTTGAGCATTATACATCACCGTCATTAGGAGTGGAAATGTCGACATTATTCCCCAACGCTGCTCTCTCTTTATTATTGACGCCCTGGACATCACCAAGACGAGGGACATCAGTATTCCCTTGGTCAGTCTGGATTTTTCGGGTGAGTCTTTCTGGTATCCAAAATGGGTTGTCTTCATTCTGTGGGAAAACACAAATAGCTCCCCTGGATCTTATCAAAATAGGATCCGGGCCATACCATTTATTATCAAGGACATTTTTCCATTTAACCATCTCATTGGGCCTATCTGGCTCTGAACAATGACGTTCAGCCGCAGTATGGCCATGAGCATCAATATTTAAAAAATTGAGTGTAAAGAGTGCCATAGACACAGACACTCTTGGTATTCGGGGTAGAGTCTCCTCAATTCCCCTCTTCTGCTTTATAAGATAGGCTTTGAGGGTGCGATGCGCACGCTTAACAATATTCTGTCCTTGAGGGTTGTATGGAAGTCCAGTCAGGTGGGTCACGTCCATCTGACGGCAGAACTGTTGGAATTTTTGAGACGTATAAGCTGGTCCATTATCAGTCTTAAGGAGTTTGGGTTTCCCCCAAGCACTCCATGCCTCAAGACAATGTTGAATCACATGTGAGGCCTTTTCTCCGGTTAATGGAGAAGCAAACATGATGCCAGAACATGTGTCAATGGACACATGGAGATATTGAAGTTTTCCAAAGGAAGAAACATGTGTAACATCCATTTGCCAGACCTGTAGAGGTCGAATACCGCGTGGGTTAATTCCCACATGAGGAACTGGCAAGAACTCACAGCAGCTTTGACATTGAGTAACAATGTCACGGGCTTCTTTTCTTGTCAAGGAGAAACGACTGCGTAATGTTTCAGCCGTCACATGAAAATTGTTATGAAAATTTCTTGCAGCCTCTACCGGGGATGATAGGGCAGCAGCCACCACTTTAGTGGCCTTATCTGCCAAATCATTTCTCAGAGCCATGGGGCCAGGTAGGCCTGAATGGGCTCTAACATGAGTAATATAAACAGGAAATCTTCTAGATAACAAAACTAATTGTATCTGCTGAAAAATATTGGCAACTCTACTGGAAGGCTTAATCACTCCAGCCACTTCTAAAAGATTTACTGCATTAACCACATAACAGGAATCTGACACAATATTAAGGGGTTCTAAAAAGGTTTTTAAAACTTCTAAAACCACTAAACATTCTACCACTTGAGGTGAATTTTCATTATATTGTTTGGATACCACTTTACCATTAGCCACATAGGCACCTATGCCAGTTTTTGATCCATCAGTATATACCACAATCTCATTTTTAAGTGGGTTTCTTACTGTTATTTGTGGAAACACAACAGATTGATTTTGGGCAAACTGTAAAATTGGATGTTTTGGATAATGGTTATCTATTTGTCCTGAAAAGGAGGTAACTAAAACTGCCCAATCATTAGATGTGGCTGCCAAGGTTTGAACCTGTGCAGCGGTATAAGGTACAATTAAAAGATATGGACTTCGCCCAAAGTGGGTGATTGCTGCTTTTAGGCCTTTAAGGGCAAGCTGTGCAATTGCATCAGGATACCAATCTATTATTTTAGCTGGGGATACGTTTGGATGGATCCACAACAATGGCCCATTCTGCCACAAAACTGCGGTTGGCAATTGTGCTGTCTTAAAGACACACAAACTGAAAGGCTGCGAATCCTCAATACGTTGTAATTGTGCATTCTGTAAGGCTTTTTCCACCTTTTGTAAGGCCTGGTTAGCAGCTAGAGTAAGAGCCCTAGGGGAGGAGATATGAGGATCTCCTTCTAAAATACCAAACAAAGGCCTTAACTCAGCGGAAGGAATCTTTAAAAAAGGTCTGAGCCAATTAATATCTCCCAACAGCTTTTGAAAATCATTTAAGGTATGGAGGTGATCTCTTTTTATCTAAACATGTAAATATTGATTTCTCTCAAAGGAGGAAATATGCGTGACATCCATTTGTCAGACCTGTAATGGCCTGACGCCACGAGGGTTTACCCCTACGTGAGTAGATAAAATTTGACAACAATCTAAAGGCATTATTAAGTAATCAGAATCATTTTTAGTAGAACCAATCCCTCTTGCAGCTCTAGGAATACCAGAGGAAGAAAAAACAGCCATGTAGGCTTGGCAAAATTATTAGTTGAGCTATTCTGTCTCTTTGTGATATAGAAAAGACAACTTGAGGACAAGAACAGAGAACCTGAAGTTCCCCTTTACAATCCTGATCTACAACTCCAGGGTGGACAATAAGACCTTGTAGGCTGCAAGAGCCTGCCTCTGTCATTATTGTCCAGTGGCTTCACCTGCTCGGGAGAGCGCCTTTCAGGCCCTAATAGCCTTTTCATCTGATTCAGAACTATTAAGAACTGGCTCCTTGAACTCATCTAGTGATGAGTATAGGCTCCTTCTCCTAGAAACCTCTGCTGATTGATCTTTTTTCTTTTCTTTTTCCTTCTCCTTCCTTCCAATCTCTCCCCAGGTATTCTTACCTGACCTAAACTTTTCCTCAGGTTCAAGACCCTTGGAAAGGCCTGTATACTTATTTTGTGTACCATATTTTCTCTTTGCTCCTACTCTCTCTCCCCGCTTTACTTCTGATAGATTGTCCTGAATTTCATCTAGAATCCGCCCTGTCTTAACCACTTGATAACATGTGAAAAGGAACAAAAGGGCTCCTAACACTAGAAAAAATTTAAGGCCAAACATACCTTGTAAAGCCATTTCCCACTTTACTTCTGATAGACTGTCTTGAATTTCGTTAGAAAGTTCAAGGCCAGACTTACCTTGTAAAGCTATTTTCCACTTTACTTCTGATAGACTGTCTTGAATCTCATTAGAAAGTTCAAGGCCAGACTTACCTTGTAAAGCTATACTTACGGGTTACCGCCGTTCCCCAGCTGAAAAGTTCTGAATTCACGCAGTTGAATCCTTCTCAACAGTCTGTTTTACGAGAACACTTCATTACCGTGACCCGCAGTTCTGGTTCCGGAATGAGGGATCTTCTTTGCGCCGGTGATGGTAAACTCTCGTCCCGAGTTTTTCTTCCCGGGTTTCCTCTTTCCGGATTTTCTCGTCCCGGAATTTCTCGTCCCGAGTTTCGGCACCAATTCTTATACGCGTTCTCACGCCCGGCCAGGAAGAACACAACAAACCAAAATCTTCTGCGGCAAAACTTTATTGCTTACATCTTCAGGAGCCAGGAGCGCAAACCCCCAGCCCCAAAAGCGAAAGCCACCCCAATAACGAAACCGAAAACCCTTCCCTATTTAGGAGAGTTATATTTCGCCTAGGACGCATCACTCCCTGATTGGCTGCAGCCCATGGCCGAGCTGATGTTCACGGGAAAGGCAGAGTACAAGTAGTCGTAAAATACCCTTGGCACATGCGCAGATTATTTGTTTACCACTTAGAACACAGGATGTCAGTGCCATCTTGTGACGGCGAATGTGGGGGCGGCTCCCAACATTTGGTCTTCTTTCTTCTTGAGCTTCATGTGGTCTGTGGATTATATGTTCATATTCTGAGCTTTTGGGCTAATATCTACCCATGAGTGTATACCATGTGTGTTCTTTTGTGATTGGATTTCCTCACTCATAATATTTTCTAGTTCCATCCATTTCATGAATTTCATGAAGTCATTGTTTTAATAGCTGAGTAGTACTCCATTTTGTAAATGTACCACGTTTTCTTTATCCATTCCTCTGCTAAAGGACTTCTGGGTTCTTTCCAGACTGGCTATTATAAATAAGGCTGCTATGAACATAGTGAAGTACATTCTTAAACTAAAGTAATTACCTGGCAATGACCCAAAGAATGTCTGTGATGGGATATGCCCTGACCATGGGAAATCACTTGTAAAGGAGATCGATTTTCTTTTGGGGGAGGATGGAATAGAATGAGAAGTGTAGGTGATATTTTAGAGCCACAAGAGATCAGATGTTTCAGAATTTCTAGGGATCAACATTGCTTTTAGTGAATCACATTGAGATACTCGGGTTTGTTTTCTGGTCACTTGGCTGACTAAAGGCAGTACCCAGAATTTCTAGTTCCCTTTGTTTTCTGTTTCCCTCCAACTCACTGACGTTCTGGGACCCATACTGTGTGTCCTTCCCTATTCCATTTCAAAGACATAGAACCACCAGAGTTAAATTAGAAGGTTGAAATCATTTCGGTAAAAAAATAGGCAGTTCCCTGCTAGAAGTTGTTTTGGCTTTTGTACATCATTTTCATGTGCAACCTGTGCTTGGTTCCTCTATGAGGGTTTGAGCTGTGAGGAGATATCTGCAGTACTGTTGTATACTTCTCTGTATAGATGATACTGGTATCCTGGGGGTTCTGGGACTGGGTTTAAATCCTCCTGCATTGCCACTTCTTTTTGGGTGGCACCACACCATTCACCTGGCAGGCTTGGGAAATCCAAGCTTTTACCTATTTGTCATTTTTCCCTAACAGATGGAGTTAAGATGCCCAGATGGAGACAAGAAAACTGTGGGATGCAAACAGCATTTGGACAATGCTTTAAAGTAGACATGCTTGGAAAGTCTCAGTAGATATTACAAATAAAAATTCATACTTTGAATATGTAAGTAAGACATTATAAGTGAGGAAATCATTTTGATATAAATGAAAGTAGTATATTCTCTCACGTGTATTGGGTTTGATTTTTTGTAATTTATGTATTTCCTATTTGGAGCAAGAACCCTTAATATGGGAGAGTCTAAGCCAAGGTAATCTATAGGTCCTTAAATCAGAGGTAAATAGTCTCCCATTGTCCTTCCAGTTCCACTATATCACCAGGGTCTTCCATCTCAGCACTCTACACTTAAAATCATAGACCTAGAGAAATTGTTTGACCAAACTGTAGATCATCTACTTTCTATTACTGCGAATATTATCGTGTTTCTCCTTAAAGTCAGAAAGGAAGGGTAAACTTTGAACTATGGATAAATGATAACACTATCATCTTTCATCAGGAAATAGGCCAGCCACAACTCAGAAGTCCTACCACCTTCTAGAAATTAGTCCCTGTTACAAAAGGACCAGATCACTAGAAAGGCCTCTGGCAGAGATATATGCATGGATCAGCTGTGTCAAATCCTGCATTGGGTGATCAGGGGATTGGTTAAGATGAGTAGCATTCTTCTTACTGATAACACATTTGGCCGGTTTTTAATAATGACTAGAATAAATATGCCTTTTATCACAAGATTGTACTTTCTTATTTTGGAATGGTCAGGTATTATACTTTTGTTCAATATTATATGAGCTTTAGACAAACTTGAGAAAACTTGCTTTTTTAAGTATTTATTTCATTTACATTTCCAATGCTATCCCAAAAGTCCCCCACACCCTCCCCCACCCACCCACCCACTCCCACTTCTTGGCCCTGGCATTCCCCTGTACTGAGGCATATAAAGTTTGCACAACCAATGGGGCTCTCTTCCTACTGATGGCCGACTAGGCCATCTTCTGATACATATGCAGCTAGAGACACGAGCTCCAGAGAGTACTGGTTAGTTCATATTGTTGTTCTACCTATAGGGTTGCAGTTCCCCCCCCCCAGCTCCTTGGGTACTTTCTCTAGCTCCTCCATTGGGGGCCCTGTGATCCATCCAATAGCTGGCTGTGAGCATCCACTTTTGTGTTTGCTAGGCCCCGGCATAGTCTCACAAGAGACAGCTATATCAGGGTCCTTTCACTAAAATCTTGCTAGTGTATGTAATGGTGTCAGCGTTTGGAGGCTGATTATGGGATGGATCCCCGGGTATGGCAGTCTCTAGATGGCCCATCCTTTCGTCTCAGCTCCAAAATTTGTCTCTGTAACTCCTTCCAAGGGTGTTTTGTTCCCAATTCTGAGAAGGGGCAAAGTATCCACACTTTGGTCTTCGTTCTTGAGTTTCATGTGTTTCGCAAATTGTATCTTATATCTTGGGTATACTAAGTTTCTGGGCTAATATCCACTGATCAGTGAGTACATATCATTTGAGTTCTTTTGTGATTGTGTTACCTCACTCAGGATGATGCCCTCGAGGTCCATCCATTTGCCTAGGAATTTCATAAATTCATTCTTTTTAATAGCTGAGTAGTACTCCATTGTGTAAATGTACCACATGAGAAAACTTGCTTTTATTAAATAACTTTTTAACATATTTTTGGTATTCCAGGGGGAAGTTCAACATTTTACAGAATCCATTTACAAATCCTGACTGTTGGTAAAGAGTGTCCAGGAATTATTCTAGTCATCCATTACTAATACAGCAGGTGATTATCTGCAGGTTCAGATATGGAAGGCATCTACAATGAACTATTACCTAGGATTATGCTGTGGTGGAAGTCTATAATACCCATTGTCTCAAACCCCTAAAAGCCATTATATGGACTAAGAGGCACATTACTTAAATATACATTATTTAAACATGACATCTGCCACAGGTTCTTTCAAGTCAACTCTTAAGATTCTTTAGCTGCGTAGGATGTGATATAAATAATAGAGGATCATTTCTGCCTGCCTCCAAGTCTTTAGCAAGAGACTATGCAGCACTCCAACCAGATGGTCACCAGATAACACCAACCATCTACCACAAACACTTTCTCCAAGGATATCATTGTAGTGGACTTCCCTCTACCATATTGAGAAAAAAACAAAGACAAAACAAACAAACAAACAAACAAACAAACAAACACTAGTGACTGATGCGACCTATTCCAAGTATTTTCCTCTAATATTCTAGGAAGAGCATTTCAATATATTTTAAATCTGATCAGATCATTTTTTTCGAGTTTCCATATTATTCTTGGGACTGAAAAACTTGCCAAATGAATAGAGATATTCTTGTTTGGAGTGTTTCTATGATATTGACACATTCAATCTAGTAGTACTCAGATGTAAATAATATTTTTCAAAATATAGAACTTGCATAGCATATACAACTTTCCAGGAACTATTTAAGTACTCGAGTACCATTCAGGCTAAACTAATTCAGATTTTATAATGAAAAAACTGGTAAAAATAACATTAAAAGACTTTCCAAAGGTTGTAGAGATATCATATTGCATAGCCAAGAATAAAATCCAGACTATCTGGTTCAAGAGTTTATGTAATAAGACACTTCTTTTTGTTAGAATTGTCTAGAACATCTCTGAGAAGCTGTGGTTCATTCCCAATAAAGTACCCTCTTTCCCCTTTACCCCTCTAGGGTAGTCTTTTTAGATAATCCACCCTATACTTGTGTACATACACCCTTAAAGATACATACCACTAAAGTATACATACCACTAAAATTTAAGTGGAAATGAGACAGGAGCAGTAAATGGAAATGTACATCCACATCCCATAGCCCAACATTTTACTAAGTAGTTAAATAAAATGTGTTTTGTCCTCCTAACTGGTTTTAAAAAATACTCTCAGAAGAAGCTTCAAGTCCAGCTTCCTATACTTCTCAGAGTTCTTCACAAAAGTGTAATCATGCAAAAGAAGTCACACTATCTCTCTTCTTTGTACCACTCTGTTTCTATCTTGCACCACTGTGTATTTATTATGTGTATGGGAAGACACTATAAGTTTGAAAGATTCACATACATTCTCCAGAGTAGCCACCTTTGGGATCAGTGCCTATCACTGGGCATCTGCCTTTAAGAGAACAAACCCCAGAAAAAGACTCGAGAAAGCTCTGCGAGTAGTTTCTAAGTCATTTGAAAAAGAAAGAAAACTCACACATAGGAAGTACTATATAAATCTTAGCTATGATTACTCATCTCATGTACATATAGGCATTAATATGACCATATGTGAAAATGAGACAGATGCCCATCCCTTAAAGTGGCATGACAGCTCTGATTGCCCATGCACAGAATTCCAACATATTTTGGCAAGACTAGCTTCCTGAGGTGTGGAAACACAATCTTCTAGTCCAGAGCTCATCAGTTTTCATGTGTGAATTCAAACAGATAGAGAAATAAATGTGCAACATCATATTGTAAGCAAATTCTTTAACTCTTGGTAAAGAAGATTAAGGAAAGAAAATGAAGTGAGAGGGTGTCACAAGCACTTTCTCATAAAATAGACACAGCTGAGAGGAGGATTAGTTTTTCTTCCATCATATATAAACATGTTGAGTTGAAAAGAAGATATATATTGTGAAAAAATCAAATTAATAAAGTATAGGACTTCTGAAACAGTATAGATAAAGAAACATAAATGTGCCCTACTCATTATTATTTTCCCAAGTACTGAAAAATGTCACTGACTCCAACACATTTCTTTGAATTATTGGTTCATATTTTCTAGGAGTAATACTTTGAAATGTAATTATGAGTTGGGAGGCTATATATTAGCCCATTTTCACTCAATAATAAATGATTAGTAGTAATCTCATTATCAAATGACCAAGACCTGGAAGACATAGTATAAAAGGCATGAGTCTTCCCTGGATTGCAAGAGTTAAATTTAACCCCACACCTATGTTTTGGGCATCAGAGTCAGAAGAGCAGAACGCACAGAAATTTCTGAAATTCAACAATTATATCATTAAAAGTAAATAACCAACATATAAACACATATTTTAAGTGGGTGAAAAAATTTTAATCAACATTTTTATAGGGAAGATGTATAGATAGACAATAAGCACATGAATAAATTCCTTACATCACTAGTTCCTTAAGAATAAGAAATAAAATCACAATTCGATGCCACAAAAAAACCCATCAGGGAAGCTAATAATAAAACTAACAAGCATGGTGATGTATTAACAAGAAGTATAATTAGAATTACAAGATAATCCAGTAATTCTAGCTCTTAGTCTATAACCAAGATCATATAAACTACTTATTCAGATATCTGTACATCTATGTTCATAGAAGTATTGCACATAACAGTTAAATGCTAAAGTAACTCATGTCCTTCAATAGGTAAATGGATAAGTAAAACATGGTATGCATACATAATGGAATATTATTCAGTTTTTAAACGAGGAACATTCAGACAATGCAATAACATAGATGAATCTTAAAGACTCATGCCTAATGAAATAAGCCATTTATAAAAGAATTATATTATCCAATTACATGTATATGCAGTATTTAGATTGGGGTAGAGATCTAAAGAGAATTATGAAAAAAGGAAAGAAATGGCTGAGAAGCACACAATCATATCTTCAACATCCTTAGTCATCACCAAAATGCAGATCAAAACTACTTTGAGATTTCATCTTACATCAGTCAGAATGGCAAAGATCAATAAAACAAATGGTGGCTCATAGTAACAAGGCTGTGGAGTAAGGGAAATACCCATGCATTATTGGTGTGACTACAAACTTGTACAGCCACTATGCAAATCAGTGTAATGGTTCCTCAAAAAGACAGGAATTAATCTACCTCAAGATTCAACTATACCACTCTTGAACATATACCCAAAGGATGCTCCATCCTATTACAAGGATATTTGTTCAACCATATTCATAGCGGCTTTATTCACAAAAGCCAGAAGCTATAAACCACCTGGATGTTTCTAAACAGAATGAACAAAGAAAATGTGGTTTGCTCATACAATGTAGTATTACTCAGTTTCAAAAAAAAATGGCATCGTGAAATTTGCAGGTAAATGGATGGAGCTAGGAAAAAAGTCATCCTAAGTATAACAACACTGACCTGAAAGACAAAGGTTGTCTATATGTCTTCATATATGGGTGCTAGCTGTTGAGTCTTCAGTAAGTAAGCTATAATCATTTAACCACAAAGACAAGGTATAGAGTAAGGGATGAAAGAGGATGGATAGTTTTCCCTAGAAATGGGAAACAGAATAGATGGTTATGGATGAGCAAGCAAGGACTGGAATTAGAAGCTCAAATAGAGTTAGGTAGGAAGAAGGTAAATAAGTGAGGAAACATTGGGAGGGGCAGATAAAACTAAGGGTCGTTTTAGGGGTAGTATGGAATCCTAGTATAGTAGACACTTCCTATAATATATACATGTATGAAGGTAAGCTAAATGAAATATCCAAATAATGGAGAGACAAAGCCCCAACTGAGCATAGCTCATAACCAAATGAAGTGTCCAATGCCAGAAATGGGATATGTCAAATGGAGTTTTTGGGTAACAGGATCCCATAAGAACCCCCAAACTACCTAGGCTATTGCCAAGATTATTAGGTACCCTTCACAAACTGCTGGTAAGGCCCTATTGCTGAAGACAACAACAACACAACTCACTGAACATGGAGAATTTAAGTGGTGCCTACCTAAAGCCTTCACCCTTACTTACTAACATTCATGGTATTAGAAAGTACTCTGCATCCTTACAGGGGAGAAATGTAAATACCAAACCCTTCAGTTCATAATGACTTGCCTAAAAGATTAGCTAGTGCTATAGAGGCACAAAACCTGTAGAAGTAACCAACCAATATCTAATTGGGTTTAAGACCTTCTCCATAAGATGGAATCTATCTCCAACACTGCTTGGGTGGCCAAGAACATGAGACCAGATAGGCCAAGGATCTGGGAGAACACCAAATACTACAGTTCTGCTAATGGAACATAGTAGTGAAATGATGCCAAACAACATACTACTATACTCATAGATCAGTCAGTGCCTTGCTCAGCCATCATCAGAGAAGCTTCCTCCTGCAACAGATGGGAACAAATACAGAGACCCAGAGCCAGACATGCAGAGAGTGAGAGGCCACTTAATCATAAATGGGATGTCTCCATCAAATCTACCCCTCAGGGCTCAAAGAACTTTGTGGAAGAGGAAGTTGAAAGAGTAAGAGTTGGTGGGATGGTGGACATCATGGAAACAAGGTCTTCTAAGTATAGCAGGACTGATGCACATATGAACTCACAGAGACTGTGGAAGCATGCACACAGGGCCTTCACAGGTCTGTGCCATATAGGGACCCAGTACTGAGAGAAGATGACACAGGCTCCCATCCCTAACCCAGAAGCTATTTCTAGTTAATAACCACTTGTAAATGAAAACTTAGTTTTATCCAACAGAGTCTCATTGGAGATACAAACTACTCTTTAGGGCAGACCCCATGCCCAGCAGTAGTTGATCAACATAAAATGAACTCAATGACATCTTTGAAAGTTCTTTGTTCTATAATATTCGTTAGGGAAGTTTTTAAACCTTACAGGTCCTTAGGGTACATATTATGGCTTCTAGTTTTATAGGAGTCACATATATTAAAATGTGTATATCTCTGTGTCTAGATATGATTCTTGTGCCTTTTCTTTGGCTCATTTTCTTCTGCTTTTGTTTTGTTTTGGTTTTTGTCCTGATCTAGTTTGTTTTTGCTTCATCTTACTTAACTTTTTAAATAATTATTCTTTTTTTTGTTTTTTTTTTTTTTTGTTTTTTTTTTTCGAGACGGGGGTTTCTCTGTGTAGCCCTGGCTGTCCTGGAACTCACTTTGTAGACCATACTGGCCTCAAACTCAGAAATCCACCTGCCTCTGCCCCCCGAGTGCTGGAATTAAAGGCGTGTGCCACCATGCCTGTCTTAAATAATTATTCTTTAGATGCCTCTTTGTTTTCTAACAAAGGCATGGATTCCAGAGGAAGAGAAGGTAGGAAAGAGCTCAGATGAGTTTAGGGAGAGAAAACTTTAATCACAATATATTGTATGAAAAAAACCTCTATATTCAGTAAAATAAAATAGAGAAAAAGTTCTACTTTGTGAGGGTGAGACAGTTCTAGAAATGGATGGTGTTGAAGATTTCACACTGATGTAAATAGATTAATACCACTGAGCTATACATCTAAAGACTGTTTAAAATGTTAAATTTTGTTATGTATGCTTGTGGAGCAGTGGGCTGCACACAGACAGCCTGGTCTCCAGTCAAGCAAAAATCTAGCACCCCTGAGGACCCAATGGGTGGTGATTTCCACCTACATGGGACAGAAGGTATTCAATCATGTCTCCTGAACTCCTGGTTCCTGTCAAAGTTACCTCCCCCATAGCCCTGGAAGGAGAGGTGTGTGACTATCAGTCACAAAGACAATGTCCCAAGCTCCTGGCATTCTGGCTAGACTCCATCCCCAGTTACCTGACTATAGCCAGGTATGCTCCTCCACACAAATACCTGATAGCCCAGCCCACTATAAAAGGAGCTGCTTGGCCCCTCCTCTCTCTCATTAAGCTTTCACCTTTCTTACTCTCATCCTTTGCCCTCCTTCTCTTTCTCCCTTGCCCCCTCTCTCCACATGACCATGGCTGGCCTCTCTCTTTCTACCTTCTCATTTTCCCCCTGCTTTTCCACAATAAAGCTCTAAAACCACAGACTGTCACTGCTCATCAAGGCCTGCCATGCTTGAACTACAGGATAGGCTTTCATCTAACCTTCCACCAGAGGGTCTTTCTGTACTCCAGCCAAGGACTGGACCAAAGACTTTTGCCTGTGTGGGAACCACACAGCGCCTCCTTCTCCCCCTGCCCTCTCCTCCCTTCTTCCCCGGGGATGACCAAGCCGCCCCTAGGACCCCCATTTGTTCTCAGCTCTCCCAAGGTGTCCAGCAGTGTCTGGGATAACCAAGACTGAGAACCTGGTACCTAAGACTGCCCCTGTCCACCACCCGCCAAGCTGGGGTCCAGTGGCTTCCTACAACCAGACACCCACACGGGGCCACGTGGAAAGAGTGCAGCAGTCCTTCTGCATCTGCCTGCCCAGAGCACCAGAACACTGGAGGGACTCAGGTTTTCTCCCACTCCCCTGGTGCCCGGCACCCAATATATTCTCAACTACAATAAAACATTAATTATATGCGTTCTTATTAACAACATACTTGTAAATCTCATTAATTCTATCTGTATGTCTCAGCATTTTTTAAATAATATAACCAGCCCTTCTGATCCACGCCAGCACCTGGGTTCCTTGCCCTCTGAGTCTCCGGAAACCTGCAGAGACCCCCACAGGATCCCACACAAGATATTAAGACCTCTGGTGAGTGGAACACAACTTCTGCCAGGAGGCAGGTTCGAACACCAGATATCTAGGCACCTTCCCTGCAAGAGGAGAGCTTGCCTGCAGAGAGTACTCTGACCACTGAAACTAAGGAGAGAGCTAGTATCCCAGGTCTGCTGATAGAGGCTAACAGAATTGCCTGAGGAACAAGATCTAATCAGAGATAACTATAACAACTAGCTCCAAAGATTACCAGATGGCAAAAGGTAAACATAAGAATCCTACTAACAGAAATCAAGACCACTCACCATCATCAGAACGCAGCACTCCCACCCCAACTAGTCCTGGGCACCCCAACACACCCAAAAAGCTAGACCCAGATTTAAAAACATAGCTCATGTTGATGGTAGAGGACATCAAGAAGGACTTTAATAACTCATTAAATGAAATAGAGGAGAACACAGTTAAACAGGTAGAAGACCTTAAAGAGGAAACACAAAAATCCCTTAAAGAATTGCAGAAAAACACGACCAAACAGGTGATGGAATTGAATAAAACCATCCAAGACCTAAAAAGGGAAGTAGACACAATAAAGAAAACCCAAAGTGAGGCAATGCTGGAGATAGAAACTCTAGGAAAGAAATCTGGAACCATAGATGAGAGCATCAGCAACACAATACAAGAGATGGAAGAGAGAATCTCTGGTGCAGAAGATTCCATAGAGAACATCAGCACAACAATCAAAGAAAATACAAAACACAAAAAGATCCTAACTCAAAACATCCAGGAAATCCAGGACACAGTGAGAAGAACAAACCTATTGATAATAGGAGTAGATGAGAATGAAGAGTTTCAACTTAAAGAGCCAGCAAATATCTTCAACAAAATTATAGAAGAAAACTTCCCAAACCTAAAGAATGACATGCCCATGAACATAAAAGAAGCATACAGAATTCCAAATAGACTGGACCAGAAAAGAAATTCCTCCCGACACATAATAATCAGAACAACAAATATACTAAATAAAGAGAGAATATTAAAAGCAGTAAGGGAGAAAGGTCAAGTAACATATAAAGGCAGGCCTATCAGAATTACACCAGACTTTTCACCAGAGACTATGAAAGCCAGAAGAGCCTGGACAGAGGCTATACAGACAAAAAGAGAACACAAGTGCCAGCCCAGGCTACTATACCCGGCCAAACTCTCAATTACCATAGATGGAGAAACCAAAGTATTCCACGACAAAACCAAATTCACACCTTATCTTTCCACGAATCCAGCCCTTCAAAGGATAATAACAGAAAAAATCCAATACAAGGACGGAAATCACGCCCTAGAAAAAGCAAGAAAGTAATCCCTCAACAAACCAAAAAGAAAACAGCCACAAGAACAGAATGCCAACTCTAACAACAAAAATAAAAGGAAGCAACAATTACTTTTCCTTAATATCTCTTAATATCAATGGACTCAATTCCCCAATAAAAAGGCATAGACTAACCGACTGGCTGAACAAACAGGACACAACATTCTGCTGCTTACAGGAAACCCATCTCAGGGAAAAAGACAGACACTACCTCAGAGTGAAAGGCTGGAAAACAATTTTCCAAGCAAATGGTCTGAAGAAACAAGCTGGAGTAGCCATTCTAATATCAAATAAAATCGACTTCCAACCCAAAGTAATCAAAAAAGACAAGGAGCAACACTTCACACTCATCAAAGGTAAAATCCTCCAAGAGAAACTCTCAATTCTGAATATCTACGCTCCAAATGCAAGGGCAGCCACATTCATTAAAGAAACTTTAGTAAAGCTCAAAACATACATTGCACCTCACACAATAATAGTGGGAGACTTCAACACACCACTTTCATCAATGGACAGATCATGGAAACAGAAACTAAACAGGGACACAGTGAAACTAACAGAAGTTATGAAACAAATGGATCTGACAGATATCTACAGAACATTTTATCCTAAAACAAAAGGATATACCTTCTTCTCAGCACCTCACGGGACCTTCTCCAAAATTGACCATATAATTGGTCACAAAACAGGCCTCAACAGATACAAAAATATTGAAATTGTTCAATGCATCCTGTCAGACCACCATGGAATAAGGGTGATCTTCAATAATAACATAAATAATGGAAATCCAACATTCACGTGGAAACTGAACAACAATCTTCTCAATGATACCTTGGTTAAGGAAGGAATAAAGAAAGAAATTAAAGACTTTTTAGAGTTTAATGAAAATGAAGCTACAACATATCAAAACCTATGGGACACAATGAAAGCACTTCAAAGAGGGAAACTCATAGCTATGAGTGCCTCCAAAAAGAAACTAGAGAGAGCACACACTAGCAGCTTGACAACACACCTAAAAGCTCTAGAAAAAAAGGAAGCAAATTCATCCAAGAGGAGTAGATGGCAGGAAATAATCAAAATCAGGGGCGAAATCAACCAAGTGGAAACAAGAAGAACTATTCAAAGAATCAACCAAACAAGGAGCTGGTTCTTTGAGAAAATGAACAAGATAGATAAACCCTTAGCTAGACTCACTAGAGGGCACAGGGAAAGCATTCCAATTAACAAAATCAGAAATGAAAAGGGAGACATAACAACAGATCCTGAAGAAATCCAAAACACCATTAGATCCTTCTACAAAAGGCTATACTCAACAAAACTGGAAAACCTGGACGAAATGGACAAATTTCTAGACAGATACCAGGTACCAAAGTTAAATCAGGATCAAGTTATCGATCTAAACAGTCCCATATCCCCTAAAGAAAAAGAAGCAGCAATTAAGAGTCTCCCAAACAAAAAAAGCCCAGGACCAGATGGGTTTAGTGCAGAGTTCTATCAGACCTTCAAAGAAGATCTAATTCCAGTTCTGCACAAACTATTCTACAAATTAGAAGTAGAAGGTACTCTATGCAACTCATTCTGTAAAGCCACAATTACTCTGATACATAAACCACAGAAAGATGCAACAAAGATAGAGAACTTCAGATCAATTTCCCTTATGAATATCGATGCAAAAAACTCAATAAAATTCTCACTAATGAAATCCAAGAACACATTAAAGCAATCATCCATCCTGACCAAGTAGGTTTTATTCCAGGGATGCAGGGATGGTTTAATATATGGTAATCTTTCAATATAATCCATTATATAAACATACTCAAAGACAAAAGCTACATGATCATCACGCTAGATGTGGAAAAAGCATTTGACAAGATCCAACACCCATTCATGATAAAAGTCTTGGAAAGATCAGGAATTCAAGGCCCATACCTAAACATAATAAAAGCAATCTACAGCAAACCAGTAGCCAATATCAAAGTAAATGGTGAGAAGCTGGAAGCAATCCCACTAAAATCAGGGACTAGACAAGGCTGCCCACTTTCTCCCTACCTATTCAACATTGTAATTGAAGTCCTAGCCAGAGAAATTCCACAACAAAAGGAGATCAAGGGCATACAAATTAGAAAAGATGAAGTCAAAATATCACTTTTTGCAGATGATATGATAGTATATATAACTGACCCTAAAAATTCCACCAGAGAACTCCTAAACCTGATAAACAGCTTCGGTGCAGTAGCTGGATATAAAATTAACTCAAACACGTCAATGGCCTTTCTCTACACAAAGAATAAACAGGCTGAGAAAGAAATTAGGGAAACAACACCCTTCTCAATAGTCACAAATAATATAAAATATCTTGGCGTGACTCTAACTAAGGAAGTGAAAGATCTGTATGATAAAAACTTCAAGTCTCTGAAGAAAGAAATTAAAGATCTCAGAAGATGGAAAGATCTCCCATGCTCATGGATTGGCAGGATCAACATTGTAAAAATGGCTATCTTGCCCAAAGCAATCTACAGATTCAATGCAATCCCCATCAAAATTCCAACTCAATTTTTCAACAAATTATAAAGAGCAATCTGCAAATTTATCTGAAATAACAAAAAACCTAATATAGCAAAAACTCCTCTCAAGGATAAAAGAACCTCTGGTGGAATCACCATGCCTGACCTAAAGCTTTACTACAGAGCAATTGTGATAAAAAACTGCATGGTACTGGTATAGTGACAGACAAGTAGACCAATGGAATAGAATTGAAGACCCAGAAATGAACCCACACACCTATGGTCACTTGATCTTCGACAAGGTAGCTAAAACCATCCAGTGGAAAAAAGACAGCATCTTCAACAAATGGTGCTGGCACAAGTGGTGGTTATCATGTAGAAGAATGTGAATCAATCTATTCCTATCTCCTTGTACTAAAGTCAAATCAAAATGGATCAAGAACTCCACATAAAACCAGAGACACTGAAACTTATAGAGAAGAAAGTGGGGGAAAGCCTTTAATATATGGGCACAGGGGGAAAATTCCTGAATAGAACGGCAATGGCTTGTGCTGTAAGATGGAGAATTGACAAATGGGACCTCATGAAACTGCAAAGCTTCTGTAAGGCAAAAGATCCTGTCAATAAGACAAAAAGGCCACCAACAGATTGGGAAAGGATATTTACCTATCCTAAATCAGATAGGGGACTAATATCCAATATATATAAAGAACTCAAGAAGGTGGACTCCAGAAAATCAAATACCCCCATTAAAAAATGGGGCTCAGAGCTAAACAAAGAATTCTCACTTGAGGAATACCGAATGGCTGAGAAGCACCTGAAAAAATGTTCAGCATCCTTTATCATCAGAGCAATGCAAATCAAAACAACCCTGAGATTCCATCTCATACCAGTCAGAATGGCAAAGATCAAAATTTCAGGTGACAGCAGATGCTGGTGAGGATGTGGAGAAAGAAGAACACTCCTCCATTGTTGGTGGGATTGCAAGCTTGTACAACCACTGTGGAAATCATTCGGGTGGTTCCTCAGAAAATTGGACATAGTACTACCAGAGGATCCCACAATACCTCTTCTGAGCATACATCCAGAAGATGTTCCAACTGGTAAGAAGGCCACATTCTCCACTATGTTCATAGCAGCCTTATTTATAATAGCCAGAAGCTGGAAAGAACCCAGATGTCCCTCAGCAGAGGAATCGATAAGAAAATATAGTACATTTACACAATGGAGTACTACTCAGCTATTAAAAAGAATGAATTTATAAAATTCCTAGGCAAATGGTTGGACCTGGAGGGCATCATCCTGAGTGAGGTAACCCAATCACAAAAGAACTCAAATGATATGTACTCACTGATCAGTGGATATTAGCCCAGAAACTTAGTATACTCGAGATATAAGATACAATTTGCAAAACACATGAAATTGAAGAAGGAAGACCAAAGTTAGATACTTTGCCCCTTCTTAGAATTGGGAACAATCACCCATGGAAGGAGTTACAGAGACAAAGTTTGGAGCTAAGACAAAAGGATGGACCTTCTAGAGACTGCCATATCCAGGGATCCATCCTATAATTAGCCTCCAAACGATGATACCATTGCATACACTAGCAAGCGTTTGCTGAAAGGACCCTGATATAGCTGTCTCTTGTGAGACTAGGCCGGGGCCTAGCAAACACATAAGTGGATGCTCACAGTCAGCTATTGGCTGGATCACAGGGCCCCCAATGGAGGAGCCAGAGAAAGTATCCAAGGAGCTAAAGAGATCTGCAACCCTGTAGGTGCAACAACATTATGAACTAACCAGTAACCTGGAGCTCTTGACTCTAGCTGCATATGCATCAAAAGATGACCTAGTCGACCATCACTGGAAAGAGAGGCCCATTGGACATGCATACTTTATATGCCCCAGTACAGGGGAACGCCAGGGCCAAAAAGTGGGAATGGGTGGTTAGGGGAGTGGGCGGGAGGGTATGGGGGTCTTTTGGGATAGCATTGGAAATGTAATTGAGGAAAATACGTAATAAAAAAAAACATTTAAATAATAAAAATAAATAAATAAAAATTAAAAAAATAATATAACCAGTTGGTAGACTCTTCCCTGGGGAGGAATATTTGTCCTCTTAGCATTCTTTAGTTACCTGTAGCTTTTGGCTAAGCCAGAGGCCCCATGTGATAAACCCATTCCATGTTAGCATGTCTGTTAGTGCCATTCTAATTCAGATCTTGTCTAGGCAGCCATGTTGATGAGATTTCAAGGGGTCCTCTTGACCTTAAAATTATTCTATACCCCTCTCCTGTGGTATTCTGTAAGCCTCAGGCATTATATGATGAAGGTGCTAGAGAAAGTACCCATGGAGCTGAAGGGGTCTGCAGCCCTATAGGAGGTACAACAATATGAACTAACCAGTACCCCCAGAGCTCCTTGGGACTAAACCACCAATCAAAACACACACACACAGACACACACACACACACACACACACATGGTGGGAGTTGGGTCTGTAGCTGCATATGTAGCAGAGGAAGGCCTAGTCGGTCATCAGTGGGAGGAGAGGCCCCTAGTCTTGCGAAGATTCTATGTTCCAGTATAAGTGAATGCCAGGGCCAGGAAGCAGGAGTGGGTGGGTTGGGGAATAGGGGAAGAGAGGATGGTATAGGGGATTTTCAGAGAGGAAACTAGGAAAGGGGATAGCATTTGAAATGTAAATAAAGAAAATACCTAATAAAGAAAAGAAAATGTATTCAAGTACATTATATGGAATAAGGAAGTTTTATTTCTATATTTAAACATATATACCACAGTAAAGAAAAGGAGGTCATGAATTACAAGGAGTAGAAAGGAGGTACATGAGAGGGACTAGGGGATAGGAAAGGGAAGGGGGAATTGATATAACTGTATTTTCATTTAATGTGTGTGTGTTTTAAAAGTAATATAAAAATCATTGTCTCCTTTCTATCTTAAGGAAAAGCACACATGTATTTTGCATTTGTATTGGCCAGCTACTCTTAAGCATGAGGTCTGCTCCTAGACTCTGCTTGATAGGCCAATGGTGTCATTCCATTGAAGAAAATTGATTTTCCCTTTCCCAGCAGGTAGTAGTTACAAATAGCTTTTATGATAAGGATGGGACTGAATGCTCACTTCTCCCCCTCTTTGTTCTCCTCCAGATTTTGTCGGACTTGAACTTATACAGTCTTATGCACAGTGCTCAGTATCTGTGACTTCATACGTAGGTACTTCAAGCCTTTTGTGTCTGCAAAATGTTATTCCTGTGGAATCATCTACCCACTCTGGATCTTAAAACCTTTCTACCTTCTTTATTCCATAGACCCCAGAGCCTTGTGAACAGGGAGAAAGAATGTGGAGTTGGGTGATTATGGAGCAGGGGTTGAAAGAATATAACTTTGGGAGGTGTTGGGGAAGGATAATATAATCAATCCATACATGTGAACATTTTAGGGAAAGTAAAGATATTTTTAAAAACATATTAAAATATCACCTTTATCACACTTATGTTTTTGATGATTATTGTTTATTTTAGGCAATATTTACTTCCTAATAATCAAGTCACTTCAAATATAAGCCTTTGCTTAACTGTTTCTTTTTTATCCTTTAGAATATATAAACATGTACCCTATAAATGCATGTATTTTAAATTAAAAGTGAATAAAATTCAAAATATAAAATAGGATAAACTTTCATACATTTTAGACTCTAGATATAATGTACTCATATTTATTTTAGTGTTTTAAAATGAATTTCAAAATCTGGGAATAAACTTGATGCTCTAGGAACATATTTTGTCCTGGGGCTGTAAAACAGGTTAGACTGTCCTTTGATTTGGGCAATTTAAAATCTGAAAGCATAGAAAAGAGTTTCTCAACCATGGGACTATTGATATTTAGGAGCCAATAATTATTGCTAAAGTGCTATCCAATGCACTGCCAACTGTTAGCAGTCAGGGCCCCTTGGCCCTACACATCGCATGTCAGTGCCAAGAAAAGTGAACTAAAGCCTTGTGAAAGACCAACTTTGAAGGCAAAATCTGACATCTCTTTGACATATAACATACTTATAAGAATACAACCTTTGACTACAGGAAAAAAATTACTGAAATGTTAGGTGGACGTATGGAGATATGTTTACTGAAAATGGCCAAATGATTGGTAACTTGCTAACACTGATTATTCTCCAAAATAGCAAAAGGGTTATTTACTGTTGATTTTTATTTCAATGACAGAAATTACTTCTTTTGGGTCTGTTCTGTACTGTCACTGGATATATCATGTATAAAGAGGGTTATTATAAGGAACTGGCTTATGCTATTATAAATACAGACAACTCCCATTATATGCCATCTATATGCTAAAGATGCTGAGAAAACAATGATATAGTAATACAATTTCTGTCTATGTCTAAGAAAATTCATGGTGTAAATCCTAGTCCAAGAGTAGTGTATACTCCCTGAAGCAGACAGGAAAGACGTACAGATGGATTTTTTCCCTATTTCTCCTTTTGTTTTTATTTAGTTGCTTAACAGGTATGCATGCCTATGTAAGGAAGGGCAAACTAATTACTAGATCCAACATTAAAATTTTAATATCATCTGGAAACATACTCAAAGACAATGATGATGATGATGGTGTTTAATCTGGGTACTTCTAGGTCAAATTAACATAGGAAATTAACTGGCATGCTGAACTTAGTTAACTAGAGGTAGGAAAGGCATCAAAGGATATTTATGTTGATTGAACTTACAAGGTACTCAACTGTAGAAACAGAGGTGTATCTCAGTGGTTAATAATCTAGACTGGCCAATAAACACTTAAAGAAATGTTCAATATCCTTTGTCATCAGGGAAATCAAAACAACCCTGATATTCTACCTTACACAAATCAGAATGGCTAAAATAAAGTAACCCAAGCAACATCACATGCTGGCAAGGATATGAAAAAAGGAATACTTCTCCATTGCTGGTTGGATTGAAAATTTGTATAATCACTCTAAAACTCAATCTGGCATCTTCCCAGGAAATTTGAAATAGTTCTGCCTGAATACCCAGCTATACCACTCCTTGGCATATACCCAAAAGGTGCTCCACCATACCACAGGACACATGCTCCACCATGTTCATAGCACCCTTATTGTTAATACCCAGAAACTAGAAACAACCTAGATGGCCCTCAACCAAAGAATGGATACAGAAAATGCAGTTCATTTACACAATGGAATACTAGTCAGCTATTAAAATAAAAACATTATGAATTTTGCAGACAAATGGATAGAACTAGAATATGATCCTGATCAGAAATATCATCCTGAGTTACATGGACCCAAAAGAAAATGCATTGTATGTACTCACTGTTAAGTGGATATTAGCCAAAAGGTACAGAATGCCCAAGATACACCCCATAGACCCTAAAAAGTTAAACAAGAGGGAAGACACAACTAAGCATGCCTCAATACCACTTAGAAGGGGGAACAAAATAATCATGGGAGGCAGAGGGAAGGAGAGACCTAGGTGAGAGATGGAAGTAGGAGGGGAAAGGAAGAAAGATCAGGTGTGAGAAGAGACAGAAGAGAGGCCCAGAGGACCAGGAGAATGAATGGAAATCTGAAGCTTGCCTGGAGTGGAGGCGAAGAAATCTCTAGTCCCTGAGGCTGGGATGGGGGAGTCACCTTGGAGTCCATGCAAGTGACCTTAGCCAAGATGCCTATCCGTAGGAACATGAAACCTGAGCAGACCACTTCATGTAGACAGACAGGGCCCCCAATGGAAAGATAAGGACATCTACCCACCCACAAAACTTTTGACCCAAATTTGTCCTGTCTAAAAGAATACAGGGACAAAGATGGATCAAATATCGAAAGGATGGCCAACCAGTAACTGGCTCAACTTGAGACCCATTCCATGGGCATGCACCAATCCCTGACACTATTAATGATACTCAGTTATGCTTATAGACAGGAGCCTAGCATAACTGTCCTCTAGGGGCTCTACCCAACAGACTGAAACAGATGCAGATACCCACAACAAAATATTGTACAGAGGTCAGGGAACCACATAGAATACTTAGGGGAAGGGGTGAAGGCTCTGAAGGCTTAGTTAACCAACAGTTGACCAATTAGTTGACTAATTGGGACCCCTGGGAGCATTCAGAGACTGGGTGATCAATCAAAAAGCATACACTGCCTGGACTTACTTTTACTCCTGATCTTCTGTGGTGGGAAGATGCTCCTTTAATTTCAACCACACCTTCTGCTGGTAGCCTATAAAAAGGACATTCAGTACTTCAGTGTATACTGAAGACCAGATGAGGCATCCAGCCTCATAGACAGAGCAACTACTGGATTCTTGGACCTTTTGTTGGTAAACAGCCATTGTTGGACTAGCTGCACCACAGCCTATAAGCAATTCTAATAAATCACCAATATATGCATATATGATATAGATATGAATATATTATACTACATTATATATGAATATATATATACATATATATATGTATATATATATACTCATTTTATAAGCTCTGTTCATCTAAAAAAGCCTAATACACTGTTGGATGGCTTGGTAAAAATATTCAGTTTGTCCTTCAGGATAATTTCAAGCTGTGTTTTCATCTAAGTCTCCAAATTAAACATGCTATTTTGTTTTCTCTTTCCAAGTTTAATGTTACTATTAGGTCAAAGCTTTGTATGAAATAAATTAATGCTTTATGTATTTAGTTTTTATTTTCACAATAGTTTATCATTCATCAATTAGTATCTTTTATTAACAATTTTTATATGCTTATTGGCAATTTGTATTTCATTCTAGGGATGCAAGGATAGTTCAACATACAAAAATTCATAAACATGATGAATTGCATTAACAAGAATCAAGGACAGAAACTACATATTTAAATCCATAGATGCAGGAAAAGCTGCTGTAAGTCTTATATCTTTTTATTTTGAATGTTATGGAGAAACTAGAAATAGAAATAACATAATTCCATACAGTAAAGGGTATCTATAATAAACCTATAGACAGCATTGAAAACAGTTTCAATAAATATGGAATAAGAAGAGTGTCCACTCTGTCAGTATTGTGTACAATATTAGCTAGAACAATAAGAAAACAGGAAGGAGCTGGGCGTGGTGGCACACGCCTTTAATTCCAGCACTCTGGAGGCAGAGGCAGGCAGATTTCTGAGTTCAGGGCCAGCCTGATCTACAAAGTGAGTTCCCGAACAGCCAGGGCTATACAGAGAAACCCTTTTCTGGAAGAAAAGAAAAAAGAAAAGAAAACAGGATGGAAGAAAAGGATACAAATATGAAATGACAAACTCAAATTATCTCTATTTGCAGATGATATGTATGTGAGGGACTCTATACACTCAGTTCAAAAATTACTAGAACCAATAAGCACCTTCAACAAAGGGGCAGGCTGCAAATTCAATATGGTCAAATCATTAGATTTATTATATATCAATAGCAAATTCTCTAGGAAAATCAGCAAGCCAGTTTCCTTCATAATAATTTCAAAACTACCTTGAATTATGCCTACCAAAGAAATGAAGATCTTCTGAGATCTGCTTCAATTTTCCTTTATCAGGGGTTTGAAGTTCTTGTCATACAGCTCTTTCACTTGCTTAGTAAGAGTTGCACCAAGGTATTTTATATTATTTGTGGCTGCTGTGAAGGGTGTTTCAGCCTGTTTATCTTCCATATAAAGGAAAGCAACTGATTTGTTTGAGTTAATTTATATTCTGCCACTTTGCAGAAGTTGTTCATCAGCTGTAGTAGTTCTCTGGTGGAATTTTGAGGGTTGCTTATATATACTATCATATGATCTGTAAATAGCCGTACTTTGTCTTCTTCCTTTCCAATTTCTATCCCCTTGATCTCCTTTTGTTTTCTAATTGCTCTAGCTAGAAATTCGAGTGCTATATTGAATAGATAGGGAGAAAATGGGCAACCTTGTCTCAGATGTTAGTGGAATTGCGTCTAGTTTCTCTTCATTTAATTTGATATTGGCTGTTGGTTTGCTATGCATTGCTTTTATTATATTTAAGTATATGCCATGAATTCCTGATCTCTCCAGTACTTTTAACATGAAGGGGTGTTGTATTTTGTCAAAGGCTTTTTCAGCATCTAATGAGATGATTATGTGGTTTCTTTCCTTGAGCTTTTTTATATAGTGTATTATGTTGATGGATTTTCATATATTGAACCATCCATGCACCCCTGAGATGAAGCCTACTTGGTCTTGGGGAATGATGCTTTTGATGTGTTCTTGGATTCTACTTTGAGAATTTTATTGAGTATTTTTGCATAAGAAAAGATAGGTCTTTTCTGTTGCCTCTTTGTATGGTGGAGGTATCAGAGTAATTGTGGCTTCATAGAATGAAGGCCGTGTTCCTTCTGTTTCTATTTTGTGAAATGTGGAACAGTGAGAGGTAGCCTGGTCCTTGGTTGAGCTAAGGCTAGAAGCCACGGAGACCTTGAAGGGACAGTAGATTTACCTGCTCGCAGGCACGAGGCCCCTGTCACTAGCCATAGTCCCCCATAGATTTGTGGTGGCCATCAGTCTCATAAGGGCAATGCCCAAATCCCCTACACATGTAGATGAGGAAAAGGACATGACCTGTGGTCATGTAGTCTCAAGACAGAGATTTCCAGTCTAATGTGGTACTTAGAGGCCCAGAGGGCTTAGTCAATAATTTTCCTTCCCAGGCATTACACCCTGCAGAAGATATTTAATCTCAGGCCCACTCTGAGAAGGATGATTTGATTCTATACATCCACTTTCCACCATGACAATAAGTGATTAGGAACCACAAACTGCCTCTTTCCTTTTCTTTTTTTTTCTTTTCTTTTCTTTTTAATTTTTTGTTGTTTTTTTATTGGATATTTTTTTATTTACATTTCAAATGTTTTCCCTTTTCCAGGTCTCCCTTTAAGAACCCCCCTATTTTATCCCCCCTGCCTCTATGAAGGTACTCCCCTACTCCCTCACCCACTTCTGTCTTCCTGCCCTGGCATTCCCCTATACTGGAGTATCAAACATCCTCAAGCCCAAGGGCCACTCCTTCCACTGATATCCAACAAGGCCATCCTCTACTACATATGCAGTCGGAGGCATGGGTTCTTCCATGTTGACTCTTTGGTTGGTGGTCCAGTCCCTGGGAGCTCCAGGGGATCTGGCCAGTTGACACTGTTGCTCTCTCCATGGGGCTACAAACCTCCTCAGCTCCTTCAGTCCCTTCTCCAACTCCTCCATCAGGGACCCCACTCTTATTCTAATGGTTGGCTGCGAGCATCCATATCTGTATTTGTCAGGCTCTCAGGAAACAGCCATACCAGGTTCCTGCCAAGCTAGCACTTCCCAGCATACGTAATAGTGTTTGGGTTTGGTGACTGTACGTGGGATGGATCCCCAGGTGGGATAGTCTCTGGATGGCCTTTCCTTCAGTCTCTGCTCCACACATTGTCCCCATATTTCCTCCAGTGAGTATTTTGTTCATACTTCTAAGAAGGACTGAAGCATCCACACTTTAGTCTTCCTTCTTCTTGAACTTCACGTGGTCTGTGAATTGTATCTTGGGCTTTTTAGCTAATATCCACTTATCAGTGAGTACATATGTGTGTTCTTTTGTGATTGGGTTACCTCACTCAGGATGATATTTTCTAGTTCCATCCATTTGCCTGAAATTTTCATGAAGTCATTGTTTTTGATAGATGAGTAGTATTCCATTGTGTAAATGTACCACATTTTCTGTATTTATTCCTCTGTTGAGGGACATCTAGGTTGTTTCCAGCTTCTGGCTATTATAAATAAGGCTGCTAAAGAGGAACACTCCTCCATTGTTGGTGGGATTGCAGGCTTGTACAACCACTCTGGAAATCCGTCTGGCGGTTCCTCAGAAAATTGGACATAGTACTACCGGAGGATCCAGCAATACCTCTCCTGGGCATATATCCAGAAGATGCCCCAACTGGTAAGAAGGACACATGCTTCACTATGTTCATAGCAGCCTTATTTATAATAGCCAGAAGCTGGAAAGAACCCAGATGCCCCTCAACAGAGGAATGGATACAGAAAATGTGGTACATCTACACAATGGAGTACTACTCAGCTATTAAAAAGAATGAATTTATGAAATTCCTAGCCAAATGGATGGACCTGGAGGGCATCATCCTGAGTGAGGTAACACATTCACAAAGGAACTCACACAATATGTACTCACTGATAGGTGGATATTAGCCCAAAACCTAGGATACCCAAGATATAAGATACAATTTCCTAAACACATGAAACTCAAGAAAAATGAAGACTGAAGTGTGGACACTATACCCCTCCTTAGAAGTGGGAACAAAACACCCTTGGAAGGAGTTACAGAGACAAAGTTTGGAGCTGAGATGAAAGGATGGACCATGTAGAGACTGCCTTATCCAGGGATCCACCCCATAATCAGCATCCAAACGCTGACACCATTGCATACACTAGCAAGATTTTATCGAAAGGACCCAGATGTAGCTGTCTCTTGTGAGACTATGCCGGGGCCTAGCAAACACAGAAGTGGATGCCCACAGTCAGCTAATGGATGGATCACAGGGCTCCCAATGGAGGAGCTAGAGAAAGTACCCAAGAAGCTAAAGGGATCTGCGACCCTATAGGTGGATCAACATTATGAACTAACCAGTACCCCGGAGCTCTTGACTCTAGCTGCATATGTATCAAAGGATGGCCTAGTCGGCCATCACTGGAAAGAGAGGCCCATTGGACACACAAACTTTATATGCCCCAGAACAGGGGAACGCCAGGGCCAAAAAGGGGGAGTGGGCGGGTAGGGGAGTGGGGGTGGGTGGGTATGGGGGACTTTTGGTATAGCATTGGAAATGTAAATGAGCTAAATACCTAATAAAAAATGGAAAGAAAAAAAAATAAAAAAATAAAAAAATAAAAATAAATAAGGCTGCTATGAACATAGTAGAGTATGTCTCCTTATTACATGTTGGAACATCTTCTGGGTATATGCCCAGGAATGGTTTCCTTTTAGCACTGCTTTCATTGTGTCCCATAAGTTTTGGTATGTTGTGCCTTCATTTTCATTAAATTCTAAAAAGTCTTTAATTTCTTTCTTGATTTCTTCCTTAACCAAGTTATCATTGAGTAGGGTGTTGTTTAGCTTTCATGTGTATGACAAAAACCAAATTTACACAATATATTTCCACAAATCCAGTCCTACAAAAGAAAATTCCAACACAAGAAGGGAAACTATACCCTACAAAAAGCAAGAAAGTAATCTTCTTTCAACAAACCCAAAAGAAGGTAGGCACACAGACATAAAAATAACATTGAAAATAACAGGAAGGAACAATCACATTACTTAATACCTCTTAACATGAATGGAATCAATTACCCCAATAAAAAGACTTAGACTAACAGACTGGGTATGTAAACAGGACACAGCATTTTGCTGCATACAGAAGACACACTTCAGAGTCAAAGATAGATACTACCTCAGAGTAAAGGTCTGGAAAACAAATTTCCAAGCAAATGGTCCTAAGAAACAAGCTGGAGTAGCCATTATAATTTCAAATAAAATCAACTTTCAACCAAAAGTTATTAAAAAGGATAAAGAAGGACACTTCATACTTACCAAAGGAAAAATCTATCAAGATGAACTCTCAATTCTGAACATCTATGCTCCAAATGCACAGGCACCCACATTCATAAAAGAATCTCTACTAAAGCTCAAAGCATACATTGCACCTCACATAATAATAGTGGGAAAATTCAACACCCCAATCTCGTCAATGGAAAGATCATTGAAAAATTAACTTAACAGAGACACAGTGAAACTAACACAAGCTATGAACCAAACGGATTTAACAGATATCTACAGAACATTTCATCCTAAAACAAAAGATTATACCTTCTTCTCAGCACCTCATGGTACCTTCTCCAAAACTGACCATATAATCAGTCACAAAACAGGCCTCAACAGATACAAGAAGATTGAAATAATTGCATGCATCCTACCATCATGGATTAAGGCTTGTCTTCAATAACAATAAAAACAACAGAAGCTGTCTCTTTTCATTTGGGATCTGCAGTCAGGAGCCATAGAGAAGGCCTTCACCTATTACTACCACCACCAAGCCCAAGCCTGCAGTCACCAAGCCAAGGACTCTCTCCATGGGATCAACTGGAACTTCCCCTTTCATCCTCCTGACCCAGGGCTAGATTCAGCCTATGGGCCTGAATTCCATTCTCAGCTCTTCTGAGACTTCCAGCAGTGCCTGGGTGTCCAAGAGCCTGAGAACAGCCCTGGTCTCCTTGGAGACCAGAGGACCCCTAACCAGCTCAGGCTGTCCAGAGCCTCAGATTGTACTTTCCCACCCAGCTCCTGGTTTTATTGATTCTCTATATAGTTCTTTTTGTTTCTACTTGGTTGATTTCAGCCCTAAGTTTGACTATTTCCTGCCATCTACTCTTCTTGGGTGTGTTTGCTTCTTTTTGTTCTAGAGTTTTCAGGTATGCTGTTCTGTTGCTAGTATAGTATCACTCCAATTTCTTTATGAAGGCACTTCCTCTTAGCACTGCTTTCTTTGTGTCCCATAAATTTAGGTGTGTCCTGCCTTCATTTGCATTGAATTCTAGAAAATCTTTAATTACTTTGTTTCTTCCCTGAACAAGATACTGACTTGTTCAGCTTCCAGTGTATGTGGGCTTTCTGTTGTTTTTGTTGCTATTGAAGACCAGCCTTAGTCCATGGTTATCTGATAGAATACATGGGATTATTTTAATCTTCTTGCATCTATCGAGGCTTGCTTTGTGTCTGATTATATGATAAATTTTTGGAATAGGTTCCATAAGGTCCTGAGAAGAAGATACATTCCTTTGCTTTGGGGTGAAATGTTCTGTAGTTATCTGTTAAATTCATTTTGTTCATAACTTTTGTTAGTTTCACTGTGTTTCTTTAGTTCTGTTTCAATGGCCTGTCCATTCATGAAAATGGGGTGTTGAAGTCTCCCACTATTATTGTATGAGGTTCAATGTGTGTTTTGAGCTTTAGTAAAGTTTACTTTACAAACATGGGCAGCCTTGCATTTGGGGCAAAGGCATTAAGAATTGAGACTAAATCCTGGTGGATTTTTCCTTGGTGAATATGAATTGTCCTTCCCCATCTTTTTTGATTACTTTTGGTTGAACTCTATTTTATTGGATATTGTGATGGCTACTCCAGCTTGTTTCTTGGGACTGTTTCCTTAGAAATCTTTTTTTTTTTCCAGTCTTTACTCTGAGGTACTGTCTTTGTTGCTGAGGTGTGTTTCTTTTCTTTTCTTTTTTTTTAATTAGATATTTTATTTATATACATTTCAAATGTTATTCCCTTTCCTAGTTTCCCCTCTGAAAATCCCCTATCCCTCCCCCTCCCCCTGCTTCCCAACCCACCAACTCTTTTTTTTAATATTTATTAGATATTTTCTTCATTTACATTTCATGCTATCCCGAAAGTTCCCTATACCCTCCCCCCACCCTGCTTCCCTACCCGCCCACTTCCATTTCTTGGCCCTGGCATTCCCCTGTACTGAGGCATATAAACTTTGCAAGACCAAGGGGCCTCTCTTTCCAATGATGGCTGACTAGGCCATCTTCTGATACATATGCAGCTAGAGACATGAGCTCTGGAGGTACTGGTTAGTTCATATTGTTGTTCCACCTATAGGGTTGCAGCCAACCCACCAACTCTTATTCCTTGCCCTGGCATTCCCTGATACTGGAGCATAAAACCTTCACAGGACAAAGGGCCTCTCCTCCCATTGATGACAGACTAGGCCATCCTCTGCTACATATGCAGCTAGAGCCACCAGTCCTAACATGTGTTTTCTTTGATTGGTGGTTTAGTCCCTAGGAACAGTTCATATTGACATTCCACCTATGGGGCTTCAAAACCATTCAGCTCCTTGGGTACTTTCTCTGGATCCTTCATTGGAGACCCTGTGCTCCGTCCAATGGAAGACTATGAGCATCCAATTCTGTATTTGCCAGGCACTGGCAGAGGCTCTCAAGAGACAGAAATATCAGGGTCCTGTCAGCAACTCTTGTTGGCATCTGCCATAGTGTCTGGGTTCGGTGGTTGTTTTGGGGATGGATCCCCAAGTGGAGCAGTCTCTGGATGGTCATTCCTTCTATCTCTGCTTTGAAATTTGTCTTTGTAACTCCTTCCATGGCTTCTAAGAAGGAATCTGAGCTTCTGGGCTAATATCCACTCATCACTGAGTGCATACCATGTGTGTTCTTTTGTGATTGGGTTACCTCACTCAGGATGATATCCTCCAGAACCATAAATTTGTCTAATAATTTCATAAATTCATTGTTTTTAATAGCAGTATATTACTCCATTGTGAAAATGTACCACATTTTCTGTATCTATTCCTCTGTTGAGGGACATCTGTGTTCTTTTCAGCTTCTGGCTAATAGATGCTATGCTATGTTCATGCTATGAACATAGTGGAGCATGTATCCTTTTTTTTTTTTTTTTCAAATTTTTGGCCCTATTCGCATGTATCCTTATTACATGTTGGAGCATCTTCTGGGTATATGCCCAGGGGTAGAATCGTTGGATATTCCAGTAGAAGTATGTCCAATTTTCTGAGGAACTGCCAAACGGATTTCCAGAGTGATTGTACCAGCTTGCAATCCCACCAACAATGAAGGAGTGTTCCTCTTTCTCCACATCCTTGTAAGCATCTGCTGTTTCTTGATATTTTTATCTTAGCCATTCTGACTGGTGTGAAGTGAAATCTCAGGGATGTTTTGATTTGCATTTCCCTGATAATTAAGGGTGTTGAACGTTTTTTAGGTGCTTATCAACCACTTGGTATTTGTCTTAGTCAGGGTTTCTAATCCCACACAAACATCATGACCAAGAAACAAGTTGGGGAGGAAAGGGTTTATTCGGCTTACACTTCCATACTGCTGTTCATCACCAAGGAAGTCAGGACTGGAACTCAAGCAAGTCAGAAAGCAGGCGCTGAAGCAGAAGCCATGGAGGGATGTTCTTTACTGGCTTGCTTCCCCTGGCTTGCTCAGTCTGCTCTCTTATAGAACCAAGACTACCAGCTCAGAGATGGTCCCACCCACAAGGGGCCTTTCCCCCTTGATCACTGATTGAGAAAATGCCTTGAGCTGGATCTCATGGAAGCATTTCCTCAACTGAAGCTCCTTTCTCTGTGATAACTCCAGCTGTGTCAAGTTGACACAAAACTAGACAGTACAGTATTCCTCAGTTGAGAATTCTTTATTTAGCTCTGTACCCCATTTTTAATAGGGTTATTTGGTTTTCTGGAGTCCAACTTCTTGAGTTCTCTCTATATATTAGATATTATCCCCCTATTGGATTGGTAAAGAGATTTTCCCAATCTGTTGGTTGCCGTTTTGTCTTACTGACAGTGTCCTTTGCCTTACAGAAGTTTTGCAATTTTATAAGGTCCAATTTGTCAATTCTTGATCTTACAGCACAAGCCATTGCTGTTCTGTTCAGGAATCTTTCCCCTGTGCCCATATCTTTCAGGCTCTTCCTCACTTTATCCTCTATAAGTTTCAGTGTCTCTGGTTTTATGTGGAGTTCCTTGATCCATGTAGACCTGAGCTTTGTAAAAGGAGATAAGAATGGAACAATTCATGTTCTTCTACATGCTAACCACCAGTTGACCCAGCAATATTTGTTGAAGATGCTGTCTTCTTTCCACTGGATGGTTTTAGCTCCTTTGTCAAAGATCAAGTGACTGTAGGTATGTGGGTTCATTTCTGGGTCTTCAATTCTATTCCATTGATATACTTGTCTGTCACTGTAGCAGTGCCATGCAGTTTTTATCACAATTGCTCTGTACTACAGCTTGAGGTCAGGCATGGTGATCCCACTAGAGGTTCTTTTATTGTTGAGAATATTTTTTGCTATCCTTGGTTTTTTGTTATTCCAGATGAATTTGCAAATTGCCCTTTCTAACTCTGTGAAAAATTGAGTTGGAATTTTGATGGGAATTGCTTTGTGTCTGTAGATTGCTTTGGGCAAGATAGCCATTTTTACCATATTAATCCTGCTAATCCATGAGCATGGGAGATCTTTCCATCTTCTGAGATCTTCTTTGATTTCTTTCTTCAGAGACTTGTAGTTCTTATCATACAGATCTTTCACTTACTTAGTTAGAGTCACACCAAGGCATTTTATATTTGTAACTATTGTGCAGGGTGTTGTTTCCCTAATTTCTTTCTTAGCCTGTTTATCCTTTGTGCAGAGAAAGGCCACTGATTTGTTTGAGTTAATTTTATATCCAGCTACTTCACTGAAGTTGTTTATCAAGTTTAGGAGTTCTCTGGTGGATTTTTGGAGTCACTTCTATACTCTCATATCATCTGCAAAAAGTGATATTTTGACTTCTTCCTTTCCAATTTATATTCCCTTGACCTCCTTTTGTTGTCGAATTGATCTGGCTAGGAATTTTAGTACTATATTGAATAGGTATGGAGAAAGTGGGCAGACTTGTCTAGTCCCTGATTTTAGTGGGATTGCTTCCAGCTTCTCTCCATTTACTTTGATGTTAGCTACTGGTTTGCTGTAGATTGCTTTTACTATGTTTAGGTATGAGCCTTGAATTCCTGATACTTCCAAAACTTTTATCATGAATGGGTGTTGGATTTTATCAAATGCTTTCTCAGCATCTAAGGAGATGATCATGTGGTTTTTGTCTTTGAGTTTGTTTATATAGTGGATTACTTGATGGATTTCCATATATTAAACCATCCCTGCATCCCTGGGATGAAGCCTACCTTATCATGATGGGTGATCATTTTGATGTGTTCTTGGATTTGGTTTGCGAGGATTTTATTGAGTATTTTTGCATCAGTATTCATAAGGGAAATTGGTCTTAAGTTCTCTTTCTTTGTTGGGTCTTTATGTGGTTTAGGTGTCAGAGTAATTGTGGCTTCATAGAATGAATTGGGCAGAGTACCTTCTTTTTATATTTTGTGGAATAGTTTGAGGAGTATTGTGGGTTCATCAAGCAGGCATGCCAATCTGCCATAAGTACAGGTGGAGGTTCAGACCAGCAGGGTTATGGGCTTGAGCAAAGTTTGATAGATCCAATGTCTGCTAGCTGACGTGGGTATTGAAGGGGGGGTTTTCACCTCTGTCCCTTGTTAGGGCAGACTTTCTGGGAGACAGGCAGGCTGTGGGGTTTGAATGGGGTGAGGCACAGGCATTCTCATGTGTCATGGGTACAGGTAAAGGTCCAGACTTGAAGGGTCTTAATGCTTTGTGTAAATATTTATTGAACATCTGCTGTTCTTTCATTATGATTTCTATCATTTATGTTAATATCTATCTAAAGTTTGGCAATTACATTGCCTATAAATTGGACATTAACTCACATTGATTAATTCATAATATAGCACTTTGGGTGGGATTTTATATACTCTTGTCAGCTAAAAATAAATGCCTATATTGCCACCATCCACATGGCATACTTTTCTATAAGGCTGAGCTTAGAATAGAATCCAAATATGATCCAGCATACTTATAATTCTAACACTTGGGCAGCTGAGTCAGGGAGATTGTCAGAAGTTGAAAGGTCAGCTTGGGCTGTATAGGCACTATCAAGTCAGTCAGTGCTCCTATATAGCAAGACCTTATCTCTGAGGTGAAAAATAGTTTAGAATAGAAGGGAAATTATGGGGGTGGATGTGTGTGTGTGTGTGTGTGTGTGTGTGTGTGTGTGTGTGTGTGTGAAATTTGGGGTAAAATTTGATCATGGTAAATTGCATGTCTAATTTTTGACCTACATAGCTGCAAAATACATGATAAAAAATGCAAGAGGATGCACAGCACAAAATAATTTAACAGGAGCAACTTAGCAATTTCAGGGATGTTAGCATTAAAGGCCTAAGTGCAAGTAAAGGACTCAAGAAAAAAAGAGCAGCTAGGAGTGTCTGGGGTGGGGGGAGGGAAAAAGCAATGGAGACATAGAACATCATGCAATATTAGGTGCCACCAGGAACCTGTAGTCACTGCCTGGTGAGTAAGTCTCATTTACTATTGGCCCTTGCCTGAGGAATATTGATGATCAAACTGATATAAGCATCCACACCCCAAAATGGTCATATGAATTGAGGGTCAAGAAAGCTACATGGGGTTTGGGCAATAAATATGATTATGCAAAACCTACTGCTCTTTATTTTTCTAAAGCATGTGCTACAAAGGATTGTAATGAGCAAATGGGGTGATGTGTACTTGGAAATATCATGGTGAAAAGTTCTGTGTGCCCATTTTAATGGGTGTGTTGCTACTAAACTTAATAAAAGAGTCAAGAGCAAGAACACACTTCTTCATAATGAAAGTGAATACAGAATGGGACTGATTCAAATTGCAACAGGCTTGATCCTCCAATATTTTCAATCAACTCTATTAAATTATGTTGTAAGATGGGTTGATTAGCAATACATTAACTCATTAACTTTGAAAGTCTAACCACCTTGTGTTCTCCAAGAATGGCATCTGAGTACCCTCATTTATATGCATTGGATTCACTCATACAGGCTTTCCAGAGGGAAAAATAAAACCCATAACTAAAAAAATAAAGTGCTAGTAACACAATAGCACAATAATTCTAAGGAACAATACCACAACTATACCTTTGAATTCTGAAAGCATAAATTCAAACCTACTTTAGGCAGGAACTTGTAAAAATAACAGGCAGATGGTATATAGAAATTCATGCAGCTTATTTAAAAAAAAAAAGCAATAATATTGTCCTTTGCATTGGGCAAGCTTCTTCCTTGAAAGGAATAAATAAATAAGCTCTGTCCCTTTAGTGCTTTTCTTTGTCCCTTTAGGGTGCTTTCTGAGTTACTGGTAAGTCTGGGTGCAGATAGCCATGCTGTAGGAGGACTTCTAGAGTCATGTACCTCACCCCTTTCTGTACTGTGGAGAGCAAATAGGCCTCCAGAACCAACTTGTACCTCCTGTTCTTCTCTAGATGCTGTAGTGGCCACAGAAGTGAGGCTGAACCTCATCATTCATGCATATATTGATTCATTTAGTAAGTCCTAACAGAATACAGAAATTCATTCACTTAGTAAAGAATTTGACTAAAGTTCTGGCCCCATTTTCAACACTTCTGACTTCTGATGTACAGATGATAATAATAATAATAATAATAATAATAATAATAATAATAATAATAATATCATGTATTAAGCATGGAGCTAAAAGTCTGCTTGATAACACATTTATTGAGAAAAAAGTCAGGTGTTATACAATTCATTCACCAAAGGCATGGAATTCCATGTTTTTAATATATCTACAAAGTTAAGCAACCATTGCCACAATTAATTTTAGAGCCTTTTCATCATCCCCAAAATAAATCCAGACCTAAGATAATCCAAAATCTGGCTCAGGCCATATATTCTTAGGCAACCCATCTAACCTTTGTTAACATACTCAAAATACATTGTGTGAAATTCTCAAGAATTAGTTTAAAAATATATATTTAAAAAGGAAACTCAAGAGGCCTAAGTACTAGGGGGGAAAGGAAAGAGACATAAAAACAAATGACATCCTAGTTTTCAGATCCACTTCAGGTTTAAGAAAATGGTAAACTATTTTTTCTTTGTATTTGTAAAAACGTGTCTCTTATGGCTACTTTATATAAATAGGGTCTTATGTAGTTTTAGGGGGTCTGGTTTTCTTCATTGACGATAGTTTTTTTTAAGGTTCATCAATACTACAGCATCAGCCAGTACTTTATTCATTTTTATAGCCAAATGAAACTCTCTGGTATGCTCATATGAAGATTTTATTTTTACTCATCAATTAATGGATATTTGTACCATTTGTAATTTGGCTACTATACATGAATAAGATGAATGGGTATATACAAACTTTTATTTGGACCCATACATTCAACTTGCTTGGCTATGCATCTAGGGATGAAATTGTGCCAGAGCAAATGGCAATTCAATGTTTAAATCTTGAAAGTTTTCCATGCTCTTTTCCAAAGTAGCTGTAGCACTTATAACTCCATTAGTAATATAGAAGGAGATCAATTTCTCTACACCCTTGCTCAAACTAGTTATTATCTGACTTTTAAAAAATAGTTACCCTCTGGAGTATTAGTGTTATATTCCATTTTTGTTTGATTAACATTTACTTAATGAGTAATAGTATTGCGCATTTTAATGTACTTGTTTGCCACCTGTATATGTTCATTGGTTGATTACCTTTCAGTTTCTTTACTTTAATTGATCTCTAATTAGTGAATTATCAATGTTATTTACATATCATCCATATGTGTTCTCTATCAGGAATGTAATTCAAAAGAATTTTATTCTGTTCCATGAGTAGTCTTTTCATCATTTTTAAATACAGAGTCTACACTGGCTGGCCTGGGACTTTCTTTATAAATAAGGCTGGCTTCAAACTCAGAGATTCAACTGCCCCTGTCCCTGCCCCTGCTCCTGTCCCTGCTCCTGTCCCTGCTCCTGTCCCTGCTCCTTCCTCTGTCCCTTGCACCTGCATCTCTGCCACTGCCCCTGGCCCTGCTTCCCAAATATCTGGATTAAAGGCACACACTACTCCACCCTATTTTCTCATTACCTTCATGGTTTTTTTTTTGTGAGTTCCAAAGTTTACATTATTGAAATATATCTTATCTAATTTTTGTTGTTGCTCATATCAAAGTGTCATGACAAAGAATCCATTGACAGGGTCAGAGTTTTGGAGTTTTTCTAATTTGAGTTTGAGCATCTATGTCTTTAATCCATTTTTAATCAAAATTTGTATAGTATGTGAGATGAAGGTCCAACTTTGTCTTTTCCATATGGTTCTCCAGTTGTCTGGGCACCATTTATTGAATAAAGTGCACTTCATTCTCATTGAAATGTTTTGACATAAGACTGTCAAAATCTGACTGGTTGGACAAGGTGACATGTGACTGTAATCTCAACACTTAGAAGGTAGAGGCAAAAGGAAGAGGAGTTCAAAGTCATTCTCAACCACAAACAGTCTTCAAAGCTGGGCAGGACCACATGAAACTGTTTCTCATCACTAATGTCATACTGTGCTTGCAGACAGGAGCCTGGCATGGCTGTCTTCTGAGAGGCTCTATCAGCAGCTGACTGAGAAAGACACAGATACTTACAGCCAGCCATTGGACTGAGGACTCCTATGGAAGAGTTAGGGGAAGGACTGAAGGAGCTGAGAGGGATTGCAACACCATAGAAAGAACAATAGTATCAACTAACATCGAACCCCCAGAGCTCCAGAATCTAAGTCAAAAACCAAGGAGTATACATGGACTGCTCCTGGGCTTCAGGCATATGTGTAGCAGAGGACTGCTTTGTCTGGCCTTAGTAGAAGAGGATGAACTTAATCCTGTGGAAATGTGATGCCTCAGAGAAGAGGGATGCTGGTAGGGGTGGGTGGACTGGTGGGGAAGTACCAGCTCTGAGGTGGGGGAAGAGGTGATGGTGAAATGGAAAATTAAGGGTTCTTTGGAAAATCTGTTGGGTGGTGTTTTGCTGGGGCAAGCACATGACTGAATGGCAAGTGACAGACTAAGACAGACTCATGAAGGAAAATTTTGCTGAAGTAGACACAGGAGAGATGATGTTCTGTTAAAGCAGGGATATGAAAGGACATTTGATAAAAAAAAAAGAAAGAAAGAAAGATTTTTCACTAACAAAGCATGTATGCTTTACATTACTTAGTTGAGCTCGATTTGTTGGGACTCCTTAGAGAGATATCCACCAAAACACTTCTGGTGGCATGCTGGAGTTTCTTGCCACTTCTGCAGACTCAGGTTGATTGGCAGAGTGATATCTGCTGAGACAGACACTTGCTGAAGCAAGATCCATGGAGGGCACATGATGTTTGGAGTGATATAAAAAGAACTCAATGGACAGTGAGAGAGGCAGAGTTAGGCTCCTTTATAGAACTAGCTGTGCAACACTGATTGGTCTTGTGTCTTCTTTGATCTTCACTTCACTGAAAGAGGCACAATGGGAACTTCTCCCAGTGTTCCTGTTGCCTCTGGTCCCTCCTACTGATTTGTGCTGAGGCTGAGGCTTGGCTGTCTCTGCTAGATCATGCCACTGCTGCTGATTTGTGTTTTCCATCCCATCTTTACCGAAATGGATTGCTGGTGTATCTATGAAGTGTTTGTCAGAGGATCAAGCTGACCTCTGAACTGAAATGCCAATTTCCAGACAATACAGATGGGAGTTGCTCCAAAGAACCTTTCTAAACAGGTCCACTTCCCCTGTATCCTTTCTTTTTCACTACCTCTGGTGGGTGGTAGGCTAGAAGGTAGGTTAAAGTGTTTAAAAAACCATCATTAAAAATAGGTTTTGAAAAAATTGAAGTTACAGGATTGGGTGAAGAATGCAGGGAGGGAGAACCAGGAAGAGTCTTTTGGAATGTAAATAAATAAAATAATTTAATACAAAATATTTAATAAAAACAAAAAAAATAAAGAGACTGGGGCTGGAAAGATGGTTCAGTTGTTAAGAGCACTTGTCTGGACCAGGCTCAATTCTGAGCACCCACATGGCAGCTCATAACCATATATATCTGCAGTTACATGATATCTAATGTCCTTTTGTGGCCTTCATGGACACGAGGAACACATGTGGTGTGTATATTTACATACAGTCAAACACTCTCACACACACAAAAAAAACAAGTATCAAAATACTTTTAAAATCAAAATAAATGAATGGAATAAACTAACTATAGATTCATCCAGGTTTATTTCTTAATTCAGCTCTATTTCATAGACATTATGTTTGTAACACATTGTGTTTACCATTTTAACATTGTAGAAAATCTTACAATTTGAAGTGTGGGCCTTCTACTTAGATCTTATTTTTCAAGATCATGTGGGCTATACAGAGCAAATCAAGCCTTGTAATTCTTTATTAATTTTATAATCATGATTTGAGTTTCTACAAAGAAGCTGATTCAAATTCTAGCAGTATAGCATCTCTCATTCAGTTATCCATTATAAAAAGTCCAAGAAAGATTTATCAGTTAGTGTTGATGTACTAACTGTGCAACTATGTAACAAGTACACCACAAAATGCAATACAGTATACATCTTTGGATAATCTATTGTTCTTTAGTTACTAAGGATTATTTATAAGAAAACTGAGATATTAAACATATTTATCCCAATACATAGCTTCACATAAGCTGCTACTCAGTTCTCTCCCAAGAATCAGCAGGAGAAAAAAAAAAAAATGTAAGAGGTGAATAGTAGACACGTTACAGAAGGACCACCAGTTTCAATAGAACAAATGGTCCTGATCAGTGCTTACCTCACATAATATACACAAAATTTACATGCCCTTATAAATATTTAATACTTAAAACTTCTTACTCTATTAAGTACAATGGTACATACCAAGAATAAAGAACAGGCAGAAAAAAGAACAGAATAAAGAAAATATATTTTGAGTTCCTATTATGTATCAGACACCATGCTGTATGAAGCCATATGCCTTGGCTTACTTCCATAAAATATAAGAAGAGGTTCCTGTTCGTGAAGTACCACCTGTATTCTAGTTAGGGAGAGAAATATGGAACACTGTAGAAAAACACACGCCCTCTGTGATGGTTAATGTTATCAACTTTGTAGGCTCTGGATTCATGGAAGAGACAATGTCTAGGTGTGTCTGCAATGAATTATTCAGATTAATTGAGAGGGAAATAACTACCATAACTATAAGAGCTAGGTACCCTCCTGAGATACTGAACTAAATAAAAAAAGGAGAAATTGAGCTGATCATAAGCATTCATCCTCTGATTCTTGAGCCTAAATACAATGTGACCAACTGCCTCACCCTCCTGCTGCTGTGAGTCTTTCCAGCTCCCAATACACATGATGGATTGGATCCTTAAACTGTAAGCCAAAATACAATTTTCTGCCCTTAAGTTGATGATCTTCCTTAAGTTCCTTAACTTCTAAAAGTTTCTTCCTTGTTGATAAAACAATGAGACAACTAATATCTCATACCATTAATCAAGGTTTGAAACAATTTTGGGATTTGTACCGGCTAGTTCTGTGTCAACTTGACACAGCTGGAGTTATCACAGAGAAAGGCACTTCAGTTGGGGAAATGCCTCCATGAGATTCAGCTGTAAGGCATTTTCTCTATTAGTGATCAAGTGGGGAGGTCCCCTTGTGGGTGGTGCCATCTCTGGGCTGGTAGTCTTGGGTTCTATAAGAAAGCAGGCTGAGCAAGCCAGGAGAGGCAAGCCAGTAAAGAACATCCCACCATGGCTTCTGCATCAGCTCCTGCCTCCTACCCTGCTTGAGTTCCAGTCCTGACTTCCTTGGTGATGAACAGCAATGTGGAAATATAAGCTGAATAAACCCTTTCCTCCCCAACTTGTGTCTTGGTCATGATGTTTGTGCAGGAATAGAAACCCTGACTAAGACAGGACTATTAGAGACTATAGGTACATTTGAGGTCATTTTACATCATGAGGTTGCTATATTTGGAGAGTTTGAGGAATCTTTAGGAAGTGGTCATTGTTGGAAAAAGTGTAACATTAAAGGCAGGCTTTGAAGTTTTAAAACCTAGCCCCACTTCCTGTCCTCTTTCTGTTTCCTATTAGTCCTGGGTGGCATGGCAGGCTAGCTTCATGAGCTTGCTGTCATAACTTCCCTGCCATGTTGGTCTAAATCCCTCTGGAACTGTAAGGCAAAATAAATCCTTCCACCCTTAAACTGCTTTTTCCAAGTTGTTTTACCACAGCAATGAGAAATTAACTAAGATAACCATTCTATTAACAAACCATGCAATTGTCTAGTCTAGATTCTAGGTGTGAACACCCAAAGAAGAGAAAAGTCAATAACACCAGAAGATGGGAGAAGGGCTCTGGGACAGTAACTGTGGTCATGTGAATTCACATTCAATAATATACAGAGCTATAGTTGCAGATGAATGAGGCTTCTAGGTAGCAGAGAGTCAGCAATAAACATGAGCTCTAAATAGTACCATTAAATAAGAGTGATCTCATACTAAACCATCTCTTCCAAGCTAGGCATTGTTAGAATGAAAGGGTCTGTTTTGTACTCCATCTGCTTTATAGTCAATTGCTTCATGGCTTGGTTAGGACATTTTGAAAATAACAATCATCTTAGACTACTTTACCTTTGAAATCCACATAGGAAGTTCAGGCACAGAGAGAATGCTAACAAAGACAATCCACATTTCCAAGCTATACTAATGCCTAGCATTGCTAGGAAATCTGAAACCTAAATGCTTTAGTTTATATTTTGGAAGGTAACCTAGCAAAAGGGTTTAAGAGCACAAACTCTAGGATCCGAGTTTGAATCCTAGTTCCTTATTCACCATATGGATCTTAAACATATTATTTTACTTCTTGTTGACTCTGTCATTTCTCTTGTACAGTTTAGTGGGGTGGTATGGAAGGTAAATGTACCGATGAACATAAATTATTCAATAGAGCATCTGGCATGTTGAAAATAGTATGTTTTACCATTGTCATTGAACAGATTCTGCGTGTGATTCTCTATACCTAAGAGATGGAATGTGTTGCATAAAGTGGATATTTAAGATTTTCTTGCTTGGTGACAATATTAATTAATGCAGTGAAATAAGTTGAGGTTGGATAAGAAAAGTAATTAGTACTCACTACAGAAATATGATTCAGTCTCTAATGAATGAGTGGCTTCATTATTCTTCTTAGTTCATATAGGAAGTAGATCCAGGCAGTCCATTTTTTTTACTTAGATAGAATCTAGAAACGTTAATCAGTCTTCAACTATTGTTGATTTGGCACTTGAATCAGAAACTATTTTACATTAAATGGATAACCTATTGTTTTCCAAAGTGATATCCCCCTTTATTATTAAAAAAGTGAATATACTTTATAGTTCAGGTAATAGAAAGGATTTATTTTGTGCACTCTTGTTATCATATTTCATTGGGCATTTTTCTCTTCTTGTAACTTTGCATATCACAGTAACACTCAGAAACATCAAAATATAAATCTTTTGATTAAATGAATTTCTCTGAATTTGTGTCTAGATGGTTTCCTTTAAAAACTAGATGAACTTAGTTTCATATATCCCCAATGCATTCCTGTTGTTGGTTTAAAAAAAAAAGTTTGTGGTAAAAATATTTGAAGGATTCTTAGATGTCATGTTTCTAAACAGAGGTAATATTAGTAATAGCCCAACAGTTTTTGAGTACCTACCCTTATGCCTGCCTCAGAAGCACATGTATATTTCATTTGATTCTCACAATAACCCCATGAGATAGATATTATGATCTCTACTTGGCATATGTGCAAACTGAAGCATAAAGAGGTTAAGCAAATTTGCCAAGGTCACAGAGCTAGCAAGTAGTAGAGATTGAAGCCCAGCATCTCCCTATGCTGCATTTTATCAACAGTATTCTTCCCTTCATACAGTATTTGTATGGATCCTGGAAAGGTACACTCTACCTCTTTAGTAGGAAGATGGGGAAAGTGTGACAGAGACAGTATTCGTCATCACGCTTTTTCCACAACAGAGAAACATAGCTAGTCTTTTCCTGCTGACTTGCTCACTTCTTCAATCAGCTATGTATCAAGAGCTGAAATATTCCCTATACTAAATCCCCTATTTCAAATGTCCTTCACAGTTCATTTCAAGACCCCTCTCTGAATAAGGGATACTGAGTCTAATTTAACTCTTTAAGCACTGACCACAGTCTGCTGCACATGCCCTCAGCAGCCCTCTTTCCCCAGTACTCTACCAAAGTAGCATAAAGGAACACATATACAGTCAGAATATACTAAATGCATATAGATATTTCCATCCTAAGTAAAAAGTGAAGAGTACATTGTCAATTCGAAGCAGAAACACTAAGCACAAATAAAGGAGAGAACTACCACTAGGGCAAGGTTGTAGTTAAGTCCATGAAAGTTTGCTTTGCTACTGTTTATCTGTGTAAATTGGGACAAGTGACTTCTTGGAATCACATTTGTCGTCGTATGGGGAAAGTGAACAACTTCACTCAAACAATGCCTATGTGAGAGTCCTCTGAAATAGATATAAATCACTTGGCACAGAATTTGGCATATAAAAACATTCAATGAGAAACAACCTTGCCCTTGAAATCATCTAATGAAGTGCCTATGAATCCTTCTCAGGAGCATACTTAGCCTTGAAAAAGGCACAACATAGAGAAAGAAACAGCAAATAGTGGGATACAGATGTCATCCCCTGGTCAGCACATAACCAAAAAGAAGCTAAGTGTTCCACAACTCTACAGATTGCCCATTCCCAAGATAGTTAGAAAGAGACCCCAGGCTTTGCACGGATACAGCTCTTAAGCTCCTACTACCTCCAAAAGACAGAGAAAAATGACAAACCTCAGAATACCTCCTTCTAATATTAAAGCCAGTTCCCTGAGAGAGCTGCTGACTCAGCACCTTTGTACTATAGTTATCACTGAATAGACATGCAAAGCACCAAACAGACCCTGAGTATCTTCCTGAGTGTTCCTTCCCATGGAAACCTCCTCTAACCTTTACACACAGTCTAGGTATTTTTCTTGTTCTTCATTTAGTATTTAGTTTAGGAAAAAAAGGACCACTGACTATATCGAATTCCAAATATTCTGACCCTCACCCTTTAAAGACCACGAGAAGCACTCCACTTTTAACTATTAATTTTCACTCTGGTGTTAATTGATTCTTTTCCTATGGTAAATCTTGGAAGCATAAAACTTCTTTTATGCCAAATACATAAAGCAAATCAGAGGAGATTTAGGCTATGAAAATCTGATGGTCCCTGGCAAAATAGAACCCCATCCAAGAGTCTGGGCACTGCTAATGCTGTCTACAGGAGCTTGTCCTACTTCAAGTACACTTGAAATGACAATTGTTTCACCATGAGCAGCTGCTGTATGTCTTTTGCACCACACGTTCAAATAATAAGAAAACCACTCACCTGTTTCTCTGCTGTAAAGGCTGTCTTGTCTGAACACTCCGGATGGCAGAAGCCTCAGGGATCCTGGAGAGAATCAGTTGTTTACTGATTGGCATTTCATCTAAGTACTAAGGACATCCACTGAAGAAAAGATGCTAGATTTTACTTCAGCTGGCAAGCAAACAAAAACCTCTCAAGGTTGAAGCTTTTACATAGCTGTCCCCTGTCCTCTTGCCTTCTGCCCTTTAGCCTGTGACTCACCAAAGCCTTTGAAGAACACAGGCCTAGCTTTGTTGCTGCAAAGAATAACTTCCTCCAGACATACTCATGTTTTCAGCTCAGTAATAAGTTGTCTTATTAATGAGGTAGTTGTAACTTGAAACTCCCTTCCCAAAACATCATCTCCCTACCATTCTCCCTCCCTACATCTGCATCATCCCTTAATGGCAGGATAAACCAAGAAAAAAAGGTTTCTGCTCTTGTCAGTTCTTTTAGCCCCTAACACAAAGCCCAGTTTGTCCCTTCAGCAACACTCTTTTGCTTATCTACCTTGTAAGTTCTTCAAGGCTGAATAATACTCCCTTATAAATATTATCATCCTCACTTCTCAATGTCCTAAACCTACCTTCTACTGGCCCCTATTATGTGATAAGACTCAATAAGACAATATGCACACCATGAATAACAGAGGAAAAGTAGTCTAGGAACCTTCATTCAAATGTTACCAGTTAATACTTGGGACTTAATGGAGTCCTTCAATATCCTTAGAAACAGAATTGAAAGCTTAATACATTTAGAGTTAGGTCATGTGATATGGTAAGTGTCCTAGAATCCTTTCTGTTGCTGTGATAAAAATACCCTGCCAGAAAGCAACACAGGGGAAAGGGGGCTCATTTTGGTTCACTACTCCAGGTGTTGTCCATCACTGTGTTGAGGTTAAGACAGAAACCTGAAGCAGTTAATCACACCATAGTCAAGAACAAAGAGAAATTAATGTGTACGTGCCTAACACTCAGCTATCTTTATCTACTATTTTAGAACTCAGAGCCCAAATACAGGGAATGGTGCGACCCACTTTCAGGCTGGGGCTTACCATGTCAATTAAGGCACTCAAGACAATCCCCCTCAAACATGGCCACAGGCCAAATGAATAAAGATACAATCTCTCCTTGAGACCCTCTTTCCAGGAGATGCTTGCTTGTGTCAAACTGACAATTAAAACTAGCCAATAAATACTCCCTATTTTAACTTAAAGGAAAATTTTAAAAAATGCTTCAGTTTTCCTAGTGATTGATACCCACATGTGTCTCATGCCTACTGAACTAGAGAGTGCAGATTAGAATGTTTTTATCATACAAATATATACTGAATGATATTATTATGATATTTAAGATTGGTTTTCAGGCCCTGTGGTGGGGTAAGAGTGACAACAGAGATGTGTAAACATCATTATGAATCCCTTTTAGGATATCTTCTGCTTGTGCATAATTTTCTCAATACTGTTACTGCCCATAGAGACTCAGGCTTTGACAAGTCATTTTATGACATCCTCCCCAAACTAAGGTATTGAATAATAGTTAGAAAGAGTGGGAACAGCCTTCAATTAAGTTCCTACTCTAATTATATGAAAAATCATAAATCCATTAACATGGTTCTGCCTCTGGTCTACAAAAATGATGAAAAGCAGTAAGAGGCTAAACAAGGCTAGAAATCTTTAGAACTCTTACGACATCAGGAGGCCACCCTATCATTGCAGCCATACTACCCAGCCGTAAACAGGTCACTTTTGTCTTGAAGGATCTTTTGTCTCTATGGACGACTTGTGGGCAGTCACTAAACCTCATTTTCTAAGGAGTAAAGTGGCTATGGACATTTAAGAAAGATTTCTAACCAAAAGAAATGAAATCAATAAGGTGTTCTAGTTAACCCTTTGCTGATTGACTAGGAAATTAAGTTCAATGAAATATCTCATACAAGACCATCAAGGATCTGCAGTCTCCAAAAGTTTCAACATTTCTGAATCTTATATAGGAGCCTCTTATAAGTCTCTAAGCTCATCTTATTTCCATTATCTCTTACAAGAGAGTAAACCACACTAATTAAATATATATATGCATACTATAGTACAGGCACTATTCTAGGTATGTAAAACTACCTAGCACATTTGCAATATATACTTAACATATATTAGTTAACTAATTCTCATTAAATGTTTGGTGACTCAAGAATAGATGGTCTGCTAATTACATTATCCTGCTTAATTCTCAAAGGAATATTAGCGCTGTTATAATACTGTTACCATTCCCAAATTTCAAAATCAGGGAAACTGAGACACAACAATGCTATGACAGTTGAAGATCACACAGCTAGAGAATGATATAGAAAAAGAATTTAAACTTAAATCAATTTCCACTTTTGAATAAATAAATGAGTGAATACTTGCAGAAGATATACTCTACCTATCAAGTACTATTGTTTGCTCTATCAAGTGTAGGCTACCTTATATTCTTCGAGAGTCTTACCTCAAGGTGTTAGTGAGTTCCTGGAGACAGGATACACATTTCACTTCTTCTTGCCACAGCCTAATTCCCACTGTTGAGCACAGACTTAATCTTAACAAGTTAAGTACTTGTTAATTGATTCAGTGCCCTGGTGAGAAAGTAAGGAATCCTGTAACATAGTAAGCCTACTTATTGGTTTCCTGTCTTGACTTCTCACCTTATACAGTATCTCTTGCTCCACCTGAAGGTAGGGTAAGAAGGAAGCTGTATACGGACACTGGTCATGGCAGTTTTTCACTCCTATGTGGAGAATTGTTTTATTTCTATTGCTTAGAATTGCTAAGAAATCACAGCAAAAAAGTAAAAGGTCAGAGAACAACTTGTGGGAGTTGGTTCTCTCCTTCTACCACACGAGTAAGCAACTTTTTCCATCGAGTCATCTCCCTGTCCTTCCTTAGTACATATTTAATTTATTAGCAGCAATGGCAAGAAGTTCAAAGACAGAAAGAAGAGTGCTAGGAGATAGTTTCCCTGAAGAGTCCTTGACAACCTTGGAAAACTGATGCAAATGTTTCAGTTATCTTCTTGTACATCACAACTGACAAGGCTGCTCTGCTGAAATTAAGTCCAAAGAAGCTCAATGTACTGTCATATTAGAAAGCATTCCCAAGGCTTACCATCACTGACTAATGCAGAGATGCATCAAGAGGCCTTCGTTTAATTCTTAATGTAACAAAGACATTTCAATGAAAACTGACATCTCACAATTTAATATTGTTCCACAAATGGGTGAGAGTTCATCACAGTTATCTGTTTCTCCTTCACATTCCACGGATAATTGCCTCAGAAGAAGGCTCCAGAAGAACACTTTGTGTCTTAGAAAGAACTATTAACAATTAATAGAATATTGATGCCAAAGTACATTTTAAAATATATAGCCCAGCCTGTTAAATCATGCCACAGAGAAGTTAACTGTAGAATCCAAAGTCACTGATAGATAGGATTAAAACACAGTCTTCTGAAACACAACTGTCCTTTTAGGATCATAAACTTTAGATAGAAAGAGAGAGAGAGAGAGAGAGAGAGACAGAGACAGAGACAGAGACAGAGACTTACAGAGTTACAGGAAAATATTTTGGTATTTGTTGTTGTTGTTGTCACATAAACCCTAGTGTCTGATATTATTTCTCCTACAGAGAAGTGATAGATGATTAAGATGAATTTCGATTATCAGCTTTCTCCCATGGAGTATGTTGAGACCTTTAGTAGATTCATAATTTATAAAAGACTGTGGCTAAATCTAAAGCTAGAAAATTCTGTTCTTGGCCAGAAGTTCCTCTCAATAACAGAAAACATAATAATCATCTGAGGAACTCTGACAAAATATCAGTGAACAAGCATGACCTGGGATTATCTGAGTCAAAACTAGGAAACAGTGCCTAGAATCAGGATTGCTTGAAGACTCTCTGAGTGACCCTGATGTGATACAACAGCCAAGAACTTTCTCATCTAGAGTAAATGTTGGCCATTTGTTTTCATATACCCCAAAATATAATAATGGGTTTTAACACTATGAAATGTTTGAAGAAAAAAAAAGAACAAATCATAACTGTGATGGTTTGTATATTCTTGGACCAGGGAGTGGCACCATTTGGAGGTGTGACCTTGTTGGAATAGGAGTGTCACTGTGGGTGTGGGCTTAAGACCCTCACCCTAGATGCCTGGAAGTCAGTCTTCCACTAGCAGCCTTGGGATGGAGATGTAGAACTCTCAGCTCTGCCTATGTCATGCCTGCCTGGATACTGCCATGCTCCTACCTTGATGGACTGAACCTCTGAACCTGTAAGCTAGCCCCAATTAAATGTTGTTTTTATAAGACTTGCCTTGGTCACAGTGTCTGTTCACAGCAGTAAAACCCTAACTAAGACAGAAGTTGGTACTGGGAGTGGGGTGTTGCTGTGATAGGCCTGACCATGCTTTTATTTGAAAGAATGTGGATTTTGGGACTTTGGATTTGGAAAGCAGTGGAATGCTTTAAATGAGGCTTAATGGATCATCCTAGTAGGAATATGAAAGGCTTTGTTGCTGGGAGTGATTTGAACTGTGTTGACCTGGCCCAAGAGATTTCAAAGGAGAAGAATTTCAGAATGTGGCATAAAGACTGTTTTTGTGGTATTTTGGTGAAGAATGTGGCTACTTTTTGCCCTTGTCTGAAAAGTCTGCCTGAGGCTAAGGTGAAGAGACTCAGATTAATTGCATTGACATAAGAAGTTTCAAAAAAGTCCAGCAAAGACTTTGTTCTCTGGTTAAGTCTTATGAAGAGAAGTTTGAACAAGCATAGCAAGCTTAGAAAGGAAAAATATAAAATATATGGTTCAAGTATTAAAGGGGTATCAGGAAGTGAAATGGAGCAAAATCCTGTGCTCTAGGCGATAACAGATTAAGGATGTGGGATCTTGGAGTAAGATCCTACCCAGCTAAATTTAGATCCAGGCATGGTGATACACACCTTTAATCACAGGAGACAGGCATGCTGATCTCTGCGTTCAAGGTCAATCAACAGAGCAAGATCCAGGACAGCCAATTTTAGGCAGTGAAGGATTTGGAAAATCGAAAGCCAGTGACAATGTAATAGTACAAGGGGGTCATGTTCTAGTTCCTGCAAGCAGCAGAACTTGGCAGCTTCAGCCATGTGGCTCTGGCTCTAGAGTTAAGAATGGAAGGAACTACTGGGACAATTGATGCTGGTTACCTGGAGCTAAGAAATTAGGAACAATTAAGAAGGGACTGAGGTAAAATCTTCTGGAAATAGTTTTCTGGGAGCACAAAGAAGCTGTTTTCCAGAGATAGCCAAGGTTGTACCTCGTGCTGCAGCTGGACTTGGTAATGTGTAAGAGTCACCCAGGTGGTACTAGTTTTGAAGGTATGATGCTGTCATGAAGAACAGCTGAAGCTTGGTACTGTGAGAGGTCATGGAAGGCCATTGGAGAAGATGTAACCTCAGCTGTAGTTGATGGCCGAGGACTGAATGGGGTCATATGCAAAGAATTTGAGGCTTGACACCATGAAGAAAGCCTATGAGAGGTAATTGGTGAAGCCTAGTTGGAGTGGAACACCCTAGTGTATTGAAGATGTCAGTACCATGGGATGATCACCAAGAACAGCAGCCGTAGTGGAATGGCTCAACGTGAGCTTAGAGTGCTACAGAGGGCAGAGCTGGAGAAGTGATACCAGCCCTTAGGAGGAGCCCAAAAGATCAAGTGGAATCCCAGACACTGAAACAAGAAGCTATAACATTGAAATCGCCCCCAGAGACTCAAAGATGTTAAAGATGCCAGAGTCATGGGATACATGCTGAGGAAAGATGCTAACAGGGAGTGGAACCAGCCCAGGAGAAAGCAGTTTGTTATAGTCAACAAAGATGAAAAGGGAGTGGAGATCTGAAGACCCACTTTGACAGCAGCCATGGAGATGCAGAGTTTGGCATTTGCCCAACTGGTTTCTTGTCTTTCTTTGGGGATTACAGTTAAATGATTGGATGAATCTCAGAAGAGATCTTGAACTTTGGAGTTCATTGCTGAGACTGCTATAGACAATGAGGAATTTGAAGTTGGACTAAATGCATTTTTCATTATGTTATGTTTAAGTATGCCCCCCATAGACTCATGTGTTTGAACAAGTCTATGGGGGCCAGGGAGTGGAATGTGATGGTTTGTATATTCTTGGACCAGGGAGTGGCACCATTTGGAGGTGTGGCCTTGTTGGAACAGAAGTGTCACTGTGGGTGTGGGCTTAAGACCCTCGCCCTAGTTGCCTGGAAGTCAGTCTTCCACTAGCAGCCTTGGGATGGAGATGTAGAACTCTCAGCTCTGCCTATGTCATGCCTGCCTGGATACTGCCATGCTCCTACCTTGATGGACTGAACCTCTGAACCTGTAAGCTAGCCCCAATTAAATGTTGTTTTTATAAGACTTGCCTTTGTCATGGTGTCTGTTCACAGCAGTAAAACCCTAACTAAGACATTAAAAATATAAAATATATAAAATTCAAATCCACAGTCCATAAACAAAGGTTATTGTAACATAGCAATGCACATTTACTTATTCTCTTTGGCTGCATTCATATTATGATGGCAGAGCTAAGTGACTGCGACATAGACCAAAATACTTTTTTTAAAGATTTATTTATTTTAAAGAGTTATTATGTATACATTGTTCTGCCTGAATGTTTGCCTGCAGGCCAGAAAAGGGCACCAGATCCTATTACATATGGTTGTAAGTCACCATCTGGTTGCTGGGAATGGAACTCAGGACCTTTGGAAGAACAACCAGTTCTCTTAACCTCTGAGCCATCTCTCCAGCCCAAAATACTTTCTAAATGATACTTAACAGACAAAAAATTGCTAATCTGTGGTCTATGTCATTTTCTTTCTACGAGATCCAATTGCACAGCATCTCTACTCTTGACTAGAGAGCAAATAATCTCTTTGCTTCTGAGATTCCAAATCTGGGTCACATCATTGGTTGTGTTCACTGTGTGAATACCCATATGAATGAAATTTTAAATGGGTTTTTATTTCTTCTCTGAAGGAAGTGTCCATACTGGGGTCATTCTTCACAACTATCTCCAAATAATTAGCAAGTCTTATCGCATAGGTAGAATACAGAAAGTAATCTGGGTTGGTGGGAAATGAACAGTAATTGAAATGAGATAAATTAAATGAAGTCTTTTCAAGTTCTAGTTGAATTCCAGAAGAACTCAATTCCAAAAGAGCTCTAATCTTTTTGTTGAAAATAGAAACATCAGTTTAGGTGCTCCTAAATATCATCATCTAGGACAAGGTAATGATCAATTCCAATCTGATAAATTTATGGCCCAGTTAGGACTATACATGAGGAACTGCCTAGTAAATGAGTGAAATTTAGTACTTCCTATTTTAAATTAATTTCTCTTAATTGCAAAAGAAAGTTTTGTTCCATTAAGAACACAAACAATGAGGAAAGAGGAGAGCAGAAGAATACTTAAATGTTCATGTTAAATTCTTAGTTTTGAAAGCATGTTCTCTCTCTAACAGTACACACACACACACACACTAAAATGCAAGAAAAGACATGAACAGACAAATAAGTCATTATCCATCTAAGGAAAAATGGCATGCTGCTCTCAGGAAAAAAATTCGAATGTGTTTGGCATAGCCAATTTCCTTTCAAAAATTGTATTGTATTTAGACTTTTTGCATATTAACAACTTATAATTTGGTTTATTTCATAGACTATGTGTGTAATGAAAAGTTGTGGATGCCAATTCAAAAGTGCTTCTAAAAGATGAATACTATCATGTACACCTGATACAATTGGCTTATTACCCCCCCCCATCTTCTGGAACTGTGAACTCCCCAGAGAATCTAAGGGTCAAAGTAACCCCAGTTCAATGAGAAGAGCTTTGTGAACCAGGCTATATATACATATGACTATGATCTACTTACATCAATGTGTCAAGCTCCTTGACCCACATTGTGAACCTCCATTGTAGTTTGACCCTCTCTTTTTCCAACAGTTAAAACTATCTTTCCTCAAAGTAATTCACTCATTCCCATGAACAAAGTCCGAATGAAAATCTACCACAAGTGAAAATTTAAAGGCCCACACATTAAGTTCTTGGAAGATTTATGGTATGCATATGCTAAACTTTTTTACTGCTGAAGACAAGCAAAATCAGCACATGGCTCATTAAGAAAAACCAAATGCTATATATTGTTAGCATTTTTAATTGTGGGTGGGATTTCAGACTTCACAGAATTGTCTATGTACAGAAGTTGGATACAATACAAAGTGAATTCATACAAAAGTCCCATTAATTAATTTTCCGAACTCCTTGGTTCACACCTAAGGAGGACAGGAATTAAAAGTGCAAGGTACATTTCCCAAGCAGATTTGGGAGTTGAACTTATTACTTTATACTCATTGCATACATATTCAGTCATTGAGGAAAAAAACAATAAGCAAAAAGCCGTTGTGAAGCCCATACCATTTTCTATTCTGATAGACAGCAAATGTTCTCTCCCAAAGGCACAGGAAGGACACATGGAGTGCAACTTGGCTACAACATATGGTGCTGAAACAGCAAGCTGATAAGTCTTTAGCAGTACTTGACAGTGGTAAGAGATCAACTATTGTCACATAAATATTAAAAAGCTCCTCTAGTACTCTGTTGGAATGAGATTATTTTTAACCATATAAATACTTTCCTGTTAATAGCAACTAAATTTGCAGTCCAGCTAAATGCTCAGTTGGTTCAAGGTTGCATTGCTGCTGTTGTTGCTGCTAACATCTGGTGAAAGTGAGGGATCTTTTATATTCCATGGGGGCCATGAGTCATCCTATAGATAACAGGATTTTCTAGAGAGTATGAATATGAGTTTTGCCTAGAAAATTGTAACCTATGGAATTGGACTGAAACACAATCTCACTTATTCTAAAAGTTCTTCTTACCATATTTTAGCAATTCACCACAAGTAGCCATTGATGGAATTCCATTATGATAATAACTCATCTCTCTCTCCTCAAGAATCTGTGTTCCTCTAGGTAAGATCATTAGAAAATGTGAAGGAAAAAAACCTGATATCTAGGAGGTTGACAATTCTAAGATCCTTATACTTTTGTAATATCTTAAGGTTCTGTGTATGGTATGAAGAACTTGGGTGTTTATTTATTGTTCAGATTATGAGTAACAGCTTGCTATTTCTCTAAAGCTAGAATGGCAACATAGTCCCTGAAATGAGTGTTTAGCTCCCCTCTTCATGTTAGATTTGTAACTCCCATGTTCCAAGCATACCAGCACCTACCACTCACAGCTTAATAAATTAAGTAGAAATATAATTTAACTTTTGGAGTATGTCCAGTTTTCCAATGTATAACCAGAATTTTAGGGCAAAAACTCCTACAGCCCTTGATGCCCCTCCAGGATGAATTCCTGATAAACCAATCTAAACAATGAGTAATGGGGAAAAAAAGGAGATAGGGATTTATTCAATGTGTCCACAATGGGAAGAAAAATAGTGACTTCAAATCTATACTGACATGATGTTTAGATTTAAATAAGGGAATAATTAGTACCACCAGCAAAATGTGGACATTAATGAGACAGACCTTGTCAAAGAAGCAGTCCACCCATAACCATCTCAGCCCTAGTTCCCCCAGGTGGTCTCAAAGTGTTATTACTTGAAGGATAATGGAGTTTTCAAGAAACTTCCTTCTGCACCAGCATGTGACCTCACTTACCTATGTTGTCCTCATCTCTCCTTTCAAATTTTGTTCTTCCTGGAATTCTTCTTGACAGCAGATGTAGGACAAAGATATCTCTGTGCCTTCAACCTTGAAGAGGAGAGAGTTCTTAGAAAGATACCCTTTGGGAGATGAACATATCAACCTGTACAAGTAAATGGGTACACAATGTTTAGACACAAGATGCATGTAGAATTCTAGTCCTCAAGTGGATGCTCTCTTTCAGATGTTGTGTTGTTTTGCAGTGGACAGGCATCAGATCTTAGTGAGAAATAAATACAGTTATACACATGTGTAAGGAAGGTGTTTGCAGGCTACAATGATCTTTGGAAGCAAGTTCAAGAGTAAAAGAACTTTGTTTATGAACCAAAGCAGAAAGAGCAAAGTAGTGTGTTGTGCGGTTATTAGGAAGTACAATGAGCCAGCCCTTTGGGGTTCAAATGCAGAATGTTTCTTATTTTGAGCACATCACCTGGCCTTCTGGTGCCTTTGTTTTCTCATACAAAACTGGGGATAACAATATAACAATATAGCACATAAATCACTTTATAAAAGTATTAGGGAAAGCAATTTAATTATTTTTAACTTTATTTCAAATTAAATTTATTTTTTAAATTTTCAACTCTAGAATCTATACATGCTACATGTTTTTCTTAACCATAAAGATGCTCCCACCACTATGAAGTCTCTCTACCCCTTTTTTATTGCTGTGGACAGAAAAGTTCAAAGACTGATAAGAAAGATTTACTGTTTGCTGGATTTGAGTCCTTTGTAACAGCAAACCTTCCTGCTTAAATTCAAATGACCTGAAGAAGTGGCTACAAATGAGAAGCCAGTATTTTCAAAGGACTCACCTATTATTTTATTCTGGGAGTTTTATAGGGAGTTCTCCCAAGAACAGGATCCCCTTAGGCTAACATAATTAGGGGGGAATTACTAGTTGTTTTGACACCTGCCTCTGGTGTCTGCCCCTTCTCCAGGACATAACTTACTTGCTAGGGCTGGTGACAAAATGGTTTAAAATAATGTCCGGGTAAATCTACCCTTGCCACTTTACAAGATCACCCCAAGTGAACAGGAAATGAGGTTCTCTCCCTATCCCCACTACCCTACTCTTTTTTACGGGAAAAATGAAACCTGTCTTCAAATTTTCAACCCAGATGGTGTTTTTTTTCTTCTCCCTTGTTCTTCCCCCTCACCTCACTTAAGGGAAAAATGAAATTAAAAAAGCATGATTTCTACACAGTTAAATAATGTTTACTTCTGTGGCAAGGTCAAGAAGTTTGGTAGGAGCAAGTAGAAGAAAAGAGGACTCAGTGAGGCCTCCAGAATTGACCAATGGCTGCTGGACTGAATATAATAACCTCTGTGGCCTTTCCACCTATGTTTGCTTTCTGGTAGTTCCATATTTCATTTCTTTTTGAGTACAAGCTCCCAGAGGTCATGGCTGTAGTTTTCAGTAAAACTAGTTCCTAGCATAATCACATTAGTGATAACTCCTATTTGCTAAGTGTTGAAAATATAACAGGTTTAAACCTGGTACCTACCTAATTAATCTCCTTCAACATTTATGTAACTCCTATAAGGCAGGTACTCAGTATCAAATGCATACATTTAATCTCAGAGAGGTGGAATGGATTGCATACAGCCATTCAGTGGGGCAGGGGAAGGGGTTCCCAAAGCACACAGGGGCAATCAGACTTGGTGGCCTGTTCAGATGTCATTAGGGCACATTTGAGTTGGGGGCAAAGCTACACTTTATTAATCAGTTATGAGGAATATAAACTCAACACCACAAAAGCTATTTGTTATTATGCCTGGGAACATCAGCACTGTTCATTAGAGTCTCTTTCATGCATTAGAAAGTCTGTAAATTCTGGGCATGGTGTGCTCCTGCTGTATGCCTAACAATGGAGAGGTGAGTTCTGAGTCCTATGTGATCATTCTAAGGTAAAGAACAACACTATTCTTCATTTCCTTCAAACTAAAAGTAAAGAGAAGCATAATAGAACAAAATTGAAAAGTGCTTTTTTTTTTAAATGAATAAATTTAGTGCTCAGGAGACTGAGGAGGGACTCAGCAGGCAGAAGGATCTGGAGCAGACCACTGAGTTTCACAACTCAGACTCTGCCAATCTCCTCCGCAAATACCCAGGCTATTCCAAGCCTGCTTCCTCTCTGGAGCAGATGTCACCAATCTCAGAACATCATGAAAGTAGAGGCAAAAGACCATGTGGTGACTCGGTTGCACATTCAGCTAGCACTATACAGTATGCAAAACACCATCACCTACATGATCTCATTTGCCCTACTTACATTGAGAGCCAAATTAAGGCAGGAGTGGTCATCAGTAGTAAACTCATCTTTCATATCGGGGTCTTGGGACTTCACAAAATGAATGGATATGCCCCTCCTGGTCCCACAGCTACTACAGGGTCAGGATTTTGAAACCAGGTCGAGTGATTATAAATCCTTAAATTCACTAATGACAATCTTTAAGAACAATGAATTCAAGTTCTGTTTTCTGCACACTAAAAGACAATTCACTTCCAATGAAAATATGAAAGGCATGCTTTATAACCTTTCTGAGAAGGCATATACTCTACTATGTATAATAAGCACCTTTATGGGACAGGTATTACCCAGGCAAATGGCCTTTAATTTCTATCTCTGGTTTATTTTTCTTTTCTAAACTCCTATAAACATAATTACAAAAGTTTCTCTGCTGGTATAGTTTTGCAAATATGCTGAACTCAATTTAGCAGTTACATTGTGTCTTACCTGGTTTTTGATGTTGTTTCACATAAAAGTACAATTTTGTCAAATTAAAATTTTCATGTATTTTTTAGTTTGCTTTTATATTGCCATGAAAAAATCCTGATCAAACCAACTTGGGGGAAGAAAAGATTCATTTTTCCTATAATCCCCATCACAGTCTACTAATGGAGCTCTAAGAAGGAAGGAACTGAAGCAAAAACCACAGAGGAATGCCACTTAGTGATGTTTTCTCCATGCCTTGCTCACTCTGCCTTTCTATTCAACCCAGAACCACCTACCAAGTAGTGGCACTGCCCACAGTGGGCAGGAAAATCCTAGATAAATTATCAATGAAGAAATAGCCCCACATAGAAACCAGTCTGATGAAGGCAGTCCCTCGGTTGAGGTTTCCTCTATAACTCTAATTTATGGCAAACTGAAAAGAAACTAACTGATGTGTTTTCTGTAGTTGATATACATACATATGCCCATACTACAATTTACAGAGAAGTTATCCTTAGATGTGTAAGGGAAAATAGATCAATATGACCTCCAATTTATTCTTTTAAGAATTATTAATTTATTTAATGTATATGAGTACACTGTTGCTCTCTTAAGACACACCAGAAGAGGCCATCAGATCTCGTTGCAGATGGTTGTAAGCCACCATGTGGATACTGGGAATTGAACTCAGGTCCTCTGGAAGAACAGCCAGTGAAAGCGCTCTTAACCTCTGAAACATCTCTCAGCCCCATGACCTCCAATTTACTAATATTTACTGAGCATAATATATTCCAGACACTGGTCAAAAAAATTTATACGCACCATTTTGGTCAACCCTCCTAATTTTATAAGATTAATATTGCTATTGTCCCTGAACAATAAAAATCTGAAGCATTTCTATTTAATTCTTTTTTAAACTGTCTAAATTGGCCCCACAACTCTGCTTACCTTCCCAGTGACCTGCCAGACCTAGGGACACCAGATAGAAGCCTAGCTTAACTGTCACCAGAGAGACTTTAGCCAGCAACTGATGGAAATAAATGCAGAGATCCACAGTCAGACATTAAATGCAGCTTTTGGAATCCTATGTCAGAGGTAAAGGAAGGAATGTAGGAGTCAGAGGATCAAGGACACCACAAGAAAACCCTCAGAATCAACTAACCTGGGCCCATAGGGGCTCACAGAGACTGAACCACTAACCAGAGAGCAATCATTGGACTGAGCTAGGCTCTCTGCACATATGTAACAGATGTGCACCTCGGTCTTCCTGTAAGACTTCTAACAGTAGGAGCATAGCTGTCTCTGACTCTGTTGCCTGCCTTTGGATCCCCTTCCCCTAACTGGGATGCCTCATCGAGCCTCATTAAGAGAGGATAAGCCTAGTCTTATTGCAACTTGATATGCCAAGGCTGGTTGATATCCATGAGAGCCCCCCCCCCTTTTCTGAGGAGAAAGGGAAGACTGGGCAGGAGCATGTGAGGAGGGGAGTTGAGAGGGAGGGACTGGGAGGAAGGGAGAAGCTACCATCGGGATGTAAAGTAAATAAAGTAATTAATTAAAAAAGTAAAAACATCTAAAACTTATATCAAAACCACCTTATAAAAACCACGACGTTTCTAAGAAGCTTTTGTTTAGGTGGTACATGTGTGTCTCCATATTTAAAACCCAAGAAGAAATAAGCACATATTCAACTAACCATTGGTTTGATGACATTGTCACTCATACTGGAGTCTGTGGAACACTTCCCCATACACTCATGAGGGAGTGAAAGTGACACTGGCAAATAATATTTTATTACTACTATGAAAAATGTATGTTCCTTCAAAAACTTCACCTTACCTGGTTGGCAAACTCCAAGCTAGGGAGCACTCCTGTCTCAAAAGCCAAGGGAGATAGCTCCAGAGTAACAACTTTCCAGGTTGAATTCTGGCCTCAAAAGCACATGAACATCCATATGCATGTTTCTGAACACACAGAAACTCTTTTGCACAAACACACACCCAGATATACACATGTACAAGGGAAAAAACATATTGGCGTGGCATGAATAAATATGCAATATCACCCAAAAGTGCTCAAACTTGAACCACAGCAGTCTGAACCCAGAGGCCCTGCTTTTTTACCTTATACATAAAAACATGACAGTTAAATACATTTAATTGGTACCTGAAGATTAGTGCATCTCTCCACTATCCTCAGAGAACCTTATTTCTGCAGTAGATGGTGACTGATACAGAGATGTACAATTTGGTCAGGATGCAAAGAATAAGAAGCTACAAAATTCTCAGTCCTGAATGGAATGCCTATCACTACCACCACCACCACCACCACCACCACCACCCCCATGCTGTATCCCAAGGTTTAGGAATCATGGAGGAGGAGGAGATAGAGTGTAACAAACAGAGGTCATGCATGACTAAACAAAACTGTTTTCCTATATTACAGTGTAGGTGCCCATGTGAACCAGTAGAAATTGCGACAGCACGCACAAAGCAAGCACAAACTCAAATTAAAAAAAAAATCCCAGCATGGATATGAATCAGGGTGGGAGGTGGGGGGTGGACAAGAATTTCCAGGGTCCCCAGTGAAGGAGCTAGAGAAAGTACCCAAGGAGCTGAAGGGGTTTAAAGCCTTATAGGAAGTTCCAACCCTAGATGAGCTATTGACAATTGAGAGACAGAAAGTCAGTTGTCTTTAAGGATGTGTTCCTTGGTATGTCAACCACACTACAGTTATGGCCACAATCCCAAGAATGTATTGGCGGAGGAAAATTGACCTCAAGGTTTTTTAATTTTTGGGTTTATTTTTTTAAGGCACAAAGTTGGTGGGTATGAAAAGATGTTTATCTTAGAGGAGTTAGGGAAAGGTGAATAGATAAAAATACATTTTATGTAACTCTAGATGAATAAATAAAATATTTTTAAAGAGGTACTACATATCTCTCTTACACACATGCACATGTTGTGCCAGGAAACATTGGTGAACCCCCAAAAGATCACAAAGGAGCCAATTCCCATGCAGTCGAATTAGGGTCTCTATTCCATGTCAAGCTTGGATTCCCCACCAACAGAACAGGAAAGTGGAGCCCTGAGCCTAGTTTTAGGCAAGAATTTACAGAGGCAAGACAGGGGTATCTAGACTGATACACAGTTGATGGGGGGGGGGGCATTTTGGCCCTTAAAATAATTGGTACTGGGAGCCAGACCATAAACTTAACTTCTGTTTTTTCTCCTGATTGGTGGTTGTTAGAAAGTGAAGTGTCAGAGACAGGCTTATAACCTGGAGGTATAGATTTGTGGGGGAATAACCTGGAAACTGGTGTTAGATGCAGGTATTGTTAGGGGGTAACCTGGAAACTGCTGCTAGCTGCCAGTTTTTTAGTTAACTTGAGTTCAAGCTTGGGTCATGTTTTCTAAGATGGAGTCTGAACCCAAAAGATTCTCTCTCTCTCTCTCTCTCTCTCTCTCTCTCTCTCTCTCTCTCTCTCTCATGCACACACATGCACAGATATACACATTGGAGTATTGGAGTATATTTGTCTTCTAAATGATATTGCTTTTGTTCCTCTAGAATCAGGAAGAAAACAGAGGTTATATGCTGTTTTGCTCAATCATTATAATGAAGAATTGGGGATTAAAGGGGCCCAGTGGCATGTCACATTTTTTCTGCCTACAAACAGCAGCTGATTATCTAGGATAATAATAGGACTTCTGTTCTCAGTGTGCCCTGAGGACAGCAAGGACCATGCCTCTTGTCTTACTAAATTTCTATTCCCTATGGCCGTGCCTCCCTTCTCTGTGCAGTGCCAAAGAGCAGAAATGCTGCTAGTCACTGGATTTGTGACCTGAAACAAGAAACTTCATCTCTCAGTATCAATTTTCTTACCTGTACAACAGAGATTAGAATACTAAGACCTAGCTCAGAGATTGTGAGTCTTGGGAGGAGGGGATGTGATAACAGACATCACATTTAGGGATAGACATTCTACAGTTTAGTGTGACTGAGAATATGTAATAAATTAATGTAGGGATAATACATAAAGTTAATAAATTATGAAAGAAAATATAAGAAGGGAAACAAACACCACCATAAATACTAATAATTTGTTGACATTTACTATATGTGACACAGTATGCCAGTGTTTTACATGTAATACTTCATTTTATCTTCACAACACACCTTAAGATTATGATCATTTTGCCAATAACAAATCTGGAACACAGAGACTGGGTGGGATATTAAAGATACCATAGCTCGTGAATGATAGCAATAGAGCTCAAACACAAGTTGGCTTACTCCAGATTCAGAACTTAGAGCCGCAGAGATCCCCCTCCAGCCATGGGAACAAAAGTCAAAGATGCCTCCTAAAGGAGATTCAGAAAACCAGGCTTTATTTAACAATTTCCAGATTCAACATGAGCATAAGAAAACCTTTTTCATTCACAGTGCACCAACAAGAAGGTAAAAATATTCAACATCCCTAGGATAGCCACCACAGTTGTCTGTAGGTGACTGGATTATAAGACACAAGATCCTCCTAAACATTACGTATTTATTTCAAAGCCTTGTAACCTCACTCTCAGTCTCTGAACCAAATAAATGAGAATCCCTCACTTCATTCAGTTCTTCTTCATTAACTAACATAATGGCTAACACACTGAACCTTACCACCACCTTGCTGCCTTCCAGGCAACCTTGCACAACCCAGAGCCCCTCGTTGGTGATTTGCTGAGTAATTAGTGGCTGATGGGCCACTTATTTTCTTGTCACTTGCAAGTGAAATGCACAAGGCACATATCATTTTGCCACTTTGCTACCTAAGCAGTCTGGGCGGCTACTGGATTATTGCTTTGTGCACAAGTTTATTCCTCCTCTAGAAACATTAGTGACATTTGCAAGGCAGGAGCTGAGAAAACTCAAAGGATTCCTTTATCACCCACCTCAGAGACATCAAATCGAGTAATAGAGTACAATAGAAGATGTAGAAGGGAGGGTAAAGAGTGGCCCCTTGCAGCGTGAATCAAAACAGAGCTGCGTGTCTGCCTTTGGCGGCAGACAGCATAATTTGTATAAAAAGCAGCTGCATGCAATTGCTCGGTGTGATCTGAAGTAAGGGAGTTAATAAAGCAATAGCTCACATTGATCGAATGTAGTAACTCTGCCATGCATGGGCTTGACGCGTATTAACTCATTTAATCCACATAACAGGACTATGACAAAAACGCAACTGTTCTCTGTCCTTTGTGTCTATGAGGAAACTGAGCCAGAGACCCTAAGTGGTCTTACTAGTGTTAAATCGAAATCAAATTGCAAAGGTGGGGTCTGAACTCAAGTAGTCCATCCTCCACAGCAGCATTCATATGCTGGATCTCATATGATGTGTCATTTATTCAAGAAGTGATTATTGAGTCTCTAAACTGTGTCAGGAATTATATTGACATGGAAAATCTTTCAGGTAAGGAAGAATGGCCCTGCCCTTGTGAAACTTTCAATCTAATATGGGAGACAGATATTAACCCCCCCCCCCAAAAAAAGTCACCAGTGAGCATAGAATCACTGCAGTGACAGGTAATACTAAGAACTTTGTGAGTCTCTCAAAACAGATAATAGGGGACTGTGACCTTGAAAGACTGGAGCAGATGTCTTTGAAGGTCTGTCAATTGAGTTGCAATCTCAAGAGGTAGGGGGTGGGGAGAGCATTACAGACAGAAGGAACAGCACATGAAAACTATTTTTTCTCCCTTTTTTCCAAGCCTCTCTGACAGCTGCGCTGGGTTTGTTCTCTATCCTCAGTTTGAGTTAGATGGTTCACTTTATCATGGTGAGGCAAACATGACAAACCTAAAAATAATGGATTCCTCTTTTTGAAAAAAAATCTACTGATTGCATAAAAAGATTTAAAGCTCAGGGCCCACCGTGTTATCTCTTTTGCTCTTAATGCCCAAAGATGAGCAGAGGCTGTTAACAAAGACTAATTGTTCAAAATGCAATTTATTCTCTCCCCTCTTATGAACTGGTTCTGAAAGTTCTCTTTGACAAAGGGAGAAGGGAGTGTCAGAGTTCTGAGTAGGTGAGATGCTGAGGGAAGATGGAGAACGAAGGAAGCTCAAGAAGAGAAGAAGTGCTCTCTGCTGGACTGCATCAAATCCCATACGCCGTACTCTGTGTCTTGAAATCCTCCCTGGAACCACTTTTACTTGCTCAAAACCTTCTTACTGCTCCCATTTACCTGACCCATAAACTCAAGAGCCTGAGAAGTAAGCAGGGACATCTTGAGATTCATTCAGACTTAAACTTTGGGCTGTTAGTCTCATAGAGGCTTCAAATCAGAGAACCAGACTGGCCTGCCAATCAGGAGAGATTAACACAGTAGTGACAGAAAGACATCCAGCAACAACTTCCCTGTCAAGATGGAAGTCCAAGCTACTTCCATCTCTCTTTGTTACCTAATCAAGAACCCCATAAACACCCAAAACATTGGATCTTTCACTATCCAAGAATTCATAAACTAGTTTATTTATTTTAGCAACTAATAAAGGCTTCATTTTTACTATGTCTGTGGTTTGAATGAAAATGGCCCCCATAGCCTCATAAAGAGTGGCACTATTAGGAGGTGAGGCCTTGTTGGATGGAGTAGGTCTGGTCTTGAAGGAAGTGGGTCACTGGGGAAGGACTTTGAGGTATCAGAAGCTCAAGCCAGATCCAATGTCATTTGCTCTGCCTGTTACCTGCCAATCCAGATGTAGAACTCTCAACTCCTTCTCTAGCACTATGTCTGCCTGCATGCCACCATGCTTCCTGCAATGATAACTTTGGACTAAACCTCCACTGTAAGCCAGTCCCAATTAAATGTTTTCCTTTATAAGAATTGCTGTGGTCATAGTATCTCATCACAGCAATAGAAATGCAAACTAAGACAGTCTGTAATACAAATATTAAGGAGTAAGATGGACTTTGTCTAAATTTCCTATAAAGATAATTTTCAGTACAATGTCAGGAACAATAGCCTGCTAGGCCGTGATTCTGAACACATATTCAGACCATTGCAGATGCTAAATTTTTGGGGACCTGTATAACTCTTCAATAATGGTGTTTGCAAAATACAGATATCAGTGTTAAATAGGGATTATAATAGTACCCACTCAGATTAGATGCAAGACTTCAATAAAAATATATGTTAAAAAGTATCAAATGGCCATTAAGTCCCAATACTTAACTATTATCTTAATAATTCTCTATAAACATATGTTTGATTTTTTAAATTATTTCTATAGTGCTGGGATTTGAATGCAAAGCCTTATGAATGATAGGCAATTACTCTCCCCATGAACTACATTTTCAGCCACCTGTTCTGGTTTCAAAATCATAATGATAATTAATGTAGTGAAAACCATATGTATATATGACTATTGTTACATGTAAATACCTTTGTTTTTTACAACTATGAAAGTATGTATGAAATAATAACTACATCATATTCAGCAATTTGACAATTTCTTCTATAAATAGTCCATTCTGATTTTGTTTCACTTTTGAACATGAATTCCTCAAAGATGTTGTTCATTCTTCGTGATGAGACTTTTTACCATATCTCAAACTACTTTTTTTTTGCAAATCAAGGTATAAAATAGATTCTTTTTTTCCACTACTTAAGAGCTCCTTTTTATTAGATATGTTCTTTATTTACATTTCAAATGTTATCCTCTTTCCTAGTTTCCCCTCTGAAAATCGCCTATCCCCACCCACCTCCCCCTGATCACCAACCCACCCAATCCAGCTTCCTGGCCCTGGCATTCCCCTATATTGGGGCATAGAACCTTCACAGAACCAAGGGCTTCTCCTCCCATTGATGACCAACTAAGCCATCCTCTGCTACATATGCATCTAGAGCCATGAGTCCTAACATGGCTTTCTTTGATTGGTGGTTTAGTCCCAGGGAGCTCTGGGGGTACTAGTTAGTTCATATTGGTATTCCTCCTATGAGGCTGCAAACTCCTTCAGCTTCTTGGGTACTTTCTCTAGCTCTTTCACTGGGGACCCTGTGCTCCCTTCAATGGACAGCTGTAAGCATACACCTCTGTATTTTTCATGCACTGGCAGAGCCTCTAAGGACACAGCTTTATCAGGCTCCTGTCATCAAGTTCTTGTTGGTATCTGCAATAGTGTCTGGGTTTGGTGGTTGTTTATGGAATAGAACCCCAGATGGGGCAGTCTCTGAATGGTCATTAATTCAGACTCTGCTCTGAACTTTGTCTCTGTACCTCCTTCCATCGGTATTTTGTTCCCCCTTCTAAGAAGGATCGAAGTATCCACACTATGGTCTTCCTTCTTGAGTTTCATGTCTCTTGCGAATTGTATCTTGGGTATTCTGAGTTTCTGGGCTAATATCCACTTATCAGTGAGTGCATATCATGTGTGTTCTTTTGTGATTGGGTTAGGTCACTTAGGATGATATCCTCCAGATCCATCAATTTGTTTAAGGATTTCATAAATTCATTGCTTTTAATAACTGAGTATTACTCCATTGCACAAATGTACCACATTTTCTGTATCCATTCCTCTATTGAGGGACATCTGAGTTCTTTCCAGCTTCTGGCTACTATTAATAAGGCTGCTATGAACATAGTAGAGCATGTATCCTTATTACAAGTTGGAGCATCTTCTGGGTCTATGCCCAGGAGTGTTATTGCTGGATCTTCTGGTAGAACTATGTCTAATTCTTTGAGGAATCACAAAACTGATTTCCAGAATGAATGTACCAGCCTGCAATCCCACCAACAATGGAGGAGTGTTCCTCTCTCTCCACATCTTCACCAGCATCTGCTGTCACCTAAGTTTTTGATCTTAGCCATTCTGACTGGTGTGAGGTGAAATCTCAGGGTTGTTTTAATTTGCATTTCCCAAATGACTAAGGATGTTGAACATTTTTAAGTGCTTTTCAGCCATTCGGTATACCTCAGATGAGAATTCTTTCTTTAGCACTGTACCCCATTTTTTTGCTAGGTTTGTTTGGTTTTCTAAAGTCTTACTTCTTGAGTTCTTTGTATATATTGGATATTAGACCTCTATCAGATTTAGGATTGGTAAAGATCTTTTCCCAATCTGTTGGTTGCTTTTTTTGTCTTAAAGACAGTATCCTTTGCCTTACAGAAGCTTTGCAATTCTACGAGGTCCAATTTGTCAATTCTTGATCTTACAGCACAAGCCATTGCTGTCCTATTCAGGAATTTTTTCCCTGTGCCCATATGTTCAAGGCTCTTCCCCACTATCTCCTCTATGAGTTTCAGTGTCTCTTGTTTTATGTGGAGTTCCTTAATCCATTTGGACTTGAGCTTTGTACAAGGAGGTATGAATAGATCAATTCACATTCTTCTACATGATAACTGCCAGTTGAGCCAGCACCATTTGTTGAAAATGCTGTCTTTTTTCCACTGGATAGTTTTAGCTACTTTGCCACTAATCAAGTGACCATAGGTGTACAGGTTCATTTTTGGGACTTCAATTCTATTCCATTGATCTACCTGTCTATCACTGAACCAGTACCATGCAGTTTTTATCACAATTGCTCTGTAGTACAGCTTTAGGCCAGGCATGATAATTCCACCAGAGGTTCTTTTATTGTTGAGAATATTTTTTGCTATCCTAGGTTTCTTGTTATTCCAGATGAATTTGCAAATTGCCCTTTCTAAATCAATGGAAGAATTGAGGTGGAATTTTGATGGGAATCGCACTGAATCTGTAGATTGCTTTTGGCAAGATTGCCATTTATACTATATCAATGCTGCCAACCCATGAACATGGGAGATCTTTCCATCTTCTGAGATCTTCTTCAATTTCTTTCATCAGAAACTTGAAGGTCTTATCATACAGATCTTTCAATTCCTTAGTTAGAGCCACACCAAGGTATTTTATATTGTTTGTGACTATTGAGAAGGGTGTTGTTTCCCTAATTTCTTTCTCAGCCTGTTTATTCTTTGTGTAGAGAAAGGCCATTGACTTGAGTTAATTTTATATCCAGCTACTTCACCAAAGCTGTTTATCAGGTTTAGGAGTTCTCTGGTGGAATTTTTAGGGTCACTTATATATACTATCATATCATCTGCAAATAGTGATATTTTGACTTCTTCCTTTCCAATTTGTATCCCTTTGATCTCTTTTGGTTGTCTGATTGCTCTGGCTAGGACTTCAAGTACTACATTAAATACGTAGAGAAAGAGTGGGCAGCCTTGTCTATTCCCTGATTTTTATGGGATTGCTTCAAGTTTCTCTCCATTTAGTTTGATGTTGGCTACTGGTTTGCTGTATTTATTATGTTTAGGTATGGGCCTTGAATTCCTGATCTTTCCAAGACTTTTATCATGAATGGGTGTTGGATTTTCTCAAATGCTTTCTCAGCATCTAATGAGATCATCATGTGGTTTTTGTCTTTGAGTTTGCTTATATAGTGGATTACATTGATGGATTTCCATATATTAAACCATCCCTGCATACCTGGGATGAAGCCTACATGATCATAATGGATGATTGTTTTGATGTATTCTTAGATTTGTTTTGCGAGAATTTTATTGAGTATTTTTGCATCGATATTCATAAGGAAAATTGGTCTGAAGTTCTCTTTCTTTGTTGGATCTTTATGAGGTTTAGGTATTATAATAACTGCGGCTTCATAGAATGAATTGGGTAGAGTAACTTCTGTTTCTATTTTGTGGAATCCTTTGAGGAGTATTGGAATTAGGCCTTCTTTGAAGGTCTGATAAAACTCTGCACCATCTGGTCCTGGGATTTTTTTTTTTTTTGGTTGAAAGACTATTAATGACTGCTTCTATTTCTTTAGGGGATATGGGACTGTTTAGATCATTAATCTGATCGTGATTTAACTTTGGTACCTGGTATCTGTCTAGAAAATTTCATCGAGGTTTTCCAGTTGTGTTGAGTATAGTCCTTTGTAGTAGGATCTGATGATTTTTTGGTTTTCCTCAGATTATGTTGTTATATCTCTCTTTTCATTCCTGATTTTGTTAATTAGGATACTGTCCCTGTGCCCTCTAGCTAGTCTGGGTAAGGGTTTATCTATCTTGCTGAATTTCTCAAAGAACCAGCTCCTGGCTTGGTTGATTCTTTGCATAGTTATTTTTGTTTCTACTTGGTCGATTTCAGCCTTGAGTTTGATTATTTCCTGCTGTCTGCTTGTCTTGGATGAATGTGCTTCCTTTTGTTCTAGAGCTTTTAGGTATTCTGTCAAGCTGCTAGTATATCCTCTTTCTCGTTTATTTTTGGAGACACTCAGAGATATGAGTTTTCCTCTTAGGACTGCTTTCATTGTGGTCTGTAAGTTTGGATATGTTGTGGCTTCATTTTCATTAAACTCTAAAAAGTCTTTAATTTCTTTCTTTATTTCTTCCTTGACCATGTTATCATTGAGTAGAGGGTTATTCACTTTCACGTATATGTGTGCTTTCTAATATTTATGTTGTTATTTAAGATTAGCCTTAGTCCATGGTGTTCTGATAGGATGCATGGGATTATTTCAATATTTTTGTATCTGTTGAGGCCTGTTTCTTTGCCTGATTATATGGTCAATTTTGGAGAAGGTACTATGAGGTACTGAGAAGAAGTTATATCCTTTTGTTTTAGGGTTAAATGTTCTAGAGATATCTGTTAAATTCACTTGTTTTACAACTTCTGTTAGTTTCACTGTGTCTCTGTTTAGTTTCTGTCCCAGATGTTCTGCTGCTTCTGCAGCCTGTGCACTCCTGAGTGGACCCACCCTAGAGAGAAAATGGAGATCTCCCCTGAGTCTCAGGTTGTCAGAGCACTCCCTGGAGGCAAGCTCTGCTCTGGCAGGGATGGTGCACAGAGGACTGAGGAGCATCTCCACCTCCTGGCTGCAGATGGATGCCTGTAGACTATAATAGATTTCTAATAGTCCCATATATTTAATTGCAGTGAAAATATCCCTACACTAAAGGAAAATTTAGTCACTTCATAGGAGTCATATTGCAGAGAGAGAGAGAGAGAGAGAGAGAGAGAGAGAGAGAGAGAGAAATATTTGAAGGTTGCAGTTATTCTCATTTGTTCTAGATGCCAGGAGATCAGTGATAAAAATCTGTTACGGTTCATTGTTTTTCTTTTGCCTCCTGAATCAACAGTGACACTGATTTATAAGTTAATAGAGATTCCCTAGAGTACTTAATAACATATATTACACTGTAATAAATGTGTTTCCTACATATTTAACTGGCTACCATGCTGATTTATTAGACTGGTATAATAACATAGGAACTTTCTTCTGGGTTACATAGAAAATTTCTAAGGATTTAGTACCTTCTAAAATGAAAGTGTTAAATAATGTTTTTCTCTAGTAATTGATTCTTAATTCTTACCTGAGCAATGTAAATTTATAACTTGTTATTCTCAAGATATGTACACTGTATGCATTCTAAAGAAAACGCCCTTTTATTTAGCTAGCTTTTACTATTTTTAAAATATTCAGGATCATCACACGAATTAAGATGCTTAATACTCTTCAAACAGGTTGGAATGTCAAGTCTCCCATTTTTGAGGCTATGAATCTGAACAAACAGTTCTCAAAGGAAGGAATAAAAGGGTTCATCATCCTTAGCAATTAAAGAAATGCAAATCAAAATAACTCTGAGATTTCCTCTTACCTCAGTCAGAGTGCCAAAAAATAAACAGAACAACCAAGTATAAATGCTGGAGAGAACTTAGGGAAAAGAGACTTTACTGTTGGTATGATTTCAACCTGGAGAGGTGTGTGTGTGTGTGTGTGTGTGTGTGTGTGTGTGTGTGTGTGTAAACAAAAATCCCAAACATTTGATTTTACCGAATGAAGAATCAGGAACCAGACACTGTGGTGAAAGCCTGCTAGCTCAGAGAGTTAGAGGAAGCACCCAGCTGATCTTCATTCTAAACCAATGTTCCACAAGGAAAAAAGCATGCTGTCTTTTTTTTTTAATATTTTTTATTATGTATTTTCCTCAATTACATTTCCAATGCTATCCCAAAGGTTCCCCCATACCCTCCCCCCTACTCCCCTACCTACCCATTCCCACTTTTTGGCCCTGGTGTTCCCCTGTACTGGGGCATATAAAGTTTGCATGTCCAATGGGCCTCTCTTTCCAGTGATGGCCGACTAGGTCATCTTTTGATACATGTGCAACTAGAGTCAAGAGCTCCGGGGTACTGGTTAGTTCATAATAAAAACATGCTGACTTAAAAACACTTTCAAACTGAATGCCCCTCCTTTCTACCTCCTGTGTGTCTCCCTATTTGTCCTCCTGACTTACTCTCACTCTCTATAGTTTTATCCTGTGTACACTCCCTATCAACTGGTTGCCTGACCCACCTCTTAACCTCTCACTGATTTTATTCAATCTTATTTACTATAAAGAGAACTCTCTCAGATTAAAGGTATGTGCTAGAGCTGAGTCACACCACAATTAGAGACAGGTATTTCCAGAATGCAATCGCGGGGCAGGGGCAGGGAGGGTGAGAGTGTGAGCAGCTATCCTGCAATGGATGTTGCCAATATGAAAATCAGTATGAAGAATCTCAAAAGCTAAAAATAAATCTACCCGTGTCCCCCAGCTATGCTACTAGTTGGCTTTAGCACAAAGGACTCAACATCATATTCCACAAACACTTCCTCAGCCATGATCATTGCTTCTTTATTCACAATATCTAGGAAATGAAAATAATCTAAATGTTCTTCAGTAAATGAATGGGTAATGAAAATATATCACATACACACAAAGGAATGTTATTCAGCTGAGAAGAGAAGTGAAATCATGAAATTTGCAGGCAAATAGATGAAAGTATAACATGTTATTAACCCACTGAGACCCAGAAAAGCAAATGCTGTGTTTTCATTCTCATCTGTGGATCTAGCTCTGAGTCTGTAGAGGAGAGTATATAACCTGGAGTAACCATAGAAACTAGGAAAGTGAAAATGGACAGGGGAGTGGGGACAAGGAGCTGTAGTGGGAGCTACAGTAGAATGCAACTATTGTGAACAGAAAAATAGAAATTGGGAGGGAGAACTTTACCTGAAGAGGGAGGGAGAGGGCAATACTGAGAGAGGAGAAATTTTTTTAAAAACGCTAAAAAAATAATTGAAAGGCCAAAGCAAACATTATTTTATGCTTCCTTAAAACAAATATTTAAGTATATATGTACATGTATATAAATAATTTAAGTAAAGTTACACCAATTAGGTTGGATGATAATCTTCTCACCAAGAGACTATCTACCAAAATCCCCAGTATCATGCATGGGAAACCTCTCTTGGAGTCAGAAGAGTCCACAAGACTCCTAAACTAATATAAGTTATTTCCCTTGCCTTTGATTGACTCCTAGAGTGGGTAAGTGAGACTGTATTAGTGAAGACACCACAAAATTTGGATACGGGACTTGGAGGCATCAAGCTAGAACTGATCTGGAAGGCCCCTCCAAGGAATAACTCTTATAGCATCTAAGAGTACTACACAAACTACCAATGGAAAGAGCAATTAAAACTCCGATACAGCTCTAAAACCTAAACACAATGAACAGAATGGCATCCAAGTTTGCAAAAGCGACACTTATATCTCAAGGGTAACCAACAGATGTGTAAATGGACTTAAGGGCCATTCAGTAGGATGGAATTTGTGCCTGGTATTATTAAATAATCAACTACCTCTAATCAGTGAATTAATGGACTAGAGAGGAAAATCCACTATTGCCATGTTCCTAAATCAGCATAATTTAATTTCCAGTGCATTGCCTTCTTCTTCTTCTTCTTCTTCTTCTTCTTCTTCTTCTTCTTCTTCTTCTTCTTCTTCTTCTTCTTCTTCTCTCTCTCTCTCTCTCTCTCTCTCTCTCTCTCTCTCTCTCTCTCTCCCTCCCTCCCTCATTCTCTCACCTTTCATCAAAAAAGCTTCCTTTTCAGCAGATGAAGACCATTAGAGAAAGTCACAACTGATCGAAATGCAGAGCTAGCCATGGTGTGCCCAGCACCAGCTCCTGTATCTACAACGTGATCCCTATGCCTAAGACTACAGGAGCGTCATGGAAGAGGGTACAGAAAGATTGTGAGAGTCAGAGGACCCAAGGCATCTGCTACAAGATAGTGTCTTCTATATATGGTGTTCCATCCATGAACTCTTAAAAATACAATTGCCTAAGCAAGACCTGCACAATAATAACACAAGTTGACATGCTAGTAAGGATGGAAAACATATAACAAGGCACAAGCCCTACATGAATAACTGCAACAAATTAATGGCTACTAAGAGATGTAAGTATCAGTCCTATCTATAGATGAGCTCTCTGATAGGTTATCAAGGCCTAAGTGATCAACCCTAAACACACATACACACAAGCAAAACTAGATGGGCTCAACAGGTTGCATTTATATATTTATATATGTGTAAAATAATAATTGAAGATAATACTATTAAGTTGAGGAGTGGAGGGGACAGGATGAGTTAGAGGGAGAGAGGTTGGGTAGGAATGGTGTAAAACAGTACTCATGTATGAAATTTTCAAAAGGAAAAAATAAAATAAATGTTTTAAAAAGATTACCATTTTGCATTTTATTTTCTTGTTCCTGAATCTGGGTCAAATCTGTATGCAACACACATCGCTAAATATGTTTTATCCCTTTTTAAAAACAAGCCTCGGGCTCTGTTGTGTGTTGATAGGTAAAAGAAAATTTTTAACATACAGATGCTTGTACTTTAGCATTTGTCTGTTACCCCATCATTAATGACTCCAATGTTGCCTCCCATGTCCAAACATCATACAGCTTAGCTAATGTTTTGATCAGACCTCAACAGTGTCTTTAAGAGACTCTGTTATGGACAGCTAGAGGGTAGGAAATAATCACATTGAATGAAGAGTCCAAGTTCTTGCAACTTGTGGCTTAAAAAAGAATCTTTCTGAATATTGATTCCCTTTGCTAATAAGCTCAGAAGTTCAAAGTAAGGACCGGAGGCCATGGCTCCCTGTTACCTCCTTTCAGACAAACTGCGCTCATCCTCCCTCTAAGTGGACAGGATTATGAAACAGAATTTTTAAAGCTTTTTACCCTCTTGACCTCTTTTCAAGAGGCTCTGTTATTAACACTAACTTAAATTCCCCCTGCCAGACCCAAGTCTGCAGATAAATTAAACCCTTTCCACTTCAAACCAGTGGTATTTTTAAATGATACAATACAGATAATTTTGCCTCTTAGCGCCAAGCTTTTCCAATTCATACCAGGTAAGTGTACATCACTCCCAAAGAATAGCAGACAAGTGTGGAAACTGATTGCTAAGCCTTTGGAGGCTCTGGTGCAGATAACTCACATACAAAAAGAATTGAAGTGTTTGCCCATCTTTTTGGTCATGACAGGGGGAAAATATCTTCACCAAATGTCAGTGAGCTGGAGGCAGCCACCCTACACATAATGCATTATACAAAACTCGGTGTTATATAATCAATAAAAGAATGAATGCCTAGTTTATTTTCACTCACATTAAAGAAACATGATCTACATATCCCACAAGCCTCTCTCTTGTTGCGTTTTCGTCAGAAACCAGACTGGGACTTTTGGATTAGCCAGTGAATGAGAATATCAATGCATCTAGAAATACTTCCTTAATTAAACTACATGTTTCAAAAGATGCCACGAGATTGAATGCAGGAGGCCATTGGTGGGATTTAAGAGAGAAGTTCCAGTAGAGTGACAAAGACAGAAGCAAAACAACATCAACAGGAAATACAAGCTACTCTTCCAGCAAAGGAAGTATGGTGAGTTTAGGCAGGGGAGACCTATTGTCTCTGCCCCGCCCCCCCCCCCACACACACACACACACAACATAGAGAAGTGTTTTAGAGAAAGTATCTAGTATATTTGAACTATTAAATTCTTAAGCCTAGGGTGAAGAACTTATGGAAGATAAACAAAACAAATATGCAAGAAAAATGTAAGTTGAAATCAAGAGAAGGGTCCAAAGAACACTTGGAGCTTATTCTTGTTTTGTCTAAAAAGTTAAGAAGGAAGCTTAATGTCTATGTGAAGGGACACAGAGTGAGGGGAAAATACATCTCAACATATAAACATGTGAAGCAAGGTTGTGTATGTGGGTAGAGAGGCCTTAAGAATGCAAAAAAGGGATTCCCAAGCGAGATAGATATTATGCTGAAACTTCATCACTATGTTTAAACATGTCTGCCCTACCTGTGTCTGGCAGGCCACATACATGGCAGGATAGGCATGAATGTAGCCCAAGGCATTCGTTACACCACAATATCATAGTGATTTGTCAAAAGATTGGCCACTTTTGGTAGATAGTAATTCTTATTTGTCCAGAACAATGTCTGTTACTGCTGTGCCCAAATTGTCAACTACTAGAGTCATTCATTTGAGTAAAAGCTGTGTTTTTACAGACATATGTTGAAATGGTAGAAATCACACAGCAGATAACATCCATCAAACACTTGACGTGATCTCAAAGTCACATCAGCTTGTTGTCATCTCCTGAGCATGCTGTCTTGAGAAAATGAAACACGTATTTGGGAGGTTGCTGGCTAAAGTACGGGCCAAGATTTAGCAATACGGCATTGGAAACCCAGGCCCCTGAACTCTATGAGCAGTCTTTATTTGAAAGTAAGTTCTGAGAATGGCCAAAAAGTCCTCTATAATTCAGTCCAATTACCATATAATTTGGTCAGGATCCAGCGTGAAGTACTTACAAACATTATTTTAATGGAGAACATGGAAAAGATTGTTCCCTCCTGCTCTGTTTAACACATTCCAGGTTACTGTGTTCATGGAATCAGAGCAACACTGATCACTCCTATCCTGGGAAAGCTATTAGTTAGAAACTTAATTCAAAAACTACCTCAATGCAAGTTTGTGCTCAAAGAGTCCCACTGCTCACTTCCTGTCTTCCATTAAGATCTTTTATGTTGATATAAGATCCTTATGTGCTAGATTCCTAGTATGGACAATGGATTTGCTTCTTTAACATTTCATTAAGTGTTAGAATATTTTTTAATTTTTAATTTTTATTTTATGTGCCTTTTATGTGTTTTGCCTGAGTGCATGCCTGTGTAAAGGTGTCAGATCCCCTGGAACTGGAGTTACAGACTGCCATGTGTAAGCTGCCATGGGGGTGCTCAGGATTGAACACAGGTCCTCTGGAAGAGCAGCTAGTGCATTTAACTATTGGGCCATATCTCCAGCCCCAATAATAACTTTCTTAAACCTATTCTTTGATTTTAATGACTGAGGACAGATCCTACTGTTGAGAACAAGTATTTTCTTCCTACAAAATTTAAACATCATCATTTATAGTACATATTCTTTATTAACACTCAAACAATGTAAATTTATAGAAAATACATATTGCAAGTCCCTTATAATAATGCTTCTATGTAGATAAAAATTCTGTGCATATCCTTTTATACCATACTATATTGTACTATACTGCAATATACTACACTATACTTTATTATACTTCAGCCTACATATTCATTTCATTTACACTATTTTCCACCTTTTTTTCTACACAATGATATTCTCTGACAACTAAGAAGCACATTTCTAATCAGCAAACACTTTAGTATATAATAACAAAATAATTTTGGATAAAAATAACTACCTTAGGTCTCTAAACAGTGAACTAAAATATTTATAAGAATCTATATCCCTGAGAATTTGTAACCACAAACTGCCACTACATGAGTTTCAAGTTGGGACTCATGAGACCTGTTCAACATTTAAAAGAAAATATGTAACGCAAAATGACTCAGATTGGTAGAATCATCCAGAATATTCGCAAAAGCAAATTCCAAACTTTTCAAGAATTCTAACCAAACTATCTATCTCTCTCTTTCTCCCTGTCTTTTTCTGTCATGCTCACTGTATCTCTGTATTTGTGTGTGTGTGTGTGTGTGTGTGTGTGTGTGTGTGTGTGTGTGTGTGTGTGTATGTGGTGTCTGTGTGTGTGTGTGCCTGTGTATGGGAACTGCATCCATTACTTTTCTGTTACTGTGATAAAGCACCATAAACAGAATAATTTCTGCAAGGGAGATTGTATTTTGAAGGACAGAAGTCAGTCACATCTGAAAAGTGGCAGGCAAGGCAGCTGGATCAGCAAGCTAAGAGTGCAAACCTTGTACAACAGACAGGGAGCAGAAAAACAAACAAACAAACAAACAAACAAACAAACAAACAAACTAGAATTGGCATGAGTCTTCAAACTCTTAAGTCTAACTCCCAGTGACATAATTCCTCCAGCAAGCCACACCTGCTAATCTTATTTGGATGGGCTGCCAGCTAGGACCACATCTTTAAATGCCTGAGATTACAGGAGCTTTTATCATTATATAAACCACCACAGAAGACACATCATTAAGTAATACATCTAGTTATATATCTAGAGAAACTCTTACTTAGGCAATGGGAAAAATGTGCAAAAAAAAATGTCTCTATCACCAGCAATATTTTTAATCAAAAACACAACTATGACCCTGTTGAGACAATTTGGTAACAGTCAAGCTCAGGAACCCAAATTCACTCTCCAAAATCTAAAACTGAATGTGGAAGGGCTACATTTCCTTAAGTTGAGACTAAAGCCATTGCTGTATTTTACTTTGTTTTCTACTCTTCACTGTACACAAATGTGACATGTGTACCTGTCATGTATTATATAGCCAAAGAAGAAAGGGGAAGCTTGCTGATGTCTTAAAGAAACACTGATTTTTTTTTTATTTCATAAAAGTAACATTGGGCCCTTATTCTGCCTCCTCCAGAATCTGTGTCTTCCAGGGATCCACTGTTCGACTTGGAGGTGCTTCTCGGCAGGTTGCAAGCGTGCCTCCTCACCCCACCTTTCCAGTGGAGGCTGCCCACCTTCCAGGCTTGGCTCAGGAAGCTTCTCATAAGCGGATACTAACCTGCAAGAGGCTACATCCATGTGTGGTCTGTCACATGGCCTCCTGCTAACATAGCTGGTGTCTTCTCTGGGGGCCTTGGATCCCTGAAAAGTACAGATAGTCTAGTGAAAGTAAAGACTGGCCTGACAAGCCTTTACCTTCACTCAGTTTGACGCAGAAAGCATTAAGTGCTAAGCCATCTCTCTAGCCTCCAATTTTTTTTTGAATTATTTATCTTATTGTTGTTTTTTTCTGAATTTGCTTTCCTTTTCATTTGTTTGTTTGTTTGTTGCTTCTGAGACAGGATATCTGGCCTCAAATTTGTGATCCTTCTGTATCTGTCTCTGCTTCAGCCTCTCAAGTTCTAGAAATATAGGCAAGTGTTATATTGCTTTCTTTATAAACATGCATTAGGAACATTTTCACATGTAGAGAAATGTAGGTAGATTGGCATAATGAAATTCATATAGTCCTTAAAATATGTAACAAATATTACAACATTTGCTTCACTTATCATTTTTTCTTTTATTTCAATAGTAGTTTAGAACAAATCCATGGATAGCATTAAGCCCCTCCATGCTAAGCACCTATAAATCATGTAGACATTTTTTACATTGTCTACAATTACAGCACACAAAATAACATGAACAAATCATTCCTGTCATCTAAAACCCAGTGCATATCCACATATCCAAGACTGTTTCAAAATTTAATAATTAGTTTTGTTTGTTTATTAGTTTTTAATTAAAGTACAACTACATAATCCCCCTTTCCCTTTCTTCACTCCAACCCTGCCTATGTCCCCTCCTCCAAATTCATGGATTCTTTTTCTTTAATTGTTCTTATTATATACGTATAAATATACAAGTATATAAATACAACCTGCTGAGCACATTTAGTGTTGCTTGTAGGTACATAATTTCAGGACTGCACTTTTTAGTGTAACTATATTTATCTCCACAAAGGTGTGATTTTAGTTTTGTTGCTATTAATGTCACTGCTGTGGTGGTGGTTGTAGCTGCTTTGGCTGGTTTGTTTGGAGTCCTCGAAGTTTCATGCATGGTAGATATGTCCCCCACTGGGCTACAATGAGTGCAGATATAACACTTATTTTTAAACTATCATTTTATGTTCATTGGTCAGGATAATTTCAGTGACACCAAGAGTAGCTGTTTCTCCACTAAATATAGAGAAATTTGTCCTTAACCCAACTAATTTATTCACTTACTCTCTGACAAGATAAACACTTGTTTACCAGTTACCTTTCTGAAGCACAAAACAGAACAGTCCCCTCCTTCCCAAAAGAAAATGCCTTGGCTAGCCTAGTTGCTATGTTGCTTTATCACCCCAAAGCTGCTCTGAGGTGTACCAGCAGCAGCAAAATGTCTCTGTTTAGGAATCTCCAGATCACAGCCATAAAATTCAGGAAATGATTTGTACATATATTTTATTTTCTCATTGTTGGCAAGAATGATTTCAAGAACTGATGAGATAAGCAACATATGTTAGGAAGACACTCTGACCAGCTTCAACATGTGATAGAAAGGTCTACATGATTCATGTGAGAAAGCATTACCAATCTTTTTTTTTCACCAATCTTTTAAGTTCAAAGACTAAGACCTAGGAATTTCATTTAATATTGGCTTCAAAGAAACACTCATGTGTGTACCTAAGGTGTGTGTGTAGGACTTTCCATTGTCTCATAACAAGGCAACTAAAATTAGAAGTCAACTATTCACTAACAACTATTCAGTGTAGCCAAGCTTTACAGTACACTGCATCAGCTTAAAGAAACAAAACAAATTAGAAGCTTTAACTTGGGAAGATATCCAATGGACATATGTTGTTAAATTCCTCAAATTAGTTCCTGAATAGTAGCCATAATTCTTATTTGTGAGAATGTACACAAATCTACAAAGCCTTATTACATGTTCAAAGAAAAATGTCTGGAAAGATACCTATGGACTTGTAAATTGAACATGTGTCTCAAAAGAAAGCAGCAATGAGGGCAGTTGTCAGAGCTATTTGAATTATCTTGAGATTGTGTAATACCAGTGTGATCATATACCACGTGTGCAATTTATAATGAGGGAAAAAACTAGAAAAGAAAATCTTATAGGTATTTCCAGTGCCAAAAGTGAAGTTGCAAGTTAACTCAGACAAGCTTTTCAATGTTTTCTATGAGCAGATTCTGGGGCAGATGTCATGGAGCTAGAAACATGAATGAACAATGAGCCCTGTCCTCCAAGGACTTCTTTTCCAGTTGAGACAGAATATGGACCCATGAACATATTCTCTGAAAGCAGATAAGCTTCTACACCTGTAAAAGGGAAAGGTAGAGATGAGAAAGGTGTCAGGGAAGCAGTAGGAGCTGAGTAAGAGTGTAAAGGCAAGACAACCCGGTGAGAAAGAACATCCATTTTGTTCTATCTGGAGACGGAGTGACACAGGCAGGGTATCCAAACACTTCTCAGAATCCCTCCATACTCCATAGGCAGCTCTGTTCACTGATAGACTCTTCTTTCTGGGCTCATTACCAACGAAAGCCTAGCCATGCTACAGCTCTTCTAAAACTGTGAAAAAAATCCAAGAATTATTTCAATTTGGCTTTGAAAGGTGTTGTATAAGTTTTTCTCCCCCCCACCCCCCGCCAGCAGATTTAACTTCCCTAATTATCTTCTGCTCGTCGGATGCTAAAATGGGTTTCCTTTTTCTAGGCCCACATTGTCAAAACTGTCTCCGTCTGATTTTTCCCATCACCCTTCACTCTGTACCTTCTCTCACAACCATCACCCTTACTCAGCTCAGATCTCTTTCAAGTCACAGTGTCAGAGGTTCCCATTCTCAGAGGTAGGTGAATCAATGGGAACTAATGAGTTAGTCACTAAACATTCCTTTTTGATATGTTATCCCTATTCAAAGAATACACTTTTAGGCTAGGATGAACATGTCTCCTTAAAGCTCCCTGATAAATAATTAATAGTAAGACTTTCAGTCAATGACTCCAAGATTGAAACAGAAGCTATGTGGAGTCCTTGACTCATCCGATCAGTGTGGGTCATTATGCTGGGCCATCTCTGTCTGGGCACAAAGGACTTCCAGGGAACAGATTAGGTAAGACTCTCAGTAGCCTGGGTTTCTGCCATGTCACTTTCCTGCAGTCCTGGAACACTCCAGAGGAAACTAAAAACCTGGACTCTCAGCAGGTTTCTGGGCCATTTGGTTCTATCCTTAATGAATTTTTGACCTTGTATGTAAACAAGCACTTTTTATTAGGTTTGTCCTGCACTTATCTTCAACATTATTGTCATCCCAACTGACCTGGTCCCCAGAAAAGATTCTGTCTTAAATTCAATAGAAAATGTATGGATTCCCTCTGCCCTGTTAATGAAATCTAAACACTTCTACTGAAAAATAATTAAGAACATCCTTTGTTGTTCTTCTAGAGAAGTCACTGCAATTTCCAGATGCATCAGGCTCTTCTTTCCCAAACTGAGAAGGAAAGTTAACTGACTCCAAAGCACAGCTTCACTGCAACCAAGCAAATGTTATGGTAGACTCTTTCTACTGGTTCTACACCAGTTCTTTGAGTAAAAAATAATGGGATGGGTGTATCCATATGTAGTCAAATTAAATGGTTTTGGTCACCAAAAGCAAGTGAGAAAAGCCCCAATGGGCTTTATGTGTGTTAATAGCTAATGTTTATAGAGTACCCAGTAAGTGTACACCATGATTCACACTTTCCACAACAGCCTCATGAGGCAGGTTCCATGATTGTTATGACATGTATTAACTGGAAAAGATAAGTTCAAGAAGGTTCAATAACCTGCCATGGGTCACATAGGAAGTTTGTGAAACTTTCAAATCTAGAGAAGTTGGCACTAGTTTCAGTAGCCTTTTGCTGCTGGGCCAGAAAAATTCTAGGCCATCAGGGGAATCTGCAGGATGTTTTGGTATAGGAACAACTGAACTATAGGGATTTTTCCATCAGGGGAGACCCGCAGTCCCTGGGGTATGGAAGAACATTAGGTAGGTCAGTGTGGAGAAGTAAAGCAGAATATACTGAAAATCCCATAATCATGTCCTTGGAGTCCTGATGGCTCCCAGGTCCCAGAAGGACAGAAAAGCACAACGGCAAAACTCCATCAAGTTGGGCATTAAGCATGGCAGGAATCCATCAAGAAACCAACTATAAAGGCAACTTAATGTTGAGCTCCATATTTTGAGTGGAATATTTTAAATATCTTCCCTTCCTACACAGAACATATAAGATAGCACTCAACCTGCATGTGTGTGCAAACAGTAGTCTAGGCTGTGGGGCCAGGAGTCAAAGTAGAAAGAATGCCCTATTTTACAGTGATAATGCTAAGATTTTCCAGTTCAGGCCATGACAAGGGAAAGCTAAGATTTCTTATACTTTAATTTTTTGTTAGTATTTCATGTCTGAAACTCTTTATTGAAACAAAGTCCAACTCTGCTGTTCAGGCTGGCCTTGAATTCTTGATACTTTATGCCTTACACCACTGAGATCATAAGCGGGTGTGTCACCATGCCTAAGACAGAAACTATCTTGAGACAAAGTTACCTTGGCATGGTTCTTCTTTTGTTGAAATTGAAACTGAAAATGTGTCTTTGTATGGAGACTGTCCCCTTTTACTCCCAGGCAGTAGTGGATGCAAGCTGCTGAAGGGTGTCCCCTCAAAATGTTCCTTAGCACTTTCAAGCTTGGCACTATGATATGCAATCTGGTTTTTTTCCGCTGTTTCTCTTTGGACCATGAAGTAGAAATAAAAGTCACTATCCACTATAAGAGGTGGGAAAAATAATGCATTGCCAAAATACTCTATCCAGTAGCACATAGGAAGGCAAGTCCTAGAAAATGGTACAGAGGAAATTCTACGTGTTTTTGAAAGACTTCTATTCCCCTCTGTGCGTTATTCTCCCATCTAGATATAACTTCTGTGGTAATACCAAGATGATGGGCTGAGTTCTGTGAAAATGGCCCTGAAATGTATTCAGTCAACTTGAGGTTGTGGTTGGAGATAACATTTTGATTATAATAATTATAATTGGGAACTGTCTATTATATCCTAGCTTTGACTATTTTGAGGAAGAAGAGCTTAACTGAAATTGACAGCAGGGCTCACCTTTAAATCAATCCTACAAAATACAGAAGTTTCAGCCTGTAAGAAATTGGGCTGAGGACTGGCGAGATGGCTTAGAGGGTAAGAGCACTGACTACTCTTCCGAAGTTCCTGAGTTTAAATCCCAGCATCCACATGGTGGCTCACAACCACCCATAATGAGATCTGATGCCCTCTTCTGACGCATCTGAAGATAGCTACAGTGAACTTATGTATAATAATAAATAAACCTTTAAAAAAAAAAGAAATTGGGCTGAAATGAGAGAGCTCTGCACTTGAGAGTACGCAATGTTCTTGCAGATGGCCTTAATTCACTTCACAGCACCGCCCTCACAACTGCCTATAACTCCAGTTCCAGAGAAACTGATGCTTTCTGGTCTCCTGAATGCATGTGGTGCAAATAAACTCATGTAGGAACAAATACAGACATAAATTAAATAGTACACTAAGCCTTTATAAACACAGGAACAAAGTATCCAAGGAGCTAAAGAGATCTGCAACCCTGTAGGTGCAACAACATTATGAACTAACCAGTGCCCCGGAGCTCTTGACTCTAGCTGCATATGTATCAAAAGATGGCCTAGTCGGCCATCACTGGTTAGAGAGGCCCATTGGACATGCAAACTTTATATGCCCCAGTACAGGGGAACGCCAGGGCCAAAAAAAATGGGAATGGGTGGGTAGGGAAGTGGGGGGGGGGGGTATGGGGGACTTTTGGGCTAGCATTGGAAATGTAATTGAGGAAAATATGTAATAAAAAATTTTTAAAAAGTTAGCATCATTTTAGAGCAAATAAAGTGCCTTTGCCAGAAAAAAAGAAAAGAAAAGAATATTCCTATCAATACTGTAAAGTGAACAAGTGTACTGAACAGTACATTGGTGGCTATTGTGCCTCTGAAATCCACCCTTCACGGCTAAACTATTGATTTTTCCACTTGCTGAGAGTATCAGCATCTGAGAGCTTTCAGCTGCACTCTCTCTGAGAATTGTATGACCCTAAAAATGACTATTTTTTTATCACACCCTATTCCTGGTGTTCATGAATAGCTCTATGCATATTACAAGATAATTTAATTTGTTGTTAAAATATCTTCATACAAACAAATCCTAACCATAAAGTATCACTATGAAGTCTGCCACTTAAGTAGGAACTAGCATTGATTTTTTTTCCCAAAGTCTTGCAGAAAATTAAAGAAGCAGGAATACTGCCCATCTCATTCTGAGAGGTCAGCATTGTTCTGATACAAAGTCATACAAATCTATACAAAGAACCAAATCAAAGATGAGTGCCTCTCCTGAACAAAGATACAAAAATCTAAAAAAAAAATATTTACCTAATAAGATTCAACAACATAAAAATTGATACACCATAATTAAATGGGGTATATTGAAGAATTAAAAGACTTAGAAAGTGTAAAAATGGCTGTCTTGCCAAAAGCAATCTACAGAGTCAATGCAATCCCCATCAAAATTCCAACTCAATTCTTCAACGAATTAGAAAGAGCAATCTGCAAATTCATCTGGAATAACAAAAAACCTAGGATAGCAAAAGCTCTTCTCAAGGATAAAAGTACTTCTGGTGGAATCACCATGCCTGACCTAAAGCTTTACTACAGAGCAATTGTTATAAAAACTGCATGGTACTAGTATAGTAACAGACAAGTAGAACAATGGAATAGAATTGAAGACCCAGAAATGAACCCACACACCTATGGTCACTTGATCTTCGACAAGGGAGCTAAAACCATCCAGTGGAAGAAAGGCAGCATTTTCAACAATTGGTGCTGGCACAACTGGTTGTTATCATGTAGAAGAATGCAAATTGACCCATTCCTCTCTCCTTGTACTAAGGTCAAATCTAAGTGGATCAAGGAACTTCACATAAAACCAGAGACACTGAAACTTATAGAGGAGAAAGTGGGGGAAAGTCTCGAAGATATGGGCACAGGGAAAAAATTCCTGAATACAACAGCAATGGCTTGTGCTGTAAGATCGAGAATTGACAAATGGGACCTCATGAAACTGCAAAGGTTCTGCAAGGCAAAAGACACCGTCAATAAGACAAAAAGACCACCAACAGATTAGGAAAGGATCTTTACCTATCTTAAATCAGATAGGGGACTAATATCCAATATATATAAAGAACTCAAGAGGGTGGACTCCAGAAAATCAAATAACCCCCTTAAAAGATGGGGCTCAGAGCTGAAAAAAGAATTCTCACCCGAGGAATACCGAAAGGCTGAGAAACACCTGAAAAAATGTTCAACATCCTTAATCATCAGAGAAATGCAAATCAAAACAACCCTGAGATTGTTGGCTAGGAATTCAAGTACTATGTTGAAGAGGTTGGGAGAAAGGTGGCAGCCTTGTCTAGTCCCTGATTTTAGTGGGATTGCTTCCAGCTTCTCTCCATTTACTTTGATGTTGGCTACTGGTTTGCTGTAGATTGCTTTTATCATGTTTAGGTATGGGCCTTGAATTCCTGATCTTTCCAAGACTTTTATCATGAATGGGTGTTGGATTTTGTCAAATGCTTTCTCTGCATCTAATGCGAAGATCATGTGGTTTTTGTCTTTGAGTTTGTTTATATAATGGATTACGTTGATGGATTTCCGTATATTAAACCATCCCTGCATCCCTGGAATAAAACCTACTTGGTCAGGATGGATGATTGCTTTAACAATCTTGGATTTGGTTAGCAAGAATTTTATTGAGTATTTTTGCATCGATATTCGTAAGAGAAATTGGTCTGAAGTTCTCTATCTTTGTTGGATCTTTCTGTGGTTTAGGTATCAGAGTAATTGTGGATTCAAAGAATGAGTTGGGTAGAGTACCTTCTACTTCTATTTTGTGGAATAGTTCATGCAGAGCTGGAATTCAATCTACTTTGATGGTCTGATAGAACTCTGCACTAAACCCACCTAGTCCTGGGCTTTTTTTGGCTGGGAGACTATTAATGACTGCTTCTTTTTCTTTAGGGGATATGGGATTGTTTAGATCGTTAACTTGATCCTGATTTAACTTTGGTACCTGGTATCTGTCTAGAAATTTGTCCATTTCGTCCAGGTTTTCCAGTTTGGTTGAGTATAGCCTTTTGTAGAAGGATTTAATGGTGTTTTGGATTTCTTCAGGATCTGTTGTTATGTCTCCCTTTTCATTTCTGATTTTGTTAATTAGGATTTTGTCCCTGTGCCCTCTAGTGAGTCTAGCTAAGGGTTTATCTATCTTGTTGATTTTCTCAAAGAACCAACTCCTCTCCTCCTTTGGTTAATTCTTTAAATAGTTCTTCTTGTCTCTACTTGGTTGATTTTGCCCCTGAGTTTGATTATTTCCTACTGTCCACTCCTCTTGGGTGAATTTTCTTCCTTTTTTTTCTAGAGCATTTAGATGTGTTGTCATACTTCTAGTGTGTGCTCTCTCTTGTTTCTTTTTGGAGGCACTCAGAGCTATGAGTTTCCCTCTTAGAAATGCTTTCATTGTGTCCCATAGGTTTGGGTATGTTGTGGCTTCATTTTCATTAAACTCTAAAAAGTCTTTAATTTCTTTCTTTATTCCTTCCTTGACCAAGGTATCATTGAGAAGAGTGTTCAGTTTCCATGTGAATGTTGCCTTTCCATTATTTATGATGTTATTGAAGATCAGCCTTAGTCCATGGTGGTCTGATAGGATGCATGGGACAATTTCAATATTTTTGTATCTTTTGAGGCCTGTTTTGTGACCAATTATATGGTCAATTTTGGAGAAGGTCCCGTGAGGTGCTGAGAAGAAGGTATATCCTTTTGTTTTATGATAAAAGTTCTGTAGATATCTGTTAAGTACATTTGTTTCATAACTTCTGTTAGGTTCACTGTGTCTCTGTTTAGTTTCTCTTTCCCCGATCTGTCCATTGACGAAAGTGGTGTGTTGAAGTCTCCCACTATTATTGTGTGAGGTACAATGTGTGCTTTGATCTTTACTAAAGTGTCTTTAATGAATGTGGCTGCCCTTGCATTTAGAGCATAGATATTCAGAATTGAGAGTTCCTCTTGGAGGATTTTACCTTTGATGAGTATGAAGTGCCCCTCCTTGTCTTTTTAGATAACTTTGGGTTGGAAGTTGATTTTATTCTATATTAGAATGGCTACTCCAGCTTGTTTCTTCAGACCATTTGCTTGGAAAATTGTTTTCCAGCCTTTCACTCTGAGGTAGTATCTGTCTTTTTCCCTGAGATGGGTTTCCTGTAAGCAGCAGAATGTTGGGTCCTGTTTGTATAGCCAGACTGTTTTTATTGGGAAATTGAGTCCATTGATATTAAGAGATATTAAGGAAAAGTAATTGTTGCTGCCTTTTATTTGTGTTGTTAGAGTTGGCATTCTGTTCTTGTGGCTGTCTTCTTTTTGGTTTGTTGAGGGATTACTTTTTTGCTTTTTCTAGGGTGTGATTTCTGTCCTTGTATTGATTTTTTTTCTGTTATTATCCTTTGAAGGGCTGGATTCATGGAAAGATAATGTGTGAATTTGGTTTTGTCGTGGAATACTTTGGTTTCTCCATCTATGGTAATTGAGAGTTTGGCCGGGTATAGTAGCCTCGGCTGGCATTTGTGTTCTCTTAGTGTCTGTATAACATCTGTCCAGGCTCTTCTGGATTTCATAGTCTCTGGTGAAAAGTCTGGTGTAATTCTGATAGGCCTTTCTTTATATGTTACTTGACCTTTCTCCCTTACTGTTTTTAATATTCTCTATTTAGTGCATTTGTTGTTCTGATTATTATGTGTCAGGAGGAATTTCTTTTCTGGTCCAGTCTATTTGGAGTTCTGTAGGCTTCTTTTATGTTCATGGGCATGTCATTCTTTAGGTTTGGGAAGTTTTCTTCTATAATTTTGTTGAAGATATTTGCTAGCCCTTTAAGTTGAAAATCTTCATTCTCATCAACTCCTATTATCCGTAGGTTTGGTCTTCTCATTGTGTCCTGGATTTCCTGGATGTTTTGAGTTAGGATCTTTTTTCCGTTTTGTTTTTTCTTTGATTGTTGTGCCGATGTTCTCTATGGAATCTTCTGCACCTGAGATTCTCTCTTCCATCTCTTGTATTCTGTTGCTGATGTTCCCATCTATGGTTCCAGATTTCTTACCTAGGGTTTCTATCTCCATCATTGCCTCACTTTGGGTTTTCTTTATTGTGTCTACTTCCCTTTTTAGGTCTTGGATGGTTTTATTCAATTCCATCACCTGTTTGGTCGTGTTTTCCTGCAATTTTTAAAGGAATTTTTGTGTTTCCTCTTTAAGGTCTTCTACCTTTTTAGCTGTGTTCTCCTGTATTTCTTTAAGTGAGTTATTAAAGTCCTTCTTGATGTCCTCTACCATCATCATGAGATATGCTTTTAAATCAGGGTCTTGCTTTTCGGGTGTGTTCGGGTGCCCATGACAAGTTGGGGTGGGAGTGCTGCGTTCTAATGATGTCGAGTCTTGATTTCTGTTAGTAGGATTCTTACATTTGCCTTTCGCCATCTGGTAATCTCTGAAGCTAGTTGTTATAGTTGTCTCTGATTAGAGCTTGCTCCTCAGGTGATTATGTTAGCCTCTATCAGCAGACCTAGGAGACTAGCTCTCTCCTTAATTTCTGTAGTCAGAGTATTCTCTGATGTCAAGCTCTCTTCTTGCAGGGAAGGTGCCCAGATATCTGGTGTTCAAATCTGCCTCCTGGCAGAAGTTGTGTTCCACTCACCAGAGGTCTTAAGATCCCGTGGAGGGTCCTGTGAGGACCTTGGGGGTGTCCAGAAACTCCACAGGGAAGGAACCCCGGTGCTGGAGGGGACCGGAAGAGACTTGTGCCCCTGATCAGGCCAGGTTATCTGCTTTCCTAGTTAATGCAGTCTCAGGTCCCGTGCGATTGGATTGGAGCAGACGCTGTGTTCCACTCACCAGAGGTCTTAGGATCCTGTGGGGGATCCTTTGTGGGTCCTTGCGGGTGTCCGGAGACTCTGCAGGCAAGGCACCCTGATGCTCTAGTGGACCGGAAGGGCTGTCATAGTTATTTTAAGTTTAGGTATTTTAATATGTGAGTTTTATCTGATTTTCAGTGTGGTTATCTTGAGAATCATCCATTTTGTTATATGTGTTACATTTTGTTGTATGTGTTACAGTTTCATTCATGTACAATTTCAAAACATGCAAAACAATCTGTAGTTGTACCAAAAAAAAAAAAAAATAGAAATTTCCTAGGTACAGGGCAGGGAATTAAAGAAGATAAAGAGTGGAATTTATAAAAGAGCAGAGGAAAACTTTTTAATGTAATAGATACATTCCTTATATTGGTGCTGATGGTGGTTCACATAAGTTTAAACATTCACTTAGCCAGTCCATATACATACATGTACAGGCAACATATTGCAGCCAAGGAATATTTTCAATTATGAATATGTTGATAAGAGATGACAACTACTGGATAAATGCATTGCTTTTCCAAGCAATATTTCCTTTTAAGCAATTATTCCAATGCTTTCACTCAAGAGTGTGTAAAACTCATACTGCGGTACAGCATAAGAGAATGCTTTATCCACAGGTTCCAGAGACAAACTACTAGGGTTTGATTCTGAATTCTGTCCACTTACAAGGTGCATGGTTCTGGGTATGTTAAGTTACTTCTCTGTTTAGTTTCCCCCTTTGAAAAGAAACAAAAAGGCATAGTTCGGTTTCATATGATTTCTGCAGACTATACTAGACTGTAACAAACATCTAGGAGAGCATTTATTACTCTGTGGTCAAAGGTACAATATTTAATACATCCATATATCCTAATATCTATACTTAATGGATGACTCCTGTATCCAATTACCCCCAGCTTTTGCTGACTTCCCATTAAATAAAATTAGCATTTTATGACCCTTTCCTAGAGGAAACATTTGTAATTAAATGTAAGTCTGTCAGATTACGTACCGCTGGGTTTTTCAACATATAGTCAGCAATCATTCAGTATGCATTGATGAAATGCTGGGAATAGCAAAGTTTGGGATGAAGATATGGTTGTGGCCTGAATCAATTCAGACTTTTGAGAAAAGCACACAATCCTTCAGCTCATACAGCCTATCTAAACAACCTTTGCTGGGCCCTGATCTCATGGAGAGTATAAGTCTAGGAAACCAAGTATGCTTGGGTTGCCACACAAAGTCCCATATAAAGAATCAGCGACACAAACTGGTAGCATAGTAACAGAGCTGCAACTGGCTGTTTCCTTGCATGTGCTTACATTTCTGCAGGGTTGACATGGAACCCAGAGCCTTGCTCATGCTGAATCACTGAACTACACACGCAGCAGAAAGGTATCAGGAACTTTGGTTTGCTTGTTTTCCCTGCTGTTTATACTTTTTCCTTTTCTTTCTTTCTCTCTTTCTTTTTTCATATTATTTACTGTATTTTATTTTATTTATTCTATATGAGTACATCTGAATATATTTTGTAGGCACTGTGTGTATGCAGTGGCTACAGAGATCAGAAGAGTGCACTGGACAGTCTAGAACTGGAGTTACAAATGGTTGTAAGTCGTTATTTGAATGCTGTGGACCAAATCCACATCTTCTGTTCTTTTCTTTTTTTGAAAGAAAAATGTCACTGTGTAGTCCAGGTTATTCCACAACTCACTCTGTGCCCCAAACTGGCCCAAAATGTGATCATCCAGCCTCACCCTTAAGTGCTGTGATGAACTACCACACCAAATTTACAGGCATGGTTTTGCTTTTTTTTTTTTTTTTCTCATGCAACATTTCTTGAATAAGAAAAACCTTTCGGGTTGCACAATTGTATACTTCAATTAGAGTGGGAGTGCCTTGTTTCACTCTTTCTTGGATACATCTGGCCTGCCTCCTGCTCCTTTCCTCCTGAGCCACATCTGTTACAGCTGTTCTTTGCTGCATGAAGTACTCTTTTGCTAGAAATTGTCTTAGCTTGCAGTTGCCTTGGCATTCTTTCTCGGCTGCCAGTCTGTAATTAGACACTCTGCAAAGATTATTGGGAAGCAACACAAGTGATGCCATCGCAGAATCAACACTCCTGAGGGAGTGGGAACATACTGCTGTCCAAAAACAACAGAGGAAGCCAAGCCCAAAGCCAATTTTCCTCAAGCACACATGGGAACACTCCTAACACTAACACACACACACACACACACACACACACACACACACACACACACATTTCATTGAAAACAAAATCTCTTCGGGAAAGGAGCTTTTGTTCCAGATTCCCAAGGACCTACTACTAATAATCTTGCTATTTATACCATACACTCACACTGTTTATGTGCAAGTGCAATGCACTCCCTTCAGATAGACAGAAGAGGTCACAAACAATCCTAGATACAACCCCACCTATATCCATTGCTGCTAATCCCAGGGTTGGAACTAGAACTCTGCCTCTTTGCTAAGTTACACCCCAGTCAAAATCTCAGCTTGTCTACTGAGTGTAGGGCAAAAAAAAGACTAACTTAGCTGGGCCCTGGAGTACCAGTATAAATTGGTTAAACTGAAAGCACAATGGAAGGTACTGCAGTCATATAATTGGGGCAAAAAAAAAAATGATAGGAATGTCTTTAGTAAATGAAGCACAGAAGAACTAGGAAACAGTGAAAAGTTCCCCTTGGTGAAAAGATGGAATCTATGATGAGTTGTGATGAGAACAAAGGCTTATGTGTCTCGTGGAAAAGGAGCACAGTGCTCTGATCAAGAGCACGGACTCATACCAAACTGCCTCTGGCGGAATCTTAACTCCTCTAATCACTTATAACATTCTTCTACCACCTTATTAAACCTATGTCTCAGACTCCTCACCTTAAATATGCTAACGGAATAGATTCATCCCAAGGGCAGTTTTGAAGATTCAGTGAGTTCATACACATAACTTGGAATAGTAGATGGTACGTAGACCACTTGCCTGGTATTCCCTATTATTGTTTTTGAGGAATGTTGTACATGTTGTTCTAAACTATTTCCCAAAGGCCAGTAGATTAAAGACTTATGTCCTGGCCTTGAACTTCTGATTATATTAATGGAAAGCAATTAATATATGAGGATGAATTGTAAAGGGGTTTGAAGGCCAGTCCTGAAATGATGTGGCATTGAGTCTTTTAGTGTCTTCAGTCTCTTTGTGGTCCTTCACAATGACTTTTGATAAATGCAGTCATCATCCCTCCTCAACTGCAGACTCAGATTTGCCTCAAGTTCTGGTAGTTGCCTACTCAGCATTCTGGAAGTCTGCCTCAGTTCACCCTTGCCACTGCCTTAGCCCTGACCTCTGGAACTAGTTCTCCCCCCCCCCCACTTCTAACTTTATTCTTTATTTCACATAATTTAATAAACAATAATATATAGCCATTATTCTTTTTTATTTTTTCTGTAAACATGTGCTATTTGTGCATGTTCATGTATGTGCATGTCCATGGGCACATGTGGGGAGGAGAAGCATGTCAATGCATAGGTGCACCTGTCTATAGAATTGTCTAGAAGACAACTTTGAGTGACATTCCTCATGTGCCAGCCACCTTTTTTTGAGACTGGTTCTCTCACTGACCTGAAACTTGGCTAATAAGCTTGGCTAGCTGGCCAGCGAGCTTCAGGGATCTGCATGTTTATGCCCACAAAGCACTGGGATTGTAAGTATGTGCTACCTTGCATGGTTCAATTGAACTCAGCTTCTCATGCTTAAATGGCAACTACTTTATCCACTGAGCTATCTGTACGAACAGATTTCCCTTTTTATGTCTATATTGATTGCACCCATGAATTATTTATTAAGGCATAACATGCACCCTTCTCAGAATCACTCCCATTACCCACTCCCAGTCTACTTCTCAGTAGTCATCTTCCCTAATAATCCTCCTCCTAACTTTCATGTCACATAGAAATACAATATAGGTTCTATGCATGAGAAAGAACATGCAAACTTTGTACTTCCACTTCTGACTTATTCCACTGAATATGATGACACCCAGGTTCATCCAGTTCCTTCAGTCCAAGTTCTGCAAATGATTTGGTAACCCAAGCACCTCAGTGATCCAGGTACCCTGGTGACCCTTCCTCACAAAAGGTGACCCTTCTTCCTGTAAAGCTGGAGCTGGTAACTCTTATAGCTCCAGAATCCCCTGAGAACTATAGACCACTGGATTATTTTCATCAGTTCTCTAGCCATTAGAAGTCCAGTCTGCTTCCTGACCCCCCCCCAGTCCAGTCTAACAATAAGTCCTTACTACAATCTGACAGATTTCCATTTGGCTGATCAAATTCCAGCCTACCTGTACCTTTGGATTCTAAAGTTTAGAACATGTTTCTAGATTCCTGTAATCATGTTTCACTCACCTGTCAAGACATCTGTGCTTCTTTTGGTTAAAACCTGACATAGTAAATATGTCAGGATTACCACCTGCCAAGCCTTGTTGTGCTGTGTGCTGCCTGTTAGATTATAATTAGTTCCACTGCATGCACTGTGGGGTTTGCTGTTGACCTTGGTGAGAAAGAAGGTGGGAGTATATCATGCAGTGCCAACATTGCTATGCTAAAGAGACTGAACTTGATTCTAGACAGTTGTCTTTGGAGCCTTTGGTATCTCTTTGTGGTGAAATCAAAGAATTGGAACATATACCTATAATTTACATATGCATTTATTAATTTTATATCTATATGTCTTATAGAGAAACAACTATAGTAATGTTGTGCACATGAGAGCACAAACAATAAGTAATTAAACAATAAGTAAAATGTCAGCCATTCACATCTTTGAGTTCTTCATCCTCAGATCCATGTAATCAAGAGCTGAAAATAGTGGGAGAGGGTATGGATATGTAATGAATATACACAACCTTTTTCTTGTTATTATTCCCCAAATAATATAGTATAGAGATACTCAGCCTCAGATACAGATAGTACCTTACCTGGTGGCTATAAGGCTCAAATGAGACCTTTTATTATCAGCCTTGGTGGCCTGTGGCCAAGGGACTTTATCTACCATCAACCCCATAAATTTGTGTAGTATATCTCAAACTCTAGATTTGGATCTGGATTTGGATTTGGATTTCATGCCTAAAGACCTAACCCACTGGAGTGGATGTGAGTTTTGATGTTTGTCAACACCAAATGTGCCAGAGACTTCAGTACACATCTTGCAATGCCACATAGGCCCTTTTGTTGTAACATTCAAGCACATTCTATTTTTTTGTCAGCCTAGGTGATTAAAGAGTCTGCTTTTGTCAGTGCAATAGGCCCACTCTGGGCAGCTAAAAGTGTTACAAGACCACATTCTCTAAGGTAGGGTATATAATAAGCCTAAGACTTTCTTCAAGAGCTTTCTTTGTCTTGGACTGGTGGAATGGAACAGTAGGAAAATCCTCCAAGCGCCATTCCCAAGTCTGCCTGTGGATAGAGCTTCTAGGACAGCTCTAACAGCATAGAGAAAGACATATCTACTAGAATTCTATTATAGCCATCATAACTGATTGCTGGCCTTGGACCTTAAATTCACTTTAGAAATAGGAGGCCTATAGCATCTTGTGCCTTGGTCCTACTTCAATAGTAAGCTGGTCTTGGGAAGTAATGTAACACAGCCTTTGGTGGTCTGTTTATTCATAGTGATCCTGGCCAAATCTGACAGTGCCAGACTGTGACCGAGGATGAGAAACCTGGGCCTACTGGTGCCTGTGTGCACTGGTTACTCTTTGTAGGTACTCATTTGATTCCTCCTGAGCAACATACCCTGTGGGTTTGAAACAGATCTGTGTTATGGCTTACCCCATAAGTGACTCATAGCCAACCTGCACCTAGTCGCCGCCTAGTGCTAACATAATGGAAGTGACTACAGGCTCAAAGAAAATAAGGTGCTTATGTAGACTTTCTGGGACAGGCACAGATAAAGTCTGGCTTGTGGTATACTCTTTTAATCCCAGAACTCAGGGAGCCAGAAGCAGGTGGATCTGTGTGAGTTAGAGGCCAGCCTGGTACAGAGCAAGGTACAGGACAGCCAGGGCTACCCAGAGAAATCCTGTCTTGAAAAATGAAACCAAACCACCTCCCCCCAAAATGTTCTTCAATGCACAGATAACATCACACATCATAAGAACTAAGAACGTATGATGAACCATGACTTTTTTAAGTCAAAATAAAGTGACAAGAGCTAACCAGACAGTACAGGACTCGGGTAAAGAATTTAAAACAGCTTTCAAAGAAAACTCAATAAGCTAGAAGAAAACAAAGAAATTATTCAATACCTTAAGAGAAAAACTTCATAAAGATATGGAAGTAATTAGTGAAATGAAACAGAATTCTTGAGTTGAGAAATACTCTCAGTGAAACTTAAAACGAGAAAGAAGGTATCAATAAGAGAATAGATCAAATTCAGGGAGAATGTCAGCTTCTTTATTAAAATGTACAATTTGACGATTTAAAAAGAAGAGTGATGTGAGGGGAAGTGAAGAGAACTACGAAATTTGGGGAGAATATTTAGAGGGCAAATAATTGGTATGGTGCTTTGTCTTCATTTTCAACTTGATGGTTTAAAATCACCTAGGACAAAAGGTGTGTCTCTGAGTGGATTTCTAGAAAGGTTTACCTAAGAAGAAAAGACCTATTCTAAGTGTGGGTAGCTCCATCCAGAAACTAAGGCCCTGGGTTGAATAAAAAGAGAAAGAGCAAAAGCATTCATCTCTCCCAGCTTCCTAACTGCAGCTACAATGTGATCAGATGTAGCATGTTGCCACTCACCATGGGTTCCCACTGTGGTGGACAATGCTGTCACTTTTTAAATCATAAATCAAGATAAATCCTTCTTCCCTTATGTTGCTTCTGCCAAACATGTAGAAAGCAAACTGGGGAAAAAAAAGAACATCTCCCAAGCCTACAGAAGGATACAAATATCCAGGTATAGAAAGGACAAACATTATGGTCAACAGTTACATTTATTTCAACCATGTCTGCCATATAATACCTTGTAGTGGATGAGGAAGCACTATAAACCTGAATCGCACAGCTACACAGGAAAAGAAACAGGTTGCACATATGAGGATTTCTTTTCTTCTCAGGGTAATGTTATAGACCAAGAGACAGTGGAATGAGGTTTTCCCAATACTGAAGCAAACAGCAGAAGCCAAGAATCCTAGCCAGCAAAGCTTTCCTTGTAAATGAAGATGACATAAGGACATTCCCAGAAGAACAAAGCCTGACTTAATGGAGCCACACCAGATCTGTCCCATAAGAAGTGCTTAAGGAAATTCTTCATACTGAAAGAAAAGGATGTTAACAAGGAAGAAAATGTGAGAAGGGGTAAAACTAAGTAGCCAAAGTGTGCACACAGTTATAATTTGCTAATACTAGAAACATGTGTAAACCATACATGCACACAGCATGCAGATAAGAACAATTAAAATTTTAAGCGGTAGTGAATGGAAATATTTGAAATGGCACCTGAAAGTCAAAATGGGGGAAAAAGAGGACAAATGTCATTTAGTACATCTACCCTGTTTTTTTTTTAACTGCTACCATTTTAAAATAGTTTACTATAATAAAAACATCTTTTATAAGCCTCATGACAACTACAAAACAAGCTTTATCATACAAAACAAAAACATAATAAGCAAAGAAACAATACACACACCACTAGAGCAAATTGTTAAACAACCTAAGTAGACAATAAGAGACTGAGGACAAAATAAAAAGAAAGAAACCAAACCAAAACTTTAAAACAACAAGAAAATGGGTGCAATGAGACCTTATCTAATAGTAGTAAGCTTGAATGCAAAAGGATTAAGTCCTCCAATTAATAGATATTGAATGATTTAGGTATTAAAAATGTGTGACACACTTTACAAGAAAGTCACTTTACTTCTAAAGGTAGAGACTGAAAGTGAAAGTACTCACATCTGGTGGCTGGTAACTTCCTGTAACTCCTGTTCCAGGGAATGCAACACATTCTTCTGGTCTTGGGAAAACACACACACAAAGAGAGAGAGAGAGACAGACAGACAGACAGACAGACACAGACAGACAGACAGACAGACAGAGACAGACAGACAGACAGAGACAGAGAGAGAGACAGAAAGACAGAGACAGAGAGACAGAGCCTTCACTCCTAGACACACATATGCATACACAAAAATAATAAAAATAAAACTTTTGAAGTTTTGTAAATAATGATAGCATTATTACATGTGAATGGAATCCTTGTCACTTTTTATTTCATTTGATCTAAAGACTCTTTTGTGTAAACACAAACAACAAAAATCGATGCAAAGCTTCTGCAAAGCAAAAGACACCGTCAATAAGACAAAAAGGCCACCAACAGATTGGGAAAGGATCTTTACCTATCCCAAATCAGATAGGGGACTAATATCCAATATATATAAAGAACTCAAGAAGGTGGACTCCAGAAAATCAAATGACACCATTAAAAAATGGGGCTCAGAGCTGAACAAAGAATTCTCACCTGAGGAATACCGAATGGCAGAGAAGCACCTGAAAAAAAGTTCAACATCCTTAATCATCAGGGAAATGCAAATCAAAACAACACTGAGATTCCACTTCACTCCAGTCAGAATGGCTAAGATCAAAAACTCAGGTGACAGCAGATGCTGGCGAGGATGTGGAGAAAGAGGAACACTCCTCCATTGTTGGTGGGATTGCAAGCTTGTACAACCACTCTGGAAATCAGTCTGGCGGTTCCTCAGAAAATTGGACATAGTACTACCGGAGGATCCCGCAATACATCTCCTGGGCATATATCCAGAAGATATCCCAACCGGTAAGAACACATGCTCCACTATGTTCATAGCAGCCTTATTTATAATAGCCAGAAGCTGGAAAGAACCCAGATGCCCCTCAACAGAGGAATGGATACAAAAAATGTGGTACATTTACACAATGGAATACTACTCAGCTATTAAAAAGAATGAATTTATGAAATTCTTAGGCAAATGGATGGACCTGGAGGGTATCATCCTGAGTGAAGTAACCCAATCACAAAGGAACTCGCACAATATGTACTCACTGATAAGTGGATATTAGCCCAGAAACTTAGGATACCCAAGATATAAGATACAACTTGCCAAACGCATGAAATTCAAGAAGAACGAAGACCAAAGTGTGGACACTTTACCCTTTCTTAGAAATGGGAACAAAACACCCATAGAAGGAGTTACAGAGACAAAATTTGGAGCTGTGACGAAAGGATGGACCATCTAGTGATTGCCATACGCAGGGATCCATCCCATAATCAGCTTCCAAATGCTGACACCATTGCATACACTAGCAAGATTGTGCTGAAAGGACCCAGATATAGCTCTCTCTTGTGAGACTATGCCGGGGCCTAGCAATCACAGAAGTGGATGATCACAGTCAGCTATTGGATGGGTCACACGGCCCCTAATGGAGGAGCTAGAGAAATTACCCAAGGAGCTAAAGGGAACTGCAACCCTATAGGAGGAACAACAATATGAACTAACCAGTACCCGGGAGCTCTTGTCTTTAGCTGCATATGTATCAAAAGATGGCCTAGTCGGTCATCACTGCAAAGAGAGGCCCATTGGACTTGCAAACTTTATATGCCCCAGTACAGGGGAATGCCAGGGCCAAAAAGGGGCAGTGGGTGGGTAGGGGACTGGTGGGGTGGGTATGGGGGACCTTTGGGATAGCATTGAATATGTAAACGAGGAAAATACCTAATTAAAAAAATCGACTCAACAAAAATATCTATGTATATATATGTGTGTATGTGTGTGTGTGTGCATGTGTGTGTGTGTTTTCAGGCCTGAAATAATCACGTAATATAAGCAATACCATATAGATTTAGCATGTTGTATTTATATATTTACACACATATATACATATATGTATATATATTATATAATATCTGTGTGTGTGTGTGTGTGTGTTCCCAAGACCAGAAGAATGTGTTGCATTTCCTGGAACAGGAGTTTCAGGAAGTTACCAGCTACCAGATGTGAGTACTTTCACTTTCAGTCTCTACCTTTAGAAGTGACTTTCTTGTCACTTAAATAAAATCAAATAAAATAGGAAAACAGGCCATGAATTTAAGAATTAGAGAAGGTCAAGTTGGAAGGGGTGGAGGGAAAGGACATAGAAGGTGTTGGAAGGAGGAAAGGGAAATATGTTGTGATTATATTTCAATTATAATTAAAAATGGAAAAATATTTCATATTTTCAGTTGTGAGCCTATGATTTAATGGCTAAGCCATCTCTCCAACCCTATAAAAATATTTTGAATCAATATTTAGATTTAAAATGCCAAAAAAAATGATAACAGTATAACAAGTGGACCAGCCCCGCACCATCTTGGACACGAACTCGGCGAAGGGTTCCAAGGTCCCCAGAGGACTCTCCACGCTGCAGGGACCCAAACACACCCAGGATCTTGAGAGCACTGGTGAGTGGAAATCAACATCTGTTACAAAACAACACGGAGGGTATTGAGCCAGCAGGAACAGGGACAAAGGCCCGCCCAACCATTGGCTGGGGTTCATTCTGGTCAGCACCAGCCCCTTGCCATTTTGGGTGTGAACTCGACAGGCCCTAGCACACCCAGGATCTTGGGATCACTGAGACCAGTCTACACAGGAGAGCACATGAGCTGTGGAAGCAACAGAGCATCTTGGACAGTATCCCTTCGAGCCTTCATCCTCAGCCATGACGCAGAGCTGAGACAGAGACCCCTGGGACCTTCCCTGCCATAAGGAGAGTCAGCCTCCTGGGATCTGACTGCAGACTCAGGAGGTGGATCTGAGCTCCAGACTTCTGTGCACCTTCCCTGCAAGAAGAGATCTTACCTTCAGAGAGTGCTCTGACCACTGGGACTCAGGAGAGAGTTGGACTCCCAGGAGAGCTGACAGAGGCTAAAGAATCACAGGAAGAACAAGCTCCATCCAGAGACAGCTAGAACATCTAACGCCAGAGATTACAAGATGGCAAAAGGCAAACATAAGAATCTTACTAACAGAAACCAAGACCACTCAGCATCATCAGAACCCAGTACACCCACCACAGAGAGTCCTGGATAAACGAACACACCCGAAAAGCAAGGTTCAGATTTAAAATCATATCTCATGATGCTGGTAAATCATATCTCATGATGCTGGTAGAGGAAATTAAGAAGGGCATTAATAACTCACTTAAAGAAATACAGGAGAACACTGCTAAACAGGTAGAAATCCTTAAAGAATTATAGGAAAACACTGCTAAACAGATAGAAGTCCTTAAAGAGGAAACACAAAAATCCCTTAAAGAATTACAGGAAAACAAAACCAAACAAGTGATGGAATTGAACAAAAACAACAAAGATCTAAAAAGGGAAGTAGAAACAATAAAGAAAACCCAAATGGATACAACTCTGGAGATAGAAATCCTAGGAAAGAAATTAGGAACCATAGATACGAGCATCAGCAACAGAATACAAGAGATGGGAGAGAGAATCTCAGGTGAAGACGATTCCATAAAAAAAAAAACATGGACACAACAATCAAAGAAAATGCAAAATGCAAAAAGATCCTAACCCATAACATCCAGGAAATCCAGGACATAATAAGAAGACCAAACCTAAGGATAATAGACATAGATGAGAATGAAGATTTTCAACTTAAAGGGCAAGTAAATATCTTCAACAAAATTATAGAAGAAAACTTCCCTAACCTAAAGAAAGAGATGCCCATGAACATACAAGAAGCCTACAGAACTCCAAATAGACTAGACCAGAAAAGAAATTCCTCTCGACACATAATAATCAGAACAACAAATGCACTAAATAAAGACACTATTAAAAACAGTAAGGAAAAAAAAGTGAAATAACATATGAAGGCAGGCCTATTAGAATTACACCAGACTTCTCACCAGAAACTATGAAAGCCAAAAGATCCTGGACAGATGTTATACAGACCCTAAGAGAACACAATTGCCAGCCAAGGGTACTATACCCAGCAAAACTCTCAATTACCATAGATGGAGAAACCAAAGTATTCCATGATAAAACCAAATTCACACAATATCTTTCCACGAATCCAGCCCTTCAAAGGATAATAAAGGGAAAACACCAACACAAGGACAGAAACTACACCCTAGAAAAAGCAAGAAAGTAATCCTTCAACAAACCTAAAAGAAGACAGCTGCAAGAACAGAATCCCAACTATAACAACAAAAATACCAGGATGCAACAATTACTTGTCCTTAATATCTCTTAATGTCAATGGATTCGATTCCCTGATAAAAAGACATAGATTAAAAGACTGGCTACACAAACAGGACCCATCATTTTGCTGCTTACAGGAAACCCACCTCAGGGAAAAAGACAGACATTACCGCAGAGTAAAAGGCTGAAAAACAATTTTCCAATAAAATGGTCTAAAGAAACAAGCTGGAGTAGCCATTCTAATATCAAATAAAATTGACTTCCAACCCAAAGTTATCAAAAAAGACAGAGGGGCACTTCATACTCATCAAAGGTAAAATCTTCCAAGATGAACTCTCAATTCTGAATATCTATGCTCCAAATACAAGGGCAGCCACATTTGTTAGAGAAACTTTAGTAAAGCTCAAAGCACACATTGCAGCTCACACAATAATAGTGGGAGACTTCAACACCCCACTCTCACCAATGGACAGATCCTGGAAACAGAAACTAAACAGAGACACATGGACACTAACAGAAGTTATGAAACAAATGGATTTAATTGATATCTACAGAACATTGTATCCTAAAACAAAAGGGTATACTTTCTTATCAGTGCCTCATGGTACCTCCTCCAAAATCGACCATATAACTAGTCATAAAACAGTACTCAACAGTTACAACAATATTAAAATTATCCCATGCATCCTATCTGATCACCACTGACTAAGGCTGATCTTCAATAACAACATAAATAATAGAGAGCCAACATTCACGTGGAAACTGAACAACACTCTACTCAATGATTCCTTGGTAAAGGATGAAATAAAGAAAGAAATTAAAAACTTTTTAAAGTTTAATGAAAATGAAGCCACAACATACCGAAACTTTTGAGACACAATGAAGGCAGTCCTAAGAGGAAAACTCAATGTCCTGAGCTCCTCCAAAAAGAAACTGTAGAGAGCATACACTAGCAGTCTGACAGCACACCTAGAAGCTCTAGAACTAAAGGAAGCAAATTCACCCAAGAGGAGTATACGGAAGGAAATAATCAAAGTCAGGGCTGAAATCAACCAAGTGGAAACAAAAACAACTATTCAAAGAATCAACCAAACCAGGAGCTGGTTCTTTGAGAAAATCAACAAGATAGATAAACTCTTAGCTAGATTAACTAGAGGGCACAGGGACAGTATCCTAATTTTAAAAATCAAAAATGAAAAAGGAGACATAACAATAGAACCTGAAGAAATCCAAGACATCATCCGATTCTACTACAAAAGGCTATACTTAACGAAACTAGAAAATCTGGATGAAATGGACAACTTCCTACACAGATACCAGGTACCAAAGTTAAATCAGGATCAGATTAACAATCTAAACAGTCCCATTTCCCCTGAAGAAATAGAAGCAGTCATCAATAGTCTCCCAACAAAAAAAGGCCCAGGACCAGATACGTTTAGTGCAGAGTTCTATCAGACTTGCAAAGAAGACCTAATTCCAACTCTTCTCAAACTATTCCACAAAATAGAAACATAAGGTACTCTACCCAATTCATTCTATGAAGCCACAATTACTCTGATACCTAAACCACACAAAGATCCAACAAAGAAAGAGAACTTCAGAGCAATTTCCCTTATGAATATCAATACAAAAATACTCAATAAAATCCTCGCAAACCGAATCCAAGAACACATCAAAATGATCATCCATCATGACCAAGTAGGCTTCATCCCAGGGATGCAGGGATGGTTTAATATATGGAAATCCATCAACGTAATCCACTGTATAAACAAACTCAAAGACAAAAACCACATGATCATCTCATTAGATGCTGTGAAAGCATTTGACAAAATCCAACACCCCTTAATGATAAAACTTTTGGAAAGATCAGGAATTCAAGGCCCATACCTAAACATAATAAAAGCAATCTACAGCAAACCAGTAGCCAATATCAAACTATTGGAGAGAAACTCGAAGCAATCCCACTAAAATCAGGAACTAGACAAAGCTGTCCACTTTCTCCCTACCTATTCAATATAGTACTTGAAGTTCTAGCCAGAGCAATTAAAAAACAAAAGGACATCAAGGGGATAAAAATTGGAAAGGAAGAAGTCAAAATATCACTATTTGCAGATGATATGATAGTATATATAAGTGACCCCAAAAATTCCACCAGAGAACTCCTAAACCTGATAAGCAGCTTCAGTGCAGTAGCTGGATATAAAATTAATTCAAATAAATCAATGGCCTTTCTCTACACAAAGAATAAATGGACTGAGAAGAAATTAGGGAAACAACACCCTTCTCAATAGTCACAAATAATATAATATACCTTGGTGTGACTCTAAGGAAGTGAAAGATCTGTATGATAAGAACTTTAAGTCTCTGAAGAAAGAAATTGAAGAAGATCTCAGGACAAGTCCCTTCCGCTCGACTCGAGACTCGAGCCCCGGGCTACCTTGCCAGCAGAGTCTTGCCCAACACCCGCAAGGGCCCACACGGGACTCCCCACGGGACCCTAAGACCTCTGGTGAGTGGACCACAGTGCCTGCCCCAATCCAATCACGCGGAACTTGAGACTGCGGTACATAGGGAAGCAGGCTACCCGGGCCTGATCTGGGGCACAAGTCCCTTCCGCTCGACTCGAGCCCCGGCTACCTTGCCAGCTGAGTCGCCTGACACCCGCAAGGGCCCACACAGGATTCCACACGTGATCCTAAGACCTCTAGTGAGTGGAACACAACTTCTGCCAGGAGTCTGGTTCGAACACCAGATATCTGGGTACCTGCCTTGCAAGAAGAGAGCTTGCCTGCAGAGAATACTCTGCCCACTGAAACTAAGGAGAGTGCTACCCTCCAGGTCTGCTCATAGAGGCTAACAGAGTCACCTGAAGAACAAGCTCTTAACAGTGACAACTAAAACAGCTAGCTTCAGAGATTACCAGATGGCGAAAGGCAAACGTAAGAATCCTACTAACAGAAATCAAGACCACTCACCATCATCAGAACGCAGCACTCCCACCCCACCTAGTCCTGGGCACCCCAACACAACCGAAAATCTAGACCCAGATTTAAAAACATTTCTCATGATGATGATAGAGGACATCAAGAAGGACTTTCATAAATCACTTAAAGATTTACAGGAGAGCACTGCTAAAGAGTTACAAGCTCTTAAAGAAAAGCAGGAAAACACAGCCAAACAGGTGATGGAAATGAACAAAACCATACTAGAACTAAAAGGGGAAGTAGACACAATAAAGAAAACCCAAAGCGAGGCAACGCTGGAGATAGAAACCCTAGGAAAGAGATCTGGAACCATAGATGCGAGCATCAGCAACAGAATACAAGAAATGGAAGAGAGAATCTCAGGTGCAGAAGATTCCATAGAGAACATCGACACAACAGTCAAAGAAAATACAAAATGCGGGGACTAATATCCAACATATATAAAGAACTCAAGAAGGTGGACCTCAGAAAATCAAATAACCCCCTTAAAAAATGGGGCTCAGAACTGAACAAAGAATTCTCACCTGAGGAATACCGAATGGCAGAGAAGCACCTGAAAAAATGTTCAACATCCTTAATCATCAGGGAAATGCAAATCAAAACAACCCTGAGATTCCACCTCACACCAGTGAGAATGGCTAAGATCAAAAATTCAGGTGACAGCAGATGCTGGCGAGGATGTGGAGAAAGAGGAACACTCCTCCATTGTTGGTGGGATTGCAGGCTTGTACAACCACTCTGGAAATCAGTCTGGCGGTTCCTCAGAAAATTGGACATAGTACTACCGGAGGATCCAGCAATACCTCTCCTGGGCATATATCCAGAAGAAGCCCCAACTGGTAAGAAGGACACATGCTCCACTATGTTCATAGCAGCCTTATTTATAATAGCCAGAAACTGGAAAGAACCCAGATGCCCCTCAACAGAGGAATGGATACAGAAAATGTGGTACATCTACACAATGGAGTACTACTCAGCTATTAAAAAGAATGAATTTATGAAATTCCTAACCAAATGGAAGGACCTGGAGAGCATCATCCTGAGTGAGGTAACACAATCACAAAGGAACTCACACAATATGTACTCACTGATAAGTGGATACTAGCCCAAAACCTAGGATACCCACGATATAAGATACAATTTCCTAAACACATGAAACTCAAGAAAAATGAAGACTGAAGTGTGGACACTATGCCCCTCCTTAGAAGTGAGAACAAAACACCCATGGAAGGAGTTACAGAAACAAAGTATGGAGCTGAGATGAAAGGATGGACCATGTAGAGACTGCCATATCCAGGGATCCACCCCATAATCAGCTTCCAAATGCTGACACCATTGCATACACTAGCAAGATTTTACTGAAAGGACCCAGATGTAGCTGTCTCTTGTGAGACTATGCCGGGGCCTAGCAAACACAGAAGTGGATGCTCACAGTCAGCTAATGGATGGATCACAGGGCTCCCAATGGAGGAGCTAGAGAAAGTACCCAAGGAGCTAAAGGGATCTTCAACCCTATAGGTGGAACAACATTATGAACTAACCAGTACCCCTGAGCTCTTGACTCTAGCTGCATATGTATCAAAAGATGGCCTAGTCGGCCATCACTGGAAAGAGAGGCCCATTGGACACGCAGACTTTGTGTGCCCCGGTACAGGGGAACGCCAGGGCCAAAGGGGGGGAGTGGGTGGGTAGGGGAGTGGGGGTGGGTGGGTAAGGGGGACTTTTGGTATAGCATTGGAAATGTAAATGAGCTAAATACCTAATAAAAAATGGAAAAAAAAAAATACAAAATGCAAAAGGATCCTAACTCAAAACATCCAGGTAATCCAGGACACAATGAGAAGACCAAACCTACGGATAATAGGAATTGATGAGAATGAAGATTTTCAACTTAAAGGGCCAGCTAATATCTTCAACAAAATAATAGAAGAAAACTTCCCAAACATAAAAAAAGAGATGCCCATGATCATACAAGAAGCATACAGAACTCCAAATAGACTGGACCAGAAAAGAAATTCCTCCCGACACATAATAATCAGAACAACAAATGCACTAAATAAAGATAGAATATTAAAAGCAGTAAGGGAGAAAGGTCAAGTAACATATAAAGGAAGGCCTATCAGAATTACACCAGACTTTTCACCAGAGACTATGAAAGCCAGAAGAGCCTGGACAGATGTTATACAGACACTAAGAGAACACAAATGCCAGCCCAGGCTACTATACCCGTCCAAACTCTCAATTACCATAGATGGAGAAACCAAAGTATTCCACGACAAAACCAAGTTCACACAATATCTTTCCACGAATCCAGCCCTTCAAAGGATAATAACAGAAAAGAAGCAATACAAGGACGGAAATCACGCCCTAGAACAACCAAGAAAGTAATCATTCAACAAACCAAAAAGAAGACAGCCACAAGAACAGAATGCCAACTCTAACAACAAAAATAAAAGGGAGCAACAATTACTTTTCCTTAATATCTCTTAATATCAATGGACTCAATTCCCCAATAAAAAGATATAGACTAACAGACTGGCTACACAAACAGGACCCAACATTCTGCTGCTTACAGGAAACCCATCTCAGGGAAAAAGACAGACACTACCTCAGAGTGAAAGGCTGGAAAACAATTTTCCAAGCAAATGGACTGAAGAAACAAGCTGGAGTAGCCATTTTAATATCGGATAAAATCGACTTCCAACCCAAAGTTATCAAAAAAGACAAGGAGGGACACTTCATACTCATCAAAGGTAAAATCCTCCAAGAGGAACTCTCAATTCTGAATATCTACGCACCAAATGCCAGGGCAGCCACATTCATTAGAGACACTTTAGTAAAGCTCAAAGCATACATTGCACCTCACACAATAATATTGGGAGACTTCAACACACCACTTTCTTCAAAGGACAGATCGTGGAAACAGAAACTAAACAGGGACACAGTGAAACTAACAGAAGTTATGAAACAAATGGACCTGACAGATATCTACAGAACATTTTATCCTAAAACAAAAGGATATACCTTCTTCTCAGCACCTCACGGGACCTTCTCCAAAATTGACCATAGAATTGGTCACAAAACAGGCCTCAATAGATACAAAAATATTGAAATTGTCCCATGTATCCTATCAGACCACCATGGCCTAAGACTGATCTTCAATAACAACATAAATAATGGAAAGCCAACATTCACGTGGAAACTGAATAACACTCTTCTCAATGATACCTTGGTCAAGGAAGGAATAAAGAAAGAAATTAAAGACTTTTTAGAGTTTAATGAAAATGAAGCCACAACGTACCCAAACCTATGGGACACAATGAAAGCATTTCTAAGAGGGAAACTCATAGCGCTGAGTGCCTCCAAGAAGAAACGGGAGACAGCACATACTAGCAGCTTGACAACACATCTAAAAGCCCTAGAAAAAAAGGAAGCAAATTCACCCAAGAGGAGTAGACGGCAGGAAATAATCAAACTCAGGGGTGAAATCAACCAAGTGGAAACAAGAAGAACTATTCAAAGAATTAACCAAACGAGGAGTTGGTTCTTTGAGAAAATCAACAAGATAGATAAACCCTTAGCTAGACTCACTAAAGGGCACAGGGACAAAATCCTAATTAACAAAATCAGAAATGAAAAGGGAGACATAACAACAGATCCTGAAGAAATCCAAAACACCATCAGATCCTTCTACAAAAGGCTATACTCAACAAAACTGGAAAACCTGGACGAAATGGACAAATTTCTGGACAGATACCAGGTACCAAAGTTGAATCAGGATCAAGTTGACCATCTAAACAGTCCCATATCACCTAAAGAAATAGAAGCAGTTATTAATAGTCTCCCAACCAAAAAAAGCCCAGGACCAGATGGGTTTAGTGCAGAGTTCTATCAGACCTTCAAAGAAGATCTAATTCCAATTCTGCACAAACTATTTCACAAAATAGAAGTAGAAGGTACTCTACCCAACTCATTTTATGAAGCCACTATTACTCTGATACCTAAACCACAGAAAGATCCAACAAAGATAGAGAACTTCAGACCAATTTCTCTTATGAATATCGATGCAAAAATCCTCAATAAAATTCTCGCTAACCGAATCCAAGAACACATTAAAGCAATCATCCATCCTGACCAAGTAGGTTTTATTCCAGGGATGCAGGGATGGTTTAATATACGAAAATCCATCAATGTAATCCATTATATAAACAAACTCAAAGACAAAAACCACATGATCATCTCATTAGATGCAGAAAAAGCATTTGACAAGATCCAACACCCATTCATGATAAAAGTTTTGGAAAGATCAGGAATTCAAGGCCCATACCTAAACATGATAAAAGCAATCTACAGCAAACCAGTAGCCAACATCAAAGTAAATGGAGAGAAGCTGGAAGCAATCCCACTAAAATCAGGGACTAGACAAGGCTGCCCACTTTCTCCCTACCTTTTCAACATAGTACTTGAAGTATTAGCCAGAGCAATTCGACAACAAAAGGAGATCAAGGGGATACAAATTGGAAAAGAGGAAGTCAAAATAGCACTTTTTGCAGATGATATGATAGTATATATAAGTGACCCTAAAAATTCTACCAGAGAACTCCTAAACCTGATAAACAGCTTCGGTGAAGTAGCTGGATATAAAATAAACTCAAACAAGTCAATGGCCTTTCTCTATACAAAGAATAAACAGGCTGAGAAAGAAATTAGGGAAACAACACCCTTCTCAATAGTCACAAATAATATAAAATATCTTGGCGTGACTCTAACTAAGGAGGTGAAAGATCTGTATGATAAAAACTTCAAATCTCTGAAGAAAGAAATTAAAGAAGATCTCAGAAGATGGAAAGATCTCCCATGCTCATGGATTGGCAGGATCAACATTGTAAAAATGGCTATCTTGCCAAAAGCAATCTACAGATTCAATGCAATCCCCATCAAAATTCCAACTCAATTCTTCAACGAATTGGAAGGAGCAATTTGCAAATTTGTCTGGAATAACAAAAAACCTAGGATAGCAAAAAGTCTTCTCAAGGATAAAAGAACTTCTGGCGGAATCACCATGCCAGACCTAAAGCTTTACTACAGAGCAATTGTAATAAAAACTGCATGGTACTGGTATAGAGACAGACAAGTAGACCAATGGAATAGAATTGAAGACCCAGAAATGAACCCACACACCTATGGTCACTTGATCTTCGACAAGGGAGCTAAAACCATCCAGTGGAAGAAAGACAGCATTTTCAACAATTGGTGCTGGCACAACTGGTTGTTATCGTGTAGAAGAATGTGAATCGATCCATACTTATCTCCTTGTACTAAGGTCAAATCTAAGTGGATCAAGGAACTTCACATAAAACCAGAGACACTGAAACTTATAGAGGAGAAAGTGGGGAAAAGCCTTGAAGATATGGGCACAGGGGAAAAATTCCTGAACAGAACAGCAATGGCTTGTGCTGTAAGATCGAGAATTGACAAATGGGACCTAATGAAACTCCAAAGTTTCTGCAAGGCAAAAGACACTGTCTATAAGACAAAAAGACCACCAACAGACTGGGAAAGGATCTTTACCTATCCTAAATCAGATAGGGGACTAATATCCAACATATATAAAGAACTCAAGAAGGTGGACCTCAGAAAATCAAATAACCCCCTTAAAAAATGGGGCTCAGAACTGAACAAAGAATTCTCACCTGAGGAATACCGAATGGCAGAGAAGCACCTGAAAAAATGTTCAACATCCTTAATCATCAGGGAAATGCAAATCAAAACAACCCTGAGATTCCACCTCACACCAGTGAGAATGGCTAAGATCAAAAATTCAGGTGACAGCAGATGCTGGCGAGGATGTGGAGAAAGAGGAACACTCCTCCATTGTTGGTGGGATTGCAGGCTTGTACAACCACTCTGGAAATCAGTCTGGCGGTTCCTCAGAAAATTGGACATAGTACTACCGGAGGATCCAGCAATACCTCTCCTGGGCATATATCCAGAAGAAGCCCCAACTGGTAAGAAGGACACATGCTCCACTATGTTCATAGCAGCCTTATTTATAATAGCCAGAAACTGGAAAGAACCCAGATGCCCCTCAACAGAGGAATGGATACAGAAAATGTGGTACATCTACACAATGGAGTACTACTCAGCTATTAAAAAGAATGAATTTATGAAATTCCTAGCCAAATGGATGGACCTGGAGAGCATCATCCTGAGTGAGGTAACACAATCACAAAGGAACTCACACAATATGTACTCACTGATAAGTGGATACTAGCCCAAAACCTAGGATACCCACGATATAAGATACAATTTCCTAAACACATGAAACTCAAGAAAAATGAAGACTGAAGTGTGGACACTATGCCCCTCCTTAGAAGTGGGAACAAAACACCCATGGAAGGAGTTACAGAAACAAAGTATGGAGCTGAGATGAAAGGATGGACCATGTAGAGACTGCCATATCCAGGGATCCACCCCATAATCAGCTTCCAAATGCTGACACCATTGCATACACTAGCAAGATTTTACTGAAAGGACCCAGATGTAGCTGTCTCTTGTGAGACTATGCCGGGGCCTAGCAAACACAGAAGTGGATGCTCACAGTCAGCTAATGGATGGATCACAGGGCTCCCAATGGAGGAGCTAGAGAAAGTACCCAAGGAGCTAAAGGGAACTTCAACCCTATAGGTGGAACAACATTATGAACTAACCAGTACCCCTGAGCTCTTGACTCTAGCTGCATATGTATCAAAAGATGGCCTAGTCGGCCATCACTGGAAAGAGAGGCCCATTGGACACGCAGACTTTGTGTGCCCCGGTACAGGGGAACGCCAGGGCCAAAGGGGGGGAGTGGGTGGGTAGGGGAGTGGGGGTGGGTGGGTAAGGGGGACTTTTGGTATAGCATTGGAAATGTAAATGAGCTAAATACCTAATAAAAAAAAATGAAAAAAAAAAAAAAAGACCAAAAGCAAATAAATTTCAATAAATAATTTCATTTGGTTATCTTGAAAAAAAAAAAAAAATGGGGCTCAGAACTGAACAAAGAATTCTCACCTGAGGAATACCGAATGGCAGAGAAGCACTTGAAAAAATGTTCAACATCCTTAATCATCAGGGAAATGCAAATCAAAACAACCCTGAGATTCCACCTTACACCAGTCAGAATGGCTAAGATCAAAAATTCAGGTGACAGCAGATGCTGGCGAGGATGTGGAGAAAGAGGAACACTCCTCCATTGTTGGTGGGAGTGCAGGCTTGTACAACCACTCTGGAAATCAGTCTGGAGGTTCCTCAGAAAACTGGACATAGTACTACCGGAGGATCCAGCAATACCTCTCCTGGGCATATATCCAGAAGATGCCCCAACAGGTAAGAAGGACACATGCTCCACTATGTTCATAGCAGCCTTATTTATAATAGCCAGAAGCTGGAAAGAACCTAGATGCCCCTCAACAGAGGAATGGATACAGAAAATATGGTACATCTACACAATGGAGTACTACTCAGCTATTAAAAAGAATGAATTTATGAAATTCCTAGCCAAATGGATGGACCTGGAGGGCATCATCCTGAGTGAGGTAACACATTCACAAAGAAACTCACACAATATGTATTCACTGATAAGTGGATATTAGCCCCAAACCTAGGATACCCAAGATATAAGATATAATTTGCTAAACACATGAAACTCAAGGAGAATGAAGACTGAAGTGTGGACACTATGCCCCTCCTTAGATTTGGGAACAAAACACCCATGGAAGGAGTTACAGAGACGGAGTTTGGAGCTGAGATGAAAGGATGGACCATGTAGAGACTGCCATAGCCAGGGATCCACCCCATAATCAGCATCCAAACGCTGACACCATTGCATACACTAGCAAGATTTTATTGAAAGGACGCAGATGTAGCTGTCTCTTGTGAGACTATGCCGGGGCCCAGCAAACACAGAAGTGGATGCTCACAGTCAGCTAATGGATGGATCATAGGGCTCCCAATGGAGGAGCTAGAGAAAGTAGCCAAGGAGCTAAAGGGATCTGCAACCCTATAGGTGGAACAACATTATGAGCTAACCAGTACCCCGGAGCTCTTGACTCTAGCTGCATATATATCAAAAGATGGCCTAGTCGGCCATCACTGGAAAGAGAGGCCCATAGGACTTGCAAACTTTATATGCCCCAGTACAGGGGAATTCCAGGGCCAAAAAGGGGGAGTGGGTGGGCAGGGGAGTGGGGGTGGGTGGATATGGGGGACTTTTGGTATAGCATTGGAAATGTAAATGAGTTAAATACCTAATAAAAAATGGAAAAAAAAAAAAAGAAGATCTCAGAAGATGGAAAGATCTCCCATGCTCATGGATCGGCAGGATTAATATAGTAAAAATGCCTATCCTGCCAAAAGCAATGTACAGATTCAATGCAATCCCCATCAAACTTCCAACTCAATTCTTCACTGAGATAGAAAGGGCAATTTGCAAATTCATCTGGAGTAACAAAAAACCTAGGATAGCAAAAACTATTCTCAACAATAAAAGAACCTCTAGTGGAATCACCATGCCTGAGCTAACTCTGTACTACAGAACAATTGTGATAAAAACTGCATGGTACTGGTACAATGACAGACAGGTAGATCAATGGAATAGAATTGAAGACTCAGAAATGAACCTACACACATTGATCTTTGACAATGGAGCTAAAACCATCCAGTGGAAAAAAGACAGCATTTTCAACAAATGGTGCTGGCACAACTGGCGGTAATCATGTAGAAGAATGTGAATTAATCCATTCTTATCCCCTTGTACAAAGCTCAAGTCTAAGTGGATCAAAGAACTCCACATAGACCAGAGACACTGAAATTAATAGAGGAGAAAGTAGGGAAAAGCCTCAAAGATATGGGCACAGGGGAAAAAATCTGAAACAGAACAGCAATGGCTTGCAAGGTAAGATCAAGAATTGACAAATGGGATCTCATAAAATTGCAAAGCTTCTGTAAGGCAAAAGACACTGTCAATAAGACAGAAAGGCCACCAACAGATTGGGAAAGGATTTTTACCAATCCTAAATCTGATGGAGGACTAATATCCAATATATACAAAGAGCTCAAGAAGCTGGACTCCAGAAATTCAAATAACCCCATTAAAAATGGGGTACAGAGCTAAACAAAGAATTCTCAACTGAGGAAAACTGAATGGCTGAGAAGCACCTGAAAAAATGTTCAACATCCTTAATCATCAGGGAAATGCAAATCAAAACAACCCTGAGATTATACCTCATACCAGTCAGAATGGCTAAGATCAAAAATTCAGGTGACAGCAGATGCTGGCGAGGATGTGGAGAAAGGAGAATACTCCTCCACTGCTGGTGGGATTTCAAGCTTGTACAACCACTCTGGAAGTCATTCTGGAGGTTCTTCAAAAAATTGGACATAATACTACTGGAAGATTCAGCAATACCTCTCCTGGGCATATACCCAGAAGAAGTTCCAACTGGTAATAAGAACACCTGCTCCACTATGTTCATAGCAGCCTTATTTATAATAGCCAGAATCTGGAAAGAACCCAGATTCCCCTCAACAGAGTAATGGATACAAAAATGTGGTACATTTACACAATGGAGTACTACTCAGCAATTAAAAACAATGGATTTATGAAATTCTTGGACAAATGGAGGTACCTGGAGGATATCATCCTTAGTTAGGTAACCCAATCACAAAAGAAGTCATTAGATATGCACTCACTGATAAGTGACTATTAGCCCAGAAACATAGAACACCCACGATACAATTTACAAAACACAAGAAAATCAAGAAAGGGAACATTATTCCTCCTTAGAATAGGGAACAAAATACCCATGTAAGGAGTTACAGAGACAAAGTTTGGAGCTAAGACAAAAGGGTGGACTATCCAGAGACTACCCCACCTGGGAATCCATCCCATAATCAGCCACCAAACCCAGACACTATTGCACAATGCCAGAAAGATTTTGCTGAAGGGACCCTGTTATAGCTGTCTCGTATGAGGCTATGCCAGTGCCTGACAAATACAGAAGTAGATGCTCACAGTTATCTATAAGATGGAACACAGTGCCCCCAATGGAAAAGCTAGAGAAAGCACCCACGGAGCTGAAGGGGTCTGCAACCCTATAGGTGGAACAACAATATGAACTAACCAGTACCCCTAGAGCTTGTATCTCTAGCTGCATATGTAGCAGAAGATGGCCTAGTCAGCCATCACTGGAAAGAGAGGCCCCTTGATATTGCAAACTTTATATGCCCCAATACAGGGGAATGCCAGGGCCAAGAAGCAGGAGTGGGTGGGTAGGGGAGCAGGGCAGAGGGAGGGTATAGGGAGCTTTCGGGATAGCATTTGAAATGTATATAAAGAAAATATCTAATAAAAACTGCAATATATATATATGTATATATATATATATATATATATATATATATAATCACAAAATATATCCCTCATAGCTATTTCTAACTACCATCATCCTTAGTCTATGTCAACATTATCTCTTGTCTAGATTTTTCCAATAACATTACAAATTGGTCTTCTGTCTCTTGTCTTGCCCTATTACAATTCATTCTTCATAAAGTCAACAGTGAACATTTTAAGAACCATTATAACCCTGATGCATAAAATTTACCAATAACATCCTATTTTTTTCAGAAAAACATATAAATTATATCCAGAACCTATAGAGTTCTTGCCTTCCTAGCCACTGAACTCCAGTCTGCTCTTGCCTCCTTCCACTCTCTTTCCTATCCAGTGTTCTATGATTGCACCAACGCTCATGATACTCTTCAAAATATGTAGCACTTGTTTCTGCTTAAGGTCCATTTTACATGTTTTCCCTCAATAACAAATATCTTCCCCTCAGATGTTTGGTTGCCAGGTTCTTTCTTGTTAATCAAGTTTTTGTTCAAATGAAATATCTTTGGTAATACCATCTTTTATTATCCAGACTAAATTAGTATAAGTATGCACATATAATACAATACATTATATGTCATTCTATCACATGTTCCTGCTATGTTTACTTTATAACATTTACTGCCATCTGGAATTCTTTTTATGTGTTTATTATCTACCACCACTACCAAGATGCTAAAATCAACACTAAATGATTAATTTTAGGTATCTTTTTTTCATTAATAATCAAATATCTGTTGAAAAATAAACAAAATAAGTTGGGATGAGAATCATGGATACCAGACATATTTAATAAAGTCAGATTTCTATTTTATGCTGCCAACATTAGAAGAACATAAATATTCCCAGCATGAAGATCTTCATCTGTTCAGATATATGAGGAACTTCTCATGTGCTTCTGAATAAATTCTAGTTTGTGCAATTTAAAATGTATAATCCTCAAATGCTTCTTCAATAAGCCTAAAGCAATGAAATTCTAAGTTATATGAAATTTGTGGTACTTGACCCATATGTAGGGCATTGTCTCTGTCTCATCTCTAGTTTACACCTCGGTTTCCATAACCTGTTTACCTTCCCTTTACTTTCCTCCTCCATGCTGCTGTGTCAGAGACTCCTGAGATTATTTCTCTCTTCATCCCTCTCTGAGACTTTGAGTCTAAAGGTGTTTTTGGATATATCCTAGAATCTGTTGCCAACATATTCCTTTATTCCTCCAAATCTTTGTGATAAACCCTCTTAGTTAGACAAAGCAGGGAAGTGACCAAGATAATTATTATTATATAAAGATGCCAGACATTCAAATGTCAGGGAAAAAAATCCCTTCTCTCTCATTTAAGGCAGGGAACACAAAATCAGGATTAAATTTTGAAAATGAGTTACTAGGTCTGCTATAATATCACTGATTTAAAATTCTCTCCCAGGTTTTGAAATTGAACTTAAATAGATGGGTCATGGCCAGTTTTCATGCTCTCTTCCTGCTGAGTTGACATCAAACCAATCCAATAAACCCAGTCGCTATAAAGAAGGAAATGTTAACACATGTATGATAATCAATGTTTTCATCCCATGGATACACAAAGCACTTTCAAGGATTCTGACTTACAGAATAGTCTAGATGCACAACTGTCTCCACTGTGTGATAGTCACAGTTCAATCCGTCTCAAAGCTATAGACTGTATTCTGCTTTAACCACGTGAATGTTTGACTCACTGTTATTGACAGTTTAGGGCAACTGCTGAGCATCTTTTATGCTTCATCTGCTCAGATATCTGTGGAACTTCGAATGTGTTTCTGAATAAATTCTATTTTGATTTTAAAAAAATCACCTCTACCCTCTTCTATATATTTTGATATCTAGACATAGTTGCTAAGAGATATGTCACTCTCCCATCTGGTTCTTCCCTTGTGTTAGCACTCACATCATTCCACACCTAGTAGGATACTTTAAAGATGAGTCTCTGCTCAGGAAGACAGATTATACTCACAGCATCTCTCCTTTCTCTTCATTCCCCCAATTTTCTATGCTTTATATCCCAGGTGAATCACCTGGGCAGTGTGTTACTTTCTCCAGTCATGGAAGCTTTTCATTCATTCATGAAGAATTCCTAGACCAGGGATCGCAGGGTCTGGTGAATGTGCCTGATAATGCTGTGTAACTGCTCTTTGCTTCTTTCCTTCTGTGGCAACCACTGAGCTGCTTGCTCTGCTTCCAGAAAAGAAGGGCTTCCAGAAAAGAAGGGCACCGGAACCAGAAGAGATTTGAAATGGATTCAATGATTACAATAACTCAGCATATCCCATTAACTAAAACTGTGTGAGTTCAGGAGACCAAAGAAAGGACTCCTATATGATCAACGCAGGCAACCTGACTTCAAAAACTGCATGAATTTTTAAATGTGTAACTGGATAATGTGGAAAGACTATTGTACAAGAGAGGCCACAGCAGGTAAAAGTATTGTACTATAGCCTTTGGTAGTTCCTTGGGATGATCAGCACCAAGTCTTTGAGTCTACTAAGGATTTAAGCATTGATAGGATCCAGAACTAGCACTATAAACTTCAATAAATCTAAGCCACAAACTAAACTTATGGGCCATTTTACCCCTAGCACACCCTTCTTGTTCCAAAATAGCAAACAAGGGATCAGAGCTCCCCCATCTACTCCTCTTTACATTAGTGGAAAAGGCTTCAAGATGTTACCATGGTTTTAAGCAAAGAACAGAGGCTGTACAAGTAAGCTTGGTTCCGTTAGAACCAAGAAAAAAACTATGGATCAGAAATCACTCCAGTGAGAATTTAGAGGAAAAAAAGCAGCAGAGGGTTTGGGACTAAATGGAAGGAAAGGCTTTTCTTCATCAGTTTGCCAATTTCCTCTGAAAATTCTTTTGAGATAGAAAAGCACGAACTGCTTCCATTTTTCTTTTTTCAGAAAAGTCTTCTCTCCTTGATGGTGGAAGCTTAGTTATATACTGATAAAAATTATGATCACTTACGAACATGAGGTAAAACATCAATCAATTATTTTCAAATAATTCAGTGTGAGTTTCAATTAGGTGAGGACCATGAAGGTACACTGACAGGCACAGGCAATCTAGTACTTTGCCTGCCCTGAATCCAAAACCTCGTGTAATGTCCTAAGTGTATACATCTGTATATTAATCCCAGTGACCAACTACTAAGAGTAAAATAACTAACAGAAAGAAAAAACTACTCATCATGAGTTCTATAACTTTAAAGCAGATTTCAGTGACAGCAAGATGATATTTGCAGCAAACATTGTAGATTTGTTGGATACATGGGCTCAGCAAAGGTAAGTTACAAAGAAACTCAATGGTGAATACCAAAGTGACGGCCATCTTGTGCATGTATGAAAATGTTATGAGATGGTCAAGAGGCACTTGCTGACAGGAACCTACTGTGGTGGCTCCTTGGTAGGTTCTCCCAGCAACTGACCAATGCAGATGTGGATATTTGGAGCCAACCATCAGACTGAGCTCATGGGACCTGGTGGGGGAGCTGGCAGAAGGACTGGAGGAACGAAGAGGGATTGCAACCCCATTGGAAGAACATAGTCTGGCCTGACCACCCAATTCTCCCAGAATCTAGACCACCAACCACAGAGTGTAACTGGAGTGATCCATGGCTCCAGATACATTTGTAGCAGAGGATGGCCTTGCCAGACAGCAATGGGAGGAGAGGGCCTTGGTCTCGGGAAGGTTTGATAGTCCAGCATAGAGGGATGCTGAAGCAGTGGGGCAGGAGAGTGTGAGTGGGTGGGGGAGCACTTCATATAGGCAACGGGGAGGGGGAGAGTGGATGTGGGATAGGGAAGTTTGGTGGTAAGTGGGATATCACTTGAGATGTAAATGAATGAAATGCTTAATAAAAAAAGAAAAAGAAAAAGAAAGAAAATGTTACAATGACCATTATTGTGCACAAGTAATACATGATAACTTTAAGACATGATTGCCAAAAGTCACAAAAGGGACTAAAGGACATCTCTGGCTGCTTGGCTGATTTGTCTAGTTTACTTGATCTTCCATTTCTCAGAAATCCTATGAAATTGGAGTTTCTAACATTGGCTGGCCTTTAGAAGCAACTCTTCTAAAAGCCCAGGCCATACCACATACTCAGGATTTGTAGAATAAAGTATTGGAGGCAACATCTTTAGAAGTTTCCGGGTAGTTGCAATGATGAGTGAGGGTTAAGAACCACTGCTTTAAGGTACTGAGCAGCTGTCAGTGATTATCACAGGATAAACTTCTCAGAAAGGCTTCTGAGTAAAGTGGGAATGTTAGCAGAGGCTTACAGAATATGCAATATTTAGGCTGCAGATGGAAGACATTTGGGAATAAGGAATATCATGGATATTATAGATCTTACCATGCAAAAAGGGTTGTCCAATCCAATCCACCTGCAGTGGATTGAGAATCACTGTGCATCTTTATAAGATGGGCAAGTCAAAGAAACAGAATGTGTTGAAGCCCTGAGATTTGAATCAGCAAAATTAATCTGCAAAGTGTAGTAAGTAATTGAAATGAGGAACCTTTTTGACAGAGAATCTCAATATTTTTATATTTTACTCATTTCCATGTGCTCCCTGTATCTTTGCCACTGATCTCCTAGAAGTTCCCTTAGAAGAAGTCCAAAATGGATTCTAATTAAATAGGGTAAGCATAATTTTCCTCCCTTTGGAGAAAATAGATAGGTAGTGCTGATATTCTGTTCTCAAAGCTTACAGTCCCTGTGTTCTTCAGAGACTAGGAAATGCCAGGTCTCTTGATAAACACTGACCAGATAGATGGTCTCTTCCCTGAGCTAAATCACAGTGCTGAGGGTCTCTTACTTGGCTCCTTGGAAAACACTGTTGTTCCAAAAAATGACGTGTAAAGGAATACCTCAAAGCAGCCCTGCACTTCTCTCTCAATACATTCTCAATAGATGCTTTATTTCTTGGCCCCCAAAAATAAAAACTAAGGCATTAAATGCTCCCAATTTCTTGAGTCCTTTATCACGTATTTTTCCATAAATGCATGTTACACAAGAGAAATGGTACTTCTTCTAATTCAAGACAAGTCTTAATGTAGAGTACAACTTCCAACATTTCCTTAAGAATTCTGCTCTCAATCCACTCTTACCTCTTGAATCAGCTCTTACCTCTTGAATTTTATTGTCTTATTCTCCTCTGCACACAAAAATTTCTGCATCTCTCTGTCACGTTAAGTAAACAAGCAAATCTTTTCAAACATATGATCTATATGAATTAGCTCTACTTCTTCACCACCAACTTGTTCTATAACCTACAGCCTGACTTTGATTCTCACTGTTCTGAGGAAATTGTTCTCCTGAAGTCACCAAAGTCTTCTTGTTTCCACATGGACCCTTCTGCAATGGGTCCAACATGTGATTCTAGATGATTCCCTACCTTGTCCTTTGGCTTCTGTGATATAACCACTTGGTATTCCTTCAACCTCTCTAATTGCACTTTTCTACTTTCTTGCCTCTGTTTACCTGTATCTAAACTTTGATGTCACACGATAGTCAATCCTTTACCTTTTCTTTTTGTATTATACTCCTGTGGAGATTATATCAGTTCAAAAAACATGTACTAGCAACTGTATACTCATTTCCATTTTTTGGATTTCAAATCTAGCTCTTTCCTATGAACTTCAGATATATGATATAATTAATTGCCAGATTTTTTAGCCTATGATGTTAAATTTTGAAGGATGAGGGAGTGTGACTTGTGGCTCAAGTTCTCTCTTTCATCAGATACTCAGAACCATTTGATCATTTAATTCTTAGCTTTCTCACCAATAAAACACGGATGAGAGTAGCAGCCCACCTATGAAAATTAGATGCGATGTTGAGCATAGAATGCTTTAATGCCTATTCTTTTTTCTAATTTAATGTATATTATAAGTTAATATAAATAGATGCTAACAGTACTTTCCGGGTCTTTCAGAGTACTGGGTCCCAGTGTCTTGGAATATATGCAAGCTATGAGTCTACTAGTTTAGAATGAGAACAATATAAAAAAATTTAATGTCTAGAATTCAGATATGTTCATTATTAAACATTTTCTTTAACCTTGAAGTAAAAAAAAAAAGTCCAGGCATGATATCTCACACCTATAATCACCCAGAGTCTAAGGAAAACAGACTTCTTATCCCACACCTTACAGCTATGAACTTGATGTTACATTATTTTGTGTAGGGTTTATGTATTAAAATTGAGGTTCTAAGTCCTGTCCAATGTGCCAGGCTCTATGCCCTTATCCCTAGTTCAACTGAAAAGGAAACTGAAGCCAACTGAAGGAGACATAATGGAGAAACTACCAAGTGAATCTATATTCTTTTTTTGTAATGATTCTTCACCTTTATTAAACACCTGTCTTCTACAAAGTCAAATGATATTCATGGAGGGTTCTTTTTGTTGTTGTTGTTGTTGTTGTTGTTGTTGTTGTTGTTGTTCATGAATCACTACAATGTTACTGTTGAGAACTTGTCTTGGTTACCCTTCTATTGCTGTGACAAAAAAAAATGACCAAGGCAACTTATGAAATAACATAGTCACTTGGCTTATGATTTCAGAGGGTTAGAGTCCATAATGGTAGAGCAAAAATATGGCAGCAGAAACAGCTGAGAGCTTACATCTTCATCTGCAAGTTGGAAGCAGAGAAAACAAGAGGCACACTGGAAATGGAGATAGTCTTAGAAATTCTCAAAGCCCTAATTCAGTGACAAACATTCTCAAGCAAGGACATGCTTCCTTACTGTGTCCAAACAGTTCTGCCAAATAAGGACCAAGTATCAGAACATATGAGCCTACGTGTGGCCATTCTCATTCAAACCACTATTGGAAAGGTAAAGGTGTATTCATTCGTTAATTTCTTTATTTCTTCCTTGACCAAGTTATCATTGAGTTCAACTTCCATGTGTATATGGGCTTTCTGTTGTTTTTCTTGTTATTGAAGACCAGCCTTAGTCTGTGGTGATCTGGTAGTGTGCATGCGATTATTTCAATCTTCTTGTATCTGTTGAGACCTGTTTTGTGACCTATTATATGGTAAGTTTTGGAGAAGTTACCATGAGGTGCTGAGAAGAAGGTATATTCTTTTGTTTTAGGATGAAATATTCTAAGATATATGTTAAATCCATTTGGTTCATGACTTGTTAGTTTCACTTTGTTCTCTGCTTTGTTTGTGTCTCCATGATCTATCCATTGATGAGAGTGGGGTGTTGAAGTCTCCCACTATTATTGTGTGAAGTGCAATATGTGCTTTGAGCTTTATTATAGTTTCTTTAATGACTGTGGAAGCCCTTGCATTTGGAGCATAGATATTCAGAATTGAGAGTTCATCTTGGAAGATTTTACCTTTGATGAGTATGAAGTGTCCTTCCTTATCCTTTTTGATAACTTGGTTCAAAGTTGATTTTATTTGATATTAGAATAATTATTCCAGCTTGTTTCTTGGGACCATTTGCTTGGAAAATTGTTTTCTAGCCCTTTACTCTTAGGAACTGTCTGTCTTTGACACTGCGGTGTATTTCCTGTATGAAGCAAAATTCTGGGTCCTGTTTACATATCCAGTCTGTTAGTCTATCTCTTTCTATTGGGGAACTGAGTCCATTAATGTTAGGAGATATTAAGGAATAGTGATTGTTGTTTCCTGTTATTTTTTTATGTTATTTTTATGTTTGTGTGACTATCTTCCTTTGTATTTGTTGAGAGAAGATTATTTTCTTGATTTTGCTATGGTGTAGTTTCCCTCCTTGTATTGGCATTTTCCAACTATTATCATTTGTACTGTTGGTTTTATGGAAACATATTGTGTAAATTTGGTTTTTTTCATGAAATACCTTGGTTTCTCCATCTATGGTAATTGAGAGTTTTGCTGGGTATAGCCTGGGTTGGCATTTGTGTTCTCTTAGGGTCTGTATAACATCTGTCCAGGATTATCTGTCTTTCATAGTTTCTGGTGAGAAGTCTGATGTAATTCTGATAGGTTGGCCTTTATATGTTACTAGACTTTTTTCCTTACTGCTTTTAATATTCTTTCTCTTTTTTTGTGCATTTGGCGTTTTGACTATTATGTAACAGGAGGAATTTCTTTTCTGGTCCAATCTATGTGGAGTTCTGTAGGCTTCTTGTACGTTTATGCACATCTCTTTCTTTAGGTTAGGGAAGTTTTATTTGATGATTTTATTGAATATATTTACTGGCCCTTTAAGTTGAGAATCTTCACTCTCTTCTATATTTATTATCCTTATGTTTGGTCTTCTCATAGTGTCCTGGATTTCCTGGATGTTTTGGGCTAGGTGCTTTTTGCATTTTGCATTTTCTTTGACTGTTGTGTCAATGTTTTTTGTTTGTTTGTTTGTTTGTTTGTTTGTTTTTGTTTTGTTTTGTTGTTTTGTTTATCGAGACAGGGTTTCTCTGTGTAGCCTTGGCTGTCCTGGAACTCACTTTGTAGACCAGGCTGGCCTCGAACTCAAAGATCCACCTGCCTCTGCCTCTGCCTCTGCCTCTGCCTCTGCCTCTGCCTCTGCCTCTGCCTCTGCCTCTGCCTCTGCCTCTGCCTCTGCCTCTGCCTCTGCCTCTGCCTCTGCCTCTGCCTCTGCCTCCCAAGTGCTGGTATTAAAGGTGTGCACCCCCAAGCCCGGTGTGTCAATGTTTTTTATAGTATCTTCTGCACCTGAGATTCTCTCTTCTATCTCTTATATTCTGTTGGTGATGCTTGCATCTATGACTCCTGATCTCTTTCATAGGTTTTTTATCTCTACAGTTGTCTCCCTTTCTGATTTCTTTATTGTTTCTATTTTCATTTTTAGATCCTGGTTGATTTTGTTCAATTCCTTCACCTGTTTGTGTTTTCCTGTAACTCTTTAAGGGATTTTTATGTTTCCTCTTTAAGGGCTTCTATCTGTTTACCTATTTTCTCCTGTATTTCTTTAAGGGAGTTATTTATGTCCTACTTAAAGTCCTCTATCATCATCATGAGAAGTGATTTTAAATCAGAGTCTTGCTTTTCTGGTGTGTTGGGGTATCTAAGGCTCACGGTGGTGGGAAAACTGGATTCTGATGATGCCAAGTAGTCTTGGTTTCTATTGCTTATGTTCTTGTGCTTGCCTTTTGCCATCTGGTTATCTCTGGTATTAACTAGTCTTGCTGTCTCTGACTGTGACTTATCCCTCCTGAAAGCCTATGTGTCAGTATTCCTGGGAGACCAATTCTCTCCAGGAGGAATTTGGGTATGGAGAATTGTGGCACAGGGTCAGCTCCAGGGTGCAAACCAGAGGGATCCTATCCCCAGATGTTCCTTGGTTCCTGTGTCCTGATGGCTCTGGATGGGTCCCTCTTGTTCCAGGAATTTGAGCAGAAGTGGTGGTCTTACCTGTGCTCACAGGTGTGTTGGCACTCCTGAAAGACCAGTTCTCTATGACAGTACTTGGGTATGGAGCACTGTGGCACAGGATCAGTTCCAGGTGCAGTAGGAAACTGGAAACTTGATGCCTATTCTTGGTTGTCAACTTGATTACATCTGGAATAAACTATAAGGAAAAAATGGAGAGGCATGCCTGTGAGGAATTTTTGCTTAACTTGAAGTGGGAAGATCTACCTTCTATTTCAGATCTGTGAGGTAGAAAAACACTTCATTAATCTAGATCTTGAAATGGGAAGATGCACCTTTAATCCAGATCCTTTGAGCTAGGAAACACACCTCTAATATGAAACACATTTTCTGCTGGAAACTCATATAAAGACACTGAATAAGGAAGTTTGTGCTCTTTGCCTGCTTGCTCTTGCTTTCCTAGCAAGCCCATTCCTTCACTAGCATTAGAGCCTACTTCTTTGGAATCCAGTATATACTTAGGATCAGCTGAGATGTCCCACCTTGTGGACTAAGCAACTAATAGAATATTTCATTCATAGCTGTCCATTGTTGAATTAGCTGGAGCACATTCTGTAAGTTATTCCAATAAATTCCCTTTATATACAGAGAGATTCATTATGTAATTTTTGCTACACTAGAGAACCCTGACTAATAACATGCTCATCACAGGACCTATCACATTGTCATCACTCAGTAACCTTTAATTATGGCTGCTAGATATAATTGTTGACAATAAAATATAACCCAAATCAAAATATGTGGTTTCTAAGCCATTTAAGCTTGTTTCTGCCTGTATTCATTCAGTGGACAAATTAGGGCTACGATCTTCCATTTCAAATCTAGAAACCCAAGATTATCCTAGCCTCTCCTCACCCTTACTCCCCTTTCATCCTAATTGTCATCCTCAGCCTCATCGTCCTCCTCCTCCTTACTTTAGTGATATTACTGTCACCACTAAGATAAATCATTTTAATTTCCTCCATCACTGACCTTTGCCTCTTACTAACATGGTCTAACTACTACTATCCCTGTCTCTCTCCCAACTTATATACAAATATCTTACCTTCCTCACAAGACTCAGCAGCCCCTCCCTACTAAGCAACATGGCTATATAATGCCTATACACTCTGGACCAAAGAGGAGTACATTCTAGATACTCCACCTGCTTTTGTTCAACGTTTATTTAATGTTATTTAGTTAAGGTACAGTTCCTTGGTCACACATTCTGTTGGTTTTGATTCCCTATTGAACTTGACTAATACCAAGGCACAGAATAATGGAGGTATCCCATTAAATATTGTGCTCAAAAAAGGCTTGTCTTAGTTGTTGAGTGATGAAGTCAGATTAAAGAGTAAATGAATGAGTGTGTTATGGGGAAATAATGGCAGATATTATGATTTCTATTTTCAGAACTTGGCAACAAAAGGAAGCAGTGAGATAAGATAGTATCTGTGAATGATGGAGGGATTTTTATTTCACTTTAGAGAACTCATGAATAGAAAGTAATGAAATAAGAGAGACTGATGGAATTAGCAAATGGTCTGAAATTGATGGAGTGTGTAGTCCCACCTCAGGAAGGAATAGAAAAATTTAAAGCCCAAACAATATCTAGCTTTAAAAAGAATAGAAATATTTCTTTGGAAGAAATGGGAGAGAAATGACAAGAAACTAAAAATACACAGAAATTCTGACTAGGTGAAATAAATGTAAGAAAAAATCTCAAAGAAAAATATTTTAAAATAAGAAGTATCTTGATTTTTTTTCTTATGAATAGTTCCTATCTTCTCATTAAGCAGCAAGCAAGAGCATCTGCTAAGCATATAGGGTTTTAGAATCCAGAGTTTGTACACGGAAATATCTGAAACATTCATTGTAGTGAATGTGGCAAGGTGTCAGCAAGGATGAACATAATAGTTGCTGACTGAAGCAGAGATGCAGGAAGTAGATGAGTAATTTTCATGCCTCCCTTTAGCTGGGATTACAGGGTAGAAATCATCATACTGAACACAGGATAAAGTCATAGGGTATAATGGCTCAAGAACATTAGAGCAACAATTAATGGCATGACTGAATATGGAGCCTCTAGCAGGCAGAAAGTTAAGGACAGCTAAAAAGAACACTATGAATGAAGACAAGAGAACCAACATGAAGCAAGAGTAGAAGTGTGAATGAGAGAGTAAGAAATATCAAAGACTCTAACTTCCATTGAGAAGTATACCTCTTAATTTAAGAATATAGAGATGAGATAATTTGAATATTAGTCATACCCAACATTTGATTATGGTTGGTTCATAAAAATAGGAAGAAATTGTGTCATTGGTAATGATTGGGAGGGTTAGTGTCAATTTCTGTAAATGATCAACCCATTGAAAGTATGGTGATGGTAAATCTCGATTGTCAACTTGAACAGATCAAAAGTCAATAGAAGACAAGCCACTAGAAATACCTGTGAGGGATTTTTCTCAATCAGAAATTTGGATGGCACATACTAAATGGAGTCAGCACCTTCCAGTTTCATCTCAGATAAAAGATCAAATAAAGAAATTTTGCTTTTACTTGTATGTCTTCAGTCTCACTGGCAACTTCTTCTACTCCAGTGTGGCTGTTGCTGCTGCTGCTGCTACTGCTAACTGCTGCATAATGGAGGAGCTAGAGAAAGTACTCAAGGAGCTGAAGGGGTCTGCAACCCTATAGGTTGAACAACAATATGAACTAACCAGTACCCCCAGATCTTGTGTCTCTAGTTGCATATGTAGCAAAAGATGGTCTAGTAGGCCATCATTAAGAAGAGAGGTCCTTGGTATTGCAAACTTTATATGCCCCAATAAAGGGGAATACCAGGGCCAAGAAGTGGGAGTGGGTAGATAGGGGAGTGGGGGGGTATGGGGGACTTTTGGGATAGCATTTGAAATGTAAATGAAGAAAATACCTAATAAAAAATTTTAAAAACCAGCTAGCTTAACAGTGACTGCAGACTAGTGGCTCTCCAGACATCCTCTAGGCCTTTAGCACCAGATTGGGAATGCTGAAGTGCCTAACCTTGTGGACTGAGAAGCTATCGAGTTCTCATGCTGTGCAATGTGAAACAGTCAATGTTGCACTGCCCAGGCAACATCATGTAAGGCAATTCATTCTATCAGTTCTGTTCCTCTAGAGAACCCTGGTTACTACCTAAGCAGGAAGAAAATAGATGGCTGACCTGTAAGGCATGTACAGAAGTCAAAGAATATATGTAAAAATATTCTGGGTGGATTTAGAATTTAAGTGAGGTCACACAAAGTCAGAAGGAAAACAAAGTTCTCCTTCATATATGGATCTTAGCCTGTGTATATGTGTATGTGTGTAGACAAATGCACATGTAGGCTCATTATAACATGGAAAGGAAAACAAGAAAATACTGGATGAGGAAAGACTGAATACAAGTAATAGATACATGTGAGGTCAAGAAAGATGGTAGTAAGCTAATTGTTTTTTATGCTTTTGTGGGTATTTGTTAGCAGAGAAGTGCATTAAAATATATTTGAGACTGAAAGTATAAAATCAAATGTAAAGCTCACAGCTGCAAAATTGCTATTCTAACTATTTAAAGGTTCATTGAGATGTCTAGACTTTGGGCCTCAGTAATTTGGTGTGTGGTGTTCAAGTTCTCTATAATAAAATCTTAAAGATAAAAGGAGGCCACTGTCTCTGTTGCCTGTCTATTAAATTTTTTAAGAATAGTTACCCAATTTTTCAATAGAATAACAGAGGCTATCCCCATTCAAATGTACTCTTGTACATTTGTAAACCATTGTTCAAAGCTCCAAATACTTATTTTTTTCTATTTTTATTTTTTCTCTTTAATTTTTATTTATTCTTCTCTAATACAACACATCCCAATAATTGCTTTCCTTCCCTCCACTAGCTCCCAGTACTCCTCACTTTCCCACCCCCACATCTACCTGATCCCAAGAAAAGGGCATGCCTCCCAGGGATAACATGCTGTAACAAATTACAATAAGACTATATATAAACCCTCATATCAAGGCTGGTCAAGGCAACCCAGAAAGAGAAAAGGGGTCCCAAGAGCAATCAAGAGTCAGAGACAGGCCCCAACTTGGTTTTGGTGGTAGTGGTAGCTGCATTAAAATATAATTACAACATTTCTTTTTTTTTTTTTTTAGTTTTGTTTCTTTTTTATTAGATATTTTCTTTATTTACATTTCAAATGTTATCTCCTTTCCCAGTTTCCTCTCTGAAAATCCCTTATTCCCTCCTGTCTCCAGCTCCCCAACCCACCTACTCCCAACTCCTAGCCCTGGCATTCCCCTTTACTGGGGCATAGAACCTTCACAGGACCAAGGGCCTCTCCTCCCATTGATGACCTACTAGGTCATCCTCTGCTACATATGCAGCTAGAGCCTTGAGTCCCACCATGTGTTTTGTTTGGTTGGTGGTTTAGTCCCAGGGAGCTCTGGGGTCCTGGTTAGTTCATATTGTTGTTCCTCCTATGGGGCTGCAAACCCCATATTTCCTTCAGCTACTTGGATACCTTCTCTAGATCCTTCATTGGGGACCCTGTGCTCCGTCCAATGGATGGCTGTCAGCATCCACTTCTGTATTTGTGAGGCAATGGCAGAGCCTCTCAGGAGACAGCTTTATCCTGTCAGCAAGCCCCTGTTGGCATCCTCAATAGTGTCTGGGTTCTTGCCTCACCTTTGTTCAGCCCTCCCTTGTCTGTCCTCACCTCTCCCTCAAAAATCTATGGCTTCTTCTGTAACCATTGATACATGTAAATAATAGATAGATAGATAGATAGATAGATAGATAGATAGATAGATAGATACTTCTGAGACTGTTTGATATTGCCTGCATGCATGTGTTGTGTTTCTAGGGCTAACCACTTTGCACTTGGTTAATTTGGGTAGACTGGCTGATATGTTATATAAAAAAATCAAAGAGATTATTGACTACTTTTTATGTAAATTATAGGTGATGATGATGTTGATGGTGTTGATGATGATGACGGAAGTAATACTAATACTACTGATGGTGATCATAAAAATTGTAATGCTAGTTAACTGGTATTGAGTATATATTATGTGTCAGGCACTACTAACATAAGCATTGCACTCAAATATATTCAACAGCCTATCTAATACAATTACTTTTATGTCTCTTAAACACCTGGATATTACCAAGCCCAAAGTAAAGCAAAAGATAGAAAAGATTATAGAGAGCTTATTTCCTAATAGAGACAAAGAATAAATAAGGATAATTCAATGTTAGGTAATAAAAAAAGAAAGAAAGAAAAAACCTCTGGGGAGGTTATGGTGTGCTAGTTAGTTTTTATCAACTTGACACAAGTGAGAGTCACCCAGGAAAGGGGCTTATTATTAAAGTGGGAGGGTCCAGTCACTGGAATGTATCACCCTCAGGCAAGTGGTCCTGAGGTATATAAAAAAGCAGGCTGTGAAAACCATGAGGAGCCACTAAGCAGCATTCCCACAAGGTCTCTGCTTCAGTTCCTGCCTCCAGATCCCTGACCTGACTTCCTTTCACCGTGGGCTGGACATGATGTAGTATCACAAAAACAGAAAGAAAACTAAGACCAATGATGATGAGGTATGTATGAGTAGGCATAGCTACATTCAATGGGATGGTTAGGTAAATTAGGTTAACAGTAACCTTTCAACTTGAGAGCTGAAACCTGATAATGTAATAACTATGAGAAATACTTGGAGCTAGCATTCCAGGCATAAGGGATAGAAGCATAAACTCTGTCACAGGAAAAAAAAAGCATAACATGCCATTGAAAATGGTTGAAACAACTAGAAAATTAAGAGAAGTCATGGGCATGAAAACAGTGTAAAGTTAGATGAGTGAGATGAACAGTCACCAAATTATGGGGAAACTAGAAGACCATGAAAGGAGTTTTGATTCTATTTGACATACAATTGGAAGCTATGAGACAATTTTTACTGTAATGAGTGAGAGAGGGGATCTGATTTCTACTTCCATTATGGTAAAGCTGAAGGTCTAGGGAGGGAGCTTAGAGACTAAACAAGTTTCTTTAATAGTCAAAACTAGAAAAGCTGGTGATTTAAGGATGCCATCAATGCTAGAAGTGGAAAGAAGGCACTACAGTTTGGATAGATTTCCGAGGCAAAAAAGGACAGAAATTACCAGATATAATAGATACATCAGAGATATACACAAAAATGAATGTCCATTCCAGCTTAAGAAATTTACTAAATCTATCTAATATAAGGAAGGCTTTGGCAAAGACTAGGTTTGTAGATGATGTAGGAACAATCACCAAATCTGTCTGCATCATATCATATTTGTGTAACTACTCAACCATCCCTGTGGAGATATGAGGAAGATTTTTCTTAAAAAAAAAAGTCTATTATCCAAAAGTAATCAAGACAGACTTCAGAGATGGCTGGGTGTGTAAAGCACTTGTTGAACAAGCATGAGGATATGAGTTCAGATCTTAGCCCCTATGTGAAAAACTCTCTGTGTGTCCATAAGCATCTGTATGCATGGCATAGAGAGGTGGAGTCAGGTGTATCCCCAGGCTAAACTGGCTAGTCATTATAACAGAAACATCAAGCTCTAGGTCCTGTGAAGAGACCCTGTCTTAGTAATTATGTAGAGGACAACTGGGGAAGACATTCTGATGTCAGCCTGTGACCCACACATAGAAAATGGGTATGTACTCCTTCATATAATACACACACATCACACAAACATTCTCATACAAAAAAAGCAACCATGGGAAAGAAAGGTATTATATGTAAATATGTTTATGACAGTTACATTTCCCAAAATAATACACAACTAACTTCTGTTTGTCAGCCTGCTAAAATGTTAGCTCCATAAAAGCAGCAGTTCTGCCCTTCATAATCCTCCTGAAATTCTATAGTCAATAATAGTGTCTGGAAAATGGTGGGCACACAATAAATATAGCTAGGAAGAAGGGAGAAAATGAGAAAAAAAACTGCTCTGTAATCAGGTTAAATTTTAAATGCAAAGACACAAAAGACTTTGTTTTCTTAATTACATTAGAGAATTACTAATCTGACGTGTTACATTTATGGAAAATTTGAAGTGGGCCGTAGTTTCTAGGGGTAGACTTATCAAAGAAGCATCATTACTTCTCCCACTTCTCCCACACCAGGAATGATAAGAGCCAGAGCTATTTCTCTTATGGGAAAAGCCTAGTTCTCTCCTTTCCTTGAACTAACCTTCCCAGTAAGAGAATAAATGTTCTCCAGTCAAGCAAACACAAGTTCTTCCACTCCTCTGCTAGAATCTCCAATTTGCATTCATTATTTCAGGGATCAGTAAACCATGGCCCTGGGGCCAAATTCATCCCTGCCTGGTTTTGTATGTCCAAGGTAATAAGAATGGTTTTTACATTTAAAAATAATTTTTTAAAACTCAAAAGAAAAAATGATATTTCATGAAACATTAGTTATATGAAATTTATATTTAAGTATCCATAAATAAATTTGTGACAGAACACAGCCACATTTGCTCATTTACATATTACCCATGGGTGCTTGCGTGCTACAATAGTAAAGCTGAATTTATTTGTGAAAGAGACTATATGGCCCACAATGCTATAAGCATTTACTACCTTCCCCCATACAGAAAAAGTATGTAGATGTCTTCATAGTTGCATTTCACGGTCACCACACACAGACACACACACACACACACACACACACACACACACACACACACAAACATATATATAGTACTTGAATGCTATTTTCATTCTCATTTTACTGACTAAAAGAAAGGCAATGCTGAAAAAAGTAATGGAAGCTAGATTCAAATTCAAACAATGCAATACCAATTGTGTGTGTGTGTGTGTGTGTGTGTGTGTGTGTGTGTGTGTGTGAAAGAGAGAGGGGGGGGGAAAACATAGACTAAATTAAATAAGTTTTAACCAAGGGCTAAAACCAATACCAAAGGAATTTTGTGCATTCAATCTTTCACTAGTACAGTCTTTTCCACAACCCAATAAGAAAGATACTAGTATCATTCATCTTATGATATGAGAAAACAAAGATTCACAAAAGTATCTATGTGTTCTTTGTAAACTATTGTTTTACAGGATCTGGGATTTACTGCTGGCTCTGACAGAGCTGAACCTTACAGGCCATCTACTCAGAAAGTAGGTTCTAACTAGATGTGATTTTAAAACCACTGAAGATTCATTTTATTCTTTCTCATATGGTAAAGCTGGCATTCATTGAACTGTGAGTACACTGGGTGTCTATCTAATTTAACATGGTGGATATTTACATATAGAAATCATGTACAATAAATAAAATAAAACATGATAGATTCAAGGAAGGACAGATTCACTAGAACATGATGACCCATGAAGCACACACCACAATGGGTTCAAAGTTATGCAAGCAGAAATGGTCCTTCTTATTTAGCAACACAAAGCTCATAAATAATCTTAACACGTGCTGGCTTACTATGTTGTTAGACTACACTAGGCTGAACAAATTAGACACAATCAAAGCAAAAGAAAAATGTAAAGAATTCTTCCAGAAACTTGGTTATATACAAGAGAAAGTAAAGAAAAATGTGGTTATCTAGCAGAGGACTTTGGGTGGGAAGGAATAATTATTAAAGGGTGTGACCAATATTTATATGCAAAAAGAATTTTTGTAAGATCTTAGAAGATATCATCTCTATAAGATTTTCCTACTTTGAAGACCTAAACTTTCTAAGAATAAATTATAGAACTAATAACTTAGCATGATTCATGAATTTATAAAATGTGCTGTCCAAATGTTAGAACACAAGTTTCCAGTATCCCTGTTAAAAAGCCAAATACAGCTATGCGTGTCTATAACCTCATTATTGGGGAGTGCACACAGGTGAATTCCAGTAGCTCTCTGACTGGCAAGCTTAGACAAAAAGCTAGCCTTTGGTCCTTGCGTACGCCCATTCACTGCAAGGAAAGGCTTCTCTGTTCAAGGCTGAAAGTAACCTTTATTTGAGGGTATAAAGACAGATAATTTGAACGTGGTTTTAATTCTATAAAAGCATCAGTAGTAGATTTCTGCAAGGAACTAAGACCTCTTCAACCATGGTGTGTGTGTGTGTGTGTGTGTGTGTGTGTGTGTGTGTGTGTGTGTGTGTTTTAGGAATAAATGTAAACATTTGCCCTCAACTCACTCATAGAAATTGAAGAAGTAACATAGCAAATGCTATAGAAATTGTATTTAGAACTGAATAGGACTATGTTAATTCTATAGATGAATATGAGGATGTTATTGTTTTCTGGTATCAAGTCGTATACTCATAATATAGCCTCCCCATTCTCAATGTTCCCCACAAAGAACTTGCAACCTTTTCTTTTCCATTCTTGGCCTCCTTATATTTTTGGTTGTTACCAAGTGTTTTACTATTTATTTATATTTTCTAGCATTTAAAATAATTCTTCCAAGTGTATAGGAATACAGTTAATTTATATGCCTATTTGTGATTTTGAGAAGATGAGGTGTATTTGCAGGATGCATGCATGTATATACTGCATGCCCTCCTTTGTACACATGTATAGGCCAGAAGTCACTGTCAGCATCTTTTATTACTCTCTGCCTAGTTGCCTTGAGAAAGCATCCCCCCCCCACCCCCATACTAGGATCTCAACATTTTGGCTATGTTGGCTGGCCAGCAAACTCCTGGGATCCACCCATGTTCACTTCCCAATAATGAGGTTGCAGACATGCAGTGATATTTCGATTTTGTACATGGGTACTGGGAGCTCAAACTCTGGTCCACAAATTGGAGGTGTGCTCTTACCCACTAAACCATTCCCCCAGCCCCCACATTTCTTAAATCCATTCATTAATTATGCTAAGTTCTTATCAGTTTTATAATTTATTCTTAGAAACTTTAGTTCTTTGAAGTAGAAAATCTTATGAGGTGCTATTTTTTCTTCTAATTAAGTATTTTTCTTTTTCTTGTTTTTCATGCTATCATGAAACCATCAAGCACAATACCAAATAAACAGAAATAATGAGAGTGGCATTCTTCACTTATTTCTTAACTTAAAGGAAATATAGTTATTATTTTTCCATCAAGATTATATGTGTTGTAGGATTTTTTTTTAGAGATTTTCAATACCAGGTTACATCATTTTTCTTTTATTTCTAGTTTACAAAGTCACTTTTGATTCCTTGAACATTGAATTTTACCTGATGTTGTTTCAAATCAATTAAGATCATCATACCCTCTTTTCTGTTAGTACAGTAAATTACATAAACTGATTTTTCTTTTTTTAATATTTTTATTAGGTATTTTCCTCAATTACATTTCCAATGCTATCCCAAAAGTCTCCCATACCCTCCCCCCACTCCCGTACCCACCCACTCCCACTTTTTGGCCCTGGCATTCCCCTGTATTGGGGTATATAATGTTTGCAAGTCCAATGGGACTCTCTTTCCAGTGATGGCAGACTAGGCCATCTTTTGATACATATGCAGCTAGAGTCAAGAGCTCCAGGGTACTGGTTAGTTCATAATGTTGTTCCACCTATAGGGTTGCAGATCCCTTTAGCTCCTTGGGTACTTTCTCTAGCTCCTCCATTGGGAGCCCTGTGATCCATCCAATAGCTGACTGTGAGCATCCACTTCTGTGTTTGCTAGGCCCCGGCCTAGTCTCACAAGAGAGAGCTATATCTGGGTGCTTTCAGCAAAATCTTGCTAGTGATAAACTGATTTTTCTAATACTAGGTCAATCTTACATTTTTAAGGTACTTTTGTTTCATTCTGAAGAATTCTCTTATACTTTGTTGCATTCGGTGTTATGATATCCTAGTGAATTTTAAATTTATATTCTTAAATGGTGGTGTCCTAAAGTTCTTATTTCTTTAAATATCCATATCTGGCCTGGAGGTGGTGGCACACACCTTTAATCTCAACCCTCACTCAGGAGACAGAGGATGATAGATCTCTGAGTTTGAGCCAGCCTAATCTACAAAGTGAGTTTGAGGACAGCTAGAGCTACACAGAATAACACTGTCTCAAAAAAAAAAAGAAATAAAATATCCATATTTGATTTAGTTATTGAGGTTTTATTGGTTCTGCAGAAACAGTTGAAGTATAGAAGTCTATTTCTTGATTTACACCCTCCTGTTTTGAGGCAGGATCTTACTATGTATGCCTGGTTCTCCTGAAACATTCTTTGTAGACTAGGCCTTTGAACTGTTTTGTTGTTGTTGTTGTTGTTGTTGTTGTTGTTACTGTTGTTGTTGTTGTTGTTGTTGTTGTTTTAAGATGGGATCTCACCATGTCATCTAGGCTGGCCTCGAACTCACCATCCTCTTGTTTCAGCTTCACTGGTAGCTGAAATGGTAAAATGCCACCAAACCAGCTCCTCCTTGTGCCTTCTCCAGTGCAACGTTCCATTAAGTGTTTGAGCTTGTCTTTAAACTTTCTGGGCCTAGGTTTCTCACTACAGAAAAACTTTCACCCACTTCTCTATTTCCATCCACTTGCAGTCCTAGCAATCTTTCACCATCACTTTGAGGAAGCAACCTTTGAGATGCCAGCATCAGGGATTTACTGAGTAAAATGACTATCTTGGCTCTAAGTTTCAACTCCTGGACCCTATTTCAAATATAGTTATCAAGAGACAAGCAGAACTCAGGATCCTTAGAGTGTAGAGAACCCCGCAAAGGAGAAACCCATGGGATAGCTAAGTGACCTGGGGAGATTTTTTTCCCGATTTCAGCACCAATTTGGCCACTAAATAAAGGTTCCTTTTGTGTCAGTTCAGCAAAGTTGGCCATAAGTTCAACACGAAAGTTTTATACAACCTTCTTAGAGAAAAAAAAAAATCTGTGAAATCTCAAAGCGAGGCTTGCAACAGAATGTTTCCTAAATTTATTTAACCACAAAACCCTTTTTTCTCAGACAACCTTAAGGAAAAAATGTTCCATAGATCATAACTTGAAAACTCTTGTGATCAATGATCTGTAAATACTCTTCCACCTCCAGCATGCAATAATTCTCCCCTTTTGTAACTTTAGATAAAAATCATAAGCTTACAAGAGACTAAATTTATTCCGTGATTCACTTTGAGGCACTTTGGCTAGTACCACCTAGCCATCTTTGAAAATTTCAAGTACTCAAGGCAGTACGACATGAGGAAGTCTTTCACAACAATTGGAACACATAACAGGTCCATTTTTATGCAAAGCTAATTTTTATCAAATGTTCAGACTTGTAGCAAAACACAGATAAGTAAGCCTATGACTTTATTTCTTTCTACTGTCTTTTGAGCCCCCCAGTACAATGACAAGTCTTAAAACCCATATTGTGGCTAGTGGGATGCCTTATTGTGCAATCCTGGGAACCTGAATTCAGTTCACAAACTCTCACACAAAAAGCTGAGTGCAGCTGTAGGCACCCGTTCTAATGCCAGAGAGGTAAAGACAGGAAGATCTGGAGTGTGTCTCCAGACTGTCAGTCTATCCAAAACAGGAGACCTTCAAGACTGTTGAGAAACTCTCTTTCAAAAAAAAAAAAAAAAACTCAAAAAGGAGGAGGGGGTGGAGGGCCAGCATGATATCTCAATGGTTACAGGCATTTGTCTGTACACCTGACAACCTGAGTTCACTAATCCTGGAATCCACATGATGGAAGAAGAGAATCATCTCCCACAAGTTGCCCTCTAACTTCCACATATGCGCATATGCACATGCAAATAAAAGCGAAATTAATAAGTGTAAAAATGAAGTTTTTATTAAAGTAGAAAACAACGGAGGAAGGTATTTGCTATGCACCTCTGGCCTCTGCAGGCATATCCAAAAACATGCGCACACACACACAATGTACATACATAAGTATACCATCCACACATACAATATACACACATAAGTATACCATACGCATTTACAATGTACACACCTAAGTGTGCCATACACATTCACAATGTACGTACATATGTATACCATGCACATACACATACAAGTTCAAACCTCTTTTAAAAAGCAAAACAAAACTATAAATATGATAATTAGGCAGTAAATTCTAAAAAGGACAAAATCTTCAGTAAAAGTAGCTATCAAAAATCACCTCATACTTTGGCTTCTGGACACTAAATACAGTGTCTCAAACTGACCAGGAAATTACTTTCCTGCTGGCTACATTTCATAGTGCTAGAGGTGCTGTGCAGAATGCTGGAAAAGAGAAGACATCAGTTTTAATCAATACTGGATTATGCATGCTGTAATACCGTCTTCCCAGGCAAGATGTGCTCCCAGATGCAATTGTGACATGATTGCCATGAGGGGGGTAACCAACCACATTCTGATTGGATTTGAAGAATGCTCCAGAGGAGTGAATTTAAACCTGATATTGTAACCCAGTAGAAATAACAGAAAGGGGAGAGAGACATAGGCTCCAGTGATAAGAGGGAATCTAGGATCGTTTTGCTAAGTGATTCTGCTTTCAAACTACATACTTCTACATATTTATGTTAACACCCATAAATTAATTTCACTCTCAACCTTAGTCAGAGTTTCCTTTTGCAGTGGGTGCAGGTTAATGTGGGGACTCATAACCGATCAAAGTACTGAGAATAAGCAATTGTTAGAGCTCAGCCCTACATGAGACAGACCCCTTTCTCATCCTGCCAACAACGCACACTCCAAACCTCAGCAACAGCACAGAAAGGGAGAAGAAAGAATGTGAGAGGCAGATGATTCGGGAGAGTGCTGTGAAATGCTGTTGCATGTATAGATTCACAGCAGCTGTGGTTACCCAAATGAGACCTGTGCAATATCAAGCTACTTTCTAGTCCAAGCCTTCAGCTGTTTTAAGATGGAGCAAGAATTTCTTTGAACACTGAAGGTTATATGTTGAAAAGAAAATACAGCATTTGGTTTTGCAGCCTTTCTGCTAAGCTTTACCTTCTCTTCAACATCTTTTCACGGGCCTGAACTTTACCCTCGGCTAAACTCCTACTATTAGAATTCAAGTCAAGCCAGTCTTCTCCCAGTTGAATTCTTTTGTAAAGATGGAGTAGGAGCATATGAATGCAAAGCTTTCAGAGATAAAGAGCAAGACCAGAAAGCCTCATTGGGGCCAAGGCTACCTTTGTTGAAGTTGATGGCACAGGAAAGAAACAAAAAGTCTGGAATTCTTAAAGCCTTTGAGGTCCCCAGGAAGCCAAACCTCTTAAAATCTGTTACTGCAGCCCTTGAACAGAGGTTCTTTGCCAAATTGGGCTAAATAGGTACCTGACAAGCTGGAACATGTTCACTTCTTTCTCAGCAAAGGCTATTGAATGTTGGGTTAATTTTTTTCGCTTTTTCCCAAAGGGGTTGAAGAATAAAGACTAATTATGACAAAGTTGATGCTTTGAAGGAAGGAGAAAAATACCTGCTGACAGGCATGGAAACATCCAAGTTCACAGATTTTCAATCATTCTCATTGCCTCCTGTAAATAATGAAGCTCATTTCTTTTCTTGTCTCTTGACACAAGTGCCTGTCCCTGTATTTCTTTACCACCTTAGCTATCTCTCTGAACTCTGTCAGCCAGGAACACATGCATTTGGTACACATGTTCAATTGCTAAGCAACACATATTACCTTCCTCTCTGCTGCTTAGCACTCTGTACCTAGGATAAATTAAGAATGTATTTTTACTTCAAATGAGAGGAAGGCAGGATGATGGTTCTTGCTAGAGCCCACATAAGCAAGTGCTTCTCAGTTTTGGTGTTGATAACATCCCACAGTAGCTCCCATTACTTCAAAGTAGCTTTGTAAAAATCTTGAGAAAAAAAATCTATCCTTAGTTCTGAAACTCTTGTAGTGCCTTGAGGAAACTAGACACATGCTTATAACTTAACCAAACTCATCTCAAGAAAACCAGCAGCTATCACCACACAAACCCTTAGTCCTTTATTTGGTATACATATGTCAAGCACCTGCTGGGTAGTAAGATCACAGGTGAGTACAGGAAACAAAATACAGCAGTTGCTTTCTAGAACATCAAAGCCTGATAGAGATTGGTGTGTAAAAAGGTCAATTCAGTGTAGTAATGGAAAACCACACAGGGTACAGAGAACAGTGACAAACAAAGGATGAAAGTTAAGGAACTAATAGGATTAGCCAACTAAGTAGTGGTGGGGTGGAAAGATGTTGAACTTAAGGGTAATTTTTACAACTGTTATACATTCTTATATAATGCACTCTAATTGCTCTTCCCCAGTCTTTCTTAGCTCCCCATAACACCTCTCAACGACTTCCTTACTCTTTCCTATATTCATGTCTTTTTGTTTTGCCTTTTGACTATCTGTGTGACCATGGGCTGGGAGACTTGGAGACTCACCAGTATATAAGCTAATACTGAACACAGTGTTTGCCCTTCCCACAGAACCATCAGCAGTCTATGTCTTATGTGCAAAAGAATGAAACTAGAACCTTATCTCTCACTCTGCACAAAAACAACTCTGAATATATCAATGACCTCAGTGTAAAACCTGAAGCATTAAACTGCTAGAAGAAAAAGTAAGGAATACACACTTGAGATACAGGCATAGATAAGGACTTCTTCCTTTCTTCCTTTCTTCCTTCCTTCCTTCCTTCCTCTCTTCCTTCCTTCCTTTCTTTCTTCCTTCCTTCTTTCCTTTCTTTCTTTCTTTCTTTCTTTCTCTCTCTCTCTCTTTCTTTCTTTCTTTCAAGTTCAGGTATTATTTATACTTAATTTTATTATTTTTTCTTACCTATTCACTTTACATCTTGCTCACTACCCCTCCCATAATTGTTCCCCAATCTCCCCCTCCCATTCTCCTCTGAGCAAATAGGGGGCCCCTGGGTATCTGCCCCCCCAACCCTGGCACATCAAGTCTCTGCAGGGATAGGCACTTTCTCTTCCATTGAAGCCAGACAAGGCAGCCCAGCTAGAAGAATATATCCCACAGACAGGCAGCAGATTTTGGGATAGCTCCCACTCCAGTTGTTCAGGATCCACATGAAGACCAAGCTGCATATCTGTTACACTGGGGGAAAGTCTAGGTATAGGCCATGTTTGTTCTTTGGTTGATGGCTCTAAACAGGACTCTGGTCAATCAGAGGTCAAAGGTTTACAATTAGGACCTCCTGAAACTCAAGGGTGTATAGTGTGGAAAACAGTCAATTGATTGAAGAGGTAAGCTACAGAACAGGGAAAAAAAAATCTTTGCTAGTTATATGTAAAACAGAAGATGAATATCTAGAATACACAATGAACTAAAACAAAACAAAAACATCCAGAAAACAAACAACCAGTTCAGAAAGATGGTTATACCTCCAAACAAAGAGTTCTCAAAAGAAGAAATAAAAATGAAAAAAATATGTACATGTATGAATATGTGTATATGTGTGTGTGTATGTATGTATGTACCTCCTACTGCAGAGACACTTGTTTATCTGTTTATTCTATTCACATCTGGAAAATAAAATTAGCCTAGAAATGTATCACCTGATGAATTGATAATGAAAATGTGGTACATATATACAATGGAATTCTACTCAGCTCTAAAGAAAAATAAGAGTATATTTTAAATGGGGAATGTCACAAATCAATGCAAAGGAATATAAAACATCTTGACATATCCAGTGAAAAGAGGCAATTAGTATGAGTATAGACTTTAAAACAAAGTGGAATATGAAATGGGTAAATGTGCTCTCTAGAAAGTACCAGAGACACAGGAGGTAAGAGACTCTCAGGACTCATTGGACCTTAGCCAAAATGCCCAACCATGGTAAGAGGGAACCTCCAGTAGATGGACAGGACCTCGAGCAGAGGGACAGGGTTACTAACCCACAGTCAAAATTTCTGACCCAGAATTGTTCCTGTCTAAAAAAACTACAGGGACAAAAATGGAGAAGAGACTGAAGGAAAGGCAGTTCTATGACCAGCCCACCTGGAATCTATCTCATGAGGGGACACCAAGGCCTGACATTATCACTGATGCTATGATGTGCTTACAGACAGGAGCCTAGCATGATTGCCCTCTGAGAGGCCCAACCAGCAGCTGAATGAGACAGAGGCAGATACTTACACCCAACCATTGAACTGAAGTCACGGAAGTATGGCTGAATTGGGGGAAGGATTGAAGAAGCTCAAAGGGAGAGGAACCCAATAGGAAGATCAGCTGTCTCAACTAACTCAGACCCCAGGGAGCTCCCAGTGACTGAGACACCCACCAAGAGCATGCACAGGTCAGTCCAAGGCCCCTGGCACAAATATAGCAGAGATCTTCCTGGTCAGGCCTCAGTGGGAGAAGATGCTCTCTTAATCCTGGAGAGACTTGAGGCCTTAAGGAAGGGGGAGGTCTAGTGGGGGGCACCCTCTCAGAGGCAACGGGGAGGAGGGATGGGATGAGGGACTGTAGGAAGGGGGGACAAAGAGGGGGTGTAATGACTGTAATGTAAATAAATTAATTAAAAAAAATAGGTTAATGTGGCAGATCGTTTTGGTAATAGCTCCAGTTTGCCCAAAAATCCTTACACAAACATCTCTTTATGACTTCTCCAGTCCTACATTTAAAAGCAGTGTTATATTTTTTTTATGTTTTGAATCTGGGCTTGGACATTTTACATCTTCTAGAAAATGTGACCACAGCAATTGCAAGGCATGAAGAAAATGCTTGTACATTGAGATTTATCCTCTTCCTGTGAACAAGGAAAGGAATAAATATGTATGAATAGTCCTAGTTAACCAGAACAATGCAACTCAGAAAACTAATTTTATTATTGTTATGGACAATTGAAAACTGCTCTTACTTTACATAGACATGCTATATTTCCCGAGAGTGAACTGCTAAGTCTTATTTGTTCCAGGAAAGTCACAAGCCTGTGCAAAAATAGCCAAGCACAGTTTTCTGGTTAAAGGGGCAGGCTCCAGAATCTGATAAACCTTCCTTTCCAGTCGTGTTTTACTTTCTACCTTTAAACACCAGAAGCAGCATTTACTATAAACAAAAGATCCAAGCAGAAGTATTTCTTCTCACACTTGGCATGCCTTTAAATAATATCAGCAAAGAAAGAAGTCTTGTATCCGACCCTACATATGTTTTAAGTAGATAAAAACCTAGTGGCAATAGGAAGTCTCTAATAAAACTAGGTCAAGGACCTATGGCTGCCTGGCACTGTTTCTTCTCCTTCATCATGTTGTTCCCCTAAAGTGAAAGAAAGAGAATTGCTATTCAATTCCTCCAAGACATTGAGTTGCTTAAAGGAATACATTGTTGGAGTGTGTCACCTCGACTTAAATAGTCTCAGTAGTGTTTTCTAGTGTCAAACCCACCTTCCACTGACAGCAAACTAAATCCTTGGGCTGTGCTCTGACATTAACTTCCAAAAGAGCCTTTCTCTGATCTCTACTGCTAATGTTGCACCACACTGGTTTGATTACTATTCAGAGTTCCTCCCATCTCTTCCTCCCAACTGCTTTCTCCTCATAAAACTCTGAGAAGCTCCCTGCATCCAAACAGTTCACTTGAGGAATGGCTCTAAAACATTAAGCTACTTTATCATCATTCAGCCAAAAATTTGTCATCAAAGTGCCATATAAAATTACAGGGATGTCATATCACAGTTCAGTAATAGTACTTATTAATCAGTCAAGACGACTGACAGGTCTGGGTAATTTTATTTTAAAAAATGCTTAGCATGTCTGTAACATTTCTTAAAGAAATCCAAAATTGGGGCTGGAGAGATGGCTCAGTGTTTAAGACCATTTGCTACTCTTCTAGGATCAGAGTTCGATTCCTGGCAACCAGATGCCATTGGTAACTCCAGTTCCGGAGGATCCAACACCATCTTCTGGATTCAGCAGACATCAGGAACACATTTATATGCATGCAGGCAAAACATCCACAAACACAGAATATAATTGTTAAAAAAGGAACCCAAAATTCCAGCTAATTTTATCCCAACTAAGATGAATGGCAGCAGGGCATACCGCATAAAGAATAACTTTATTGCTTAGAGGTCAGCCTTTCTATAAGCACCATGGTGAGAAAAGTCAAAGGGATTTTAAAAACAGTTCTTACTAGCATGCCTCTCACTTTCAACTTGAAAATCTACAGGACCCTACCTGTCTGTCCCTCTACCACCTGTATTATGATTACTCCTGTATTATGATTATTCCTGTATTATGATTATTTGTGAGCAAATTTCTGAGCTCCTCCTGTCACTTGTGATAACAATTCATCCACCATTCATATATATTTTTCCCAATACTGAAGTTTAATTGGTTTCAATATTCCTCCTCGCTTTTACCAAACCTCAGAGGAGCCATCGCAAAGAACTTCATTAAGTTAATTGGCAAAAGGGAAATAGTTATATTAGCTGCAGACAAGTGTTCAAGGACAAGTGTTCAACAGTGCCCCAGTTCCCACTTGCCACCAAGCACAAGCTGACCAAGCAAGCAATTATCATTGGAAAGCCAAGTGGATAGATCAGATAGTTTCAAGAATGGAAGAGATGGCCTATCTTTTGTTTCTAGAAAAGGCATAAGCATGATTACTAAATGGAAGCTTATTCTCATGTGAACACACATTGGAAAGAATAGTCCTAAGCCAAGCTCTCAGCTCAGAAATCAAAATTTTTCCTTTGCTTTATGAGAAACAGAGCCTCCTAGTTCAAGGACAGTGGAACAGGAAGCTCAACGTAAAGGTTATGTATTTTCCATGTGATGGGAATATTAACTAGAACAACCAGGATTCTTACATAAGTCACCCAAAGGAAGGGGTTTATCTTTTCTCACTTAAAGGCAGGGGGTTCATTTCTTGATCTGAGATCACTAGGTGATGTTGCCCTTTCCCTGCCCAGCACACACACACACACACACACATACACACACACACACACACACACACACACACACACACACACACAGAGTTCCACAACCCAGACACCAATATAAAACAGGAGAGTATAAAGGGAATTGTCTTTAGGATTTGATGAGTGTCAGCCCTGCATTTACTTCTGTTGCTTCTGCTCCCTCTGTGACTTCTTGGGACCTCCATCCTGATTGCCTACTTGACTCCACTGTACCTATTACTGCTTCATAACATTAAGTTCAAAACTTTGTCTATTTGTTTCTAATTTAATTTGATTGTTTCTTTAAATTTTTGTAAAGGTATATATTATACATTGCATATATTCCCTATAAATACAATACTTCTCTCACTTGTCACTTTGTCTCTCAAAATAATGTCACTTATAATAGATAGATAAATAGATGATAGGGTAAAAGTGGCTTCCTCAAAGGGGTGGGAGGAAGGGGGAGAGAGAGAGAGAATATTTGTGTACGTGTACAAAATCTAGGAACAACAAATGAAAAGAACGTGATATTTATCTTTCTGAGCTTGTCCTATTTCACTTAATAAAAAGCATAATGTGTCCATTTTTAGTTAAGTTCTTTAAAATTGCATTAAGTTTTCAGAACAGCTCTCTTATGTCAATATTACTATTTTTATAGATGAAGAAAATGAGAGAGTGCAGTTTTGTGACTGCTGTCAACCAAATCACTAAATGTGCTAAAAATCTTTACTCTCTTCACACACACAAATACCCTATATTGAAATTTAATTCACATGTCATAAAATTCACTAAATGTTTTAATTTTTTTCTTTTCTGTTGTTATGATAAAATACTCTGATGAAAACGACCTAAGAGTTTATTTTACCTCACAGTTCAAAGTTCATGATGATGGATAAGACAAAGGAAAGAGAACTCTGGAGCAGTTGATCACATTACACCTTCAAAAGAAGATGCAGTTCCATCAATCAGTGGTGGTGCATGCCTTTAATCCCACCACTCGGGAGGCAGAAGAAGGCAGATCTCTGAATTTGAGTCCAGTCTGGTATACAGAATAGTTTTAGTATAGCCAGGACTACATTTTTAAAAAAAAAAACTGTCTTGAAGAAGGAGGAGGAGGAGGAGGAGAAGGAAGAAGGAGGAGGAGGAGGAAGAGGAGGAGGAGGAAGAGGAGGAGGAGGAGGAGTACTGAAGGCCAACCCAGGGAATGGTTGCCATCCACATCAAATAATTCAATTGAAATAACCCCCACAGACATCATGCTTAGAGATCCATTTGCATGATGATTCTAGATCTGTCAAGTTGACAATTAGCACTCATCATCCTAGCCATCACAAATGTTTGTAATTCAGTAGTTTTTTACTATATTCCTTCGGTATCCTCAAGATATTGGTTCAATATCACACACACACACACACACACACACACACACACACTACTTGAAGATGCCCAATCCTGAGGATTCTCAGATTCCTTGTATAAAATAGTATAATGTTGCTAGGCACACATTCCTGTGAACCTTTAAACATTTGTAGATTACTGGTAATACTTATATGATGTAAATGCTAAACAAATAATTATTTTGATGGATTGCTTAGGGATTGATTGAAGTCATACTTCTAAAAATAGATTTGTATGTTTTCATACATGGTGGAATAGATCAAATGGCAATCTTAGCTCTCTCTCTCTCTCTCTCTCTCTCTCTCTCTCTCTCTCTCTCTCTCTCTCTCTCATTCAGGGTCTCTCACTGTTTAGAATGCTCAATGTGGGCTAGTGGACTAGGTGGACTGGACAGTGAACCCTAGTGATCCATCTATCTCTGACTCAACAATGCTAAGATTATAAGAATTATAACAATTTTATATGGGTCCCATGGTTCAAGCTTAGATTCTGTGCTCACAAGGCAATTTAACAATGTAGCTATCTTCCCTAGCCCTCAATTACTTCCAGTCCATGGTTGAATCTATGATAGAGAATGCAGGGATATTGGAAGTTGAATATATTATAAAAGCTGTAAGTCCTCCTAGACTGGTGATTGTTCCAGTTACCTGGAAGCCTGACATTGTACTGTAAGTTTAAGATCTGCCTCAACTACTTAGTAAGTTCAATTCTAGTCTGTGCAACTTAGATCCTGTCTCACAATAAAAAGTTTAACTCCTTCCATGGGTATTTTGTTCCCCCTTCTAAGAAAGATTCCAAGCTTCTGAGCTAATATCCACTTACAAGTGAGTGCATATCATCTTGTGTTCTTTTGTGAGTGAGTGGGTTACCTCACTCAAGTGATATCCTGCAGATCCATTCATTTGTCTAAGAATTTAATAAATTCATTGTTTTTAATAGCAATGTGTAAATGTACCACATTTTCTGTATCCATTCCTCTGTTGAGGGACATCTGGGTTCTTTCCAGCTTCTGGCTATTATAAATAAGGCTGCTATGAACATAGTGGAGCATGTGTCCTTATTACATGTTGGAACATCTTCTGGGTTTATGCCCTGGAGTGGTATTGCTGGGTCCTCAGGTAATACTATGTCATTTTTCCCCCTGAGGAACCACCAAACTTATTTCCAGAGTGGTTGTACCAGCTTGCAGTCCCACCAGCAATGGAGGAGTGTTTCTCTTTCTCCACATCCTCACCAGCATCTGCTGTCACCTGAGTTTTTGATCTTAGCCATTCTGACTGATGTGAGGTGGAATCTCAGGGTTGTTTTGATTTTCATTTCCCTGATGATTAAGGTTGTTGAACATTTTTTTTTAGGTTCTTCTCAGCCATTCCATATTCCTCAGTTGAGAATTCTTTGTTTAACTCTGTACCCCATTTTTAATAGGGTTGTTTGGTTTTCTGGAGTCCAACTTCTTGAGTTCTTTATATATATTGGATATTAGCCCCCTATCAGATTTAGGATTGGTAAAGATCTTTTCCCAATCTGTTGGTTGCCTTTTGGTCTTTTGACAGTGTCCTTTGCCTGGGGATCCATCCCATAAACAACCACCAAACCCAGACACTATGGCAGATGCCAACAAGAGCCTGATGACAGGAGCCTGATATATCTGTCACCTGAGGGGCTCTACCAGTGCCAGTCAAATACAGAAGTGGATGCTCACAGTCATCCATTGGATAGAGCACAAGGTCCCCAATGAAGGAGCTAGAGAAAGTATCCAAGGAGCTGAAGGGTTCTGAAGCCCCATAGGAGGAACATTAATATGAACTAACCAGTACCCCAGAGCTCCTTGGAACTAAACCACCAATCAAAGAAAACATATGGTGGGACTCGTGACTCTAGCTGCATATGTAGCAGAGGATGGCCTAGTGGTTCATCAATGGGTAGAGAGGCCCTAGGTCCTGTGAAGGTTCTATACCCCAGTATAGGGAAAGGAATGGGGGTGGGTGGGTTAGGGAGCAGGGGGAGGGGCGAGGGGGAGAGGATTTTCAGAGGGGAAACTAGGAAAGGGGATAACATTTGAAATGTAAATAAAGAAAATATCTAATAGAATATTTGAAATACAACAAAAGTTTTAGAAGAAAGTGTTCTTCTGGCATGTGATCTAAGTTCTGAAATTTTTATCATGACAGAATGGAAACTCTTACCTTCGCATGGAAACAGCTGCTCCTCATTCTGTTTGCATTCTGCCCTTTACCTGGGGAGTCATTTAATTACTAGAAAAAAATCTGGGGAAAATGAATACTCTAGTTTATGTGTGTATAGATTTTCTTATCTGGCTCATTTCATATAAATGGAACCATGTAAAGTTAGTTTTGTACTCTTTTGTGACTGACTGTCTTAGGGTTTCTATCGCTATGATAGAACATCATGATCAAAAGCAAAGTGGAGAGGAAATTGTTTGTTTCAGCTTATAGTTCAAGGTAACAGTCCATCACTGATAAAAGTCAGGACAGAAATTCAAGCAGGGCAGGAACCTGGAGGCAGTGACTGATGCAGAGGCTATAGAGGAGTGCTTGTATGGGTTTGCTCTCCACTGATTCTCAGCCTGCATCTTTATAGCACCAGGATCACTAGCCCTGGATTGCCCCATCCATGGCAGTCTGGGCCCTCCCAGATCAATCACTAATCATAAAAACACCTCAGGCCAATCTGGTGGGGGAATTTCATGGTTATGGTTCTCTTTTCCCAAATGGCTTCACTGTGTCAAGCTGATATAAAACTAGCCAGTACATAGACTTTCATACTTAGCAAAGCATTCCCAAGGATCATTATGGTTTATGGAGGTCTTTTATCTGTGTGTCCCCCCTCAATCAACACTATCCTGTTGACACCTCTACTTGGGTAAATCAGATCAAGCACAAATTCTCATTTATTTAAATGCAGTGAAACTCGCTGTGATCATTATCTCAGCCATTAATCCAGACTATTACTGTAGAATTCAATGATGACCTTCATCCTGTTTCCCAAAACACACTCAGATTCATTTAGCCAATGAAATTCTATTCTCTGCAGTAGTCATCAATATTGCCTTTATCATTGTTGCTTATTTCCTTCAGACTGCGTTATCCCACTCCCAGATTTTCTTTCTCTAATCTTCATATTTCCCCAATTAAGGAAACTCTTAGAATCTCCAATTTTTTAATGAGATGAAATGATACAATACTGAAAGTTAATTTTTTCCCTTCTGAACAGTGAAAGTGTTTCAACTTTAACCACTCAAATATCTAAGTGCATATATGTATTCCTGAATATGTGTGTGTGCTTGACACTGTGTAGGTGTGCCTGGGAATGATAACAACTAAATTAGGGAATCTCATCACTTGGAGTTATCCTGGCAACATTTTGTGCTTTAAAATTAGGTCTCTGATTAAAACCCCAGTACATCTCTGGTTCTTTTGATTTGTAAGGTCCCTTCTCATTAGGAAAGTGTTGAGTGCTGCTATTTTCTCGGAAAACTCCAGGTTCTTCTTTATCTGAGATAAAACTTGAGCTGGGTACTTTTGTCAAGATATAAGTCCAAAGTGACCTGATAAAATCTATGTAATTGTAAACATCTGAGAAGCATAATGGGATAAATGTCAGAAAGGCCTCACCAATCATTTTGAGCTATTTCCTTTCCACTGTTGTCAATTACTCACTCAGGCCAGGTGGCAACCCAATTGTCTTCAATATGAAGACACAGAATCCACCTTCAATGTGTTAGTGCTGGTCCATAGAGGGGGAAAAATCGGAGGCTTTCAAAGTTGTTTCTAAGTACAAATTTGATAATAGAGTGTTTACTGTAAGACAAAATAGTCTTTTTAAAATAAAACCACTTTGATTGTCATTACCTCATAAAACATTGCACACTTTGATTGACATAGTCACAAAACAAACATTTACCCAGTCTCAAGCACTACACACCTCAGTGAACTTCAGTACAGTTAGAATCGCCATTCTGAAGCAATGGGGTTTCTCTTAGATTTTTTTACAATTTCACTACCAGTTATTTTTGTTGTTGTTGTTCACTTACTCACCACAGACTATAAAAAGCAAACACTATGGTGGAGTTGAAACCAGAAAAACAAGTTAGCTTTATATTCCCTTTCATGACTCCTTTGTCCTTTTGCCTGCATTCCATTCTTCCTGATCTCCTAATATCACCCTCTCTTGGTTTCTTTTCTAAATGTTATGCCATACCTACCCTTACCCCTATTTACATATATACATTAAAATAAAATTAAACCACAGCCTCCTTCCTTTCCTCCCTCTAGGTCACAGCTACCTTCGCTCTAACAGCTCTCATAATCCCCCTCTCAAGTTGATAGCCTCTTTTTTATTATTGTTACATACATATATGTGTAGGCTTGTATGTATGCATGTGTAAACATGAATATAGATGAATACAACCTGGTGAGCTCATTTTTGGATTTTTGATTTTCTTGGGGTTTTTGTTGTTGTTGTTGTTGTTGTTGTTTTAGTTTGAGTCACTTCAAGTAATATACTCTCCAAGCCAATCTATTTTCCTGCAAATTTCATGAGTTCATTTTTCTTTACAGCTGAATAATATTCCATTATATTTATGTGGCACGTTTTCATTATTCATCCATTTGTTGATGGTCATTAATATTAGTTCCACGTCCTTGATATCATAAATATAGCAGCAATAAGCATGAGTGTGCAGATGTCTCTGGTAGAATATTGAATGCACTGGCTAGGTTTGTGTCAAGTTGACAAAATCTAGCCAGTGCATTCAATATTCTACCAGAGACATCTGCACACTCATGCTTATTATGCCTACATAAGATTGTCTGACTTAATTATGCCAGCAAAGATGGAAAAATCCAGTCATACCAAACTAGCTCTACTGGCTGGCATTCATGCTGCAGAAAGGAGAGAATACTCATCAATATCACCCAGCTATAAACCCTGCAACCCACAGCAGCAACCTTACTGCAAGATATTCTGCTACAACAGGGGCACAAATGTTAAGGGAGTAACCAACAACTCTCATTAGTTTTAAAGGCTCATTCCATGAGATGGAATACATCCTAAAGTCATGTGCTCTCAAGGAAAACCTACTACTGTTGTTCTGCTAAAGGAACATAGCAATAAAATGACTACTAGTGACATATTGCTATACACATAAATCAATGGATCCCTCAACCCACATCAAAAGAATGTCTTCATGCAGTATATGGTAACTAAAACAGAGACTCCACAACTAAACAGTGTGCAGAGAATGAAAAAATTTGGAGCACTCAACCCGAAATGCTATGTCTTTATCAAATCCCTCCACTTAGAGCTCTGGGATATATGTGGAAGTGGAGGTAGAAAGATAGTAAGAGGCAGAAGTAGTGGATGAGTCCAAGAAAATAGCATCTTCCAGACACAACATGACTAATACACATATGAGCTCACAGAGCCTGTGACAGCACGTACAAAACCTACACAGGTTCAAACCAGTCAAAATCCCAGCACTAAGCTGGGGAAATAAGCACAAATTCCCACCTCTAACCAAAAAAAAAAAAAAAAACAAAAAAAACAAAAACAAAAAAACAATTGCAAATTGATACCTGCTGAAAAAGAAAATAATCCGTTTTCTCCAGTACAATTTCACAGAATATATCAACCACAATTCAGGGCACACACATGCCCAGCAGTAGTTGACCAAAACAAAACTCCATGAGATTGTTTGTACATTTTATGTTTGGTTTGATATTTTTTTTTTGACTTGTTGGTGTTGTTTTGTTTTAATTTTGTTTGGATTCTCATTTTTTGGTCTTTGATTTGTTTTGATTTTGAGAGAGAAAGAAAGAGAAGACGTTTCAGTGGACAGGAAGTATGAAGGACCCTTGAAGAGTTAGGGAAGGAAAAAGAATATTATCAAAATATACTGTACCAAAAATTAGTTTTTAAAAGTATTTTCCTATAGACAAGTCTGCAGGGTATTTTCTTAAAACTTGATTGATGTGGTAGGGACCTACCCTCTGTGGGTGGTGCCACTCCTGGATAGGTGGTCCTGAGATGCATAAGAAAACAGGCTGAACAAGTCATGAGGAGCAAGCCAATAAACAGCACTCCCCCATGGCCTCTGCATCAGCTCCTGCCTTCAGGTTCCTGTCCTGTGTGAGTTCCTGTCCTGACTTCCCTGAATGATGGAAATGACTTTTCCTGAATGTGACCTGAGATTTTTAAGATGAGACATAGAGTTCTTTGGGTATTTCTCCAAGAGTAGAATAAATGAATCATATGGTAGATATAGCTTTACTACCTTAGGAACCTCCAAACCAATGTTCGTGATGGCTGTATTAATTTGCTCTCCTACCAGCTGTGTATATGGGTTTCTCTTTTCCTATATTTTCCCCAACATTTGTCATCAGATTTCTTGTTGATGTCCATTCTGACTGGGGCCGGGTAGTATCTCAAATCAGTTTTAATTTGCATTTCCCTGATAACTAGAGATATTAAACACTTTTAAAAATAGTTAATGGCCATTTGTGGGTTTTTATTTTCTTTTGGAAAGTATCTTCATCAGTCTATTTGTTGAGTGGCAGCTTTATTACCTTGATGTTTAATTTTTGCAGTTCTTTGTAAAGTTTGTACATCTGATCCTTGTGTGAAGTACATATTTTCTCCCATTGTGGATGCTGTCTCTATGATCTGTGGAAAACTCCTTTTGCTGTGTGCGAACTTTTAAATTTCACAAGGTTCTGTCTTTCTTAGACAGGGTTTCTATTCCTGCACAAACATCATGACCAAGAAGCAAGTTGGGGAAGAAAGGGTTTATTCAGCTTACACTTCCACATTGATGTTCATCACCAAAGGAAGTCAGGACTGGAACTCACACAGGGCAGGAACTTGGAGGCAGGAGCTGAGGCAGAGGCCATGGAGGGATGCTGCTTACTGGCTTGCTTCCCCTGGCTTGCTCAATTTGCTTTCTTATAGAACCCAAGACTACCAGAGCAGGGATGGCACCACCCACAATGGCCTGGGCTCTCCCCACTTGATCACTAATTGAGAAAATGTCATACAGCTGGATCTCATGGAGGCATTTCCTCAAGGGAGGCTCCTTTCTCTGTGATAACTCCAGTTTGCATCAACTTGACACACAGAACCAGCCAGTACACCATTTCTTGTGTCTAATTCCTGTGCCTAATTCTTGTGTCTAATTCTATTCAGAAAATTCTTGCCTACCCTTGAGTCTTGAAGAGCATTCTCTTGCATTTGAATTGCATTTTCAGCACTTCTAGTTTTAAATTAAGATATTTGATGTATTATGAATTGATTTTTACACAGAGTAAAAAATATTAATCTAATTTCATTTTTTGGCAGATGGTTATCCAGTTTTGCTAGCACCACTTGTTAAATAACTCTATCTTCTTTTTACTGTATGCTTTTACCACCTTGGTGAAATGTTAGTTGGCCACAGCTTTGCTGTTTTGTTTCTGGGCCTTCTATTCTATTCCATTGGTCTAACTGTGTTTTTATTCCAGTATCAAATGCCCTTTATCACTATAACTCTATAATGTATTTGAGGTCAAGTATTGTGACACCTCTAGTTATGAAATACAAATATTATAAAGGTCAATTCCTTTCTCTAGAGTTGTATCATAATAAAAACTGTAGTTGGGGTTACAGAGATGATTCAGTGGTTAAGAACACTTGTAGCCGGGCGTGGTGTTGCATGCCTTTAATCCCAGCACTTGGGAGGCAGAGGCAGGCGAATTTCTGAGTTCGAGGCTAGCCTGGTCTACAGAGTGAGTTCCAGGACAGCCAGGGCTACACAGAGAAACCCTGGCTCCAAAAAAACAAACAAAAAAAAAAAACCAAAAAACAAAAACAAAACAACAAAAAAAGACCACTTGTTACTCTTGCAGAGGACCTGGGCTCAATTATCAAAACATGGTGGTTCACAGACATGTTTGATTCCACATTCAGGGGATCTGACATCTTCTGAACTCCACAGACACCAGGAACAAACATCCATACAGATAAATTAAAGGAAATAAATATAAAAGGAACAAAATTTATTTTGGGTTATTACAACAGAAAGTTTCCAAAATAAATATATGGGTTAAATTGAAAAACAGGAAAATTAGCAAATAAATAAATAAAAAAAATAAGACTCTTAAGGAAGAATTGTACAGTCAGGTATTAAATATCTAATAAATCTATAATTTCTGTAAATATATATGTTTCAGTAACAGTTCAGAACAAGAAAAGTACAGAAAGAGATGTGAATTTACATGAGCATTCAATGTACAGTAAACCTGTCATTTGAATATGGAAGGAAATTAAATAAATTATTCAATAAATATTGAAGTGACAAACACACTATTTGAAATGCTCTCAGTCTTTTTCTCACAGTATGTGTCAAGTAAATTCTATATAAACTAGAAAGCTAAATAATTCTCAATAAAACATTTTAAAAAGAAAAATCATGAGTAGGTATCATATAATAAAGAAACCTTTATTCAAATAATACAAGTAAATAAAGGAACCCAAATAATAGTGTTACAGAATGCTATCCTCAAAGCACTGCAGCCATTATTACCATCATTCTCAGAGCAGCTGGGACTACTTGCAAGAGACCCTCAAAATAAGGCCTGTTGCTGTTCTCCCATAGAAGAAGATAGGGAAGGTCATTAAAACCTTCAGAGATTTCAGCCACTCCTCCCTATACCTCTCTTCCAGCTGTATGTAATTCCTTCTAGCTACACATGGGATATACATAAAACCAACACAAATGACTGATGGAATGTTTAAAAGGTAGCAAAACTCACCAGTGAGCTAATAAATTAGCACAAGTGATATACCAGTTTCATCTATCAGTATGGCATACAAATATTTATGTAGAAGAATGATTTTTCACACCACTGTGTGTCATAACAAGATAAGTAAAGAAAAGAACTGTTCAGTGATAGAAAGTTGTTGTCTGAATGAGAATGTCCCCATAGGCTCATGTATTTGCATATTTAGTCCTCATTGGTGATATGTTTAGGAAGGATTAAGAGATATGGCCTTGATGGTGGAGGCACTGGAGTGGGCCCCATACAATCTCTAGTTAGCATTCTCTCTATACCTTTGTGCTTGCAGGGCACGATGTAGTTCTGAGATTCCACTCCAGTGTCACCCCTGCTGCCATGCTCCCCACCATGATAATGGACTTTTAACCCTATGAAACTTTAAGTCTCCACTTAAATAATCATTTTATGAGTTGTTTTGGTCATGGCATTTCTTTACAGCAATAGAACAATAGTTATTAAAAATAGACTTAAACAAATGCTTGATAATGTGGAAACTGCTTAGCATACAAGTTTAGGTGAAAGGCAAGTTACAATGTAATAAATCTAATATGATGACAATTAAATGAAATGTATATATTGTGAGTCAGAATATATGTGCATGCATATTTGCATGTTAGTGTGTATTTGTCTATAGGAAAGCCCAAAAATACTAAAATTGTTATCTCTGAAGATCAGAATCATTAGTGATTTTGATTTTCTATTTTGTGATTTTTCTGTACCCTCAGAGTTTGAAAATGAACATGTGTTCATTTGTATCACGAAAAAAATGTGCAATAAATGTTATTTTAAAAGTTGAGTTCTTTGGATTTGGCTTTTTTTTCATGATTTTAAAAGTCTCCACGCACCCATACTCAGAGACAGAAGCCTCAAGGCATATATGTCAGTTTTCAAAATAAAGTATTGTTCATCTCATACTGCATTTCTGAACTCAGAGAAAACTCATGTTCTTCCCTAAACCATACTATTCCACTTCAGTCTATCCAATTATACCTCTACCCCAGGAAACAACAGCTTTCCACAGCATTATGGGCTGGCCTTCCACAGTCCAGCTACCCCTCTTTCTCAGTCTTTCCCATAACATCTTACCCCAACTATAACACCATAGTAGCACTGATATGCTGAACTGAGTTACATGCAGTGTTTTCTCTTAGCACTTTGAATTTATGCTCTTGCCCAGGAATATACATCCAGTCCTTTTTCAAAAACACAATTATCATCTCCTTTAGGAGCTGTACTCCAAATTTTAAGGCTGTGTTGCTTGTTTTTAGTGAGCTCCTAGTTAACCTATAGACACCATTAAAACCTGTTTTATGAGTATTATATCTTATATTTTTCGTAATTCATATTCATAGACATAATACATAGTAGACTTCTTCCACCAAGACCATCCCTCTCAGAATTCTCTATTCACCTACCTTTATGTCAATTTATACTGTCCATAGTCTTGGATGTGTGGCTAAGGGCCACACCCTTAGAGAAAACTAACCGTACCTCTTCCAGCAGCTATCAGTTGGTATTAGTTCCTTAGCTAGGAGTAGGAGTTCATACACATATCTCTTTTCCAAGCTGGACTGTTACTTGGCTTGAGCCTGCACAGGTCTTACACATGCTGCCTCAACTGCTGGAAATTCTAATGTACAACTTTCCTGTTGTATCCAGAAAACTCTATTTTCTATTAGTCATCGACCTGTGGTTCTTACAATCTTTCTGCCCACCCCACCCTCTTTTGAATTAATCTCTAATTTTTTGGAAGCCTTTGGAGGGGACTGTGATATGATTCTTAGGGAGAAGGAGGTATGATATAGATAGCTGTTTAGGACTGAGCATTCTACAGCCTCTTATCCTCTACACCTTGACCAGCTATAAGCTTCAAACAATATGGACAAGTTTGGTAAGACTACATTTCACAAAGTATGACACTTTATATATTTTAGTATTCATAGAACATAGAGGAGTTCTCAGCATTTAATGGATCCTCAAGACCTATTAGTAGTAAAGTTGTCACCTATGTGTCTGTACCACTCAGAAAGGAGATGTGCCTTTGAACACAAACCCCATAACATCCATATCAGGTAATTGGCTAGATAATTGCTGCTCTGTGCGTCTTTTCTGAAATATCTTTCCATACGTAATATTAGTCAGGTCCTCTTAGAGTAATCTGACCAGAGAACTTCTGATACTTCTAAGTCGTCCCTGAAATGATCAAAAGTGCCCTGATGAGAATTAGAGAGTGGCAAAGGATAAGGATTTCTTTTTTTAAGTGCAATCTATTGGTCATTCTCTGTTCCTGGTAGAAAAATAGAAAAACATCAAGGGATGAGTACAGTATTTATCTTATGCAAACATGAAACCTCAGCATTTGAGGAACTCCTGGATTAATTTTAGCATTAGTAAGTGCTCTGAACCTTCAGTCCATCACATCTGTCTGCAGTGGGAAAGGACAGGAGTTCAGAAGCGAGCTGGAATTAAGAGAAGCTGGTAAATGTTGTGATGAGTAAAGCATTTCCTTATAATTATTATAATAAATACTTGTAAAATATACTTAAAGACTTTTCACATTGGAAAGAAAACAGCATGAAGTTAACACCTGGGTCTCATTAATATGCATGACAACCTGTTTCCAAGATAAACAACAGCATTCATGTAAACCATTTAATATAAAAGCCATCATACAGAGACATAAGCCATCTGATTCCTGCCGAGCTTTTTAATTTAAATTTAGTCCATAATTGGGCTGTTTAAGCTGAACATCAAAAAATTAAACATTTCAGTTTACATTAATTTCAAATGGAACTGTAAGTAACATTCAGTTGTGAGACGTTCGAAGCAGCCTAAGATTCTGATTAGAGAAAAGCTATGTCCGTAGCTGACATTTAATAAACGAACTTAGAAGTACAATGTGCTGAACCTCTTGGGTTAAAATACCCAGCCAGTCCTTTGTGCGTCTGTGAAACCATGAGTCATCTAAATGGGGTTAAACATGACAAAATCTGTCCCTGATTCACCATGTAATACATGTATTTTCTTCTGTAACAGCTTGTCTCTACTCTGCTCAGCATTGTGTTAGTGAGGCCAATCATAGCAGTAATAGTTGTTGATTAAACATCATGCTATTTCTTATCCTTCTCCAGCTCTGCTCCATAACAAACAGAGCCGGGCTTCATCTCTGCACACTGTCCTTCCCCGAGTTCCCAACTGAGCTGAATTCCAGGGAATTTCAGAGAGTGGAAGAGAGATGAGAAGCAACAAGAAGGAAGAAACAAGGGCACTTCTCTTGCTTGCTACTTCAGGTGATTCCCCTATAGAAGCTAAATAGTACCTGTCAGTTCAGTCCAATACAGACAGGTCTATAAGAGGTTCTAGCTTCCCACATTTGTTCAAGACCTTCTCTGCACTCCAGGAATTCCATCCCTGCCACTGTCCCTCCAAGCCCTGGATTTCTGAAGTTGTTATTCTATGCATTATCTTTCCTTTCCCTTTTGGATTTCTCGATTGTCTTCTCACCTCTTTTGCTAAATCTCTTGCATTCAATTCCCTCTCCTTTGAGCTAGGAATCATGGAATACACCTGTAATCCCATGGCTCCGGAAGCTAAGGCAGGAAGATTGTGGCTTTAATGCCACCTTTTGCTGCATGGTGAAACTGTCTCACTTGAGGGCTAGGATTGTAGCTCAGTGATAGAACACTTACAAAGGATGCAAAAGGGACTGGATCCAATCCCGAGTATCACAAAAATCTCTCTGTGTCCAACATTTGAACTGATTTTTATTCATACATTTGACCAATACAAATTTTTCTGTGTAAAACACTATACTATGGCTCTGCATCATTTCATTGAGTCCTCACCATTTATCCTACACTTCACTATTATTATCCCCATTTTTATTGGGTATTTTCTTTATTTACATTTCCAGTGCTATCTCAAAAGTCCCCCATACCCTCCCCCCCCCACTCCCCTACCCACCCACTCCCACTTCTTGGCCCTGGCTTTCCCCTATACTGAGGCATATAAAGTTTGCATAACCAATGGGCCTCTCTTTCCACTGATGGCTGAGTAGGCCATCTTCTGATACATATGCAGCTAGAGACATGAGCTCCAGGGGGTACTGGTTAGTTCATATTGTTGTTCCACCTATAGGGTTGCAGACCTCTTTAGCTCCTTGGGTACTTTCTCTAGCTCCTCCATTGGGGGCCGTGTGACCCATCCAATAGCTGACTGTGAGCATCCACTTCTGTGTTTGCTAGGCCCCGGCATAGTCTCACAAGAGACAGCTATATCAGGGTCCTTTCAGCAAAATCTTGCTAGTGTATGCAATGGTGTCAGCGTTTGGAGGCTGATTATGGGATGGATCCCTGGATATGGCAGTCTCTAGATGGTCCATCCTTAGTCTCAGCTCCAAACTTTGTCTCTATAACTCCTTCCATGGGTGTTTTGTTCCCAATTCTAAGAAGGGGCAAAGTGCCCACACTTTGGTCTTCTTTCTTCTTGAGTTTCATGTGTATTATCTCCATTTTAAAGATGAGAGAATAAGCATAGGAAAGTTAAGTAATTAATCCAGATTCACATGGCAAATACATAGTGATGAATGTGAATTCAATTCTTTGTAACCGTAATATTGAACCTGTAAGCAATGGTATGTTGAATTCGATCATCTCAAAGGGTTTTTTTTTTTTTTTTTTTTTTTTTTTGCAGCTTAGAAGATTTCTGAAATCATTCATTTGTGCATTTACTTATTCAATGAATGCTTACTGAGCACCTGCTGTATATTATTCCCTGGATCTGGGCTCTGGCAACATGTAAGGAAAGAAACCCCCCAAACTCCCCTCCCCATTGATCTCTGATTTAAGTACATAGAGACAGATGACAGTAAGCCACTAAATAAGGTAGTTAGTACATTAGATGACAGCAAGCACTACAGAGAGAACAAAAGTGCTGCAGAAAGAAAGAAGAGTGCCTGTGAGCAGATACTTCGAGTTGTAATTTTAATTGTAAGAAAACTGATCATCCTGTTTGCATTTCCATAGACTCCATCGAACGCTTAAAAGTCACTCTATAAAAGCTTGGGATTTCTGAGTCCAGCCTTGTTTAAGAGAAAACAAAGGCTTCATGAGTATAAGGGTTTCTCTAGGAAAACCTGTCTATGGCAGTTTGCATGAGATGCTCCCCCAAAAGTCTTGGGCATTTGAATACTTGATCCTCAGTTGGTGGCTGTTTGGAGAGGATTGGAATGTGTGGCTTTGCTATAGGAAGCGTGCCACTGGGGGGTGGGCTTTGAGGTCTCAAAAGACTCATGCTATTTGAGTTAGCTCCCTTGGCTTTTTGTTTGTGGTTCAAGATTTGAGCTCTCACTGCTGCTCCAGTCTGACAACCCCACTCTACCTACCATCATGGGCCCTAACTCCCTGGAACTGTAAACCCAAAATAAACCCTTCCATAAAATAAAAGTTATTCTATAGACTCAGTTAAATTGCTTAAATATTGACTAGAACCTTCCATAGTAAATAGTCCATTAACTTGTTCCTCATAAGAAACTCAGCAGATCCCCCCCCGGAGGTCATGTCTCTAGCTGCATATGAATCAAAAGATAGCCTAGTCGGCCATCAGTGGAAAGAGAGGCCCATTGGTCATGCAAACTTTATATGCCTCAGTACAGGGGAAAGCCAGGGCCAAGAAGTGGGAGTGGGTGGGTAGGGGAGTGGGTGGGGGAGCAGGTGGGGAGCGTGTGGGGGACTTTTGGGATAGCATTGGAAATGTAAATGAAATAAATACCCAATTAAAAAAAAAAGAACTGAGTACTCCAAAGTCTTTCCCTCTCTACACATTGTGCAGTAGTGGATCTCTGTGTTACTATTATTCTGCTAGAGGAACAGAGCAAAAATTATTCCTAGTGACATATTTATATACTCCAAAATTAGTCTATCTCTCAACCCTTATGCAGTAGATGGTAGTTAACACAAATGTATGTTTTTTATTCCAAATTATTGTCATGAATGTGGACTTCTGCTTGACTTGGGATACAATACAAATCTCATTTTCAGAAAAAAAAAAGAATGAAACTCAGCAGATTACCAATGGTTTTCCACTCTAAGTAGAACACCTAATGATGAATGCATGAAATTCGATGAACCATCGGTTTTTGGTGTACTGATCCCCCTTTCCCAAGTGTTATGGCTCCCACCCATAGTACTTTCAGCTTACCAAAGGTCAGTTGTATGTGCTTCAAAAACAAAATATTTTGATAAAACAAATCAAAAACAAATAAGAGCTGAAGAGATGGTTCAGCTGTTCTTGCAGAGGACCTCGGTTCAATTCTCAGCACCCACATCATTACATCCAATTCTAATTGCACTTCCATGGAATCTGACACCCTCTTTTGGCTTCCACGGGCACCAGAAACACATATGGTATACAGACAGACAGACAGACAAAATATTCATCCATATAAATAAAACTAAATGAATCATTTTAAAATACAAATAAGTAAAAAGAAAAGCCTATTTGATTTTCTAGTTCACTGTGTAGTTTAATAAAACATTATTCAAATAAACTATATGTATGAAAAAAGGTTACTTCTAAAACTTGGTGAGTCTAGTTAAAGTGGTATCATTTTTTTAAATGATATCCAATTAGTTGGAGATATGACAACTGTAAAAATTAAGAAGAAAATTATTACTTGTTACCTTGCAATTATCTTTAGGATGTCACTGGATTTTAAAAGATACTGTTGTAGAATTCAGAGACAATGCACTACAGATGTGGCTTCTACAAAAGGAGAGGGGATGGCTATGTAGCACCAGTCAAGGGATACCCTCAAAAGAAAGCTCAGCAGACTTGTAGCTTGGTCTCCATGTTGGTCCCCTGACAACTTGAATAGAGGCTCTTCTTAAAGCTGTAGCTTGACTGTGGAATCCATTCCCCAACACAGCTGCCTCCTCTGTCCTCAGTGAGAGAGGAAATGCCTAGCCTCCCAGAGACGTGATGTGCTTGGAGGAAAGCTAAGGGGCTCCCCAACCTCTCAGAAGAGAATGGGAAGGGGATGGGAGGAGGGTCTAAGTGAGAGGGGGCTGGGAGGGGCGGCGCTTGGTATGTTAATAAATTTATTAATTTTTAAAAGCTTGTGGCTCAGCAACAGACCTTGTCATCAGATGATTGGTTAAATGAGGCCAGAAAAATATGTCCAAGGAGAGAGCCAAGGTCAGAATTTTGTTGACAATAAAATGTAAATTTGTTAAACTATAAAAAGAGGTCATGATAAGTCCTAAATGAATGAATTTATGAGTAATTGAAATGTTGTTATGTTTTCATAAAAATATTTTTAAATAATGCTTTCAGATTTATTTCATTTATGTATCTGTGCACATGTATATGCCTATGCACCTGTGGAAGGAATATTGAATCCTATAACAGGAAAAGAATCACAGGCATTTGAAAGATATCAGGTTTAATACATGGTGTCTTAGCTACCATTCTATTGATGTGAGATGACACCAGTACCAAGGTACCCATTACTTGGGGCTGGCTTACAGTTTTAGAGGGTTAGTCCAATGTCATCATGGTGGGGAGGATGGCAGCAGACGTGGCAGGCATAGGACTGAGAGTTTGACATCCTGATCAGCAGGCAGCAGACAGAAAGAGACACTGGGCCTGGCATGGGTTTTTAAAATTTCAAAACCCATCCTCAGTGACATAGTTCTGCCACCAGGGACATACCTCGCAATTCTTCCCAAAGAGTTCACCAACCAGCGAATAAACATGTGAAGGCACTATGCATGCTACTGAAGGAGAAAAGCAATCATATATGAGACTATCAGGGTCATTTTCATCCAAACCACCACACATGGGTACTGGGAGCTAAACTCCAAATCTCATGACTGTGCAAAAAGCACTTTTAACTGCTGAGCTGTCTCCCCAGCAGGTTCCAGGACAGCCAGGGCTGTTACACAATCTTGATTAGCCTGACTAGTCACCACTTACATTGCTTATCCTGCTGTCATTTTACTATCACACCCTTGCATTCTCCTTTTTAATTTTAATTTTTTCAAAATATATTATAAAATATGTTATATTCTTTGCCTCTCCCAATTCCTGAGATGTTCCTACTCACATAACTTCATATTCTCTCTCTCTCTCTCTCTCTCTCTCTCTCTCTCTCTCTCTCTCTGTGTGTGTGTGTGTGTGTGTGTGTGTGTGTGTGTGTGTGTGTGTGTGTGTGTCTTTCTCTCAGAAGAAAAATAAATATGAGGAAAATACATTTTATGTGGCCACTACTATGTAATGGAGAAAAATAATGTCTCAAATAAACACTACTACCAAATAGAACCCCCAAACCAGGAACAGGCTACATCTTTTTTGAGTTGGTCAAAGGGGTCCCATAGAACCATCTCCAACCATTGCCATCTATTGTCATTGCTATGGATTACCCTCTACAACCCGGCAGTAAGATGACCCTATTGTTAAATACACTGCATACTCATGTCATCCAACACAGAAAAATATCTGGTGCTCAACTAGATCTTCACCTCCTACAGACTAGCATTCAAAGCACTGGAAGGTACAATCTGTGCTACCGAAGGAGAAAAGCAATCATAAGTCTCACTCATAAACAAACTCTGTGAGCCACAACAGTGACCTGCTTGTAAAATATATCCACTGGTGCTAAAGTGGCACAAATGTTATAGGGATAATCAACTACCTTCAGATTGTACTTATGGCCCTACCTCATGAGATAAAAACCCATGCCTGAAGCTCTTAATGGTGCCAAGAACCTGGGACATTATAGGTCATAGACACTGGGAGAAAATCCTATCATTCTTACAAGTGTCCCTGCTTGAATAATGAATTGCATAGCCACCTTACCACAACAAAAGCTAAAACATGTTCAGCAGACCAAGTCCAGCACTGAGAGCACTGAGAAGGGGAATAGACATAAGGTCCTATTCATAACCAATTGATACTTGCTGGGATAGGCAAAGGCAATTTCTCCAATGGAATATCTCTGGGTACATTAATAGCAGTCCAGGACATGCCTCATGCTCAGGAATAATTGGCCAGCAATAAACACTTCTTGGGGTATGGGAGGGGGTTGTAGTTGTTGTTGTTGTTGGGTTGGGTTGGGTTGGTTTTTGGGTGGGCTTTTTATTTCATTTTGGTTTGGTTTGGAATTTTTGTCTTACTGGATTTTTATTTATTTTTTGTTTGTTTCATTTTTTTAATAGAGAAAAAAAACCATGGCATTGGGTATGTGCAAAAGGACCTGGGAGGAATCAGGAAAAGGAAAGGAATACCATCAACATATAGTTGGGGAAAAATTGAAGGGCCTCCTGAAGGGGATATGAACTCCAGAGGAAGACCAACAGAATCAACTAACCTGAACCTTTGTGAGCTCTCAGAGACTGTTGAGGTTTGGTCTTTTGCCATGTATTTCAATGCTAAATACCAGCACCCAAGGACTGGTTGCCCTGGGGAGGAGAAATTCCAAGTGATGATATGTAAACTTGTGCCCAAGTTATCCATGATTGGTGAATAAGCATGCCTATAGCCTATAGCTGGGCAGAAGAGAGTGAAGTAGTATTTGGGTTCCCGAGCTTAAGATCTAAGCAGAGACCACAAGGAGAAGAAAAAAGGGGGGAAAGATGCCATGGGGTAGGGGCATCATGAAAACATAGCCATGAGGGCTGGCCAATTGGAGTAAAAGCAGCCCAGGAGGAACATAGCTAGTCATATCTTGGAGTTATTGGCAGAGAAGTAGACATAATAGCATAGAAGGTAGATATCTGCCCAGCTCTAGTGCTTTAAATGCTTATTATAAATATAAAAGTCGTCTTTTATCTGGGAACTGAATGATCAAAGGTGAGGTAGAAACCCAGCATTAATATTAAAAATTTCTACAGCAATGACTAAGCTGCCAACCAAAGAGCATATAGGATACATGGGCTCTACTGAGGCTCCTGGCACATGTGTAGCAGCAAATGTGCAGCTCAGTTTCCATGTGGGTCCCCCAACAACTCCAACAGAGACTGTTCCTAAAGCTGTTGCCTGATAGTGAAATCTAATGCCCAACTGAGCTGCCTTGTCTGGCTTCAGTGGGAGAAGATGCGCCTAACCCTGCAGACACTTGATATGCTAAGGTGGGGGATACTCAGGGGCCCCAACCCTCTCAGAGGAGAAAGAAAGAGGACACAAGAGAGGGACTCATTGAGGAGAGACTGGAAGGGGATAGCAATTGGGATGTGAAAGGAAGAGAGAAAGGAAGAAAGGAAGAAAGGAAGAAAGGAAGAAAGGAAGAAAGGAAGAAAGAAAGAAAGAAAGAAAGAAAGAAAGAAAGAAAGAAAGAAAGAAAGAAAGGAAGGAAGGAAGAAAGAAAGGAAGGAAGGAAGGAAGGAAGGAAGGAAGGAAGGAAGGAGAGAGAGAGAGAGAGAAAGAGAGAGTGAGGGAGGGAGGGAGGAAGGAAGGGAGGAAGGGAGGAAGGAAGGAAGGAAGGGAGAGAGAGAGAAAGGAAGAAAGAAAGAAAGAAAGAAAGAAAGAAAGAAAGAAAGAAAGAAAGAAAGAAAGAAAGAAAGAAAGAAAGAAAGAAAGGAAAGAAGGAAGGAAGGAAGGAAGGAAGGAAGGAAGGAAGGAAGGAAGGAAGGAAGGAAGAAAAAAAGAAAGAAAGGAAAGAAAAGAAAGAAGAAAAAAGAAAAGAAAAACAGTTCCTTCATTTTCAGTCTGTAGTTGGAGTCTAGAAATGTTAAAAATATATTTTTGAGGTATCCATAGATGATTCTGGATCTCAGTAAAAGCAGACTGTGCCAAGGAATAACCTCTCTGAGCCTATTTATTCATCTGTAAAGAGATATCAGCAAAAGTAACCAACAAACATGGTGTTTTATATACCACACGACAATGTACTTAGAACACAATGTTTAATTAAAAAAAAAAAGTTGTTCTTGATATATGTGTGCTCATATATACTGATGTCTTTTTTTCCAAACTAACAAACGTAACCCTATTCTAGCACTGTTTCTATGTGTAAATGCTTTCAGAATTTGCAAAACACAGAACATCTTTTAAAACAATTTCTGAGACACCTGTCATTCATTTATTCACTCAAGGTTGGAGCTTGAACAAAAATTTACTTCTATCTTGACATGCTTCAGGCACCACAAAGAATATATTTTGCTTCTGTATCTTTGGCAAGCTCACCGTGTCTGTGATTCATTAGTGTCACAGGAGTGAGTGAAATATTTTGGTTTCTATCTTGGTTGGAAGAAATATTGTCATCTTTCCAGTGCAAAACATTAAATGCATTCTGATAGTTCCTTTCAAAAACCCTATTCTGACTAGAATTAGCATTTCAATTAGAAATCATCAGAGGTAATCTATTTGCCTGAAACAAATATATTTATAACCACATAATTCTATGCTGGAGCCTTAGTGCAACTTCATCTTCAAAGCCTACACCCCAGGACAGCAGCATACCCATGTCTGAACTGCTGAGGACTCAGCAGGATTGTTTGTGCACCCCTACAGCTCTTTCCTTCCCACCCAATGCTCTATAATATGGCCAGGGGCGTTTAAAGATGGAAGTGGAGTAAGGCCCTCCACTGATTATCTCCACATAAACATCACAATCACAAGTATCCTTACAGCCACTCGTGAAAGCAGGGGAGAAAGCACAGGTCCTAGTTTTAGTAAAATAATGAGAAAATAGGCATTGAAGAAGAAAGGAAGAACAAGTTACCCATGTTCCATCTACCCCAGCACAGCTTAGAGAGATGCCACTTGCCTAGGAAGATAAATAATTAAAGGTACCACCAGTACAAGGCCCATCATGGTGAAATGTAATACTGGGCAGAGCCCATCAGGCTTCTGACCCAGACCAATGCCCAAGGATAGGGCTTCCTCTGGTAAATAGATTTGTCTTTCGGCTACATCAGACCCTGTGACTATATCATATCTGCTACAACTGACTTGTACAACCGAGTCTGTCCTGGTTCCTGGAAACTAGCTCCTCCAATTCTTCCTACAACTTGAGCAGCACAGTACAGAGAAAACTTCATCCGCAATATCCATAATATAAATAAAAGGCTAGAGCTTGGAATTGACCATAAGAGTTTACATTAGAACTCAGGACCAGGTACACAATGCTGAAACTATACACAAGGAAGAACCCAGTGGCCCTTGCCATCCAGCCACTGTCCAACAGAGACCAGGCAGAGACCCAAAGTCACAGTAGGGCAAACTGGCACATCAGACTCTATCCTTTCTAGTGAGCTACATCTGTATTGGGCCTCAAATAGCCCAAAAAGATCTTTTTTAAGATTTTATTTATTTATTTACTTATTTATTTATTACATAAGTACACTGTAGCTGTCTTCAGACACACCAGAAAAGGGCATCAGATCTCATTACAGATGGTTGTGAGCCACCATGTGGTTGCTGGGATTTGAACTCATGACCTCTGGAAGAGCAGTCAGTGCTCTTAACCCCAGCCCAAAAAGATCTTAGCGGCAGAAAAACTGTAACAACATATATCTTGACCCTGTACTTGGACTTCAGTTGTTTTACTAGGCTGTGGACCATGTGCCCACAATGGAATGTTAAAGAACTCCACCATTCTTGTAAGCCTGTAGAGTAAAACATGGGGAAAGTTGTTGTCTGTTGGAGAAGCAAAGTGAAAGGATGCATAAGCCATTGTAGACTCCTCACAGTTAGACCAAATTTTAGGCAGAATCTCATGCTGTCCAAACAGTAGATTGTTCAGGTGTGGATGAGGCACCTAGGTCATGATAACCTCGAGTAAACGCATTTGGACTCACAGGAAACAGATTGTTCTTTTCAGTCCCAATCCATCCTGAACAACACATTTACAGATTATTCTTTAACAAATTTGCTCATGAGGCATCCTCTAGTGGTGAAACAGACATAACCTATGAACAAAGGATTGCAGTACTCACAGACTCAGGTCATCATCTAGTGACAAAATAGCAGCATTAACAACACTCTTAGAAAATAAACAAGGTTAGAATTCTGGAATGACAAGCACAAAAGTAGTTTACAAGGACTGAAACAAATAGTCCATTAATTTGCTTATGTCATCATAGACCAACAAACTTTGGCAACTTTCAAAAAACTAATGGCCTCATCTAAAGTTCAAAGTAAGGCACCCAGAGACTGGACATCTTATGGTGACCATTATGTTGGACTGAAAATGATAAAGTATGCCAATTAGAAATATTTTAAAGGGCTTGAGAGATGGCTCAGAGGTTAAGAGCATTGGATGTTCTACCAGAGGTTCAGCGTTCAATTCCCAGCAACCACATGGGATCTGATGCCCTCTCTGGCTCAGGCATGCAGGTGTACATGCAAATAGTGGAGTGTGTGAGTGTGTGTGTGTGTGTGTGTGTGTGTGTGTGTGTGTGTGTGTGAGAGAGAGAGAGAGAGAGAGAGAGAGAGAGGGAGAGAGAGAGAATATATTTCATTAAAATATATTTAAAAAGAAATATTTTTAAGAATTAAAAATAAGTGACTAGAGAAATATTTTAGTCAATTAAGTGACTGTTCCATAAGCATGAAGACCTGAGTTCAGCCCCCAGACTGGTTTCTTTTAAAAAGCAAATACTTGTAATTCCAGTGCCTGGGGGATCGTTAGACAAGCAGATTTCTGAAGCTCACTGGGCTGAGAGTCAAATCCCAGCACCTATATGACAACTCGTACTCTCTGTAACACCAGTTCCAGAGGATCCAACACTATCTTCTGTTCTCCATAGGCACCAGGAACATATGTGGTATGCAGTTAGATATATATGCAGATAAAGCAGCAATACACCTAAAACAAAACATATAAGAGCAATTTTGGCCTCATTTTCTTTAATTTGTGTGTGTACATACATTCCAAAACAAATAAATAGAACTTGCTTACTCTGTATCATCTGATCCGCATGTATACAATAAAATATTTAAAGTAAAAAGAATATGACTCCATTAAGCCCAGATATCATGGATCGTCATCCAAGCCTCTCAGACTACAAATCCTTGCAACATTCCTTGCACCTTTGTGGGTGGAGAATTGTGACCAGAAGTTCCCACATGCATATCTTAGCTTTCATAATTCCAGCAAGACAGGTTCATTTCTTTTCCCAGGTATATGGGCTGAGCTATGTAAAGAAAAAGAAAACTGCTGTTCAGTGAACAAAACAATATGTTTCGCTGGAAAATGCATGTCCTTCTGAGTTTTGGATTCCTGCTTCTGAATGACAACTCCATCATTTATTTGTCATGCATTGAAAAAAAAAAAAAAGCACCACCTCTGGAGAGCTTAGATTTAGGATAATGGCAGTACTTACCTTATAGACTTGTTGTGAATAATAATTTTTTTAAAGAATGAAGAAGTGCATAAAGCATAATACATAGAACAATATTAGTGTTTCCTCATGCCTTAAAGGTTCTTTGTCAAACAAACAAACAAACAAACAAACATTTATCGAACAACCCCTTCCTTGTAGTCCCTGTTGTGACAGGCAATATACAAGGGAGATTGTTTTGTTGTTTGTATGAGATATAACTATGGTTTCTAGTTAAAACAAAACACTGATTTTAAAAAGATGAAGGTGGGGCTGTGTAGGGGAGAATTTGGTTTCTTTAGAAATGTAGAAATCTTATGTGAATGGTTTTTTTGTTTGTTTGTTTTAACCCCAGGTGTTGGCTATGGGGCTGCTTCAAATAATCCACAGCAGCGGACTGATTTGACTTATGCTCTGGCAAGAATGTGATTTTTCCAGATGCAGATAGTTCTGCAAATGTATGGTGTGTGGAATTCTGGGGAATCTTGAAAGGGATATAAATGCAAGCGCGCAGAAAGGGGTCCAGCTACTGCTGCTGCCACTGCTCCCGCTGCTAGTGGCTGCTTGCTGGTTGGAAATATCCTGCCAACAAAGATCAAACTTGCCCCGAGGAACTCAATATCCCTAATCAGCAGGAAGTAGTCTAAGGATATTGATGCCCCTTTCCCCCACTAACCTTCTTTCTCTCCTACCTAATGTTGTGGGGTTCGAAGGGAGAAGGATGGAGACGAGTTGTAGAAATAGAAAATCAAAAAGTAGCCAAAAGGCTGACTACAGGGCTGGAAATATGGCCCCGTAGTTGAGAGCACACACTGTTCTTGCAGAGGACCTTAGTTCAGTTCCCTATACTCATGTGTTACCACTCACAAATGCTTGTAGCTCAAACTACAAAGAACTCAACGCCCTTTTCTCAAATTCTCCAGCATGCATATGCACTCACAGACCCACACATAGACACACAATTAGAAGTCAAGTGTTTTTTATTAAGGGGATGATTTATGGCCTGCCCCTAAAGTTTTTCTCTGAACTCTTCTCCACTTCTATATAACCAGTCACTCTTGACCATTTTGAAATCATAATAGAAATCCCACGTTGATTGCCTATTTTGAGATTATAGGGTCCTCTCATGAGTATGAAATGCTTTTCTTCTCAGAAAATAAAAAGTTAATGCATATGGCATGCATAGAACTCAGTTGTGGCTGGACTTTTGCCCCCTTTGTATTAGCCTTCAGTATTATACACAAACACACACACACACACACACACACACACACACACACACACACACACACATCTATGCTTACTCATCCCAAGTTGACATACATATCCCTTCAAAAGATCATTCTTTAAAAATAATGAGTGCTCCACTATGTTCATAGCAGCCTTATTTATAATAGCCAGAAGCTGGAAAGAACCTAGATGCCCCTCAACAGAGGAATGGATACAGAAAATGTGGTACATCTACACAATGGAGTACTACTCAGCTATTAAAAAGAATGAATTTATGAAATTCCTAGCCAAATGGATGGACCTGGAGGGCATCATCCTGAGTGAGGTAACACATTCACAAAGAAACTCACACAATATGTATTCACTGATAAGTGGATATTAGCCCCAAACCTAGGATACCCAAGATATAAGATATAATTTGCTAAACACATGAAACTCAAGGAGAATGAAGACTGAAGTGTGGACACTATGCCCCTCCTTAGATTTGGGAACAAAACACCCATGGAAGGAGTTACAGAGACGGAGTTTGGAGCTGAGATGAAAGGATGGACCATGTAGAGACTGCCATAGCCAGGGATCCACCCCATAATCAGCATCCAAACGCTGACACCATTGCATACACTAGCAAGATTTTATTGAAAGGACGCAGATGTAGCTGTCTCTTGTGAGACTATGCCGGGGCCCAGCAAACACAGAAGTGGATGCTCACAGTCAGCTAATGGATGGATCATAGGGCTCCCAATGGAGGAGCTAGAGAAAGTAGCCAAGGAGCTAAAGGGATCTGCAACCCTATAGGTGGAACAACATTATGAGCTAACCAGTACCCCGGAGCTCTTGACTCTAGCTGCATATATATCAAAAGATGGCCTAGTCGGCCATCACTGGAAAGAGAGGCCCATTGGACTTGCAAACTTTATATGCCCCAGTACAGGGGAATACCAGGGCCAAAAAGGGGGAGTGGGTGGGCAGGGGAGTGGGGGTGGGTGGATATGGGGGACTTTTGGTATAGCATTGGAAATGTAAATGAGTTAAATACCTAATAAAAAATGGAAAAAAAAATAAAAAAAAAAATAATGAGTGGACTGTATCCATGCAATTCATTCTGATCCTGTTGCCTACAGTAAAGACTATTAAATCACTATTAAACAAATGGTTAGGAGGACATTGACCACAAATTCCACATTATTTTACTCATATCATTTATAACTTCATGAAAATCATCCAACCTTCTCTCTTTACAAAATCATCCTGCAGGTTACATCATTTATTATGAACTACATATTTCACATACATCCTCACCACATAGACTAGAACTGTGCTATTTTTATCTATTTTGCTTATCTTTGAATTCATATTTTTAGCAACTTATATCTACCCAATTAATATGTGTTTAATATGGAATTGTTTACTCATAGGCCTGAATCTTAATTCTCAATTGCCAAAATTTTATTGTACTGAATTATTTTCTACATGTATATCATGAAATTACAAAGCCATAAAATTGCCTTTTTATATGGGCCATCCATTATTCTAGCTGACATATATGTGGTGAATATGCATATACACATAAGAGTTAGTCTGTAAAAATAGACTTTTCAGAAATTGATAAAATGCTAAGCAATGTACCAAGAATGTTAATCTATCTGAATAATGATGGAAGGGGAAACTTTGATCTTTCTTATATTTTTCACAACACACTAAAGCACAGTAAAAATCATAAAAATCCAGACATATCACTTAGATCGTCAACAATTTTTTGTGAAAATTTTGCTCCTTTCTAAAGGGATCATCAAAATGGAATTGTCCCTGACTTTATGGCAATCTGGGATGTAACTGTTTTAGTGATAGACAACCTCTTACTTGCTAACTTTAGCCTTTGGCTACTACCCTCCAGGTAGGCACACTGTCCGAATTCACAAGGACTCTGCTGTCTCTTGCCTCAAATTGATCAACAGATCAAATGTCATCCCTGCAAAAAAAAGAAATTCTAATCAAGCTGCCCTAAGCTACTTGCATCCGTTGGCTGTGCCTGGCGATTTCCTCAGGTATACAGGACTCTGAGAAACTGCTCTCAGATACTGCTGCAGACCTAGGGCACTGGTGGATTATGTTTCTCAATTGCCACTATATTCAATCAGGAGACAACACATCTGTACTGGCTAGTTTTGTGTCAACTTGACACAGCTGGAGTTATCAGAGAAAGGAGCTTCAGTTGAGGAAATGCCTCCATGAGATCCAACTGTAAGGCATTTTCTCAATTAGTGATCAAGGGGGAAGGTTCCTTGTGGGTGGGACCATCTCTGGGCTGGTAGTCTTGGGTTCTATAGAGAGCAAGCTGAGCAAGCCAGGTGAGGCAAGCCAGTAAAGAACATCCCTCCATGGCCTCTGCATCAGCTCCTGCTCCCTGACCTGTTTGAGTTCCAGTCCTGACTTCCCTTGGTGATGAACAGCAGCATGGAAGTGTAAGCCGAATAAACCCTTTCCTCCCCAACTTGCTTCTTGGTCATGATGTTTGTGCAGGAATAGAAACCCTGACTAAGACAACATCTGAGAAATTTGAGTCTTCCTGCTGCTGCTGCTGCTGCTGCTGCTGCTGCTGCTGCTGCTGCTGCTGCTGCTGCTGCTGCCGCTGCTGCTGCTGCTGCTGCTGCTGCTGCTTTTACCCATAGTTTTGTCAGTGTGGGCAGGAGATTGGGCTCTGGTCTGAGAGGCACTAGTGAACTGAGAGGTTTAATTCTCACTTGAGTGACATACTAATACTTTGTTCAGAGGCTTTCCTACTGATAAGTCTATTCTCAGAGCAGTTGTTACCCGATCCTACAAATCCTCTAAAAATCAATCCTACAAAAGTCATCAGAGGTTTCACAATGAAAATCTTACCCAGGGAAGAGAATATCAACTGTTACACTAAACAAGACAGTCCTTTCATATCAGAGCCAAAGAACTGCTTTTAAAATCAATGAAACTGTGTGTCTAGGTGAGAAGAGTGTGGTTCTTGAGTCCTTATCTGAGTGAATTGATTTCATAGCATATTTGCCTCATTGGGTAAAGTTTTCCCTGCCAGAATTACATCTGAATGAACTCTATTCCTTACAGAAGGAAAATCAGCTCTGTGGTTAGAAATGCTCTTAAGTGAGATAAAATTATACACATTGCTCTGTTTGCTACAGATTCGATTGACAGGAAAGAGGTAATGTAAATGTTGTTCTGCTGTTATTCCTTATGGAAATAGATGGAAAGCAGAGCCTTGAATGCTTTGGAGAGACATCACTGAGCCCATCATTAGCTCCACATCAAGAAAGCTTAGTCCTCCCAGGAACTAGGTTCTTCTTAAACCTCTAACATCAACTTCTATTTTATAATTCACAGCCATTGTGAAATGTTTAGTTTAATTTAGTTTTTCGAGGCATAAATGGAAGACATACTGTGTTATTCATCATAAAATCCTGCTCCGGCTTTAGCACAAGAGCTAAATGAGAGAATTCCACACTACCTCCACTGGATCTAGTGGAGTTCTCAACTTTGTTCTCAACTTTGGCTTATATCACTACTAAAATAGCCTCTTTACTAAGGTGTCTGGTGCTACCCTTACCCTTACATCTCATTCTGCTCCCAACACCAAAACGAGAGTGATCCAATGGAAATAAATGTTACATCAAGTCATTCTTTTACTTAAACGCCCCTCCCCCATTAAGTTGATCTCTACCCACTTATAGTAAAATTCAAATTCCAACAGGAAGTAGCCAGCATAAGATTTTGACTTGTTCTGTTTCCAGGACCTGCTCCTATAGTCACAGCTGCCCAGAAGCTTCAAACTCTGAGGCCAGTATTCACTTAAGTCCTATCTTTAGTTGTGCAGTGTTCTCACAACAATCTGTACAGTTTTGCTGTCCTCTGAAAATACATAACCTTGTTTTATTCTTCTATTCAGGCTTGCCCTTTCCTGCCTTTTCCAGCTACAAGTAATCATTTTCTACTTCACATTCCCCAGCCTATGTCCTCAAGCATCATGTTCTCTCATGCATTTATTCATCCATTCAAGAAGTATTCATAGATGAGCTACTATGTTCCAGGCTTTGGTGATATGATTAAACTGTGTTCTCATTCTAAGAGCTCACAGGTCAGTGAAACAGAAATGAGTGTTTGCAGAGTGACAGAAGGTACCAGGACAGAGGGAGCTCAGAGATCACAGCCATGATCTCTGTGAGGTGACAGCTAGCTAATGTGCTAAAAGTTTTCCTTCACAGGTTAAAACTGTGTATTTTAACAGACACCTTCTAGAGAAAAAATGTCTCTTGACTGAGAAAAGTGATGCTGGTCGCAGCAATTCTGGTTCTATATCAAGCTGATAGAATTAATATGTTAAAATATAGATTACATAAGAATACTTTCAATTCACATCAGAAATGTCAGTGTTAATTCTAACTTCACGAATGTCATCTTAAAGGATGATCTTTATAAGGAAATGATTTAAGGAGTAGTAAAGAGAGTCAATACCTGACTTCAAGGTTACTTATGTTGTACTTGTGCATATACAAGTATATTGTGCATATACAAGTATATGTGGACAATAAGAATATGTACTTATTCTCCCAAAACAAGGGTAATCCAGGGTTTATCCTAATCTACATAATGAGAAGCTAGATTACAAGAAATTCTGGGAGAAAATATATATATCCAGATTGCTCAAAATTAGAAGACTGGAGTAAATAGTGATGAAGATTCAAAGTTGGGAATCATTAAACTATGCCAAAATGGTACAAAATTATATAGTTAAGGAAAAACATTTTTAATATTCTTACAAATTTTCTTTTTCCCATTCTTCCTGTTATAGCGCCAGGAAATAGGGGGGGGGAGCATTTGAAATAAATATACATACTAGGCTCTGAAACAAGAGGACCTATGTTTTAATTGTAGAGTTGGCTCTCAAAAAGCACAAACGGTACATGGCCATTTATCAATATACTTAGACTGCAAGTGCAGATTACAGATTATAAAACTACTTGATTTGTATACTAGGACTGAACTTTGAGTAAATATATCCACGGATTGTAAGAACCAGGCTTTGCAGTATAGGAGAAAGAAATTACAATTAAGGAAACAAAAAAAAAAGATTAAAAGGAACACTGTGTTGCTTGTTTGGTGTCTTTTCTGTAGCAGTTTCCTTCTATCTTGGAGGAAAGCTCATTAACACACAGGATGTTCTAAAAGGAAGTGAAACATGCCTTCCTGCAGGGAAGTTCTTGCACTCAAGAAGTGAACAATTCAAACATTCCAGGAAGTCTCTGAAACTGATAAAATTCGCCAGAGCCCACCCTTTCAAAGTGCACATATACATATATATGCCAAGAGATATTTTCAGACCAGTTGTGCTGCCTAGAAGAGGCAGAGATCAAACAAGCTGTCTGCTAGAGGCTCACACCAACTGAGCGACCTTGAAGAGACACTGCCTAACCTGTTGTACTACCTGAAAATTATGCAGAGAGTCTGGTCTGATGAGCCATCATCCATGCTGAGTAGGATTTTGGTGGTATAGCTAGATACCTTTGAGTCATTTATGCTCCTATAAGTAACCCAAATAATAGATATTGGTTCACCAAGCTGAATTTTAATGGTATCTTTACTTTGGTTGGTCATCAGTCCCCTATCTGCTGTGAGTAGAAATCTGTTCAAATCTCCCTGGGAATAGTTTCACACAATAGAGTCATGGTACTATAAGATAGACTTGTGGGACGATATCCTTTGTGTAAACGTGATTAGTATAAATTTTGAATGCATCTTAGTCCACATGTACATTTTATAGACATATTCACCAAAATGAGCAATGTTTCTGATACAGTAATAATCACATCCAATACATTTGTCATGGTTTTCAAATATAATTTCCCCATAAATGAAGGACTGGTTGATTCTAGGTATATAACATATAAAATTGACTATATAAAAATAAAAGATTTTAGAGATAAAACAAGTAAAATATCTTAGAGCATAGTAAATACGAAAAAGGTCAAGTAACATATTTACTATGTTCTAGGATATTTTATTTTAGAAAACATCTTTTGAAAACAAAAATATTGAAGGCTAATGAGATGGCTCAGAGATTAACAACACTAGTTGTTCTTCCAAAAGACATGTTTGGTTCCCAGCACTCACATGACAACTCAAAACTATAACTCCTGTTTGCAGGGATCCAGTGCCCTCCTCTGGCCTGCACCACAAATGCATGCACATAGTGCACAGACATTTATGACAAGCAAATAAGTGAAATAAAAATTAATAACTATATACCACTCCTGGGCATATACCCAAAAGATGCTACACCATCCGACAAGGACTCTTGTTCAAATATTTATTCGTAATAGCCAGAAACTGGAAGCAACCTAGATATCCCTCAACTAAAGAATGGATACAGAAAATATGGTTCATTTACACAATGGAATACTATTCAGCTTTTATTAAAAATAGTTTTTATTAATACTATTTTATTAAAAATAAAAACATCATGATCTTTTCAGGCAAATGGATCTAGAAAATATGATCCTGAATGAGATAACCCAGACCCAAAAGGATATACATGGTATGTACTCTCTTAAAAGTGAATATTAGCCATAAAGTACAGGATAACCATGTTACAATCCATAGACCCAAAGAATCCAAATGATAAGGAGGACTGTCTTAGTTAGGGTTTTCCTGCTATGAACAGACACCATGACCAAGTCAAGGCTTATAAAGGACGGTATTTAATTGGGGCTGGTATACAGGTTCAGAGGTTCAGTCCATTATCATCAAGGTGAAAACATGGCAGCATCTAGGCAGGCATGGTGTACACAGAGTTCTATATCTTCATCTGAAGGCTGCTAGTGGAAGACTGGCTTTCTGGTAGCTAGAATTAGGGTCTTAAAGCCCACACCCACAGTGACACACTACTCCAACACAGCCACACCTTCTAATTGTGCCACTCCCTGGCCCAAGCATATACAAACCATCACAAGGACCCAAGGGAGTATGGTTGAATCTTTTTCAGAAGGGGGAGTAAAATAGATATTGGAGGTGGAGAAAAGGAGGGAACTAGGTGGGAAATGGGATGGGGAGTAGGTCAGGGGGTATCAGGTATTGGGAGAGCAGGAGAGAAAAAACAGAAATCAGTGGTAGCAGCATCTCTAGGACATACCAAAGACCTGGGATGCAGGGAGGCCCTAAGATGTCTAGTAGTAGTGGATATCGATCCTGAAGTGGCCACTTCCTATAGCCAGCATAACTCCCAGTGGAAATATAAGGAGACCAACCCACCCACAAAACCTTCCACCCAAAATGTGTCCTGCATAAAAGATATCCAGGGACAAAGATAGAGCAAAGACTAAGAGAATGGCCAACCAATGACTGGCCCAAATTGAGACCCATCCCATGAGCAATCCCTGATACTCTGTTATGCTTGCAGACAAGAGCCTATTGTAACTGTTCTCTTAGAGACTTCACCTAGCAGCCAAAGGAAAGAGATTCAGAGAGCCACAGGCAAACATTAGATGGAGCTTGGGCAGTCTTGTGGAAGAGATGGGAGAGGGATTCAGGGACCCAAAGAGGACAGGAAAGACCAACAGAGGTTAACTATCCTAGACCCTTGGGGCCTCCAGAGACTGAACCACCAACCAAAAAGTGAGCATGGGCTGGACCCAGGTCCCTCACACATATGTAGCAGAAGTGCAGCTTGGTCTAAAGGCCAGTCGCCTAACAACTGAAGCAAGGGATGTCCCTGAATCTGTTGCCTGCCTGTGGATCCCATTCCCCTAACTAGGCCACCTTGTCTGGCCTCAGTGGGAGAGTGACTTGATGTGTGCTCTGCAGGTGGGGTGGGGAGTGAATATATTATACCCAGGGGGTGCTCCCACTTCTCAAAGGAGAAGGGGAAGTGGGGTCTGAGAGAGGGCATAGTGGGAGGGGGGGCTGATATCTGGGTTGAAAGTGAATGAATAAATATATTTTTAAAAGGAAGGAAGGAAGGAAGGAAGGAAGGAAGGAAGGAAGGAAGGAAGGAAGGAAGGATATTGAAACATGTGTGAAAGGCTGTGGGACATAGCATAAAAGAAATTCCAATGGCAAATCTGGGAGTGTAAAGAAAGAGGCATAAAAATCACCTAAGTGTACAATCAAAATATTACTAATTACAAGGTAAAAATAGGTTCACAGTAGCAACAGTATACTGACAGAGTTACCAAGGTTAATATCACCTACTGAACCCAAGCAATATCATGAATCCCTTGATCAAACATACCAAGGTCACATAATCACTGCATTACACTTTCCAAATAATTCCTAACTTTAACTTACTCATGAGAAAGTATTGAGAAATTCACAGTGGAGAAATATTGTGTAGAAAAAAAAAAGTGTCGAGATAACAAATTCAGTAACAGACTGAAGAGTTGTCACATTTTTGGGAAAAATCTAAGATGGGTCACTTAGTACAGGTTGACACTCTGAATTAGATTTAGATGTTGACCAAAGTGCATACCTTCTGTACTCATTTAAATCCCTTTTCTTATGAGTAAAAAGAAGGTGACTAGCTTCTTGAAACATTGCTTGAATTATCTCTGTTAAACTTCACAACATATACTTCACATGATAGTGATAGTGCTGGCTTCATCATTAATAGATAAGGAAATTAATCTCTACTAAGGTTAAACAAAGAGACTACGACAAGTCAATAAACATTATAGACAGACTTTAGATTTAGACAATCAAGTTCAATAGCTATGATCTAAATTTCTATGCTATGGTGCCTCCCCTTAAGGCTGACATCAGAGATCTCTCATTCTGAAATACCTAAAACTTGAGAACTACCTTGAGTTGAGTATAGAGTTCTATAATACTGATTTGCTATTTTGAGCTTTGTATATTGCCAAGATTATGCCTTCTGCTGAGTCATATATATATTTAGTTTGGAAATTTACAAAAATATCACTTGTCTAATGGTTTACATGCTCCTGGTATGGTCCCATTTTCTAAGTACAAGCAGAACCAGGGATCTCCATTTAGCTTCCTTGCCACACCGCAATTCTGGGGTTTAATTTTTCCTCTGCAATTGTGAGATCAGTCTACCAAGTGAACCCATAGAGTTCTCAGAATACCAGCCCCACCCCTAGATGTAACTGCCCGGAACAATGTAGGTGTTAAGAAACCTTTTGGTGACTGATTATATTAAAAAGTCACTGTAAAATAATTTAAAATGCGTCAGGAAACTGTACTCAGATACCATCAAAAGGGATAGATTTCAGTCATTTATCAGAAACACTCAAATCATTTCTCCTACAAAAAGTTCACTCATAATGCTTGAACTGATCTTATTGCAGGCTCTGCAATTTTGAAGCAGCATAAGCTTCAATTTTAGAAAGTAGCTGCTGTACAGTTGCATGAATATATAAAAGGTTTGCTTATCAACTTTGGTGATGAACCAAAGCATAAAAGGATTAAATAATTCACTGGAGGGCAGAATACCAATTCAAAATATTTTCAATAGGCTAAAACCAACAAAAATTCAATTACACAAATACAAACTGAGGGAAGCCTGACTTGACAGTGGCAGTCCATGTGCAAAGAACTCGGGGACTTTAGATGACCACAAATGCACTTGAGTCAATAATGTGTTGGCCCTCTTAAATGAATAATTTTAGAGACTGTAATCTGTATTAACCAAAATAACTTCTGGACATTACTTCTGTACACCTGGCCAGTCAATCTGCCTCTGGATCTCTCTTGTTTAGTCCTTGGCATCACGTTTTGAAAGACATTGTCACCTTTAGAATTTCTATTTAGAAACTATGTAGCTTACTGAATGACTTGGAATAAGGGGTCCATAATATCTGCAATTTCCTCAAAGGCATTTTGGTAAGAGAAAATGAATGGAGAGAGTATACAAAAATGTTTCCAAAAAAACTATTAAATCTAAGCAGTAAAGTATATGAGAACCCATTTTTTGAATTCTATTCTTCTGAGTAGCTTTGAATATTTCCATAATAAATTCATAACAAATAAAATGGGGGTCCTTGGGGAACAATCTAGTTGGACGGTGATTGGAGTGCCTGTAGGACTTATCCAAAACTGTCTAGATAGAAAGCACATACCCTCCCCTTACATCATTCGGTTATTAGAATTGGCTTTATTGGGGATTTACAAGGACATGGAGAGCCTATTTTTTTTTCACAAAGTACTGTCATTATTAAAATGACCTAAGAAGTTTCTTACCTCAGATTTCAAAAGATCCACCAGAAAATTAAAAAGCCTTGGGCTATCAAGACTTCCTCATGTAAACTCATATCCTGAAGTTTATTGTGCTATTTTTTTCATAAAATTATTTTTATTTGTGATTACTGCACCTGCATGTAAGATAAAAGTGATATAAGCTGTTATATAGTTGTAATTTCATAAATGTTATTCCCATTCAGGAAAGTCTGAACAGAATAGAAAAGCCAAATTTGTTTTCGTTGCTGATACACAGATAAAATTCAAACTACAAAGAGTTAAGCCCAATAACTTTTGCCAAGTGGGATCACCAAGAGTTGAAGACAACATAAAATGAGAGACAATCTCTAGCTGTCAATACATTTTTAAAGTGGGGGGGGTATCTTTCTTACATCCATTTATTTGGGTATGTCTGTGTGAGTAAATGCATAAGTGTGGATACACATGGAGGTCTGTTATTTTTAACCTGATGTATATTTGCAGGAGTTGATATGGACTCTAGGCTGGTAAGATTAAGAGTTTAAGATAGGCAGGCATGATGGCTCAGCAAGTAAGAATACTGGCTGCCAAGTCTAACAAACTGAATTCAAACCCTGAGGCCCTGAGAGGATGGTAGACTTGTAAGTTGTTTTCTGACCTCCACATATATGCTGTGGTGCACATGTACACACAAAAGTAGATAAATAAATGTCAGTAACTTTAAAAAAAAAGAGAGAGATTAAGAGATCTTGCTGTCATTTAAACTTGGAACACAAGCACCTAGCCTTTCAATCTTCATTTGCTGTTGTTGCAAAAGGCTAGTCGCTAGCATTTCTAGAAGTATGAACTTATAGGTCATAACTGTCCATTCTGAACTCACTATCTGCCCCCTGGCTGTTTTAGCCTCACTGTGCACTATGCTGAAATTAAAACAGGCACCAACTCATTGCCCAGAACACAGACTCTGAGGCTGTTCAAATTTAGGACACTCCTCTATGGCTCTTAAACTATGAGAAACATCAATGATGTCAGCTACATTGCCTGGCTCAAATATAGATGCCACAGGAAAGGGCTGATTCCCTGATGGAACGATTTGGTTTTGAGATGCTGATCAATTTGTATTTGTATTTTTTCAACTTTTTATTAGATATTTTCTTCATTTACATTTCACCCTGCTCCCCTACCCACCCACTCCCACTTCTTGTCCCTGGTGTTCCCCTGTACTGGGGCATATAAAGTTTGCAAGACCGTGGGGCCAAGTAGGCCATCTTCTGCTACATATGCAGCTAGAGACACGAGCTCTGGGGGTACTGGTTAGTTCATATTGTTGTTCCACCTATAGAGTTGCAGTCCCCTTCAGCTTCTTGGATGCTTTCTCTAGCTTCTCCATTGGGGGCCCTATGTTCCATCCTATAGATGACTGTGAGCATCCACTTCTGTATTTGCCAGGCATTGGCCTAGCCTCACACGAGACAGATATATCAGAGTCCTTTCAGCAAAATCTTGCGGGCATATGCAATAGTGTCTCCGTTTGGTGGCTGATTATGGGTTGAATCCCTGGGTGGGGTAGTCTCTGGACAGTCCATCCTTTAGTCTTAGCTCCAACCTTTGTCTCTGTAACTCCTTCCATGGGTATTTTGTTCCCTATTCTAAGGAAGAATGAAGTATCCACACGTTGGTCTTCCTTCTTGATTTTCTTGTGTTTTGCAAATTGTATCTTGGGTATTCAGAGCTTCTGGGCTAATATCCACTTATCAGTGAGTGCATATCATGTGCATTCTTTTGTGACTGGGTTACCTCACTCAGGATGATATCCTCCCGATCCATCCATTTGCCTAAGAATTTCATAAATTCATTGTTTTTAATAGCTGCATAGTACTCCATTGTGTAAATGTACCACATTTTCTGTATCCATTCTTCTGTTGAGGGGCATCTGGGTTCTTTCCAGCTTCTGACTTTTATAAATAAGGCTGCTATGAACATAGTGGACTATGTGTCCTTATTACATGTTGGAGCATCATCTGGGTATATACCCAAGAGTGGTATTGCTGTATCCTTAGGTAATACTATGTCAATTTCTTCTGAGGAACCGCCAAACTGATTTCTAGGGTGGTTGTACCAGCTTGCAATCCCACCAGCAATGAAAGAGTGCTCCTTTTTCTCCACAACCTCACTGGCATCTGCTATCACTTGAGTTTTTTATCTTAGCCATCCTGACTTGTGTGAGGTGGAATCTCAGTTGTATTGATTTGCATTTCCCTGATGGCTAAGGATGTTGTATATTTTTTTAGGTGCTTCTTAGCCATTCAGTATTCCTCAGTTGAGAATTCTGAGTGCCCGTGCACTTGGAGCATAGATGTTCAGAATTGAGAGTTCTTCTTGGTAGATTTTTCCTTTTATGAGTATGAAGTGCCCTTCCCTATCTTTTTTGATAACTCTTGGTTGAAAGTCAATTCCATCCAATATTAGAATGGCTACTCCCACTTGTTTCTTGGGACCATTTGCTTGGAAAATTGTTTTCCAGCCCTTTACTCTGAGGTAGTGTCTGTCTTTGACACTGAGGCCTGTTTCCTATATGCAGCAAGATGCTGGGTCCTGTTTACTTACCCAGTCAGTTAGTCTATGACTTTTTATTGGGCAATTGAGTCTATTGCTGTTAAGAGATATTAAGGAATAGTAATTGTTGCTCCCTGTTATTATTGATGTTATTTTTATGTTTGTGTGGTTATCTTCTATTGGGTTTGTTGAAAGAAGATTACTTTCTTGCTTTTTCTAGGGTGCAGTTTCCCTCCTTGTGTTGGCATTTTCCGTCTACTATCCTTTGTAGACTTGCATTTTTGGAAAGATATTGTGTAAATTTGGTTTTGTCATGGAATATCTTGGTTTCTCCATCTATGGTAATTGAGAGTTTTGTTGGGTATAGTAGCCAGGTCTCGCATTTGTGTTCTCTTAAGGTCTGTGTGGCATCTGCCCAGGATCTTATAGCTTTCATAATCTCTGGTGAGAAGTCAGGTGTAATTCTGATAAATCTGCCTTTGTATGTTACTTGATTTTACCCTTACTGCTTTTAATATTCTTTCTTTGTTTAGTGTGTTTGGTTCTTTTGATTATTACGTGAAAGGGGGAATTTCTTTTCTAGTCGAATCTATTTGGAATTTGTAGGCTTCTTGAATGTTCATAGGCATCTCTTTCTTTAGGTTGGGGAAGTTTTCTTCTATAATTTTGTTGAAGGTATTTACTGGCCCTTTAAGGTGGGAATCTTCACTCTATTCTATACCTATCACCCTTAGGTTTTGTCTTCTCACTGTGTCCTGGATTTCCGGGTTGTTTTGGGTTAGGAGCTTTTTGCATTTTGCATTTGCTTTGACTGTTGTCAATGTTTTCTATGGTATCTTCTCCACCTGAGATTCTCCCTTCTATCTCTTTTATTCTGTTAGTGATGTTTGCATCTATGACTCCTGGTCTCTTTCCTAGGTTTTCTATCTCCAGTGTTGTCTCTCTTTGTGATTTCCTTATTGTTTCTATTTCCACTTTTAGATCCTGGATGGTTTTGTTCAGTTCCTTCATCTGTTTGATTTTGTTTTCCTGTAATTCTTTAAGATTTTTTCATGTTTCCTCTTTAAGGTCTTCTACCTGTTTACCTGTGTTCTCTTGTATTTAAGGGAGTTTTTTTTTCCAATTTTTTATTAGATATTTTCTTCATTTACATTTCAAATGCTATCCTGAAAGTCCCCTATACCCTCCCCCCACCCTGTTCCCCTACCCACCCACTCCCACTTCTTGGCCCTGGTGTTCCCCTGTACCCCATGGGGCATATAAAGTTTGCAAATGAAATGTGATTTTAAATCAGTCTTGCTTTTTTGGTGTGTTGGGGTAACCAGGATTCACTGTGGTGGGAGAACTGGGTTCTGATGATGCCAAGTAGTCTCGGTTTCTGTTGCTTATGTCCTTGTGCCTGCCTTTTGCAATCTGATTATCTCTGGTGTTAGTTGGTCTTGCTGTCCCTGACTTTGGCTTGTCCCTCCTGCAAGCCTGTGTTTCAGTACTCCTGGGAGACCAGTTCTCTCCAAGAGGGATTTGGGTATGGAGAGCTGTGGTACAAGGTCAGATCTGGGGTGCAGACAGAGACCAGAAGGATCCTGTCCTCAGATGATCCTTGGATCCTGTGTCCTTATGGCACTGTGAGTGTCCCTCTTGGGCCAGGAATTTGAAGAGTAGTGGTGGTCTTACCTGTGCTCACAGGGTGCAGACAGAGACAGGAAGACTCCTGTCCCAGGCAGCCCTTTTGTTCCTGTGTCCTGAGGGTTCTGGGTGGGTTCCTCTGAGCAGGAGCAGTGGTCCTCCCTGTACTCACAGGCCTGTCTGCACTCCTGGGAGGCTCGCTCCCTACTGTGATGACTAGTTTTACGTCAACTTGACACCTGGTAGAATCATTATGGAAGAGGGAAATCAATTGAGAAAATGCTCCCTACCAGATTTCCCTGAGGGCAAGCCTGTGGTGCATTTTCTTGACTGATGATTGACATAGGAGGGCCAATCTCACTGTGAGTGGTCCTACCCTAGACTACTGATCCTGTGTGCTATAAGAAAGCAGGCCAAGCAAGTCATAATGTGCAAGCGGGTAAACAGTATTCCTCCATGGCCTTTATTTCTGTTCCTGCCTTCAGGTCCCTGCCCTGACTTGCTTCAGTGATAGAAGCAAGCTTATGGTTATACTGTTTTATCACAGCAATAGAAACTCTAATCAAAACATTTAACCTCTGATCAGTTTTGCCAATACAAAGAGGACAAGAAATCAGCCCAGAAGCAGTTTAATATGTCTGATCATTTACCTCATCCTAAGAGCAAACAGAACTAATTTCTGAGATAATTTGCTTCCCTGTTTAACATAATTGCCTAAACATCCCAGTTTCCTAGCCTGTATCAGTACCTTCAACTCCTTAAGGCTCCATACGTTCTGTTGTCTATCAATGAACCCCTCATGCTCTTTTGCTGCATCCTCTGAAACTCAAGAGTCCATCATCACAAGCCTATGTAATGTCAACATTCTGCTCCGATTCTCTTTCCTTCATTTTGTAGCATTGTCAAAGACTGAGCCCATGCCTTCCTACACCTACACAGTAGGCATTTGTTCTTCCACTGAACACCACCCCTGTTCTTGTGCAGTCTCTTGTTCTAAAGGAAGACTACATTTTTACCAGAGTAGCTTCCATGCAGCTTTCTCGTATCCAGCATGTTTCCTTTCCCACACTGGTCATCCCACCTGCTCTCCTTTGTTGGCTTAAGTCCATGCTTCTCCATCTTCCATCACAAATCATGACCTGTTTAAAGATCACAGCATCAGACTAAACCAACTGTCAACTTTTCTTATGGCTGCTTTACATCCCTACTCAAACTCTAAGTCCCATGATACCTAGTGCAGCGAATAAATGTGTATGTAGAGGAAATGCTTCTATATCTTCATCCTTTATTACACTTAACTCTTAACTGTGAATAATTCCATGTAAATAATATAATGGTTCTCTAGCAAATATTTAAACAGGAAACTCAAGACAGCTGGGTTGACTAGTTATTTATCAACTTAACACAAAATAGAGTAATCTGAGACAATGGAACCACAATTAAAAAAATAGCCTGTAGGCAAGTTGTGGAGCATTTTCTTTAGTTTGTGATTTATATAGGAGGGATGGGCTCATTGTGAGCACTGCCACACATGGACAGGTGGTCCTAAATAGTATAAGAAAGCTTTTTTTTTCTCCACAGGCTAAGCAAGTCCTGTGGAGGAAATCAGTGAGTAATACTGTTTCATGGCTTTAGCATCAGTTCCTACTGCCAGGTTCCTGCCCTGGCTTTGTACTGGATGATGAACTACAAGTTGTAAAATTAATTAAACACTTTTCTCCCCAGTTTGCTTTTGGTCATGGTGTTTTATCACAGCAAAGAAACTTAAACTAAGACAACAGTATTTAGCAGTGCCTGAATACTTCTGTTTTACTCATCTTCAAACCAACAGGTCTTTCAACTCACCTGCATCCCTACGCCCATACTCTGTCTTCTCCCCTGTTACTCAGTAGTAATTTTCAATATTCCTAGGTTAATCCGATCTTCCACTTGTGTATAAGATATCTTACACTCAGGTACTCAAGTATGTTGCTTTAGCAATTAGTCTGCCTCCCTTTGATGGCACCAATGTCTCCTTCAATCACATATTGAAGGATCTTCCCTGATCAACAAATAGACAACATTGTTTCTTAACAAATATTTCCTTTGGTTACACACTCTGTTTCTTCACATTTTTTTTCTCCTTTTCATAACAAAACTCTCCCAAACATTCTCTACAATGGCCTCTACACTGCCTTTCGATATTTCCTCAACCTACACAAAACAAGTTCTCATTCTGTCTCTTTCCCTCTCCCCTGCCACCCCTCCCTCTCCGGTGAGAGAGGGGTTGCTCACAAACACAAGCAAAGCATTATGCACTCTAACAACTGATCTATATCCCCACCAACAAAATAAGCTTTTAACTCTACACTATTGACATCACTCTTAACACGGTTGTCAATGGCCTCCTGTTTTTCTGTGTCCCTTAGCAGTTCTTGCTTGCATTTTCAGATTGACAATAAAATGTTCTAGAACTCAGCTCTTGAATGTTACCTACTGAAAACCTCCAAATGGCAATCTATAAACCTCTCTTGAACTCCAGATCCTTCATTGCAACTGTTTGTATGGATCCAATAAGCACCTTAAATTTAACATATACCTCAAATAGAACTCTGGATTCTGTCTTCAATTCTGGTCTTCACCCAGTCTTCCCAATTTCAGTAAATTACACAACCTCTCATCTAAGTATTCAGGCCAAAACTTCAGGGTTCCATTCTGGATTTTTCATTATTCTTGACACAATGCTTTGATCCATCTGTAAATCCTATCGACTCTGCCTTCTCTTTCAATCTAACTTCTCACCACCTCCAAAGCACCATCACTTCGTGCCTGAACTATTTCAAGAGTTGCTTAACTGTTCTCCCCACTTCTATTTTTGTCCTCCATTCTCCACAAAACGGTAAGAGATATTTTCAAAACATAATTCATAGCACTTTATCTTCCAATGGATTCTGATCACAATTGGAAAGAAATCAGAACTTGCACCTACTTTTCCCTTCATCTGGCTGGCACTTTATTGAGGTTTCACTTTCGCAGGGAGACATTACATGAGTATCCTTCTTTGACATCATCCCTGTTTTCCTACATTGTTTCATTACCATTATAGGACCAATCACATATGTTCATATTCTTTATTAGTACTTGTTTTGTTTCCTGTCTGTCTCCTACATCTAGAATACAAAATCAGAAATATTGCTTTATATTTGTGGTATATACCATAGAGGTGCTCAATAAATACTTAGCAAGTGATCAAGCAAAAATTATCAATACCTGGTACTAATAAGAAGAAAAAAAAGACCACTCAGAACTGCTTTTATCTAAAATGCATAAATAAAGCTTCATTCTATGCAGAAGGAAAAAGACCACAAAATGAAGATCCACAATGGCTTTTATCCAGAATGTTCACGGTGTTGCTTTATTCATGCAGAAGAAAAAGCATAAAAGATAAGGGAAAGAGTTATACAGAGGAAAGAAGAAGAAACTTTGAAAAACCCAGAACCTAACTAAGCTGCCTCATGAGGCAGGGAGTTATTAGGTCTTTTTTCAAAGATAAGACAACTGTTATTGAAAACCTGATATATGCCAAGTTTTGTGCAAGTCCGTCAGCATAGGTGAGATATACTGCCTAATTTTGTTTAATCTTCACAACTATATGAGGTAGATTAGATTACCAACCTATAGTATAGATTAGAAAATTCATCTTACATGTCTAAGGTTGAGTCTTTCACTAGATCGTACAGTCTCCAAATGCTTTAGCAGGGCAACTCTTTTCTAACAACTGTACAACAACAATTTACAAAATGTGGTCCATAGAGTCTTGGATTCCTCCACAACTCATTAAGAACACTCAGTTACTATTTACCATTTTCACTTATCCTCCCATGAATGTACAATGAAGTTTTCCAAGAGGCATGTGCCCTGGAAAATCACAAAGAAAAAATGTAAGCCTGCCTATTCTTTCATTTACTAAATTTATCTCGGGTTATAATTTTAATTTGGAAGCTATTAATGAATTTAAATTACAGAAACAAAGTCACTTGGAGGATTTACAGTAACTCTCTTAAGAGTATTAAGAGTATTAAGTAGTCCTGATTTAAAGAAAAAAAAAAAAAACACAGTGTCAACCATTCCTAAAGAGAAATAGAGCGTCAAAGGCCTCTGAGGAATGAGGAAAATACCTAATAAAAAAATATTTTTTTAAAAAAAGGCCTCTGAGGTTTCTTCCCATCCAAAATCTGAAATATTTCATATTAGCCAGGTTTTGGAATCAGTCTAGGTGCCCATCAGTGGATGAATAATGAATAAAGGATGAGTAATGAAAAATTACATAATTTAGTAAATACACAGAGAAGAGAGAGAGAGAGAGAGAGAGAGAGAGAGAGAGAGAGTTTATGTTATTTGCAGGAAAGTTGATGTGATTGGTGATCATCAGGTTAAGTGAAATAAGCCAAAAATTACATTTTCTCTCATGTGTAGAATAGAAAAGGGGGGGGGTGACATGAAAGTGGAGAGGGGACAGTGAAAGCTGAGGGGAATAAAAATAAAAGATAGGGAAGTGACAAAACAAGATCTAAGTACCTTTATAAAATAGGGAAAATGCCATAATGAAACACTATTTTGTAAAGCTAATACATATGAATAAAAATAATTAAGAAAAATATTTAAGGAAAATTGTTTTGAAAACATACCCAATTTAAAACTCTGGTTTATTTAAACTACTTTTGGCAATTGTTTGCTAAATGTCTGTGTGCTCTTCACTGTTTTAATCACCATAATAAATTTTCTTTGAATTCCCAGCATCCTGTAAGACCTCAGGTTCATCAGACCCCACGACTAGGGATGCAGAATGTGTGCTAATTCTCAGCATTCTCTGTTGCTTCCATCTGAGGAGCCTTGTTCTCAGTGTTTTGTTCTGAATATGCATTACTTTATAAAATCATTTCTCAAATCAGAGCTATGGGTTTGTTTGAGGTTTTTTGGTTAATTAAAACTAATACAGACATGTATATAATACGTTCTGGTCATATTTGTTCTTCTCCATTCCCCCCACACAGTTCTGCAAAGTCTCTCCCATAAAATCAGCCATCATATTTCACAAAATCCCCATCATATTTCCAGGTGGTTTGTTTTTGTTTGTGTTATTGTTTTTGTTGTTGTTGTTGTTGTTACAGTGGCTGCTGCTGCTGTTGTCGTTACTATTGTTGTAGTTGTTGTTGCTGCTGCTTTATTAACTATATTTAACCAGGGCCACCTAATCAAGCATGAGTATGGAATACCCACTGGAGCATGGACAACTCACTAGTGGCTACACCACTAAAAGCTATGACTTCTTCTCCTCCAGCAACCTTCTACTTCCATTATGTCCCCTGGGCATGGTAGGGCCCCAGTGTCCTTTCCCAACTCATGACTGAATGTTTACAAGCTTACTCTTGTGTAGCTACACAACTGTAATCTATACAGGTAACCACAGCTGTTGTGAGCCATGAGTGTCCTGTCATGCCCCTTAAGACTGTGTTTCAGGAGCAGGAGAGATGACTCAGTGGTCAAAAGCACTGGCTGCCCCAGAGGACCTAGGTTCAATTTCCAACATCCCCATGGAGGGATCAGTTTCTCTCTTCTGGCTTCCTATGGCGTTGCACACACATGATGCACCTACATACATGCAGGCAAAATATTTATACACATAAAATTAAAACGGGGGGGGACACACACAAAAAGGGGGAATTTCACAGCTTCCCTACCATCATCATCTGTTTCTTTCACCACCACCCTGCTCCAAGCCTTCCTTAATCTTAGAGGGAGTGGTATTGGTGGGTTCAACTAAGGTTGGTTTTAGTCCTTATTTGTATTTTTTTATTTGTTCGTGTTTGTTCTGTTTAAAGGCCTTTGTTTGTTTATTGAGTCATATTTTTCTTGTAGTAATAATGAGAAAAGGATTATGGGCAGAAAGTATGTTTAGAAAAGAAAATCTCCACTACCTAAACTAGATATTACATACCAGGGACAGTAAGTAGTTCAGTCATTGCATCTACTACCTCACTGCTTGACATGCGTTATCTCCAATCTTCTCAGTGGTCCTATAAATAGGTATTAAGTCTGTGATATACTAGCTAAAAATAACAGCAGTAATTACTCTTATCAATGGCCTTCGAGTGTCCCTTCTTATGGCCCACACATTCTCTGGGTTTGGCCAGATGACTTGATTTAGGCAACTTGTTTTTGGTTTATATTATAGCAAATACAAAAAACATAGAACGTGCCTGTATATTCACCATTAGAGGAACAGATCTAGAATTTTCTAGTGGATGGTGAATGAAACGTGACACAATTATTGTTATTATCCCTACCAATACCAGGTATCCACTAGATATATGACTGAGGCTACAGAGTTCATTTTGATGAAAGAAAACGTGTGACTAAACACAGCTGGCACACATGAAGCAGGTAATTCCAATTAAATTGACCCAAACCACCAAACTACAGAATCATGAGCAAATCAATGGGTGTCAGACACTAAGTTTTGAGGTTCTATATTATGCAGCAAGTATTCAGTAATAATAGTGCCTATTTCACAAAGATGGGGCCAAAAAAAGTTAAGTAAATACTGAAATCATTTTATAACTAACACATATCAGGAAGAGAATCTTTTTTCTTTTTTAGTACGTGATGTTATTTTTATTTATTTTTTTCTTAATTGGATATTTTATTTACATTTCAAATATTGTCCCAGTTCCTGGTTTCCCCTCTGCAAACCCCCTATCCCATTCCCCCTTACCCTGCTTCTATGAGGGTGCTTCCCCACCCACTCACCCACCCACCCACTCCTGCCTCCCCACCCTGGCATTCCCCTACACTGGGGCATCAAGCCTTCACAGGACCAAGGGTCTCCCCTCCCACTGATGCCAGATGTGGCCCCTTCAGTTCCTTCAGTCCTTCCCCTAACTCCTCCATTGGGGTCCCTGTGGTCAGGTCAATAGTTAGCTGTGAGAATCCACATCTGAATTGGTCAGGCACTGGCAGAGCCTCTCAGGAGACAGCTATATCAGGCTCCTGTCAGCAAGCACTTCTTGGCATCCACAATAGTGTCTGGGTTTGGTGACTATATGAGATGGATCCCAGGTGGGGCAGTCTCTGGATGGCCTTCAGGAAGAGAATTTAAAACCTTACTTCACTTTATCTTTATCTCTGCTCTCTGAAATAAAAACACTACTACTGTTCTCATTTCAAATATGAAGGAACAGGTTAACCAATTTGCCTATGGTCACACCATCAACTAATAGCAAAGCAAAGGTTTAAAAACAACTATGACTCACTATGATTTTGCTACTTTTATCCTTCAAGCTCAGGATTTTGGTTTGTTGAGGGGTCAAGTTAGCTGATTCTTCTCTATATGAGGAACTTATTGCTGTAACACCATATTAGCAAGCAACGTGGTTGCTTTTTTAAATGCACTTTACATTACACAAGCATAAAAGTACAAAAAAGGAAGAAAGATGAAATGGAACAAGACTTGGGAATGTCAGTTATTTTTTTAAACCACACTACACTAGAAGCTACATAATGAAATGCTAGGAAAGAAGATCTGGTTTTATAAATAGGAGATAAGAAAATCTCATTAAGGTAACCAGAGTACTAACAGAGACATAAGACAGAATCTAGTGGGGGAAAGGAGGATTTTAAACTGAAAACAAAGCAGCTCTCAGGTACCTATATGAACCAAGAATCAAAGTGTTCATTAATGCTAAAAGTACTTGCCTGCCCATCACATTCACAATATGTCTTTCTACTGACTTTCCATCATCTTCCTGCTGCTTGGCATTGGGGTTATTTAGGTTGGAAAAGAGAATGTGGAGGGAGGGAACATTAACACCTATTGAAGATGGCATGGGAAGAGCACTAGACTGCAACTAACTAGTGAATTGACCTTGGTCGTGCTATTTAACCTCTACAGATCTAAATTTCCTATCTCTAAGGTCCCTTTGCAGCTCTAAAATTGCAAAATTCTCTGATGATATTAAAGCAAAGGTGGTGATTAGCAATGATGCATTTCTGCTGAAGACCAATTAGAGCAATGATAACAATGTCCTTTCATTCACTTAACAAGCATTTATTCAACACCTACTATTTATTCCAGGCTTTGTTAATGTTCTACAATTAATAGATCCATGAAGAAACACATTAACAACAACAAAAACAACAACCACAATTTAACATGACACCTTTAACCGGTAGACCAAGTACATGTAATTAATGACAAGAATGGTGAATGCATGAGCTCTCAGAGTCTGATGCGTTTTGATTCAATAACAATCTATCTACTGACTAGCTCTATTCCTTAGGCAAATCACTTGGGCTTTCTGAGCTTCAATTTCCTTGGATATACTTCTCATATATTCAATTTCCTTCTCATATACTGGGCTCAGAGTTTGAGCTTTCAGTGTGAACTATCTGTATATTTGATTCTCAAACCTTGAGAGGCAACATAAAGTCAGCTTTGAACCAAATTGGAGACGTTTCAAAGGGAATATCATTGAGAAAGAAGACATTAGGAAGAAAAATTTCAAGACAGTTGGCTCTGAAAAGGAATATGGAAATACAGTAGTCATTAGAGCAAAATGTAAAGGCACAGAGGAGAGACTTTGGTTTACTTAGAGTAGGAGTCCTATAACATGGTTAATTACTATGTGCGTGACCAGAAGAGCATGAGAAATGTGTAATATAGGAGATAAAGGAAATTATTAAGAGTTCAAGTCCCTGTTGGGGCAACACTTAAAAGAAAAGAAACTGACCTGTGATAAGAACACATTCTCAGATTGTGAAGATGGCTCAGTGGGTAAAGCACTTGTCGTATAAGCATGATGACTTGAGTTCATATGCCCAATATCTACATAAAAATCCAGGGATACTGACACATGCTTATAATTCCAATTTTGGAGAGATGTAAAAGAAGGATATGTGATGTGTGCTGATCTTCCAGTCTAGTAGAATTCTTATGATATATTTAGTAATGATCTCATTTTTTTCCGATTCTTTTCAGTCAGTACTATACATGATGAAGTCATCAAGAGGACAAGATAAGGAAGGAAGGGTGGAAGGAAAATTCAAAGGAAAGAGGAAGAGAAGTTCATCTTAGCTAATTGTCTCCAAAATCCTGAAAGGAAGGATAATCAAAGAGATAGGCAGAGCTGGCTTTCCAGTTAAATTAATGAGGGACATAAATAAAAGTCTCTGCTATAAGGAAAAAGATGATGGAATAACAATGGGCCAAGGCAATAGGCATGATGAATAAGGAACAGAGAGCAACTACAACAATGATATGGATTGCAAGCTGGGGTATAAGTTATATAGATAGAGTGGTTTACTAATGAACAGAGAAAATTTGGTGGGAGCTAGTGGATCAGGAGTCTAGCCTGAGACAGTTCTGTGACTACAGCAGGGGAGACTACGATTTACAAAATAATGCAGTTTCTGGTGATCCAAAGACCTAATTTAAGACAAGGAAAATGAGTTATTGGGGTGAGTGGGGAAAAAAGTACACAAGTCAGAGAAGGAAAACATAATTGGTGAAGAAGGGTCAGCCATGTCAGTTTTGAAGCCACCAAGGACGGTGATCACCATCTGGATGGAAAGGGGGTCAATGCCTAAAAGGAAAACTCCCCCAAGAGAATATCTACAAGTTCCCTGAGCTGATGGTAGACAAGGTAATCAGGACACAGACCTCAGACACTATGTAGATCTACCTTGCCAGCTACATATGGTCCAGTTCACCCTACAGTTGCCATGCTCTCTTGCCGTCGCACTCTCAAAATCGTCCACTCAAAGTCAATTCTCTAATTTTTTGGGGGGGTGGGTTTTTTTTTTTTGGTTTTTTGTTTTTTTGTTTTTTTGGTTTTTTTTTTTTTTTTTTTTTTTTTTTTTTGGTTTTTGAGACAGGGTTTCTCTGTGTAGCCCTGGCTGTCCTGGAGCTCACTCTGTAGACCAAGCTGGCCTCAAACTCAGAAATCCACCTGCCTCTGCCTTCCAAGTACTGGGATTAAAGGCGTGTGCCACCACGCCCGGTTCTTTTATTCACATTTTATGTCAAATAAAGTTCTCCTGTGACAGTAAAGCTTTGAGGTTTGTCTTTGTTTTGTTCCCTGTGTTTAGCATTTACTATCTTTTGTCTTTACTGTATTTTAAAACTACCTTTATTTTTTTTACAGTCCAGTCGTTGTTCCCCTTCCATTCAACCATCCCACGGTTCCTCATCACATTCCTCCTTCTTTCCCACCCCCGCCCCCAACCCCGTCTCCAAGAGGATGTTCCCTACTAAGCTTCCCCACTGGCTGGAGCCGCAGGCCCTCAAGGGTTAAGCACATCTTCTACCACTAGGGCCAGACCTGGCAGGAGGCTTCAGACCAGCTGGTGTATGCTGCCTGGTTGGTGGCTCAGTGTCTGAGAGAACTCAGGGGTCCCGGTTGTTTGAGACTGCTGGTCCTCCTGCAGGGTTGCCCTCCTCAGCTTCTTCCAGCTTTTGCCTAATTCAACCACAGGGGGTTGCCATCCCACAGTCAGAAATTCTGACCCAGAATTGTTCCTGTCTAAAAGAACTGAAGGGACAAAAAATGGAGAAGAGACTGGGGGAAAGGCAGTCCCGTGACAGGTCCAAAGTGGGACCCAGCTCAAGGGGAGGCTCCAAGGCCTGACACTATTACTGTTGTTACAGTGTGCTTACAGACAGGAGCCTAGCATGGCTGTCCTCTGAGAGGCCCAACAAGCAGCTGACTGAGACAGATGCAGATGCTTTGAAATTATTGACATCATGATGTAGAAGTCCTTGAAAATGATGAAAGGGAAAGGAATAGAGCAGGTCAAAAACAAGGTCTTCAATAAATGAGGAAAAAAAAATCACCAAAAAGTTGGAATATGATAGCAATGGAGGAAGATAGAAGAGTTGGAGTTTTGCAGAATGGACCAAAAGCAACCAAACAAAAAATACTAAAATGATTTACAGAAACAATAACAGACCCAACTTTATTTCCAGTTTGGTATACATCCAAGATTATAATTATGGTCAGGAGCAGAGGAAGTAAGGCTATAGTGACTTTGGCCATCAAATTAGGTATTTTTAGAGGATACAGCAAGGAATTAAAAGAATGCTGTTTATGTCTCATTGGAGTGGGAATAGAATGGTGTGGAGGGTGAACAATGGCCATCTTAGGAAGCTTAGGAGGAGGTAAAGAACAATGCAGTGAAATTAGACCTTCATTGTGGAGTCCAAACTGGCCTGGAACTTTCTAGCTACTTTTTTTTTTTTTTTAGATTTTTCACTTGATTTTTATTTTGTTGTATTTGCATATCTAAACCACTATATACCATTCCAGATCGCCAGTCTTAGTAATTATGGGGAGCTTCAAAAATTAGCTCATTTTATTTTTCATTTTTCATTTATTGAAAATAGATTATTTTCTTATACAATGTATTTTGATTACAGTTTCCCCTCCCTCTATTCCTCCCAGTCCCTGGTTGTTAACTCCTAGAAGCCTGTTCTTTTCTAATGAGAGACAGAAAAGGAGAAGATTTGGAGCGAAGGAGAGGTGGGGAGGGACTTTCTATCATCTTGCCTTGGCTTCCCAAAATTGGGATTCACAGACACGCAATCCCCATGCCCTGATGAAAGCCTTCGTAGAGGAGGCTATTTTGTTTTGTTTGAGACAGAGTTTCTCTGTGTAGCCCTGGCTGTTCTGGAATTCACTCTGTAGACCAGGCTGGTCTCGAACTCAGAAATCTGCCTGCCTCTGCCTTCCAAGTTCTGGAATTAAGGGTGTATGCCACCACTGCCTGGCTTAAAGATTTATTTATTTTATGTATGTGAGTACACTGTAGCTGTCTTTAGACACACCAGAAGAGGGCATCAGATCTCATTACAGATGGTTGTGAGCCACCATGTGGTTGCTGGGAATTGAACTCAGGACCTCTGGAAGAGCAGTCGGTGCTCTTAACCACTGAGCCATCTCGCCAGCTCATAGAGGAGGCTTTTCAGTTAACTTTAGAATTGAGGTTAAAATTTTTTCATTCAATGGTGGTCTTTGCTTCTGAGATAACCACATTTTTGGCCTACATAAGACAATATAAGGTTCACTGATTTAGGAGTCCTTTGGCAATAGGGCCATATAGCACACAGGGCAGCAGCTCTTTTAAAGCTGACACAGTTGGATGGTGTCAGTAACCTGCCAATGTCAGCTTCTCAGGCTGCACTTGATGAGTCATCTACTGTGAGCAGAAGCTCTGCCTTTGTTTTCCCACTCAGAACGATTTGAACTGGATTTTTTTTTATTTCTGTCATAACACAGCCATTGAAAATACTGGTATTCACTCTCTCTAAATCCTAGATCCTTCTCCTTCACTGGGGCAGCTTTATATGGACAGGGGCTAATGGTGAATACGTACAGTTGGAAAATAAGAAAACATTTTGTTCTGTATAACCATCAGGTTCATCTGTAGGGGGAAATTGTCAGAACAAATGAAGCCCAACCTTATGCTTCCTACCTTGATTAGTCAGCCACTGTCAAAGTTGCCCATTCATGCTCGGCTGAGTTAGAGCAGCCCAATGGCCTAGCTAGTAAATACATGATTCTTAAGACCCCAAAGTTTGATGCAAAGCCACGGCATTGCTTCAGCTTATGACTGGACTCTCACAAGGGGAGGACACACCAATATATAGGTCTCTCTCTCTCATCATGACAGCTGATAACATCCATTCATCAGGAGCAGTCACTTCTTCCTCAATCTGTATTCCCCCTTTTCCATTTGGTAGACTGCTATATCCCAAGGCATCTGGCCATGTGTTAATAAAGACTAGTGCAAGCATACCACTAACCTTAGCACCATAGAGCAGCTAACAGATTCTCAAGTGATAATTATGCTTCCGGTCTGGGAACACATTTTGAGGCCCAGTGGACTGAATTAGTACTTTACCTCCATCTGGTCCACTTGATAAACAACTCATCTTCAAAGAACAAATCTTATTCATTGAAAGTAGGTGGACACTAAATTTTCCTAGGAGAGATATATACCCTAAACCAATTTGTCCCAAAACTCCCCTCCCAATTTGTCCATCTGCCAATGACACCGCTGTGTTAGAACAACAGGCTCCGAATCACTCTCTTCTTCAGTTCCTGCCTAAATAGTCATCTAGTAATTTCTAATACATACTTTATGCTTTTCCTCTAGCTCCTTGATTTCAGCAGTTTGGTTCAGAGCTATGACTTTAATCTCTCTCCCTCCAACCAATACAGTGTACAACCACTAAGCTCATCTGACCTCCATAGTTTTTCACAATTCAACATTCGGTGCTTCTTTATATATCACATACTCCATAAGCCTTCCCAACTTAACCCTAACCCTAGCCCTAACCACCTGTCCAGCTGCTGCCGCCACCACCGCCCACCGCCTGGGGGTTGGTTGAAGCAGACAGTGGGGTCCCGACTGGATTGTGGCATGCTGCTATGCAAAGACAAGCAGGCAGTCAGAAAATGGGTAAGAAGAGTTGAGTGAAAACTCAAAAATCAGGTACTGGAGCAACAGCCACCGTGTCACTAAAGGAAATGTTGAACCTGACAAGTGACCTGTTGCAGAAATGTAGCAGTCCTGCACCCGGCCCAGGGAGGGAATGTGAAGAGTACACACAGATCCGGGCTCTGGTTGAGAAAATACGAAAGAAGCAAAAAGGTCTGTCTGTTACTTTTAATGGGAAAAGAAAAGAATACTTCCCTGATCTAATAAAATAGGCCTCTGAAAACGGGGCTTCTGTCGAGGGTTTTGAAATGGTTAACTTCAAAGAAGAGGGCTTTGGTTTGAGAGCAACAAGACACATCAAGGCAGAAGAATTATTTTTATAGATTCCACGAAAAGTAACTAATGACTGTTGAATCTGCTAAGAATTCAGTATCGGGGCCCCTGTATTCTCAAGACCGAATTCTCCAAGCTATGGGAAAAATTGCACTGGCCTTTCATCTGCTGTGTGAGTGAGCCAGCCCCAACTCTTTCTGGCAGCCATTCTATTCAGACCCTCCCCAGTGAATATGACACCCCTCTCTACTTCGAAGACTGGAAGTACTATATCTTCAGTCGATACAAGCCATCTATGATGTCTTCAGCCAGTATAAAAACACAGCGCGCATCTGCTGTTGCCTGAATTTTTGATCTTAGCCATTCTGACTGTTGTGAGATGGAATCTCAGGGTTGTTTTGATTTGCATTTCTCTGATGATTAAGGATGTTGAACATTTTTTCAGGTGCTTCTCAGCCATTCGGTATTCCTCAGTTGAGAGTTCTTTGTTTTGCTCTGAGCCCCATTTTTAATGGGGTTATTTGATTTTCTGGAGTCCACCTTCTTGAGTTCTTTATATATATTGGATATTAATCCCCTATCTGATTTAGGATAGGTAAAGATCCTTTCCCAATCTGTTGGTGGCCTTTTTGTCATATGCTGGCGAGGATGTGGAGAAAGAGGAACACTCCTCCATTGTTGGTGGGATTGCAAGCTTGTACAACCACTCTGGAAATCAGTCTGGTGGTTCCTCAGAAAATTGGACATAGTACTACCAGAGGATCCAGCAATACCTCTCCTGGGCATATATCCAGAAGATGTCCCAACTGGTAAGAAGGACACATGCTCCACTATGTTCATAGCAGCCTTATTTATAATAGCCAGAAGCTGGAAAGAACCCAGATGCACCTCAATAGAGGAATGGATACAAAAAATGTGGTACATTTACACAATGGAGTACTACTCAGCTATTAAAAGGAATGAATTTATGAAATTCCTAGGCAAATGGTTGGACCTGGAGGGCATCATCCTGAGTGAGGTAACACAATCACAAAAGAACTTAAATGATATGTACTCACTGATAAGTGGATATTAGCCCAGAAACTTAGTATACCCGAGATATAAGAGACAATTTGCAAAACACATGAAACTGAAGAAGAACGAAGACCAAAGTGTGGACACTTTGCCCTTCTTAGAACTGGAAATAATCACCCATGGAAGGAGTTACAGAGACAAAGTTTGGAGCTGAGACAAAAGGATGGACCATCTAGAGACTGCCATATCCAGGGATCCATCCCATAATTAGCCTCCAAACGATGACACCATTACATACACTAGCAAGTGTTTGCTGAAAGGACCCTGATATAGCTGTCTCTTGTGAGACTATGCCGGGGCCTAGCAAACACATAAATGAATGCTCACAGTCAGCTATTGGATGGATCACAGGGCCCCCAATGGAGGAGCTAGAGAAAGTATCCAAGGAGCTAAAGAGATCTGCAACCCTGTAGGTGCAACAACATTATGAACTAACCAGTACCCCAGAGCTCTTGACTCTAGCTGCATATGTATCAAAAGATGGCCTAGTCGGCCATCACAGGTAAGAGAGGCCCATTGGACTTGCAAACTTTATATGCCCCAGTACAGGGGAACGCCAGGGCCAAAAAGTGGGAATGGGTGGGTAGGGGAGTGGGGGGGGGGAGGGTATGGTGGACTTTTGGGATAGCATTGGAAATGTAATTGAGGAAAATATGTAATAAAAAATTTTTAAAAAAATCAGCGTGCCAGTATGCCTGTTTCTATAAAGTCATCTAGACCCATTCTCATGCCAACAAACTGCCCTTGAAGGATTCTTTCACATAAGAGGACTACAGGTGGGACGTCCTGTCGGTTATGACACGGCAAAACCAGATTCCTACAGAGGATGGTTCCCGGGTGACCTTGGCTCTGATTCCTTTATGGGACATGTGCAATCATACCAATGGCCTGATCACAACGGGCTATAACGTGGAAGATGGCCACTGTGAGTGCATAGCTCTTTCAAGCTGGAGATCAGATTTATATTTTTTATGGCACTCGGTCAAATGCAGAGTTTGTGATCCACGGTGTTTTTTTTTTTTCTTTGACACACGACAGTGTGAAAATAAAGCTTGGCGTGAATAAAAGTGACAGGCTCTACGCCATGGAGGCTGGGGTCTTGGCTCAGGCTGGCATCCCAACATCCAGTGTTTTTGCACTGCATTTTACTGAGCCACCCATCTCTGCCCCGCTTCTAGCTTTCCTCCGAATATTCTGCATGACTGAAGAGGAGCTGAAAGAGCATTTGCTAGGGGACAGCGCCATCGACAGGATCTTCACTCTGGGGAACGCGGAGTTTCCTGTCAGCTGGGACAATGAGGTCAAACTTTGGACATTTCTGGAAGACAGAGCTTCACTTCTTTTAAAAACATATAAAACAACAATTGAAAAAGATAAGATCGTCTTGAAAAATCCTGACCTCTTGGCCATCAAATTGCTCTTGGGTGAGAAGGAGATTTTGAAAAAAGCAGTGAAGTGTACAGCCATGAACCGGGAGTACTACTGCAAACACATGGAGGAGAGGCTACCACTGCCCAGATACAAGGAGAGTGACATGGGGCTCTTGGAGGGTGATGTGGGGGACTCAAGGCTCCCTCTGGTCCTGAGAAAGCTAGAGAACAAGGCAGGTGTGCAGGAGTCTCTGAGCCTCACAGAGGCTGTCAGCAAAGTCAAGGCTGCCAAAAACGGGCTCATCAATGGGGAAAACTCAATCCCTAATAGGACCAGGTCTGAAAATGAAAGCTTCAGCACAGAAGAAAGTGAAAACGTGACTGGTGAAGGCACAACTCTGAGGTGCTCATGGGATCCAGTGGAGCAGAAATTACGGACAGCCTACCACACCACCATGTTCCTTGTTAACATTTTTCTTTCCGCAGAGAGGAAAATATGTTTTTGCTGCTTTATATAAAAGTGATTTTTTTAAGTTATTTTAAACATCTAGCTTCCTTATTTGATTAAGATTGCCATCTTGCTTCTGGGCAGAACAAAGCAGTGAATAGCAGCAGCAGCAGAGAAGAGAGGAGGCACCCTTGAAAGATTGCAGACCAGCTGTGGGTACTCGCTGCTCTCCCAGGGAAGTGTGAGGTCCGTGCTCAGCTGTGCTCACATGCCTATTGTCCTCACTCCAGAATGAGTGCTGGTTCTGCCTCTGGCTGCAGAGTTTAGGTTGAACTCTGGGTGTGGAGTACATGGTGGAGATGAGGCACAGTGGAGAGAAAGCTGGGCGAGGCCATTCAAATAGAGTCTGGGTTTCTTAATAAGAATATCCCCAGTACCAAAAGAAAAAGTAAGGTGGCAACCTGATTTTTTTAATACTTTTTATTAGGTATTTTCCTCATTTACATTTCCAATGCTATCCCAAAAGTCCCCCATACCCTCCCCCCCCCACTCCCCTACCCACCCACTCCCACTTTTTGGCCCTGGTGTCCCCCTGTACTGGGGCATATAAAGTTTGCAAGTCCAATGGGCCTCTCTTTCCAGTGATGGCCGACTAGGTCATCTTTTGATACATATGCAGCTAGAGTCAAGAGCTCCAGGGTACTGGTTAGTTCATAATGTTGTTCTACCTATAGGGTTGCAGATCCCTTTAGCTCCTTGGGTACTTTCTCTAGCTCCTCCATTGGGGGCCCTGTGATCCATCCAATAGCTGACTGTGAGCATCCACTTCTGTGTTTGCCAGGCCCTGGCATAGTCTCACAAGAGACAGCTATATCTGGGTCCTTTCAGCAAAATCTTGCTAGTATATGCAATGGTGTCAGCATTTGGAAGCTGATTATGGGATGGAACCCTGGATATGGCAGGCTCTAGATGGTCCATCCTTTTGACACAGCTCCAAACTTTGTAACTCCTTCCATGGGTGTTTTGTTCCCAATTCTAAGAAGGGGCAAAGTGTCCACACTTTGGTCTTCGTTCTTCTTGAGTTTCATGCATTTAGCAAATTGTATCTTATATCTTGGGTATTCTAAGTTTCTGGACTAATATCCACTTATCAGTGAGTGCATATCATGTGAGTTCTTTTGTGTTTGGGTTACCTCACTCAGGATATCCTCCAGATCCATCCATTTGCCTAAGAATTTCATAAATTCATTGTTTTTAATAGCTGAGTAGTATTCCATTAAATGTGTAAATGTACCACATTTTCTGTATCCATTCCTCTGTTGAGGGGCATCTGAGTTCTTTCCAGCTTCTGGATATTATAAATAAGGCTGCTATGAACATAGTGGAGCATGTGTCCTTCTTACTGGGCAACCTGATTTTTAATGGCTTAAAATATTGATGATGATCCCAATTATATAAACACACATATATCTAGTGATTTCTAAGGATTTGTTTACTTTTTTGTGTTCTGCTTTCCTGTATTAAAAACTTGTCCTTTTCCTTAAATCAAAGTGGGACTTGAGTCCTCCTCGGTTTTCACGCTGGCTTTGTTTCAGAGGTGCACTGACTCCAGGGGTGGCAGTGGCGTGCCACAAACACCAAAGCGTGGCTCACACACGGTGTCAGGATGAGGCAGCTCCCTGGCTTTCTGGTTTCACAACAAGCTAGAGATTTTCAAAGCTACCCTTTTGAGTAAAACCCCTTATTAAAAGAGAAAACAGGACCAATTATATGGTCAATTTTGGAGAAGCCAGACCTAAAGCTTTACTACAGAGCAATTGTGATAAAAACTGCATGGTACTGGTATAGAGACAGACAAGTAGACCAATGGAATAGAATTGAAGACCCAGAAATGAACCCACACACCTATGGTCACTTGATCTTCGACAAGGGAGCTAAAACCATCCAGTGGAAGAAAGACAGCATTTTCAACAATTGGTGCTGGCACAACTGGTTGTTATCATGTAGAAGAATGTGAATCGATCCATACTTATCTCCTTGTACTAAGGTCAAATCTAAGTGGATCAAGGAACTTCACATAAAACCAGAGACACTGAAACTTATAGAGGAGAAAGTGGGGAAAAGCCTTGAAGATATGGGCACAGGGGAAAAATTCCTGAACAGAACAGCAATGGCTTGTGCTGTAAGATCGAGAATTGACAAATGGGACCTAATGAAACTCCAAAGTTTCTGCAAGGCAAAAGACACCGTCAATAAGACAAAGAGACCACCAACAGATTGGGAAAGGATCTTTACCTATCCTAAATCAGATAGGGGACTAATATCCAACATATATAAAGAACTCAAGAAGGTGGACTTCAGAAAATCAAGTAACCCCATTAAAAAATGGGGCTCAGAACTGAACAAAGAATTCTCACCTGAGGAATACCGAATGGCAGAGAAGCACCTGAAAAAATGTTCAACATTAATCATCAGGGAAATGCAAATCAAAACAACCCTGAGATTCCACCTCACACCAGTCAGAATGGCTAAGATCAAAAATTCAGGTGACAGCAGATGCTGGCGTGGATGTGGAGAAAGAGGAACACTCCTCCATTGTTGGTGGGAGTGCAGGCTTGTACAACCACTCTGGAAATCAGTCTGGCGGTTCCTCAGAAAACTGGACATAGTACTACCGGAGGATCCAGCAATACCTCTCCTGGGCATATATCCAGAAGATGCCCCAACTGGTAAGAAGGACACATGCTCCACTATGTTCATGGCAGCCTTGTTTGTAATAGCCAGAGGCTGGGGGGAACCTAGATGCCCCTCAACAGAGGAATGGATGCAGAAAGTGTGGTACATCTACACAATGGAGTACTACTCAGCTATTAAAAAGAATGAATTTATGAAATTCCTAGCCAAATGGATGGACCTGGAGGGCATCATCCTGAGTGAGGTAACACATTCACAAAGAAACTCACACAATATGTACTCACTGATAAGTGGATATTAGCCCCAAACCTAGGATACCCAAGATATAAGATATAATTTGCTAAACACATGAAACTCAAGAAGAATGAAGACTGAAGTGTGGACACTATGCCCCTCCTTAGATTTGGGAACAAAACACCCATGGAAGGAGTTACAGAGACAAAGTTTGGAGCTGAGATGAAAGGATGGACCATGTAGAGACTGCCATATCCAGGGATCCACCCCATAATCAGCATCCAAACGCTGACACCATTGCATACACTAGCAAGATTTTGCTGAAAGGACCCAGATATAGCTGTCTCTTGTGAGACAATGCTGGGGCCTAGCAAACACAGAAGGGGATGCTCACAGTCAGCTATTGGATGGATCACAGGGCTCCCAATGGAGGAGCTAGAGAAAGTACCCAAGGAGCTAAAGGGATCTGCAACCCTATAGGTGGAACAACATTATGAACTAACAAGTACCCCGGAGCTCTTGACTCTAGCTGCATATGTATCAAAAGATGGCCTAGTCGGCCATCACTGGAAAGAGAGGCCCATTGGACTTGCAAACTTTATATGCCCCAGTACAGGGGAACACCAGGGCCAAAAAGGGGGAGTGGGTGGGCAGGGGAGTGGAGGTGGGTGGATATGGGGGACTTTTGGTATAGCATTGGAAATGTAAATGAGCTAAATACCTAATCAAAAATGGAAAAAAAAAGAGAAAACAGGAAAAAAAAATTCATGCTCCAATGGGCCTATCTCCTGTGATAATCACTGGTCTTCCAACACGTTTTCTGCTTCTCCAATGGCTAACTCCACCCTCTTGCTAATGGTTCTAGAGATGTGATCCCCATGAACAACTGCATGGATAACACGAGCTATGTGATAAAAAAAAAAAAATTCCAGAACTCCTTGGACATCCTTAGTCAAAACATTTGAGAGCAGAGCCTAGCAATCTGTACTGTAATCATGCTGAGTGAGGTAAATTAGTGCACACTAAAGCTGGAGAACCCCATCTACAGCCTAGTGCTTAACTGAATGGGTTATCACCTCATCATATGTTATCATATGATATCATATATCATATGTTATCATCATATGTTACCATTGCAAATAATTCCCAAACTTAGAAGCTTAAAACAACATACTTTTAATAGCACTGTCACTATGGGTTTGAAAGACAAGCATAGATTAGGTGCATCCTTTGACTCAGGATCCCTGAATGATTAAAATTGAGTTGCCTGTCTGGCCTCCTATGCTCTCAAGGCACAAATACAAGATCTGCCACCAACTTAATTCTTGTGGCCATTAGGAAGATCCAGTTCCTCATAGACTGTGGAAATAGAGACTTCAGATCCTCCCCCCAGCTGTCCAGGAGTAGCAACTCTCATTTCCACGCCATTTGAGCCTTTGCATAGGTCAGCTCACTATATGGCAACGTATTTTATGTCTCGTTAGCGTGAGCAAGCAAATAGAGGTACAGACGTACAGTGAAAGAAGCAGTAAAGCAAGTTAGTGTCTTGTAAGCTAATAATGAAATCAACCTGAGAGTATTTTTGCTGTAATGTCTTTGTTAGAAAGCAAAAACTAGATCCAGCACACGTGTAATGGGAGGGATGGGATTTCACAAGGATGTGACAACCAGACAGTAGGGATCATTAGAATCCACTTCAGAAGTTCTCTGCTCTGCCAGTCTCTATATCAAATATATACATTAGCCTATGTTCTTGCCTATGTAACCAGCTACTATATAATTATAAACAACCGTATTCTGGTTAACAACAAAACAATACATAATTGTACAGTTAGTCTGTCCTGGTTCCTTATTATACACGTCTCTGATTTTAGTAAAGGAGAAAGCAATTGATCAAGACCCAAAGTGGATATTTGGGACCTTCTGACAAACACATATTCATCAATTTAGTCAGTTTTCAACCCTGCTGCAGATTAGAATATCTAGGGAGCTTTTTCTAAAAAAATACTAGTGCCCAGAGTCCCACTATAAACAATCTAAATCAGTATTTCTGATGCCATAGCTATAGAATCAGCATTTTTTAAAAGATCTCTGGGTGATTCAAATGTACAGTTAGGATTGAAAAGTCCTGGTCTGGCCCTTTCTTCCACCCTCAGTTGCACTTTTGAAAGCTGTTACATGGAAACAGCTTTTGCAGAAGATAGTCTAGAAGCTCCACGTCCATCTGATTTAGAATTTCCCTGTAAATGAGAAAAAAAGAACACCAGTCCTTAAAATCAGCAAGAGAAATGTAACAAAGTGTCCTAAGAGACAGCATCACGTTTCAGACATGTATAGGCCAGAAGAAGAGCACATCAAGTCACTATGCTTGGCCACTACCTGATCTAAACCCTGCAATGCCCTGCAATGCAACTGCAAGAAGAAGAAGAAAATAATATGTCTCCTCAAACAAAGATTGCAAACTGGCGGACATCAGGTTATAAATGGGCAGACCAGACCCATTTGACAAATATGTAGCGTGTGTGTGTGTGTGTGTGTGTGTGTGTGTGTGTGTGTGTGTGTGTGTGGTATAGGCTGAATATATTGCTCATCACAAAGTTTATAAAGACTTATTCACAGACACAAATTATTTACACTTGGGAATATGATAGAAGAATTTAATATGCAGCCTTGCTACATTAAATTCTAAGTATCTGAATTTTTGTTTCAGTAGTTGTATAACATTACTGAGGAATTAAACTGTAAAATATACATAAATCATCTTGCAAACTTATTTGTTGCCAATGAAAGCAGAGGCAGAGTAAGTGTCTTAATAACAACATGAGGTTTACAATTAACAATAATATATAAAGTATATACAACTTTCATTTAAAACATTCAGGAAATGTTTGATAAGTATGTAAAATTAACCATCCTTCACTAATAACTCAGTGTTCCCTATCAGTAAATATTTTAAATCTGGCATAGCACTTTTCAGCAAATACGTGTAAAGATTCATATATGAGGTTTGACTCTTAAAAACCAGTAGCCCTAACAATCCTGCTCACATTCCTCATGGTAACTAATAAAAAGTGAATAGTAACCAGGCAGTTGTGGCGCACGCCTTTAATTCCAGCACTTGGGAGGCAGAGGCAGGCGGATTTCTGAGTTTGAGGCCAGCCTGGTCTACAGAGTGAGTTCCAAGACAGCCAGGGCTATACAGATAAACCCTGTCTTGAAAAAAAAAAAGTGAATAGTAGTTATCTATTCTTCCTAGGTGTTGCTCTAAAGCAAAATAAACTCACTATTCGACACCCATTGCCTTGCCTGTACAGACCTCTGGAAGCCAACATATGAGAAGGATAAATAGTTTAGAGACTGCTGTATGTCTGAAGGATACTTTTGCCTGTTGGTACTTAACAATGTGACTAAGGGATATTATTTAATATCTGTGTACAACAGCCTCTTTTTCAGAAATTTAAGGGTAATAATAAAATCTATGTTATAGAATCATTAAGAAGATAAAGTGAGTAAGTTAACACATATGAAGGACTTAGCACAGTACTGGGAGAAGGTAGGCACTCAGTAATGATTAGTTATTGGTGTCTGAGTTGAGAGCAGTATAACATGGTAGTTGAAAGTACAAGTACAGCTAGATAAACCAAAACCACTTTTTCTTACTTATATGTGGAGTCTGAAACAAACTCATAGAAGCATAATAGACCAGTGGCTATTGGTCAAATGTTACAAAGGTTCAACTGAATAGGAGAAATAAATAATTTTTGTACTAAAATACTTTTAGGACAAAAAAAGATGCTGGGGACAAGACTCAGTAAAGTATTTGCCTCTCAAGCATGAAGACCCAAGCTTAGCTTCCCAGCACCCACATAAAAAGCTGTGCGTGGCGTCATGCATCACTGTCTAGCACTGAAGAAATGAAACGTGTAGATTCCTGGAGCTCACCGGCCAGCCGACCAAGTCAAAGCAGTGAGCTCTTGGTTTTGCGACAGAGCCTGTCTCAAAAAATAAGATGAGGAACAATTATGGAAGGTACCCAATATTGATGTCCGACCTCCATATGTATAGGCACATACCCATAGGCACACGTGTATGTGCAGGTGTATACACACACACACACACACACACATACACACACACACTTTAAGCCAACACTGCTTCCTAAACAAGACCTGAAACTGAACAAAGACAACACCAATAAACATGCTCATGTGAACAAATTGTCTCAGTCCTAAACAAAGAACTACAGGCAACTAAGGAATGCTGAGAACTAAGGAATGATAGTTTTCCCCAGAGAAAAGCACACCAACTAGTTATCCAATAACAAGTGGTTATCCCTGAAAACATATACAAAAGTAACCTTATACAGATTTATGGATGTGTGTGTATGTGTGTGTGTGTGCGTGTGTGTGTGTAGCATGTACATGTAATAACAATTAATGAAAAAATAGGCCATGAAGTTTAAATAGAGGATGGATATGTCAAGTGGGCACAGGCTATAGTCATCTGAGAGGAAGAAACCTAACTAAGAAATACCTCCATAAGGTCAGGATGCAGGCAAGCCTGTAAGGCATTTTCTTAATTAGTGATTGAGTGATTGATGTGTGAGGGCTCAGCCCAATATGTGTAGTACTACCCTGGGCTAGGAATCATGGGTTCCATAAGAAAGCAGGCTGAGCAGCCATGAGGAACAAAGCACTAAGCAGCCACCCCTCCATGGCCTCTGTATCAACCTACCTCCAGGTTTCTGACCTGCTTGAGTTCTTTCCCTAACGTCCCCCTATGATGGAAGTATATATACCTGGAAGCATAAGCTAAATAAACCCTTTCCTCCCCAACTTGCTTTTGGTCCTGGTGTTTCATTAGATCAACACTAATCCTAGTTAAGCAAGCCTACTTGGAGGGAGAAAAGGAAGGGGGGATGATGTAGTTATATGGTAATCTCTGGAAAGAAAACTTTAAAAGTATTTACACTGATGGATACGTTAATTAGATAGACAAAATCATCCTGTACTACATACATATAGCATAACATCACTAAGTACATTTGGAGTTATTTATAGTTATGATTCATCAAAAACGACAAAATATAAAAAGAAAACCACCCAAAATAAAAACTAAATACAAAGTACGTACATTGAAATTCGAGCCAAAGTCGCAGTCTCAGATAAACTGCTTATGGGGCCTTAAGCAAGTTATTGCTCTTCAGTTTCCTTGTCTGTAAAATGAAGATAGCAATAACAACATAGAGGATTTGTGTGAGGGCTAAATTTAAAGAGTATTTATAGGGTGCCTGGGCCAGAGTTAAAAACTCAACAAAGGTTAGGTACCACTGTTATTCCTTTGTACCAGAAGTTGAGATTATAACAGCAGCCCCTAGAAAGGACAATGCAATAGAGTCAGGGTTTGTGGTAATGAGACAAGAAGGATGGTGAACAATAGGACATCATGAAAAGCTTAAAACATGATTTGTCCTTGTTGTTTGTTTGAGACAAGAATTAGTTTTAGAGCCCTGGCTGGCCTGGACCTTTCTATGTATGTAGACCATGATAGCCTTGAACTTGCGGTAATCCTCTTGCCTACTGAGATCTCAGGAACACACGAAAACACCTACCTTGAGTGTGACTTGTTTGTTTACAATTTTTTGTTTGTTTTTGAGATAGTGTTTGTATGTATATCCCAAGCTGGTCTGGAATTCACTATGTAAGCCAGACTGGCTCCAAACTCATAGCAATGCCTGGCCTCAGCCTCCTTGGTGCTGGGATTACAGACACGCACCACCGCATCTGATTCCTTAAAGTGCTTTTGAATGCTAAAATAAATACTGGAAGTTTTCTCTAGGGAGTGGCTTAACAGCCCATGGAGTTTACCCAATTCAATCTGCCACATGAAGTGCTCTGGGAAGCCACCCTAGAAACCCAAATCCCTTGCAGCCCATCAGTGTGACCAAGATGATATGTTAATTGTGTCCTTAGACATTCAAAATAATTAAAGTGCTAAAAATAATGCTTCCATGGATATGATTGCCCCTGAAAATGACAGATGTGACAAGTAAGGGAAGCAGAAATAACAGTGGAGGAGTAGCACCACTGCTCCACCTCCTCCTGCTCGGCCTCTGACAAGGTAATCAAAACACATGCAGAAGACTTGCGTTTGCAGCAGGGTGGTGACTTTCGTGCAGTAATGGAAATCAAAAGTTAACGACCACAAGACTTGGAAAGAAGAGAAAAGCAGGAGTCTGTCTTCAGCTTCCCCAATACTGGGATCCTGCAAGCCTAGGCAAGAATCACTGATAAGAAAGTGGGTCTTGAATTTACCAAGGAAACCTGGGAGACAACAAGCCTGCAAAGAGCACAGGGAAGTCAAACCCAAGTTTTAATTATCTATCTACTCACACCTTGGGAGGCCGGACCACAGCATGTCTCTGATTATCTAAAAGGAAATTTTTAATCTTCTGAACACTTTGCAAGGCCTCTGCTCAAGCCTGTGAATTCCCTCTGTTTTCAGATGTATATTCACAGAATACAAACTCATTTTACTTTTAGCCTAGAAAAAAAAATAATAAATAAGAAAAAGCTTTCAAAACAAAGCATGCTGTCTGAAACTACATGCAACTCCAAAAATAATTTTTTGTCTGAGAGTTTTGCTGAAATCTTCCATAGGAGTGATCCATACACAATCCATACACAATATTGCTGAATTTGCATATACTATGGGAATTAGCTGCAGCAAAAAATTTAAAGTAAGGTACTTATTTATTTAGTTTTATGTGTGCAGTTGTTTTGCCTGCATGTATTTCTGTGCATCACATGTGTCCTTGGTGCCCAAGAAGGCCAGAAGAGAGCATTAGATCCTTTGGACCTAAAGTAAGAGATATTTGTGAGTCACCATGTGGGTGCTAGGAACCAAATCCAGGTCTTCTGGAAGAAATGGACTCTTGACTGCTGAGCTAGCTCTTCAGGCCCCACAGAAAACTATCAACTCCAAGCTATGTTGATCTTATTTCTGTTACTGCCCCCAATGCCGTTTATTTCCTAATATTCTTTTGGTGCTCAGCTCAGCCAGTGGGAAATTTCTCATTAAAAGAAGTAAACTAGAAGTGGAAGGTTAGATAGACACGCCAAAATGTCAAATGATTCATTCTGAGGTCCAGAGCTAAAGATCTGTCCATCCGCATGACTACTGTGAAGACGGCTATGAGTCATACTTACTAAGGCCTACCCCAATCAGAAAAGAGCAAGAGCCAAAAATCAGGCCAGGCCTTCCAGTGTTGGAATAGCAATGGGTGTTACTGAGGAGAGAAAGCTGATAAGTAATGATAGCATCTGATTTCCCCTTCCTAGTGTCCACTAAACAGAAAGTAGCACTAGATTCCTAAGTTGCTACTTCTCCAACTTGAACATGCATATCAATTATTGAGGGTCTTATTAAAGTTCAAATTCCTATTACGGAAGTTTATGGTGAGACCCAAGGTTTTGTACTCCTATCCAGATGCTGCCAGAACTGCTTGTCCATACACACACACTTTATGTAACAATAGTTTAAACTACAGGTTCAACAGCCTAAGTTCCAAAAGTCAAACTGTTCTACTTCCTGCTATGCAGCCTCTGAACTAAATGGGATACATTAGTCCCAAAGATGGACCACAAGAACCTGCACCTGATGCCACTGCTAGAAGCCCAGGAAAGATGAAATCATTAAGAACCAAAGACTAAAAACCTTCCCACAATTTTCTGACGATGTAAAAGCCCTGAATTCCACAAAGAGCTCATGGAAATCAAGAGAAGGAAATGGGGAGGGTAAAGAGATAGGGGAGAGAAGAGAGAAGGGAGAATAGAGGCCAGTCTCTCCATAGTCTCTTATAAATACACTAATCCTATCAACTCAGGACCACATTAATGACCTCATTTAATCTTAATTGCTTTCTTAAAGGGCTTATCTTCAAATGTAGTTACAACTTAGCATTGCCCTTAGTGATGTGGGTGAAAACACATACTAAATATTCTCATTTACAACCCTGATCTTACGAAGAGCCAAACAAAAAATACCTAATATCTACTGGCTCCCAAACTGAATATTAGAATTATTTCTTTAAGTGAAGACTATCTAACTAAGGTCCAAATGATAAATCTCATAAGTTGCAAAGCTATAGTTTAATAGTAAAAGGAGTTCCCTAGGTCCAGAGGGCAGAGGCAATGTGTCCTGGACCAGGAAAAGAGTATGGTAACCAAGTACATAGACTGCTATATACTTAGCTCATTGACTGTGGACAAGTCCATTTCTCATTGATACAATAAGGACAGACATAGTAATCCTCCTCTTAGAAATGTCGTACATGTTAAAATAGTTACTGCAGAAAGATCTTAGCAGATGGTACATAGCAAGCAATTAATGGGTAGGAGCTATAATTCTATCTTTAAAATTCAGAGAATATTTTGCAGTCTACTCTGGACTCAAGTTAGTTGCCAAGAAAAAGTGATGGTGCAGCATACATCACATGCTTTCCTTCATTTTGGGTTCCTACATGTTATATAGATATATAGAATCATGGATGCTTGTGTGACATAAAAGTAGAAGTTTTGTTGTCTGAGGAGACAACAGTAGTTTGAAATGGGGTATCAGCAACAAGACAGAAAGGAAATGCTCAGCACAAACTCTGTGTGTGTGTGTGTGTGTGTGTGTGTGTGTGTGTGTGTACATAAAAACTCTTAAAATAATTTTAAAGAATGTAATAATGTTAAACGAAGTTGAAAGAATGGTACTCTAATTTAATAGGGGCAATATCCCTATAAAAAGAGAAAGAGGTACCAGAGAGCACTTTTTCCTCTTGTACAAACTGTCTAAGAAGAAATGTCTTGTCATGTAAAGCACGGCAAGAACACAGTCATTTATAAGCCAGGAGGAAGACTGACCAGAAACCAATGCTAATATTCACTGGAGTCTCCAGAATTTTCTCTTGTGTATGTGTGGGGGAAAGGGATAGTCCAGAAAGAAACTGTATATACCCACACCATGGACAGTGAAAGCTTACAGGGTTTGCTCTGAAAAGCATTAAATTAAAGACAAACTTTGGACACTGAAGGCCATTTTGTATGCTTGATTCCCAACTGCAGAGTACTCTGGGACAGAACTACATTTCAACAGTTTCCAGCTTGCTCTGTCCCAAGCAGAAGCAGCAATAATTTTGCCTCAAACATTTATGTACTGGGGAGGAGACACCATAAAGACCCCTTGCTACTGATAACACCTCAAACACCATTGTCTCCCTAGACAATTTTACTTCTACTTTTATGTCACCCAAGCATCCATGATTCTGTGTATGTATATAACATATAGGAACCAAAAATAAAAGAAAGCAGGTGATATCCACTGCACTATCACTTTTTCTCGGTGGCAACTAACTTGAGTCCAGAGTAGACTGAAAAATAGTCTCCGAATTTTAAAAATAAAATTGTACTCCTACCCACTAAGTACTTACTACGTACAAAGTAATGCAGTGCCAAAATAGCAGCTGAGACACTCTCGTCCTTCGTTCAGAAACAACAAAGAAAATTATCCTTAGGAGACACAAACCTGTGTACAATAAACTAATGGGCAAAATATTTACCAGCCTCAAGGACCTTTACTAAGTATGCAAATGAGTTGAATGGGAGGGGGAAATGAATCAGAAACAGCTGTTCTGTTTTCTTATTCCCTGTGTTGACTGAGAGGAAAAGATTTTTCAATTGGCTAAAAATTAAATGATTCAATAGCTATATTTCTTCTGCTGCATATGTAGCCTCTGCACTTGATTTCCTATTGTTCTGTCAGCCTGAATATGTGTGATTATTCTAGGTCTGGTATTAACTGTTCTATACAAAACTATAGAGTATATTACTGGATTCATATTGTATTACAAGAACCTACCAAGAGTCAAATTCATAGAATAGCAAGTGAAACAATCTCTCTATATTTGAGGGAAATGTTAGGAGAAGGCTCTTTCCCTGCTATGAACATGGGAATATACACACGTGTGCACACACATTCATACTCTTCAAGAGCTGTACACTTCCCTTGGGACTTGAGGGTGGACAATAATCTCCTTCAACTCTGCCATGCTGAGGATGTACTGCAAGGATGTAGTCATTACCCACACTCAGACTGGAAAATAACTGGCTAGCCTTAGAACTGCCTTGTGAGCCATATGTGCATCAGTTCCAATGCCAACTATGATTTCCTCCTGGGCACATGGTTCAATATATGCTTTTGCACAGGCAAACACAGACATGAAAGTCATTTTTCAAGAACTACATCTTTAGACATACATATTTATACACATAGCTGAGCTACAGAACTTTCTATTGAGAGGGGGGACATCTTGTGGATTATCTCAGAATTGAGCTTTTTGGGAACGAATACCAGTAATAGAAACAGCACCACAAAAGATAACAGCAGACAGCCTTCATAGAGAACTTCTTATTTGCCAAATACAAGGCTATGAGCTTTACATTAATTATTCCAACATTGCAGAATTAGATAGCAGTGGAAGAGTGGTTTTCCTCGTGCAGATTCTCAGAGAGATTTTGTCATTTAACCAAAAGTTTACACCTGTTAAGTAGATAGCCAGGACTCAATTTTAGGTTCCATTGAATCAAAGTTAACTTGTACCATGTATGGTGGTACACAACTGTAACACCAAATACTAGGAAGATGGGGGCAGGAAGATCACAATCTTGAGGCCAGCCTGAACAACTTAGGAAGCCCTTGTGTTAAAAAGAAAAATGGGGGGAGAGAAAGAGAGAGAGAGAGAGAGAGAGAGAGAGAGAGAGAGAGAGAGAGAGAGAGAGAGAGAGAGAGAGAGAACTAGGGTGTAGTTCAGTGGTGGAATGTTTACCTAGCAATTATGAGGCACTGGAATCCATATAGCAAAGGAAAATACTAAAAAGCTAACTTCCTTTCCCTGTGTTACAGTAAGAGCACCAAATAATCTTAGCAGTGGGCTGAGAATTTGTACTTCCTAGGTCTTTGGTTAAGAGGTGATGTTCTGGCATCACACAGCTTGACCTTTGTCTCAGTTAGGGTTACTATTGCTATGAAGAGATACTGTGACCAAAAGCAAGTTGGAGAAGAAAGGGTTTATTCAGCTTATACTTCCACATCATAGCTCATCATCAAAAGACGTCAGGACAGGAACTCAAACAGGGCAGGAACCTGGATGCAGGAGCTGATGTGGAGGCCAGGGAGAAATGCTGCTTATTGGCTTGCTCCTAATGGCTTCCTCAGCCTTCTTTCTTATACAACTAGGGACTACCAGCCCAAGGATGGAACCACCCACAATAAACTGGGCCCTCCCACATTGATCACTAAATGAAAAAATGCCCTACATCTTGCCTACAGCCTGATCTTATGGAGACATTTTCTCACTTGATGCTCCCTCCTTTCTGGTGACTTTAGCTTGTGTCGAGTTGAAATAAAACTAGCCAGCACAGTTTGATTCCAGTTCTGTCAGGAATCCTTGACAGGAAGCAAATGACCATGTGGAGTCATTTCCCTCTCATTTTAGGTAGTTTAGTAGAAAGGAACTCAACTGCAATGAGCTCATCTTCAAAGAGTAAAGGCCTTTGGCTACCATCACTATTCCTGATAGACAAAGCTGTTCCTATGACCTATGGTATGCAGATCCTGACCCTCCACATGCTTGAATCATTGTGTGTCCCTGCTATGGGAGATCCCTTGTTAGGGATGTTTCTCGGTGCCTCTTAGAGTATCTATACATATGTGACCCGTTTTTGTATCAGAGTTCACTCTTCTTGGAGTACTCTCTGTCCTAAATCTCATGCATTAACTTGGGCAGAGTCTACCCTTGCTGATAATTAGACTGCACACAGTGCTTACAGAATATCTCAGCTTGGCCTGTGAAGAGACATAATGAGATTTCTAGGGACTACATGCATTCTGCCATGACTTTGCTAATGAATATAACTCACACACAAATTCTGTGCTTTATCTCCTCCATGTGGTACTACAAGCATGTGTCTGTGATTTATTGGCCTCGGGTATATTACAGTGTCCTTATCTGTCAATGCAACTGTGTTAACACTGCATTCTCAGCCTGTGGGGGTGACCCTTCCGGCAAACTTCTATCTCCAAAATATTTACACTTTGACCCATAACAATAGCAAAATTATAGTTATGGAGTAGCAACAAAAATAATTTTATGGTTGGAGATCACCACAACATGAGGAACTATATTAAAAGATCACTGTAACCATAATTTTGAGCTACTGTATTGGGTTCTTTTTTCCTATCACCCTTCTCTACCCCAAACCCTTCCAATCCCCAACTCTAGGTAGGAGAGAAGGAGGGTTAGAGGGGGGAGGGGGTATTGATCTCATTGGACCTCATTAGACTACTTTCTGCTGATTCAAGGGATTGAGTTCCTTGGGGCAAGTCCAATCTTCATCATCAGGATATCTCCAACTTACTCCTCTTCCTCCTCCTCTTCCTCTTATTCCTCATATTGTCTCTTTGCTCATGACCACTTGGCAAGCTATAACAACAGCAACCAGCAGCAGCAGGGAAAGCAGACACCTCCTTTCTCTATCTGGGCTCTGGCATTTTATACCCTCTCAAGAGTCCCCAGAATTCCAAATGGAAACTATCTTCAGCTGGCAAAATCACACCTCTGCCAGAGCACAAGACAAAGTATATTTAGCTGCTGTGGACAATCTGAAGCAGCCCCCATATCCCACACCTGTGATTAAAACACAAGACTATATTCACATAACATAACTGGATTTTTTTTTAAGAAACCAACATTCTAACTACAGGTCAGAGCGTTAGTAAAGTTGAGAACCAGTGTATTAAGTGGTAAGATGATCATCCATCTCCATGGTATCAGGACTGTGCTGCCATTTGATAATTACACAGTGTTTGCATTGTCTAACACACAGTAAACAATAAATATTAGCTTTTGTGATGACCATATTGAGATCGGAAAAGGATCTTAAGGTTGTTGAGTTCTGTTCACTCATTTTAAAGATGATGAAACAGATTCCTACAGAACAAACAGAAATTAAAACAAGAAGACACACAGGGATGATGAAGAATGTTTAAAAGCATGGGTTCTAGGGCTAGGTTGCATGGATTTAAAAGGTGAGTGTCACTTCCTACCCAAGAAGTTACCACAATGAGCCTGGAATGATTGAGAGGACAGGTAAGTACTCAGAAAAGCTCCATGTCTGGCACATACTAAAGACTTCCTCAGTGGTATCTACTACTCCTAACCTTATATCTAGTCTTAATTCTCATGTTTTTGCAAATGAGGTGGCTCTTCGCTATGTGGCTTTGCTATGTGGCTTTATTGTGTGATGCTCACATTACTACTCTTGCTCTCAGTTGTTGTTTTGTTTTTGTTTTTTTTGTTTTTTTTTCCTGTAAGCATGGAAGAAAATCATTGATTCCCCTTTGTATCTATGAAGGAGTGGTTCCAAAACTCTTCTGAAGATACAAAAATCCAAGGATGCTCAAGTCCCTTATATAGAATAGTATGGTGTTTGCATTCGACTTTATTTGCATCCACATATACTTTAAATCACCTCTGATCTACTAAAAATACATAAGCTTAATGCTACATAAATTATTTTTAACTGTAAGTTTATAGAATAATCACAAGAATAAGAATCTGTACAGAATAAACACAGACATCTTCATCTCAAATATTTTGACCAGCAGTTGGTTGAATCTGCTGATCCGTAACACAGTTAGTTATGGATCATCTGCCCTATATGTTTCACCTGCAGATATAGTATAAAAGGGGAAAATAAAAGTCTAATATGACTGTACAGCACTAAACAGTGTTGTTAATTGACTTCTAGTAATTATTATTTCATGACAAACATTTTAATAAAATTGGCACCTGGCATTAGTCAGAACCACATCTCATTATTTTCATCAATCACCTCAAGATGAGAGATTTCTGGGTTGACTTGCACGTCATCTTGTGCTCTGTTTCATAGAATGCTTAATTAAAATTTAATTAATCAACCTTGGGTGTAAACTCCACAGCCAGCCCCACAACACCCAGAGGCAACTCCCAGGCGCTCTAACATTCCCAGGATCAGGGGATCAGAGGATCCCAGGAGCTTGGTCACACCAGGATATCAAGGTCCCAAAGGCAGCTTGACTCCCAGGATCTACATCACACCCAGGATCTCAGGATCACAGGATCCCAGAATCACAGGATCACAGAGACAGCTTGACTCAGAGGAGTTCTGATACAACCAGGAAGGACAGGTTCCAATCAGACATAGCCAGGGCAGGTAGCACTAGAGATAACCAGATGGCAGGAGGCAAGTGTAAGAACATAAGCAACAGAAACCAAGGTTACTTGGCAACATCAGAACCTAATTCTCCCACCATAGCAAGTCCTGGATACCCCAATACACCAGAAAAGCAAGACTCAGATCTAAAATCACTTCTCATGATGATGATAGAGGACATTAAGAAGGACATAAATAACTCCCCTAAAGAAATACAGGAGAGCTGGGTGTGGTGGTGCATGCCTTTAATCCCAGCACTCAGGAGGCAGAGGCAGGCAGATTTCTGAGTTCGAGGCCAGCCTGGTCTACAAAATGAGTTCCAGGACAGCCAGGGCTATACAGTGAAACCCTGTCTCGAAAAAACAAAACAAAAACAAAAACAAAAGAAAAAAGAAAGGAGAGAAGAGAAGAGAAGAGAAGAGAAGAGAAGAGAAGAGAAGAGAAGAGAAGAGAAGAGAAGAGAAGAAAGAGAAAAGAAAAGAAAAGAAAGGAAAGGAAAGGAAAGGAAAGGAAAGGAAAGGAAAGGAAAGGAAAAGAAAAGAAAAGAAATACAGGAGAACACAGGTAAACAGGTAGAAGCCCTTAAAGAATTACAGGAAAACACAATCAAACAGGCAAAGAAAAGAAACAATACCATCCAGGATCTAGAAATGGAACTAGAAACAATAAAGAAATCACAAAGTGAGACAACCCTGAAGTTAGAAAACCTAGGAAAGATATCAGGAGTCATAGATTCAAGTATCACCAACAGAATACAGGAAATAGAAGAGAGAAACTCGGATGCAGAAGATATCATAGAAAACATTGACACAACAGTCAAAGAAAATGCAAAATGCAAAAAGCTCCTAACCCAAAACATCGAGGAAATCCAGGACACAATGACAAGACCAAATCTAAAGACAATAGGTATAGAAGAGAGTGAATATTCCGATCTTAAAGAGTCAGTAAATATCTTCAACAAAATTATAGAAGAAAACTTCCCTAACCTAAACAAAGAGATGCCCATGAACATACAAGAAGCCTACAGAACTCCAAATAGAATGGACCAGAAAAGAAATTCCTCCTGTCACATAATAATCAAAACACCAAATGCACTAAACAAAGAAAGAATTTTAAAAGCAGTAAGGGGAAAAGGTCAAGTAACATATAAAGGCAGATCTATCAGAAGAATTACACCAGACTTCTCACCAGAGACTATGAAAGCTAGAAGATCCTGGACAGATGTCATACAGACACTAAGAGAACACAAATGTCATCCCAGGCTACTATACCCAGCAAAAGTCTGAAGTACCATAGACAGAGAAAATAAGATATTCCATGATAAAAACCAAATTTACACAATATCTTTCCACGAATACAGCCTTACAGAGGATAATAGATGGAAAACACCAGCACAAGGAATGGAACTACACCCTAGAAGCAAGAAAGTAATCTTTCAACAATCGAACACAAACATAATTCCACCTCTAACAACAAAAATAACAGGAAGTAACAATCACTTTTCCTTAATATCTCTTAATATGAAAATTAAAATTACCAGCATATCCTAATCAATTGAAATTCAAAAATATGAAGAATTAGACATTTGTGAGCTGTCATCCCGTGTCCTCTCTAATTTGGTAATGGGAGAAATGGGTCCAATATTGTACAATCCATATATACTTTCTGCTTGTTTGTACATGACAGGGTCTTGCTGTGTGCCACATAATGGTCTTGAAATCATGCTTCTCCTATCTCAGCCTCTCTATTAGTAGGATTGTTTATTTGATGTTTTTACACTATACTATGGTTTTCAGAACAGCTTACATATTTCAAAATTATTTATATAGCCAAAAGAAATGTAGACAATTAATTTGGAAGGTGGCTTGTAAGAGAACAGCAGAGAGTGAGACTGAATGCTTTGCTTGATATTTATAATTATATCAATTTTGAAGAAGAGGACTTTATAAATTACTCTTATTCTGAGATGAATGCTTTTCAAAATCATCACAGCCAATGAACCAGAATCTTACCCTCACCTAATGTCTGTTCCACCCTCCAAGCAGAACCATTGTTCATTGTAACAGTAGATAAATGACTTCATGGATAGACCATCTTAATACACACACCATTTCTTAAATGAATGTAACCTGTTCCCTGCGGGCTGAGAATTACGACAATCATTCAAGTCAAATAGCTTTGACCGTAGCAGGAAATCTGTATCCAAAAATCGTGCCTACAATTCTTTCCTTGGTGCAGCACAACTGTCAACTCTTAGCTTATCTACTATGGAGGTAAAATCCTTTGGTGATGAGAGGGACATTCAAGTACAGACTTATTACAATGAACTCCAACATCCAAAAACTGTTCTTATTTTGTGTTTGTACCACAGTAAAAGCCAAGATTTTAAGCTCTACTAAAAACAAAACAAACAAAAAGATTTTATCTATTTATGTTCATTAAAAAAACTAACAGTGATATAATATCATACAGTTAATATATTTTGAGTTATTTAAAATTTATATGGAGAAAAATGTATGTTATTTTCAGTATTGCTGTAGACAAACATCTACATAAGACTAATTGATTATTGTTTTATATCAAACAACTTTTATAATACTCATTTTTATTATAATATTTCATAAATTTTTAAAAATATGATAAAAAGAAAGGTATTACAGGTTTTGAAGGGGGTCTCTCTGGGAGGAGTTGGGGTACAAAAGGGAAAGAAGACTGTGATGTAAGTCTATTTACTCAAAATATGTTTTTCAACGTTAACAAATTCAAATAAATTGAAATTATGTATCTTTTCTTATCATAATGCAGTAAAACTTAAATCAAAGAAATACATACTTATAAAATACAATCTAAAATTTGCCAATTGTTAATTAAAAACTAAAATAATTTTCTACTTTTGCATATACCCTTTGACATTACCAGCATTAGAACTCTTTGGCTTTAGTGGATGCCTTCATCATAAAGTTTTAAGAAGCATTGCATAAAAGTCCCTACTAAGGTGCATAACGGGACTTCAGTAGATGGTAGTCCATATTATCGTTATAGCTCTCAGAAGTGTTCACTGCTTATACCTTCCAATCTTCAGCTTATGTACACCTCTGATTTTAAAATTGTTTTCCTGGTTGTACCTCTTCATTAATTCATTTCCAGGTTTAAGCAATCATTGGTATGTGACTGTGGAAAAAAGAAAAAGCTCCCTAAAACCCAAATAAATTGTGCACCCATTGATACAAATAATTAATTAATCTAGAGCTGTAACCTTATTTACTGAAACCTGGGCAACACATGTCATACTAGCACTGAATAGAAGAAAAAAAGAGCTATGACGCAATGCTAAAGATGCTGGCTTGTGTTAAGGCAGACCAAGATTGGCCCTTTCAGAACAAGGGAGTGATTATCTTTGTCTAAAAGACAATGGAAGCTACTGCATGGTTTTTGAAGAGGGATGTGGTAGTCATAGTTGGAGGGAAATGGAGGCAAACACGGGATAGAGAAGTCATTCAGGTGGATATTGTAGATGTCTAGGTGACAAATGTTTGGTGTTTGTGTCTAGAGGGACATCAGTAATGATAGAAAAAAATAAAAATATTTGGAAGGTCATCTAAAAGGAGAAATTATCAGGAATTAGTGATGAATTTAATATCATGAAAGTGGAGTGTGACCAATAGTAACCCAGCTACCACCACCAGTTTTCTTGTTGGAGTAAGTGGGAAGATTATGATGTCTTCCCCCTAATACAGAAGACAATTGGAGGGAATCAGATTTAGTATATGTATATCACAAGAAAAAATCTGGAATATGTTGACTTTGAAGTGGCCATAGGATTTCAAATAGGGAAATGAGAGTTAAGATCAGAAAAATAAGTCTTAACTAAAGGTATATATTAGAGATTCATCATCTGTCTCTACAGTTAATAATTTTCCTTTACCATAACTTTGGCCTATTACCTGCGTTTGTTTCCCTCTCTCAACTGAATCTATTGTATGGTTATAAGCTCTTGCTTGTTCAAGCCAGTATTTGACTCTATTTCCAAGTCCTGGCTCTTGCCAGGCTAACACTGTCCAGTTAACTGAGCCGTGGCTTATTGTATTCTGGGATGTAATGCTGTGCTCATTAGGTGTTTCCAAATCACAAATGTCTCATCACACAGCAAGACAAATTAAGGCACGTAGGTCATGGTATTAATGTGCTGTACAGGAAATGAGATTCTAAACAGAATTCAAGTGGCAGTGCAATGAGAGGCATTTGCTTGCACATCTTGAAGTTTGAGACCAAAAGTGATAACTAGATACCCAAAGCCAAGAAAAGAGTACAAGTAGAATCCTAATGAGATTATATCTTGCTGCTAGCATTTTGGACTTCCTTCAAGAAGAACCCTCAGAGAGCAGATTGAGATAAGAGATTAGTCATGGAAGGATACCTTGGGCATCAATGTGTGCTTGTCTCAAGAACATGTTGCTAATCATTCTCACTATTGAAAGTGTTTGATACTATTTTACCATGCTTGCATTTTTATGAATAATCTTGAGACCTGAAATAATTCGCTTGAACCATAATGGGGGCCTGATGTAAATAATTGATTCTCTTCCGTAGCTACATCTCTTAATTTCATTGTAGTCTATACATGTTTCCATAATGTTTACAAATTTGGGATACATGGGACTGGAAAATGTCTCCGTGGTTAATATCACTTTCTGCTCTTGAAGAGAATCAAAATTTGATTATCTACAGGGGATTCACAACCATCTGTAACTCCAGTTTCAGGATATCCACTATCATCTTCTTGCCTCCTTGGGTACAATGCATCATAAACTGCACAGATATACATACAGATAAAACACCCATGTACATAAATTTAAATTAAACTTAAATTTTGAAAAATTAAAATGAACAAATAAAAATAAAATTTAGGTTACAATCCAGATGTGTTAGCACAGGCCTATAATCCCAGATGTGTTAGCACAGGCCTATAATCCCAGCACTTGGGAGATGAGTTCCAGATCATTTTCAGTTAGGAGTTTGTTGCCAGCCTGGGCTATATGAGACCCTATTGCATTACAAATGTTAATATGTATTTATTTTCTCATTTCCCACAAATTAAATGTTGTCATCATCAGTCTAGTAGTTTTGTAGACTTATGTATTTGTGTATCTGGTATTTTTGTAAGTGTTAATTTTTAATGTTTAACTTGATGCTTTGTGAAGGCTAATGACACTAAGGTATAATTCAAGCACTATGTGCCTCCCCTTTGCTGCCTCACTGATGGAAAATTGTAGTGTTTCCAAGGAATGGTATGTGTTTCATTAGCAGTACATAAATTGTTTTAAAATGGTACCTGGATGAATAACTTTCTCTGTCTCTGTCTCTCTGTCTCTCTCTCTCTGTCTCTCTCTCTCTCTCTCTCTCTCTCTCTCTCTCACACACACACACACACACACACACACACACACACACACACAGAGTTTTCAAGACATCTTTTCAAAATGGTCAAAAGAGAAAAAAGTAAGTAAGATCGTAGAGGTGGAGGCTGAATTTCAAATGACTGAATTTGAAGGCACTGACATAGAGTACACACATGCCTTGAAGACTGGAGATTGGAATCGATGTACATATTTGTTTGCCTCTATGAGTCTACATTTTTGTCATCTGTAGTCTGAGGTAACAAGACTGTTATGAGATTTAAAAAATAATAATTCATAGCATAATACCTAATATAAAATAAGCCTTGAGGAAAAAATAGCTCCTAGCTCCCTGAGCATAATAATGACCTTTAAATTAAATAACTGTTGAATCTCACATTCTGTCTGTATGCTTTACAGTGGACAGGAGGAATTTTTAAAGCGCTGGGTATAGCAAATTTACATCAGTTCCAATATTCAAGTGTTGATATCTGAGGTATATTTTAGCTGAATGTGATGCCAGATGAGAAATTTTCTAATTTGAACATGGACCTGGGAAACCATAAAATTGTTTTTGTCTTTGGAGATGTCTCAACTGGTTTCCATCTGACCATATTTTTCCATAGTTTTGTGAATTCAGTGACATGAAAATGAAACTGCATGTTTGGGTGATTTTTTTGGTCTAGATAACAGAAAGAAGTGACAATCTGAAAGGATAAAATAAAAATGTGATCATTTTTTGGTTACACAAATCTTCAGCATAATTGAGGAGCTCAAAATGTATATGAAAGAAGTCAAAATAGTAGTTTTTCCATGCATTCATTCTATGCAATTCCATCTCCCTTATGGGATTCCAGAAAATCTTCTTGCCCTAAACATCAAAAGATAACACACTCAAAGGAAAGTCAAAAGCTGAGAGTTAGATGAGAAGCTACATCTAATAAGTTGAGAAAAATCCAGAAGAGATCATTAAAATGTATGAGGATGAATACATATATTTTTAAAGGGGAAGAACTACCAGAACTTGGAAGGTCAGTCATAATGGAAGTGTGGTGGTACAGACAAGAACTAGGAGGAAAACTGACCGTGAACAAAGTCATAGAAAAAAGTGCTACTTTTCTGGCTCAGTTCAAAGAGTGAGAGCCAGATAGATAGATAGATAGATAGATAGATAGATAGATAGATAGATAGATAGATAGATAGATAATAGAATATTTTTACTGAATACCCCCATTTCACATACACTTCTTGACATTCTAAAATGATGTGTATATAGTAGAAAGATGGAATAACACACCACTACCCAAAAGTCCTTGAGATTAGCCTTACATCATTTTAGTATACGTTTCTTGAATTTGCCTTATCTTGTACTTAACAGCCACCCCCAGTTCTGTTGATCTCCCATCCTTTTACCCCTCTGACTCTCTACTTCCATCACACAGACAAATATTCAGCCAGCCCCTTGTCTCGTTTGTGGCTTCTGTTACCAACTTAGAGACTGAAAGAGATTTCTTTTCTTTTTAATATCTGTACTGAACTCATGCAGACATGTTTTTCTTTTTTTTTTTTTAACAACAGCTACGGGTACAGCATTTACAGTGTTATATGGTTTATGTAATCTCAAAAATATTTTAAAATATATAGAATAATATGCATGGGTTATATGCAAATGCCATGTCGTTTTACCTAAGGGGCGTGATGATTACCCCTAGATTTTGGTATTCTCGGCGCCTCCTGGTATGAAACCCCTATAGATACTGGGGGGTAACTATAATAAATTTCTACTGGGTAGTTAATGGGCACTTCAAAGTCATTAATTCTAAAGATCAACTTCAATAAAATTCTGTTTCTCTTCCTGCATTGCTTACTTCAAGTACCCTGCCAGATTAAATGTTCATTCTTAAAATCCCTATGTTATTTTAAATACTAATCATTTCCTCACTTTTGACTATAATTTTCAAGTAGCCATCACTAAAGACTTCTCATCTTTATCTTCTGAATCTAAATCTCACTCTTTTCCTCCCCCACCCTTGCCAAAGGGAATGGTGCACAAGAGGTCACTGGGAGGATCTTATTTTAAATGAAATAGCTCGAACTCTACCCTAGACCTCTTTATTTGTGTTTGGTAGGGACAGGACCAGAAATGAGTATTTGTAGAAACTCTGTGGGTTCTTAGAAGACTTACTGTCTAAGGACTAGCCTTACAGTCATGATTTGAATCCACCCTCTCCTTTGTAGTCTCCTTACATATGTATGTTTGTTAGGGTAATGCTAGTGCTTTAACAAATAAGCTTAGTATTTGTTGCTCTTCTAACAGTACTACCTGGATATTCCTGGTCAGCAGGTGACTTCTTAGGTAATAGTGAAAGCAACTCAGGTTTTTTACAGTTTTTGAATCTTGCATCTTTGACACAATTTCAAGATCACTATGCTCATAAAAATGATATAAATCACTAAAGTTCACACTCCGTTGGTAGTAGTCACATTAGATGTAAGTAGAGCTCAGAATTTGCTCCCAGTGACAACTCTCTAGAAATGGAAGGGTGTTGACCTCCTTGTGATTAATTAAGCTATCTTTGCCATGTCATATGAACTGGTACACTGACTGCAAACCCATTTTGCTAGTAAAATTACCTGAACTTTAGCCTTAGAGACAACTTACAACATCATTTTTATTTCAGATAATGGCCACGTTTATCTGCACCAGAGGGAATAGAAGGGTGTTTTCTAGCAGACAATGTCCCTGAGGAGCATAGCCAGGAAAGGAAGCAAGCACTCAGTGAGCTAAAGAAACTAGCTGCCTCTCCCTTCTCTTACTTTACTCTGTGTCTACTTGCTTACAAACTAGGCAAAAACACAAAGTATGGTTATTTTCAAATATGGGCTTTTGACCTCAGAACACCAAATCCCTCCTCTGGAGAAAACAAAGCCCAAATAGCAGCTCAACTAAAACAAAGATATTACATCTGAATGATAGCCTGGGAAAGTTGCAATGGCCTATATTCATCTCCATCAGGATTTTGCTGCCTGAACACACATACAAAAAAAAAAAGTTTGGGTATATTCATGCCAGTCTTCTAAACTATCACAGGAAGCCTCTGGGAGCACAGACATTTAATCATTTAGGAATGGAATGGCTATGGGGGACAGCATGTCTTTGGGTCTATTTCTATTCAAAGTCTTAAACTGCTTCAAGTGCCCGGCTAACCTGATGGATTAGGTACTGAACATTGAGGCTCTTGAGGTCAGTGATTTATAGCAGCTGAAAGCTGTGAAATGTTATTCTGCTGAGAGGGCCATGCGACATTCAGGCGATAGAATTAGCAGACACTTGAACACGAATTTCAGCACCAGCTGCTAAGCTCTCTAGAGATGTTCACCATCTCCAGATGTAAGCTTCCCAGGAAGGGCTGGCTGTCAGAGCCTCAACAGCTGCCAGAGCCAAGGCTACTCTAGCTGTCCTTCTAAGATTACAGGAAATAATACCACTAATGAATGCCCTATCATGGATTCTTACCCCTCATAAATTTATCCCCTGGATGAACAATATTTGACGGAGGGAAAATAGTAGAAAAAGTTTATCAACTCAGGCTTAACTACTCTGAGCCCAATTCTGGCAATTAAAAAACCAAAAACAAACAAACAAACAAACAAACAAGCAAAAAAACCTTGGGGCTGAAGAGTTGGCTCGGTGGTTAAGAGCATTGGCTGCTTTTCCAGAGGATCCAGGTTCAAATCCCAGTTATCTACACCACTCACAAGCATATATAACTCGTGTTCCAGGGGATCTACTGGTCTCTTCTGGCCTCCATGGGCACTGCATCTATGTGTTTCACAGACATACATGTGGGTAAAACATTCATACACATAAAATAAAAAATAAATAAAACTTTATTTAAGAAGAAAGGCTAAGTTTATATTGTGCAACATGTTATAGTTTAAGTGGATCTAACAGAGTAACAAAATCTTGAGCCGCATAAAAGAGCATTGCTATTGGTATGTGGTATCAAATGTTACCTACATGCATTGAAGGCCTCCACTGACCCTCACACTAGTAGCTGGCCCTCACATTGATATTCTTGTCCTTTATCTCAGTTTTGTGTCTAGATTTGCCTTCCCTAGGTTTCTCAGTAGTCGTAACAAGTTCTAGGCTTATTCTGTGTGCTCAGTAACACTTGCTCTGTACTCTCCCATCCAACCACAGTGCTTCATACAACATTTTTAAAAATTATGAGCCGTACATACCTGGTACTACAAGATCCAGTGGTTGGGATGTTTACCCATGGCGACAAAGGAACTGGACACTTATCAGTGTACATAAAACACTCAGTACTTATTATCCATTGTTCTCATTGGTTGCCCCAGTGCAGCCCCAAACCAGCTGTTTTAGGGTAAGCATTCTGATATCTGTATATCCCACACTGCCAGTTCCCCAGTACTAGGCAAAAGTTCCAGACAGTTTTGAATTATAATCAAATACCACGGGGCCACTATATTAATGATTATCTTCTTATTCATAAGAAATGATCAGAACACTTAGCTGCTCAAACAGCACACATAACTAAACCACTAGGTTTAGACTAAGCATTTCTAAGCAGATCACTGCTATGACTAGGGCTATAGTTACCTGAGATGGATAGAGGAGCTCTCACTCGTAGCTGCATGATGGAGCCTTCAGTTTCTCACTACCTAGACCACTCTCTAAGGAAAGCTAGTTGTGTGCTTGATTTATTGCTCTCTGCTCTTGGTTTTGAATATAATGTGAACCAGCTGCTTCAACTTGCTGCTTCCTTGATTTCCCCACAATGATGGATTGTAACCTGGAATTGGGTCTCCATTAGGTTGCTTTTGTAAGGCAGTATTAACACCGTAGCAGGAAATGAAGCTAAGAAGCAGTGGAGAGTACCATCCCTTTGTATTCCAGATAATTTGTGGGTTTCAGACGCCTGCCAAACTTGCTGTCCCTGCCAAGTCTGATAAGCCAGACCTGACTCTAGTTTCAGCTGCTGAATCCTGGAGAGCCCACTGGAGTTACATCAAATATGGTTGAGGTTTTGTTGCACTTCTTTAGTATAGGACAATGACACTCCCAGAACTTGCTGTTGACTGTGATTTCCCATGCTTTGGTTTGGACTTCATTTTTAACCCCACAACTCTCCTTGGTGCTGCTTCCGCTGGCCTCACTTGGTAACTGGACTTCTTGCCAAGATTGCCATTAAGTAGTTCTATTCATTTTTAGCTGATGATGACAAGAATGCTGAACCAAGCTCTTACCAACTGAGAGTCTAATGTGTACATCCTGAACACAAAAAAGTGTCAAGCCGCCTTGGGAAAATGTGAGAGAAAATGAACTTAGCATATCTGGAAATATCCTTGAGACCTTTTCCTAAGCCCAAAGTACCATGGTGACTATGAGGAAAGCAATTCGCTATAACTGACTCTTTTTTCTAAATATGTTATTTTAATTACCATTTGAAATTCTCTATGCCAGAAGCTCTAATAACAGTTTTGAATATGGCCTTATTAGTGTCATATGTATTCACATATTGTTACGTAATTGTGCCTATTAATTTTTCTGCATTTTTCATTTAGTATTACTTCAAATAAAACTTTCACATCTCACATGACAGCGAACATCCAGAACTCAGGATAATCACATAAGACCACCATGAGTTCAAGGCCAGCCCAGATTATGTAGTTCAGACTTTGTCTCCAAAAATTTATACATAGGTTGGTGATGTGACTCAGTGAGTAAAAGCACTTACTGTCTTCCAGGGAACTAGAGATCAGCTTCAGGTACCCATGTAGGACAACTCACAACCATCTATAACTCCAGATCTAGAGGATCCAAAACCCTCTTCTGGAGTTCACAAGTGCTTGTGCGCATACACACACACACACATATGTGTGTGTGGGGGGGTATACATGAATACATACATACATGCATACATGCATACATACATACACACATACACATAGAGAGACACACACAAAAAAATAAACTTTTAAAATCTCATATATTATAAACCTCATCTGTGTTTTGAATAGCCATCTTGCTAGGCTGGACGAGAGAGCCTTACCTAACTTTTATGTGATAGTTTTATCTTATTATATTTTATTATGCTATGTTTTGTTGTTGTCTCTTGGAAGCCTGTTCTTTTCTAGTGGGAGATAGACAGGGGTAGGTCTAGAGGGGAGGAGAGGTGGGGAGTAACTGGGGAAGGAAAATTCTAATCAGGAAATACCATATTAGAAAATAATCTATTTTCAATTTTAGAAAGGTATTCTGTGTGGCTTAAAAGTAATAGTATACATATAATGTGTAATAATATTTGAGACTGATACTGGATAGGTAAGTTAGAGATAGGAATATGTTTTCAAAGGTTTGTGTTCAGAGCAACTTTATTCATAATAGCCAGAAGCTGGAAAGAACCCAGATGCCCCTCAACAGAGGAATGGATAAAGAAAATGTTGTACATTTGCACAATAGAGTACTACTCAGCTGCCTCAAAAGAAAAAGGAAAGGAGGGCTGGTGAGATGGCTCAGTGGGTAAGAGCACCCGACTGCTCTTCCGAAGGTCCGAAGTTCAAATCCCAGCAACCACATGGTGGCTCACAACCACCCGTAATGAGATCTGAAGCCCTCTTCTGGAGTGTCTGAAGACAGCTACAGTGTACTTAATTATAATAAATAAATAAATCTTTAAAAAAAAAAAGAAAAAGGAAAGGAAATGGCATCATGGCATCATGAAATTTGCAGGCAAATGGATGGAACTACAAAAAAATACCATCCCAGATCCAGAAAGACAAGCATGCTATGTACTCACTTACTAGTGGACATTAAGTAAAGAATGGCCATGCTATAATCCACAGAAAATAACAAGGTAAGTAACAAGGACGGCTTAAGTTGGGGATGCCTGGAACTCTCTGGACATAGGAGATAGAATACATTTTGCAAGTGAGGTGAGCTTGGGTGGGAACAGAAACAGGAGCAATTGGGCAGGGGGAGGGATAGAGGGAAAGAGTCTGGGAGGAGACGACTGGAATTGAGGTGGAGAGAATTTGGAGAGCAATGTAGAAACCTGATGCATTGGAAGCTCCTATGAGGGTGACCGTAGTGAGGACTCCTAGGAATAGGGGATATGGAGCCTGAACTGGCCATCTTCTGTAACCAGGCGAGGCTTCCAGTAGTGGGACTGATACACCCACCCAACCACAAAACCTTTGACCTACAGTTTTTCCTGTTTGCAAGATGTGCTCGGATAATGGTGGCACATAGCTCATGGGAGTGGCTAACCAATGACTCATCTAACTTGAGTCATGCCTGACTCTGCCTGGAGGGCCAGGAGCCAGAAGCTGGAGAGCCCAGAGACCCAGGATAGAACCAAACACGACTGGCAAAAAGGAGTCAGTGAAATGATTCCTAATGATATTCTGCTATACTCATAAATCATATCATTATCTCATATCATCATCATCATCATCAGAGAGGCCTTAGTCAGCAACTGATGCGAGCAGATTCAGAGACCCACTGACAAACATTAGGTGGAACTTGAGAAATCCTGCAGAAGAGGAAGGGGTAAAGCTTGTAGGAGCCAGAGAGGTCAAAGATATCAGGAGAACACGACCCACAGAATCAACTAAACAGGGCTCCTAAGGGCTCACAGATACTGAAGCAGCAACCACAGATCGTGTATGAGTCTGAGCTAGGTCCTCTGCATATATGTTATGGTTGTGTAGCTTGGTCTTCTTCTAGGGCTCTTAACAGTGGGAGTGGAGGTTATCTCTGACTCTTTGGGAGCCCGCATGGGTCTGAGCTAGGTCCTCTGCATACATACTGTGGTTGTTTAACTTGGTGTTTTGTGAGACCCCCTAACAGTGGGGATAAGGATTGTCTCTTGAGTCTTTTGCCTGCTCTTGGAACCATTTGCTCCTATTGGGTTGCCTAGCCCAGCCTTAACGTGAGGGTTTGTGCCTAGACTAATTATAAATTGATGTGCCATGTTTGATTGATATCCCTGGGAAGCCTGCTCTTTTCTGAAAGGAAACGAAGGTGCAGTGGATCTGGGGGAGAGGGGAGGTGGGGGAAATTTGGAGTAATGGAGGGAGGAAATGATACAGCCTGGATATACCTTATGAGAGAAGTTTTGTTTTGTTTTACTTTAGGTTGAGGTTTGTTTGTTTTTTTAAGGCTATGTGAGGACAACAGCCCCTCAAATATGTAATTTATATTCTGACAAAAGAATAATGATGGCAAGTTCAGACTCCACTTATGTTTGATGGTATCTGTAACTCACTCACCAAGAAGGTTTCCTGCACAACCACAAATATCGCATCACATGTTATTTAAGGCAACAGGACACGGATGGGACTTGCTCCCTGTACTAGTTACTTTTCCTGTTGCTGTGATCCCGACAAAACAGCTGAAGGAAGGAAGGGTTTATTGGGCACCTAATTCAACCCCTTGTGGCCCAGAAGTTACAGCTGTCGGAGCGTGAGGAACTGGTCACATTGCTCCCTCAGTCAAGAACCCAGATGCCCCTCAACAGAGGAATGGATACAAAAACTGTGGTACATTTACACAATGGAGTAGTACTCAGCTATTAAAAGGAATGAATTTATGAAATTCCTAGGCAAATGGATGGACCTGGAGGGCATCATCCTGAGTGAGGTAACACAATCACAAAAGAACTCAAATGATATGTACTCACTGATAAGTGGATATTAGCCCAGAAACTTAGTATACCCGAGATATAAGATACAATTTGCAAAACACATGAAACTCAAGAAGAACGAAGACCAAAGTGTGAACACTTTGCCCCTTCTTAGAATTGGAAACAATCACCCATGGAAGGAGTTACAGAGACAAAGTTTGGAGCTGAGACAAAAGGATGGACCATCTAGAGACTGCCATATCCAGGGATCCATCCCATAATTAGCCTCCAAATGACGACACCATTGCATACACTAGCAAGCGTTTGCTGAAAGGACCCTGATATAGCTGTCTCTTGTGAGACTAGGCCGGGGCCTAGCAAACACAGAAGTGGATGCTCACAGTCAGCTATTGGATGGATCACAGGGCCCCCAATGGAGGAGCTAGAGAAAGTACCCAAGGAGCTAAAGAGATCTGCAACCCTGTAGTTGCAACAACATTATGAACTAACCAGTACCCCGGAGCTCTTGACTCTAGCTGCATATGTATCAAAAGATGACCTAGTTGGCCATCACTGGAAAGAGAGGCCCATTGGACATGCAAACTTTATATGCCCCAGTACAGGGGAACTCCAGGGCCAAAAAGTGGGATTGGGTGGGTAGGGGAGTGTGGGGGGAGGGTATGGGGGACTTTTGGGATAGCATTGGAAATGTAATTGAGGAAAATACCTAATAAAAAAATATTTAAATTAAAAAAAAAAGATGCACGGTGCAATGGCTGCTTGATCTCAGCTCGTTTTCTCCTGGTTAATCAACTCAGGATCTCAACCTAGGAAATGATATTTTTAAACAACTCTCTCAGGCGTGCCCCAAGGCTTGTCTCCTAGGTGATTCTAGATACTATCAAGTTGTTAATCAATATAAACCAATATAAATCAATAAATATATATCAATATAAATTGTTATATTGTACCTGACTGACCTCAAAGAGGTCTCTGAATCTCAGTGCTCCTCAAATTCCTTGCCTATAAAATACCATTAAGGGAAATAAATTCGTTAATACCGTTAAATGTCTTATAAGACCCTTTAACGTGGCTTCCATGAAAAAAAAAAATAAGAGAAGAAATGAGCATGGTTTGAACATGGCCTACATAGGCTCATGTTTGAATGCTTAGACACCACTTAGAAACGCTGTCTGGGAATGATTAGATGTGATCTTGCTGAAGTAGGTACGGCCTTGTTGTAGGAAGTGTATCCACCAAGAGTGGGCTTTAAGGTTTCAAAAACCCAAGCCAGGCCCAGACTTTATTTCTCCCTCCCTCTCTCTCCACCTACCTCGTTCTCTGCCTGCTCCCAGCAGTTCAGGATGCAAGGCTTCAGCTACATCTCCAGCATCTCTTACTACCACAATCCTCAACAGGATAAGAGTGGACTAACCCTCTAAAACTGTAAGCAGATCCCAATGCTCCAAGTTTTCTTTTATAAGTGTTGCCTTGGTCATGGTATCTCTTCACAGCAAGAGGACAATAACTAAGAGAAGAGAAAAACTTACTTAAATAACAAGTTCATATAAAACATTAACGTATGTCACAAGCACTCTTCACACACAAAAGTTCATATCTTTTTTTTGGAGTTCTTTTTATTAATTAATTTATTTATTTATATCCCAAATGTGCCCTCCCGCCCCGGTCCCCTCTCAAAGAGTTCTTTACCTCCAACCCCCATCCCTTAGCCTCTGTGAGGGAGCCCCCCCCCACCCGGGTATCCACCAGCCCTGGGGCATCATATCCTTTTTAACATAATACGTTTATTCAATATTTGGAAACTTCACATAATGCACCCCGATCACATTCACTTCCCAGTCCTCCCATATCCACCCCAGACCCTGGTAAACTCAACCAAAACAAAAGGAGAAGAAGAAAATAAAAAGTACCAAGTCCAGTTTTGGATATATGGGGCAATGTGTCCTTTTTAAAATGTGTATGTGTGGAGTTTTGCCTGCATGTACGATCTGTTTGCTACTTACATGCAGTACCTGTAGAAGCCAGAAGAGGGCACCCGAGCCCGTGGAATTGAAGTTACAGAAGCTTGTGAGCCTTCATGTGGGAGCTGGAAATCAAATCTTAGGGCTGCCAGCGGTGGAGGCACACGCCTTTAATCCCAGCACTTGGGAGGCAGAGACAGGCAGATTTCTGAGTTCGAGGCTAGCCTGGTCTGCAGCGTGAGTTCCAGGACAGCCAGGGCTACACAGAGAAACCCTGTCTCTCCTGTCTCGGAAAAAAAAAATCTTAGGGCCTCTGCAAGAGCAAGAAGTGCTCTTAACTGCGGAACCATCCCTCCAGCCACTCATATCCTTTCTGAAATAATAATCAGGCTTAAGACATTAGGATGGTAGGTATCCTGAAGTATAAGTGATTTGGGGACATTAATTTCAGTATATATTCTAGAATAAGTAAACTTGTTTTGCTTGTTAAATGACTTGAATACCTGTACATCTGTACATCACCCCAAGAATTCATTTTCTCACATACTGTGCTTGGAGTTAGGAATAAAAGTTCTTGCTTTTCTGAGAGGTTTTTCTTCCTCTCCTCAATGAGTTTTTCTTCTTCTGAAAATCAGGTCGGGGGCTGGTGAGATGGCTCAGTGGGTAAGAGCACCCGACTGCTCTTCCAAAGGTCCGGAGTTCAAATCCCAGCAACCACATGGTGGCTCACAACCATCTGTAACAAGATCTGACGCCCTCTTCTGGAGTGTCTGAGGACAGCTACAGTGTACTTACAGACAATAAATAAATAAATCTTTAAAAAAAAAAAAAAAGAAAAGAAAATCAGGTCATTTAATTTCTTTCTGGTGCTACACCAAAATAAATATCAGATAAATTAAAGATTAAAGATAAAACGATAGCAGAATCCAGTTTCAAGTGTCTGAAAGATGCTGTTGCTACTCTATAATCTCAGTACTGTCTTCCCAAGCAGAGCCCAAGCTCAGAAAACCCAAAGAGAAATTATTTGTTAACCATACATTTATAAGGTCTGTCTAAAATACCACAAATAAAACTTAAAAGTCAAAGGCAAGCTTGGAAAAGTATTCAGAATGTGATTGCAAATGAATAACCTCAATATATAATCAACACATAAAAAATCCATAATAGAAGATAAATAGCCTGATAGAAACGTAAGCAACGGATATGAATACGCAGTTATACAAGAAGTGCATACGAGATAGAAAAGCCATGCTCTCCACCAATCACAGGTAAAAATTAAAGCAACAATAACATTTTTTGTATAAAATTATCAAATAAATGAAAATGTCTCATGAGAATGTGGGAATCAGGTACAGTACTCACACGTTGCTAGTGGTAGTAAATGCTACTCTGGAAGACCGTAGGTGTAAGAGAAGCAAAGGTCTCTGAAGTGTATATACTCAATTTTTAAAAAAAAACAATTTCTATGACATCATAAGGGATTCATAACAATATGCATATGGGTGTTCTCAGCTGAGTATACATCATTTCAAAAAATGTAAAATTCTCATTTGCAATAAATCCACATATATACTGTCAGAAAATACATGATTAAATAATAGGAAAATATACAAGATGAACTGTCAAATAAAGCTAAGAGTTAAGGCTGAAGATGTAGCTCAGGAAACAGTGTGCTTACTTGCTTGGCATGCATGAAGCTCGAGGTCATGAATTCCATCCTCAGGACTTTCATAAACCTGAACATGATGTGGAGGATCAGAAGTTCAAGGTCGTCTTCAATTACATAGCTATTTCAAGGTGAACCTGAACTACAGGATATTCTGTCTCAAAACCAAATGAACAAGCAACAAGAAAGAGAGAGAGAGAGAGAGAGAGAGAGAGAGAGAGAGAGAGAGAGAGAGAAGGAAGGAAGGAAGAAAGAGAAAGAAAGAAAGAAAGAAAGAAAGAAAGAAAGAAAGAAAGAAAGAAAGAAAGAAAGGAAGGAAGGAAGGAAGGAAGGAAGGAAGGAAGGAAGGAAGGAAGGAAGGAAGGAAGGAAGGAAGGAAGGAAGGGCAGGAGAGAGAGAGAGAAAGAAAGGAAGAGAGAGAGAGGAAGAAAAAAAGAGGGAGGGAGAGAGGGGGGACATTAACAGCCCATTCCAGGTCAGCTCTTTTCAGACTTCTTAAAACTATTCAGTTCTTTTCCATTAACCTCAAATAAAGATTATAACTGAAAACCTGCCTCGTCTGTCTGGGCCTTGCCTAATATCCAACTTCACCATCTCCCACATCATTTCTCTTTTCATGTCACCTTCACTTTCTTTGAAGTCTCAAATAAAAAAAAAAAGTTTCAGCAAATATCTTCCGTGAAAGAACGGAGAACAAATATTTTAGGTCTTCCAATAGAGCCATATGGTCTTTGTGGGGACAACTCAATGCAGCACGTGGTCAGCTTTGCAACCAGAGATCCTCAGGAAATGAATCAGCACAGCATCATCAGATAAAGTTTCATTTACAAAAACTAGAAATGCTGTGGTCATAGTTTGCCACCCGTCCTCAATAATCCCGTATCCCCTCCAATCTCGTACCATCACTTCTATTTAGGAAAAACAAAAAACAAAAAACAAAACAAACAAACAAAAAAAAACCTCCCTTTCTTCTCGCCCTCCTTTTACCAATCTCTCTTTCTCAAAGTTAACCTATTAGAAGCCAAATGCCTGAGACTGTTAAAGTGAACTCACATCTCCCTGGAGCACTGAGCAGGGTGTGCACTGTTAAAACTGTTAAAATCACCACTAGCTTTTATGATAAGTTCCTTAGGTTTACACTGAAAGCACGCTTTCTAAAGCTCACTTTCCTGGATATGAGCAAAGACATTTGGGAAAGGGAAATTTAGCTGCCTAATGAGTAGCCATTGGACTCTCCCTTTGCAGCCTTGGCTGCCTTAGCCAACTGGACCATCATTATCATTATGGGAGCAGCCAACCTCTGGAATGCTAGAAGATGATCATAGCTGATTTCCCCAGCTCCTAAAGACATAGTCTCAGCCAAGGCTGTTTAAGAGCAGACTTGTTTGGCTACTGCAAAGCTAAATAAACTTTAGATGACCATACATTTTTCACCTTGGCCTGCGTTGGAGCACTGTCTCTGGGGATCTGGAAGAGGAACTATTGTGACCAGTACTAAGAAATGAGGTTGTCATTGGTCCAAAACACAAGCCTCCAGGGCTGTAATTGATGCTACATGGCAAGATTGGGATTGGTCTGAATAAATAGCCAAAGAAATGCCTTTCTAGGATGGTCTAGGCATGCTTCTTAGGGTCACACAATAAGCCAGTGGATTAATTGGCTGAGAAGTACTTGCCACTCCAGGCTTGGCTACATCAGGCCCCATAGTGGCTTCTCTAGGGCACTTATTTCCTTTCACTTTTAGTAGTGCAAGCTGATCTGGCCACATGGAAGCAACAACAACAGAGGTGGAAGTGGCAGCAGGACAGCATAGGCATGAGAACAGAGGCAGCCAGAACTGAGCAGTTACCACGCCACACTGTAAAAGCGACAAGGCAGCCAACTGATTAACAGCTGAAGACAGGCGCTAGGCAGTTTAAAAGCAGCCAGAGCAGAAAAAAAGAAAGGTGATGGGAGGTGAGGCGGGAGAGGACAGAGAGCTGATGCTAAAGATGTAAAGGCCTCGGGAAGCCAGCAAAGAGAAAAACTAAAGACAGGGGTTAACAGAAGAGTTTCAGAACTATTCATCTGGTCTTCAGACCCAAGGGTCTCAGGTCCCAGGTTTAGAGATCAAACACAAACTTCTAACAGTGACCAAAGGTCACCATGCCCAAGGACTACATTCAGAGTTTAACCCTTGGAAGGCGGAGCTCCGTTCCAGTATCTAAGGCCTACAAAGAGATGGTAACACTTGAGAATGCCAGTTGCTGTTGCTTCTGTCCACCAACCGCCACCACTTGCTGCTGCCAAACACTGAAGGAAAGGAGGCAGCTCCTAAAGAGCTTCTCCTTGCCTGCCCATGATTTCTACCGAAGTAGAGGAAAAGAATCTTTAGCCAAATGGCAGTGCTTTATCCGAAATGTCTTCCTTACATGCAGACCCAGATTGGTTGCCTTTCTTAAAAACGTTCTTGTGCTGAAGTGGATCTGTGATCCATAGTATTTAAAACAATTTGGCACTGTGTGCTTAATTTTGTGATAATGGAAAAAAATCGTCATCAAATTGTAAGCTTCATGGAGACTGTTTTGTTTATTAATATACTTTTTGGTTCCATTTTTTTATTTTTTAACTTTTTATTGATCTTTGTGAGTTTCACGTCATAGACCCCAGACTCACTCATTTTCCTGTCCCCCTTTATCTATCCTTCCCTCTTACAATCTTTCCTGCACACACACACACACACACACACACACACACAAAGCATAGAAAAAATAGAAAAAAATCTTATCATGGAAGCTGTAGTATGTCAGGGCGTCCCACAGTATATCTCTCTGTCCACACATCTTTACTTGCAAATTCATTGCTATGAGTCATTTGGTTTGGTTCGAGATCTCTGGCTTCTGTGACACCATCAGTATTGGATCCTCATTGAGACTTCTCCCAGTTATCCAGTTGTTACCCCTCCCTTTTTTTTTTTTTTTTTTTTTTGAAGAGCCAGACAGACAGTTTCACTCACCCCAACTGTTTGCAGATGGTATAGATGTTGGGATGGGCCAATTCAGAGGCCTGAATCTGAGCCTGGGTGGTAGCTGAGCTGGTGAGCTGGCTCTCTCTTATCTGCACCACTATGGTGGTCTGTCCAACAATGCCCCAGCTAGGCCAGCCACTGCTGCTGTCAACAGGAGGCAGAGTCAGCTCTCCTGCTCTCATGCCCTCAGGGTCAGCTTACCTGCAGCCACACCTCCAGAGACAGCTCCACTGGGGCCAGCTCTCCCACGTGCTGCAGCCTGAGAGGGACTGACTGGGCCAGCTCTGCAGCTCTTGCTCCCTCAGGGCAGGCACACCCATGCCTTTACCATGGGGACCTGACCCAGGCCCTGCTTTCCAGAGTGCAGCATGGCTAGCTCTCCCTATCTCAGAGCCAACTCTCCCAATTATCCCAGGTGACAAGAGGGGAAAGGAGAAGGGAATCACCCTGCACCTATTGCACCTCACAACAGATGGGTGCTGGAGCCAGCTCTCCCTCACTCTTCACCCCAGGATGAGCTCTCCTGACTGCATAACAATTTAAGGTGCAGGGGGCAAGGCTTCTCCCTTTGCCTAGGCCACCTCGTGGCAGAGGAATGGTGGGGCCAGCTCTCCCTAGCTCACACCCTGGAGGCCGGCTTTCCCACACTCCCACCACCAGGGCCTCTACTGTACTATCTGGGCAAAGTATTGCTCTCCCAAGTGAGGGGACCAATTCGCCAGAGCACTGCAGCCAGTGACGGCAGACGGCCCTGACCCAGAATATCCTCATTTTCTATAGTGTTAATATGATTCATGGGCTTTGACACTGACCCCTGCCTGCTACTAAGTAGCTATGGACCCAGACATGGCCCACAACAACAGCTTGGGCTCGGACCTCACTATGGCTCCAGAAGGGGTGGCCACACACAACAGGTTTACACCTCTCTAGTACCATCCCAGAGTCTCCATTTCCATCCCTCTTCAGAAAGATGTCTACCTGCACATTATGGTAGTTCCCACTGCAGACTGGCCACATAGCTCCCAGACCCGAGGGTGGCCATCCTCAGTAAGAGCTGCATGACATGATGGCAAATGCTTATCTATGGTGCTCCTGTTGAAGTGCAAGCTGTGCTCTAGAGGGCAGGCAGGTCTCTGGGTGGTATGGAAGTCCGCAGGTCTCTGTATGTCTTCCTCCTCCCTCGCTGAGCTGTGTGGAGATAGGCGGAACTCTGTGTATCTGTGGCCCACCTGTGCTGTGGGGTAGGGAAGGTCTGTGGGTGTCTTCCCTTCGCCCCGCCCACACCGAGCAGCGTGGCAGGGCGCAGGTCTCTCTGTGCCTCTTCCTGCACTGCGCTGTGTGAATTTGATTTGATTTGATTTTTCTGTGTCCTGTGCTGAAAACAGCTTTTCCCACCAAGCCAGGAATGAAGCTAAGACGAACAAAGCAGTGTCATTTGCTCTGCCCCTGACTGACATGAGAACAGGGCCACCAACAAGGTGTCTCTTTGCCCATTGACAGGAGGGTACTATTATACTTTTAAAGCTTACCCAAGGGACAATAAATCATTGCTCAATGTATACTTGATAAAAGAATGAATAAACGATACGCACCAAAGGGTTATCTTTAGGTAGTAAGGTTGTGGGTGATTTGTCGTTGATTCCCGCCACCCCCCCCCCTTCAGCTTAAATGTGTTTTGTATGTTATATTTTTGCAGTGAGAGGAAAAACAAACTTTGAAAGCAGCATAAAAGCAATACATTAGTAAATGTGAATGATTCCAGAGTAGTAATACCATTTTTGAGTAAATACATAATCAGAAAGGGTGGGGTTACTATTGAAAGGTTCGTTGGACTTGGTTCCCAAACACAATTTTCAAATTGAACACTGTAGGGGCTGGTGAGAATGGCTCAGCAGTTAAGAGCACTGACTAACTGACTGCTCTTCCCGAGGTCCTGAGTTCAAATCCCAGCAACCACATGGTGGCTCACAACCATCTGTAATGGGATCCGATGCCATCTTCTGCTGTGTCTGAAGACAGTGACAGTGTGCACACATATATGAAATAAATATGGCCAGAGCGGGACTGGAGAGAGCAGGGTTGGAGCAAGTGGGGCGGAGCCGGAGTGAACGAGACCGGAAAAAATAAAAAAATTTAAAAGTTTAAAAAAATTGATCGTTGTGTACAAACAGGTAAAGAGGGACAGGAGGACACATAATGTAAGGTGAGTAAGATCTACGAACTTAGGATGGTAGGAAGTTATAAATGTTCCTATACTGTTACAGGAAGTGGAAATAAAAAGCCATGAAGCCAAAAAACCAAAAACAAAACAAAACTTGGAGGGTCCCAAAACAAACCATATGAACAAATACATTTACAATGTGTTACAACTAGACTCTTCCCTTCCCTTCTTTTTCATCTTGCATTTTCAAAGTATGAAAAAAAAAACCACCCAAAAGGATGCACAATGTGCTTTCCACGGAATCTTTGTTCACTTTAATATCAAAACTTGGGTGTTTTTGTTTAGCCTGGCTCCACTCAGACATGTGCTCTCAGACAGAGCAAATGAAGTTCCTTGCTGGAGATTACCAGCAGTAATTAAGCCATTCCTGTTTTTAAAAGAAGAAATGCTAAGATGCTTTCCTTGGGGGTTGTCTGTAGGCTCTTAGCCTCTTGAGTTTCAGTCCTTGCTCCTTATCTATCAAAGAGTCACTCCCCGGCTATGAATGTGCCAAACATTTTGACCAAGTACTTATCTGCACAGCCACAAAACCAATATCATCAGTTAGGGAAAAACAATTTCCTCTGGCAAGTAGAGACAGCCTAATTGCTTAATCTGACATATTATTAATGGCTCAAGCCAACCAAAAGCATAATGGATATTGATAACCAGTGGCAGGTTGGACATTTGATGCATACAGTATTGCTGGAAATTACTTACATCAAGGGTTGCTACTGACCGTTAGACTAAATTGCTCAATCTCCATGGATTTCATTAAACAGTTCCATCAACTTGATAAAGTGGCAAGACAGAAAGTTATCCCATTAACTATAGCTCAAAAAAAAAGGCTAACAGAGTGGAGGACATTTTTCAATATTTATATTCTGTATCAATGTAAAAATATAAATCTCCTTAGTAAAATTGTATTTTGGATGTTGGGGACAGTTTTACCCCCTCTCCATTTAAATGGTCTGGGGAACTGGGCCCAAAACTAAGTGATTACCTGGAAATCAGCATGACTTAGAAAGAGCTGACAGTGACATTGAGCTTGGTTCTTCTAGATGTTCCGGATCTGATTCATCACTCACTGAGAAAAAGCTAAGCCTCATCCAAGGCAAGTCTGTTTTCCTTTCCTTTCTCATCTGCAGAACTATTGGTATAGGTTAACCTGCAGACAGAAAGTGTGATTTTCCTCAGCCTCCTTTTCATAGATGCAGTTGTGAGCCTCATTTGGGCTTTAAAGAGGTATAAGGAATCACCTCTATGTAACCACAGGAAAATTATTTATAGCATAGTAGGAGTTCCAATGTACACCCTCATCTCTAAGACCTTAAAAATACCCCTTCCATATGATCAGTAACAGAAGAGAGCCAAATCTTGAAAATTAACTTGGACTCAAGACTTAAAGTGAGAAACTCTCTATGAAGCATCAGAGAATCATAAACACTAAAACCTAAAACAGCAAGACTAGGAAGAACAAAAAGAAGCCTTCAGCTCTCTGGATATATGGAAAAGTTATTCAGCTTGGTCTTCATGTGGGACTCCTAAAAGGGAGCAGGGGCCGTCTCTGACTCTGTTGCCTGCCTTTGAATCCCTTTTCCTTAGCTGGGCTGCCTCAGTGGGAGAGGATGCACCTAGCCTTACTCTAACTTGATATGGCAAGGCTGGTTGGTATCCATGGGAGGCCTCCCCTTTTCTGAAGAGAAACAGAGGTGGAGTGGATAGGAAGGGGGGAGAGGGGAAATGCATGGGGAGTACTGGGAGGAAAAGAGGGAGGGGAACCTGCAGTCCAGATGTAAAGTTTAAAGATGCCTTCAGAGCTGGGTATATGGATGCATTCCTATAATCCCAGTTCTGGGGACTGAGGTAGGAAGTTCAGGAAATCAAGATCAGCCTGATCTACTTAGGCACTGATGAGGAGAGGGTCCCGGAGTGAGAAATCTAGGGTGGCAATGCCACACACAATCCTTCCAATCGAATTAAATGACTTAAGACCTGCAAAGCACTGTGAACGGAACACAGCATGCACCCCCTCAGCACATCATTAGCTTCTCAGTGAAACTGGAGGAAGAAAATCGCAGGACATGACAGGAAAAAGTCCACATTCGACAAAAACAGCTCTCTGGCATTTTTAAACATTTATTTATATGTTATGTGAATGAACATTTGACCATATGTGTGTGTGTGAGCAGCAACCACCATAAAGCATGCCCAGGGCCTGGTGAGGCCAGAAGAGGGTGCCAAATCCTCTGTAAGTGACTTGGTAGTTGTGAGTCACCACTTGGGTGCCAGGAAATGAGCCTAGGTCCTCCACAAGAACAGCAAGGGATCTTAACTGCTGAGCCAACTCTTCAACCCAGATTTGTGTGTTTTAACTCTCTGATCCATATCCTTCCAGACACACAGGTAACTGGCTGCAGAGGGGGATAATCTCACGAACATTCACCTACCATTGCACCTAAAACAAAGTGCTGCCCAGTGTCTTTTCCTTTGATTCCCCTGAAGAACCCCAAACGAGAGGCAGAGGTGAGGCACACACTCATTACTATATGTTCGATGCTTTCTCCGTTTCCAGCTCACATTCTTTGGGAGCAAGAATTGTGTCTTTTTTTTCCCCTTAGCATGCCCTAAAGAACCTACCACTCAGCAGACAATTATAGGTACTCACTTGAATACAACAGCAATATTAAAACTACTGACTCATGGGATGGAGAAAAATGCTTGATAAGCAAGTATGAAGAATTTAGTTCAGAGCCCCCGGCACCTACGGAAAAAGTAGGACATGGTAGCATATGCCTTTAAGCCCAACTGTGGGGACAGAAAGGAGTATCCCAGGGAGTTACTGAGCATTTCGTCAAGAAGATACTGTGAGCTCCATGTCCAATCAAAGATCCTGTCATAGATAGATAGATAGATAGATAGATAGATAGATAGATAGATAGATAGATAGATAGATAGATAGATAAATTAGAGTTGATGGAAGAAGATTTCCTGATGTCAACCTCTGGCCTCTGCAGACACCTAATGCACACACACACACACACACACACACACACACACACACACAAACTACTGACTCAAAACCAAACAGCCAGGAACAGAAGACCAATTTTACCACTGTGTAATCTTAAGAAGCTAGCTCACCTATAAGCCTCAAAATCTGTGAAACAGAAGCAATAACAGTATTTTACTAAGACAGTGTCCAGAGAAACAAAAGAGTAATACACAGAATGCATCTGGCATAGGACCTGCCCTGTGTCCCGGAAAAGATTGTTACACTTAGTATTATTTGAATGTATGAAACACAATTAACAGAAAGAAAGTAAAGAGTAATGAAAGCAAAAATTAAGATACAAAACCTTTGCGATGTCTTCGTCCTACAAAATGATGATTTAAAACAGTGTGTGCATCATCTGTAAGATGGATCACAGGGCCCCCAGTGGAGGAGCTAGAGAAAGTACCCAAGGAGCTAAAGGGGTCTGCAACCCTATAGGTGGAGCAACAATATGAACTAACCAGTACCCCCAGAGCTTGTGTCTCTAGCTGCATATGTAGCAGAAGATGGCCTAGTCAGCCACCATTGGGAAGAGAGGCCTATTGGTCTTGCAAACTTTATATGCCCCAGTACAAGGGAAAGCCAGGGCCAAGAAGTGGGAGTGGGTAGGTAGGGAAGCAGGGAGGGGGAGGGAGGGTATAGAGAACTTTCAAGATAGCATTTGAAATGTATATAAAGAAAATATCTAATAAAAAATAAATAAATGAAAAAATAAAATAAAACAGTATGTGCCCAAAATGAGATTTGCACAGCGTAGACCCAGTTCCAGGAAAGGAACAAAGCACTCTGAAGGTGAAGAGGAAAAGAGATGAGGGAAGAATGTCCAAAAATAGATTCAGAAACCCATCGCTTGGCCTGGAAACCTGAAAATTCTGAAGTCAACGCCTCGGAATATTGTTTTCTGATTTGAAAATGTGAGCTCTGTTACATTAGGATCAAAATACCCTGGCATGAGCTGCAAACATCTGGGCTCTTGCTATAAATTCCTGCCTGTGACTGAAGCATAATGAAGTTGGGGCTTTTTGTGTGCATTTTTTAACCTGTGTAAGAAAGCTAGAGCTCCAGAAAGAGAAGAAATGTCACTGTTGCTATTAGAGTCTATTTAAGTCTATTTGAAGCCAAAAACAACAAGCGCTTGCCAGTCAAATCTAAATGACTTCCCAAGCATCCCAGCTGAGCAGAGAGGAGGAGGCATATGCAAGAGGCCATTTGTCTTCCTCCAAACCCAAGATACATACAACCACTTTTCATAGGCACTCTGAAGAGCCCCAAGCCCAGCCCACACACAGAGGTGGCAGCTAGGTTTGACATATGAAAAGTGGTTGCAAGGCAAATGTCTCTTCCTGTAGCTCAGTGGCAGCTCTTAGTGCCTGCCAAGATGGAGTTGTTGAGCATTTGCATATTCTCACCCGGTGTCTTCCTGGCTCATAAAGAAACTCGTATTAAAACATCAGAGGTCTGAAAATGATCACAAACCTACTTCTGACCATAAAGGACATATGCCTAGTCCATATGGTTGTTTGTCTCAGGAAATTCCAGGAACAGATATGGTTAGAATTTAACCCGGACCGGATAGGAACGGAACTCCACAGGAAGGAGAACAGGGTCAACAGACCTGGACCTTTGAGAAAGTAAACCAGCAAGCAAAGGACATTACACAGCTGGACCTAAGCCTCCCTGTACAGATGTAGCAGATGTGCAGCTTGGTCTTCATGTGAGTGCCCCAACAACTGGAGCAGGGGCTGTCACTTAAGCTGTTGCCTGCCTATAGAACCTGTTCCCCCTAACTGGGCTGTCTTGTCTGGCCTCAGTGGGAGAGAATGTGCCTAGTCCTGCAGTGACTTGATGTGTCAGGATGGATTGGTACTAAGGGATAACCTCCCCTTTCTCAGAGGTGAAGTGGAGGGAAGTATGGGGAAAGGGGCTGTGTGAGGAGGGACTGAGAGGAGAGGGGGAGCTTCAATCAGGATGTAAAGTGAATAAATAAATTAATGAGAAAAAAAGAATATATGAAATTTTGCCTGGAATGTAAAGGCAGAAAGTGCTGAGACAGAAAGGCCTGGCACACGAAGGATAGGAAAAGTTGAGAACTTCAATTTGAAATAGCTCTGACTCTGCACACGTAGTACCATCTTGAGTTTGAGGAGGGGCTCAAGGATATGGGCCACCCAAAAACCAATACTCCAATGTGAAGGACTGTTGTGTGAACTCAGAAAATACTTGTCTAACAAAACATTGGCCCTACTTTCCCCATCATCTTACTGTGGTTTATGAATATGAAGGTTGCCTTCTCCAAGTATTTTACATTTTCCTCAGACCAGCACTACTAATTGGCTATACTACTCTCATACATGAGCTATACATGCCTCTATACTAGTATTTATCTTTTTATTACTCTCTAAGTTTGCAGAATGCTAAGGTAGTGTCCTATATTCCTTATAGAAAGCCCCAGAACTTTCAGGGCTACTAAGTATTAGAAATAACCCTTGGGAAACTTAAGTTCAAATCTTGCCCATGCACATATGAGGGCTGTGACACTGACTCAGTTACATAACACCTCTGGAGCCCAGGCAACCCTTGAATAATGGAGATGGTTTCAGGTGCACTCAAAAGTACTTCTAGAACTGAGGTTAGTAAACTTGAGGTGCGAGAAGCCACAATCTACAAGGTAAAAGGTGAAGGACGAAGCTGTTCGTGTATCAAAACAACCTCATAAGTTGTATAGAGTAAAAGGAAACTTGACCATGATTTCTTAAAGATAAGCATAGAATTTCAATATAAAACTGTCCTGATTTAAAGAGGCACACTGGACAAGCACCTGATTCCTACCTGTGCTATGGATTCCCATGTGCTTTCTGCTCAAATAGAAACAGTGAAAGCATACGGTTATTTAAATCTTATAATTGAAAATGTTCTGTTTAACACATCGGAGATAAACTCCCAGACATTGGGTATCACATCTACCCGACTTTAAATATGGGCTGCGTACTTTTAGTAACACCCATACTTTTAGTTTTATATCTATGGCCTGGTCCCTACTCACCTCACAAGCATCGTCTCTGCTGCTTTGGCAAACCCAAGGCCCAATAGTGACAGACTTGTGTGGAATTGCTGGACAAGGTAGAGTACACCTCTCATCTGAGCATCTGATGCGATAAGGTATGTTAAGGATGCTATAGGTATAAACTAATGCCAAAATCTGGTGAGAGGATTGTGAGTTCAGTGCCAGCCTGGGCTGCATACTGAGCCTCCATGTCAAAGAAGAAAATCAAAAGTCAAAAAAAAAAAAAAAAGGATAATAGTGTACAGCCATCTCTTAGCTAGTTGAGCAGCCTCAAAACTGTAAATAAGAAAGTCTGTTTCTGGTATCAGTTTCTCTGGGAGGATGTCGGAATACACACTAATATAACTTATAAAATGATTCAGAGAGAGTAAAGGGGAGAAGAAATAAAGGAGAAAGGGGAATAAGAGGGAAGGAGAGGGAAGAGAGAGGTGAGGGACAAGGTGAGAGGAGGAAAGAAAAGAGGAGAGAAAAGGAGAGGGGAGGGGAGGAGAGGGGAGGGGAGGGGGTGGGAGGGGGGAATGGGAGGAGAGGAGAGGAGAGGAGAGGAGAGGAGAGGAGAGGAGAGGAGAGGAGAGGAGAGGAGAGGAGAGGAGAGGAGAGGAGAGGAGACCAGAGGAGACCAGAGGAGACCAGAGGAGACCAGAGGAGATGAGCAAAAGGATTATAAATGAAGTGAACTGAACAGCAGCCCCTTCCCCAAAATATAAAACAGCATGCCCACTTCAAGCCTTACAGTCAGAGACACAGTAGAAAGCTTAACAATGGAGGGAAACTAGAACAGACCTACCATAGCCCTGGAACACCTGTACCATTGGAAGCGAGAAGCAAGGACATAGTCTCCAGACCCTCAAGAGAAACAACACTAACACTTAAATTTCAGACTTTGGCTCTCCAAATATGTTATAATTTTCTGTGTTTCAAGCCACTCATTCATGATATTTTATTATAGCCGTCTTAAGAATTGAAAATACTCAAGAGATGGTCTCCCTGAGAAGTTTTACCTTGGATCAAGAGAAGTAGTCAGCCACAGGGAGATGGGAACTAAGAGAATTCTCAAAGACTTGAATGTCTAAAGGTCCTGAGGCAGAGATAGCTTGATAAGCTCACAGAACTGGAATAGAAGCAGGATGCCTGGGGAACCAAACAGAAAACAAAGAAAGGTTTAGAAAAGAAAGATTGTTCAGGGTTAATAGGCCACAGTAAGGAATTCAGCATTTGTTTACGGTGTGATGGAATGGTTTAAAGTTTTCCACTACATTTAGAGTAAAATCCTAACTCCTGATTATGCACCAAAGCATAATAAAACACCAAGTAGGATTCACCTATCCTTTTCACTAACATTGTTCTACTGTCAAGTCTGCTCCCTTCTTCAGGGTCTGTGTCTTCTCAGTCCCTTATCCTGGAATGCTTTCACATCCCTCTGACTGGCCTGGCTCTTTCAAAACAGTTTTGGGTGTCAGCTTATATATCCCCCCTTTTTTTTTGTACCTGACATTAACATCCTAGTTTTTATCATTAGCATGTATGTACATAATAAAAAAGGAAAGGCTGGAGACATTGCTCAGTGGTTAAGAGTGCCTACTTCTCTTCCAAAGGACCTTTGGGTACATGTTGGGTGACTGAAAACCAACTCTAACTCCAGCTCCAAAGGATCACACTCTGCAGGCATGTGCATGGTACCAAAAATAAAAACAAAATTGAAATAGTAAGTAAGTAAATAAATAAATAAATAAGATGAGGGAGATGAGAACTGATGGAAACTTTAGCAGTTACATTTGGGAAGTGGGAAGTGGTATTGTAATGTGTATGTGCTGCAGGCCCTATGTGCCCACACGTAGAGAAACCAAAGGTCTTCCTTATTCTTTCTGTGTCTTATTGCCTTGGGACAGAGACTCTCATACTTTTGGTTAGAGTGACACACTACATAGATCCACAGCACCTATTGCTGTTGTTACAGGGACATGAGTACTGGAGATTCGATCTCTGGGACACACTGAACCATTTGTCTACCTACCCCCTAGAAGTTACATCTTATTAGATTATTGCTTGAATAACTAATTTGCTGTGTCCCAACAATGTAAAATAAGAAATGATTCACTCATCGCATTGTTTGGGATCCTCCAGGAGAGACAATAGGCAAAAGCTGCTGTCCTCTTGGAGCCTGTAGTGTAATGAAGCTCACTTGTGGAGTGACTATGAAGTTAATGAAGGCCTGGGAACAGCATGAAGCAGTACAGGGAGACAAATAGAGCTACATTTGTGATGTGCTTTGAAAGGAAAATAAGTCAAAAAAAGTCCACGGCTCTGGGTTCAATCTGCAGCACTGCCAAAAATAGGCATGGTGGCACAAACCTTAATACCTAAGGAGGTAGAGCCAGGAGGATCAGAAGTTCAAGGTTACCCTTAGCTACATAGTGAGTTTGGGGACAGCCTTGGTTACATGAAGCTCTGTCTAAAAAAGAAGCCCCGGGGTTGGACAGATGGCTCAGCAGTTAAAAGCACTTTCTGCACTTGCAGAGGACCTGGAGGCAGTTCCATTAACTCCACTTCTAGGAGATCTGGTTCTCTTTCAGTTCCCTGGCCCATGCTGGTACCAGCTTATACATGGTGCAAAACATTCATGCACATAAAATAAAAACTTTATATCCTTCACCCCCCCCCAAAGAAATAAACATCCTGATGGAACTCATTATTATATATAATTAATGTATGCTGACAAAACTAAATAAAATTTTAAAGAAAGAAAAATAAACCACAAAGTATTCTGAGTTTTCCCCTATCTTGGATTATGGCACAGCACCTCATGTTTGTCCTATAGGAAGACACCCTGTAGTGTATTCATTAATTTGTCTTTTTCCTGTCTCTTCAACACATCATACAAAAGTCCATGGCATGTATGATGCATATCTCAGAATAGGTACTCTGTAATTTATTTAATAAATTTATTTATTATAGTCACCTCTCAGCAGTCATGAAGTACTGATTCTAGGGCTTCTTATAAATACTAAAATGTTTTAATTATAAAGTCCCTTATGTAAAATAGTATAGTATTATATATAAATCTAGTGTATTCCTCCACAGACTTTAAATTATCACTATAATAATTAAAATACCTAGTGCACTATAAAAAGCTATGTAAATAATTGTTGAACTATATTGTATAGAAAGTTATGACAATAGAATGTCTATATGGGTTTAGTTTATAGGCTATTGTTTTCCAATATTATGACCCTAAGTTTTCTGAAATGTGTGAATTTGGAATGTACAAATAAGAACTTAAAAATGGGCGGTGGTGACACACACTTTTAATCCCAGCACTTTGGAGGTACAGACTGGCAGTTAAATTCTAGGTCACCCTGGTCTGTAGACCAAGTTCCAGGAAAGCCAGGGCTACACAAAATAACCCTGTCTCAAATAAAATAGAATAAAATAAAATAAAATAAAATAAAAATAAGGATGATCGACTATATTTTTGATAGTCATCATATTTATTATTGAGTAAATTTACTAACTATATAAACCAGGTCCCTTATCAGGATCACATTTATCAGCTATCCTGTGGAAATTTCTTTGTTTTAATGTGCTGAAACTTTGATCAAGTCCTGTACTGATGCAAAATTTTCCTTTCTAGATTGACATAATATTTCCTATTTAAACCATAAAAACATTTGTGCAAATACTGGAAAACCACACTGCCTCATTGTGACAGTGTACCCTGATTAAACATTGCATAGTGTCATAAAAGTAAAAGAAGTTTGAGATTATAAATATACTGTTCGAAATATTAATAAGAAACCAAATATCCATTCAGACTGCTATCACACTTTATCAGCAGGCAGAAGCATGGCACATCTTTAGATAATTGTCACCATAATCATATTGCAGAAATAGGGCTAAGAAGATATACTAGAAATGAAACTTTTTATCATTTCATTTATTATTATTGTAAGAGGGAAGTGTCCCCGTGTGTGTGTGTGTGTGTGTGTGTGGCAGTCTCTCCCTCCGCTGTGGGTTCCAGGGAACAACTTGACATCATTCAGCACTCTCACCCAATGAGCCATCTCACCAGCCTGGAATTAAAGTTTTAATCGATTCAGAATTTACATTACCTAAAAATGGACAAGCAAACTGAACATGAAATAAATAAAAAATGTCACGTGCATTAACTGGTGCTGTCACTTTAAAAAACCATCTTTCCACATCTCTAGGACATCTAGTATAGAATGTCTCAGATTGCCCAATGAAAGTTTAAAATCCTTGCTCTCAGTGACTGACATAATGACTGGTGTCATCTTCAAGTCCATTGCAAATTAATGCATATAGATATCTGTGAGTTGTCTAGCACTGACTCGTGAGTTTCTAGTCAGAAGGAGGATAGACGAACACGTTAGGCTGACTCTAGTAGATTTCCTGTCCTGAAAAGAATTTGGCAAATACAGAAGTAGATGCTCACAGTCAGCTATTGGATGGAACACAGGGCCCCCAATGGAGGAGCTAGAGAAAGTAACCAAGGAGCTAAAGGGATCTGCAACCCTATAGGTGGAACAACAATATAAACTAACCAGTACCTCCAGAGCTCGTATCTCTAGCTGCATATGTAGCAGAGGATGGCCTAGTCAGCCATCAATGGGAGGAGAGGCCCTTGGTCTTGCGAAGATTATATGCCCTAGTACAAGGGGAATGCCAGGGCCAGGAAACGGGAGTGGGTAGGTAGAGAAGCAGGGAGGGGGAGGGAGGGTATAGGGAACTTTCGGGATAGCATTTGAAATGTAAATGAAGAAAATATCTAATAAAAAAAAAGGAATAACTTCAATTAGGCAGCATAGTGACTGTGGTTCTCCCTCCTCTAGGCAAACCTTTCTAGCGAACCTCGTCCCCTTGTGACTGACCATCACTTCTCACATTGTACAATCCGCAGAGGAACTGGCAGCTCTCCTCTAGGGTAACAGGGCAATTTCACAAAAACCCCAAAACCCCAGATTTGCAAAAACTGATTAAAATAAAAGATCCTGGAGACGCCTGTGGCCTAAAACTTCACAAAGAAAACACCTCTCACCCCAAATCCCACCTTGTTTCACCAGAAATTTTCTAAAAGCCTCCACCCTCCATAAAATATTCCTATGCTGACCAAAGGGCAGCGAGTGCTTTCTCCAGTGTCTTGCTTTTGACTTATACCATAACTAAAAAGCCACAAATCCACAGAGAATGCCACAGTATTTACATTTGTAGTTTCCCACATTAATTTTTCCAAAAATCTACCAGTTAACCTGTGCTCCAAACAAAAAGGACTGAGAAGTACACTGAGAAGCACAAAACACTTGTTATCCTGGAACTAGGGCAGCTGAGGCAAAAGGATTGCAGTAAATTCCAGGCCAGGCAAAATCACAGCATCAGACACTCTCTCAAACAATACCCAATATAGGGGCTGTAGAGATGTCTCAGCAATTAAGAGCACTTGCTGCTCTTGCAAAGGACCAGGTTCAATTCCCAAGGCCACCTTGACATCTGTAATGCCAATTCCAGGGGATTCAATTCCCTATTCCGGTTTATGCGAGCACTGTATGCATGAGGTACACAGAGATATATGTAGACAAAACACCCATACACATAAAATAAAAACAAATCTTAAGTGTATATATGTGTGTGTGTGTATGTGTGTATACATATGTTATATATCTATGTATATATATATATATTCATGTTATACATATATGCATGTATATATGTATGTATAGCAAACATAATTAACAGAAGAAAAGAATGTCACTTTTGTGATATTATACAATGAATAACATTATTCTAATCATGAGTATATATCTAACAGTCAGATTCAGTGATATTCTTAAAAAAAAAAACTAGCCTAGACCCTTTCACATTTTATTGTTTTATTTTTCCCCTTCTTTAACATTTTCTTTTTTTCTTTTTATGGTCCTATTTCTAGTATTATCTGCATGATAACTCTTACCCAAGGCTTTCCACATTTAGTAGTGAGGGTGAAATCTCCAGGGAATCATTTTCAAACATCTGGTAAGTGATGTTTGAACATAACCTGCTATTTTTAAACATGAAAAGTTGAAAGCATTTTACTATTTTATGTGTATGTGTGCTTTGATTGCATGTATATCTGTGTACTATAAGTATGCCTGATGCCTACAGAGATGAGAAGAAGGTGTCACATCTAGACTGGAATTACAGACAGCTGTTCTCAATCATATGGGCACTGAGAATCAAACCCGGGTCCTTAGAATGGCAGCCAGTGCTCTTAACGACTGAGCCATCTACCCAGCTCGCGTGAAGATTTTACTTTATTTTAAGAAATGCTTGTCTTTATCTGTTTCCTTTGTGTAAACTTTCAGCTACTATACAGGGAAAAATGTTTGAAGCCAAGTGTCTCTGTCTTGCTATGGTAGAGCTAGGCTGAGATAGTAATGTATTGAGTGCTTTAAGCAGAGGGAACTGCAATAAAACACTTCAGTTGTATAGTAACTGAAATTTTTAAAATGTCATAGTTATGAAAGAAGATTTCAAATTAAAGAAGGGTCAGAGAGACATAACATTTTTGTACATGTTAGGATTTTCAGATAATAAATAAAATATTATTTAAATATTAATAAAAAGAGTGATATCAAAGAAGCTAGAGCTGTAACCAACATTCTTAGAACACTTTAACAGATTCTGTGAGTGTCTGAAGCCCTGGGTTCATACTCAGCATGCACAGAGAGAAGGGGACAATGAGTAATGCTAGACCAGACCGGGATTTATATTTGTAAAGGAAGATGTTAGAGAAATAATTCAGAAATTTGATTAAAAGCTGCAGATTAGAAAAGAGTGGTGTTAATGTTCATTTTAGATAATTGTACTTGGTTTTATAAGCCTATGTCCTTGTTTATGAAAAACACATACTAATTTAAGGATAAAGGAGAACTAATTTTCAAACAGATCAAATATGCACAGTTATAATTAAGGACAATTATAAAGCAAATGCGATAAAATGTTAAATTGAGAAAAATGTGTGCGAAGATTATATTCGAGATTCTTTTCACTACCTTTGCAAATGTTCTATAAATCTCAAATTATGTATCTTCCTCCTTGTGCTCAAGTCTGGTTGGTAGACTTACCTTAAAGAGCACACAATAAGATTTTTGAACTAGGGGCTAGAGAGATGGCTCAGCGGGTAAGAGCATTGACTGCTCTTCCAAAGGTCCTGGGTCCTGAGTTCAATTCCCGGCAACCACATGGTGGCTCACAACCATCCATAATGAGATCTGATACCCTCTTCTGGAGTGTCTGAGGACAGCTATAGTGTACTTAACATATAAATAAGTAAATAAATCTTTTTTTTAGAAAAGATTTTAAACTTAAAAAAAAGTACTTCAACTGTGATTTCACCAATAAACCTGGCAAGATTATGCAAACATGTTAAGAACAATGCCCTAAAGGGAAAACTGACATCTCCACACTTGCTTGTGCCAAGTGCCACTGCCCATTGTGAAATGCCCATAAAGCATGCCAACTTCCATGAGGAGTCATTGCCAGGTCAGGTAGAGTAGCACACATCTTTGGTCCCAACACTCTTCAAGACCAACCTAGTCTCCATAATGAGTTCTAGGCCAGCTAGGACCACATAGCGAGACCTGGTTTCAAAAACATTTTTTTAATTTTTTTTAAGTTATTTCTCTTAGATTCAGTGTAACTGGTTTTAGATTGAGGTCCTTGATCCACTTGGACTTGAGCTTTCTGTAGGGTGATAAATATGGATCTATTTTAATTCTTCTACATGCAGACAGCCAGTTAGTCTAGCACTCCTTATTGGAGATAATTTTTTCCATTGTATGGTTTTGGCTTCTTTGTCCAAAAATCAAGTGACTAGAGGTGTGTGGGTGTAGCAGAATTCTCCCCTAATTAATTGAATAATAATGACGGCAAGAAGCCAATCACTGGACACAGAGGAGGTGGGCCTTCGGGTCTGAGAGAGGAAGAAGGAAGGCGGGAGGAGGGCACTTCCTTTTGGACGTCAAAGGGAGAGAAGCCGACAAAATGTAGGCCAGGGACTGTTAGATCTGGTAACTGAATCCACCAGGATCCACCACCGGAAGATTTCTAACATAGAATAGTTGATAAATTTAAGATGGTAGATTCCGCGCCCAGCGACTGATGCTTCTAAACTAAGATTGCCTGGTGTTGTTCTTCCATGGTGACTCAGGTAGGCCAAAGGGAAAGAACATGGCCATCCGAGGCAGAATTCGGCCAGGCTTTGGGACCTGAAGATTGGGCAAGGACTGAGCTCCAGTGGAAAGGTAGAGAGCTGAGCACTGGCTTGTGAGAGCACACCCACAGCTGCCAGCTGGGACCAAGAGAGCTATCTCAGAGCTCTGGAGAGGCAGAGGCCAGCATTGGCAGGAGAGGCCTTAGCAAGGGGAAAAATGCAGTCTTGGGCTATGTGCCAGACTGGGAACAGACTGAGACTGCCGGTCAGTGCTAAGCAGGTGATAGCATGGATTGTTTTTATATTACTATACGCAATATGTGGGTTTATTTATGGGTCTTCAATTTTATTCCATTGATCTACCTACCTGTCTCTGTACTAATATCATGCAGTTTTTATGACTATTGCTCTGTAGTACAGCTTGACGTCAGGATGGTGAGTCCCCAAAGGTTCTTTTATTGTTGAGAATTGTTTTCGCTATTCTGGGTTTTTTTGTTGTTCCAAAAGAATTTGAGAATTGCTCTTTCCATGTCTATGAAGAATTGATTTGGAATATTGATGAGGATTGCATTGAATCTGTAGATTGCTTTTGGTAAGATGGCCATTTTTACTATGTTATCCTACTGATCCATGAGCATAGAAGACTTTTCCATCTTCTGAGGTCCTCTTTAGTTTCTTTCTTCAGGGACTTGAACTTCTTGTCATACAGATTTTTCACTTGCTTGATTATAGTTACACCAAGATTTTATATACTATGTGTAGCTATTGTGAAGGGTGTTGTTACCCTAATTTTTTTTCTCAGCCTGTTTATCATTTGTATAAAGGCTACTGATTTGTTTGAGTTAATTTTATACCCTGGCACTTTGCTGGAGTTATCAGCTGTAAGAGTTCTCTGGTAGAATTTTTGAGTCATTTATGTATACTATCATATCATCCACAAATAGTGGTATCTTGACTTCTTCCTTTCCAATTTGTATCTCCTTGATCTCTCTTTGTTGTCTAATTGTTCTAGCTAGAACTTCGAGTGCTATATTAAATAGCTAGGAGGAGAGTGGGCAGCCTTTTCTTGATGCTGATTTTAGTGGAATTGCTTCAAGTTTCACTTGATCTAATTTAATGTTGTCTGTTGGTTTGTTGTATATTGCTTTTATTATGATTAGGTATGGGCTTTTGAATTCCTCATCTTTCCAAGACTTTTAACATGAAGGGGTAATGGATTTTATCAAAGACTTTTTCAGCATCTAATAAGGTAGATGCCCATGTGAATTTTTTTCTTTGAGTTTGTTTATATAGTGGATTACATTGATGGATTTTCATATAATGAACCATCCCTGCATCCCTGGGATGAAGCCTTGATCATGGTAAATGATGTTTTTGATGTGTTCTTGGACTCAGTTTGTGGCAATTTTATTGAGTATTTTTGAGTCAATTTTCACAACATAAAACCAGATACATTGAATTCAACAGAAGAGAAAGTGGAAAATAGACTTAAACACATTGGCATAGGAGAAAATTTTGGCTCAGGCTCTAAGATCAACAATTGATAAATGGAATCTCTTGAAACAGAAAAGCTTCTGTAAGGCAAAGGACACTGTCAAATGGACAAAACAGCACCCTGCAGATTGGGAAAAGATTTTCACCAACCCTACATCTTGACAGAGGGCTAATATCCAAAATATATAAAGAACCTAAGAAGTTAATCACCAAAAAAACCAAATAACTCAATTTAAAAATGAGATCAAGAGCTAAACAGAATTCTCAACAGAGGAATCTTGAATGCCCAAGAAGCACTTAAAGAAATGTTCACACTGATAAGTGGATATTAGCCCAGAAGCTCAGAATACCCAAGATACAATTCACAAACCACATGAAACTCAAGAAGAAGGAAGACGATAGTGTGGATACTTCTATCCATCTTAGAAAGGGGGAACAAAACACCCACCCATAGAAGGAATTACAGAGGCAACGTTCGGAGCAGAGACTGAAGGAATGACCATCCAGAGACTGCCCCACCTGGGGATCCATCCTATACACAGACACCAAACCCAGACACTATTGTGGATACAAACAAGAGCTTGCTGACAAGACCCTGATATAGCTGTCTCCTGAGGGGCTCTGCCAGTGCCTGACAAATACAGAAGTGGATGCTCACAGTCATCCTTTGGACAGAGCACAGGGTTCCCAATAAATGAGCTAGAGAAAGTACCCAAAAAGCTGAAGGGGTCTGAAACCCCCCTAGGAGGAACATCAATATGAACTAACCAGTACCCCTAGAGCTCCCTGGTACTAAACCACCAACCAAAGGAAACACATGGTGGGACTCATGGCTGTAGCTGCATATGTAGCAGAGGATGGCCTTGTCACACACATCAATGGGAGGAGAGGCCCTTGGTCCTGTGAAGGCTCCATGCCCCAGTATAGGGGAATGCCAGGGCCAGGGAGTAGGAGTGGGTGGGTTGGGGAGCAGAGAAAGTGATAGGGGGAGTGTTTTTTCAGAGGGGAAACCAGGAAATAGGATAATATTGGAAATGTAAATTTTAAAAAATCCAATAAAGAAAGGAGGAAGGGAGAGAGAGAGAGAGAGAGAGAAAGAAAGAAAGAAAGAAAGAAAGAAAGAAAGAAAGAAAGAAAGAAAGAAAGAAGGAGAGAGAGAAAGAAATGATCATCATCCTTAGTCATCAGGGAAATGCAAATCAAAATGACCTTGATATACAGGTTAGAACGGCTAAGATCAAAAATTCAGGTGACAGCACATGCTGGCGAGGATGTGGAGAAAGAGGAACACTCCTCCATTGTTGGTGGGATTGCAAGCTTGTACAACCACTCTGGAAATCAGTCTGGCGGTTCCTCAGAAAATTGGACATAATACTACCAGCAGATCCAGCAATATCTCTCCTGGGCATATATCCAGAAGATGTCCCAACCGGTAAGAAGGACACATGTTCCACTATGTTCATAGCAGCCTTATTTATAATAGCCAGAAGCTGGAAAGAACCCAGATGCCCCTCAACAGAGGAATGGATACAGAAAATGTGGTACATTTACACAATAGAGTACTACTCAGCTATTAAAAACAATGAATTCATGAAATTCTTAGGCAAATGGATGGTACTAGAAAATATCGTCCTGAGTGAGGTAACCCAGTCACAAAAGAACACACATGGTATGCACTCACTGATTAGTGGAGTTTAGCCAAAAAACTACAGAAAGCCCAAAATGTATCCCACAGACCCAAAGAAGTTAAACAAGTAAAAAGGCCCAAGTGAAGATGCTTAAATCTTACTTAGAAGAAGGAACAAAATAGTCATGGGAGGCAGAGGGAGAGGGGCCTAGGTTGAAGGACAGGGAGGGGAATAGGGAGACAAGATCAGATATTGGGAGAGTCAGGAGAGAGGGTCAGAGGGCCTGGAGAATGAATGAAAATATTCAGCTGCAGTGGGTTGAGTGTAGGAAGAATCTCTAGGAAGTCCCAGAGACCTGGGATGGTAGAGGCTCTCAGGAGTCAATGCAGGTGACCTTAGTGGAAATGCTCAACAATAGGGATTTGGAACCTGAAGAGACCAACTCTAGAAACCAGACAAGACCCCCGGTGGAGAAATGGGGGCACCAACTCACCTACAAATTTTTCAACTCAAAATTGCTCCTGTCTAAAAGAAATGAAAGGACAAAAATGGAGCAGAGACTGAAGGAATGGCCAACCAGTGACCGGCCCAACTTGGGATCCATCCCATGCAGGGGCACCAAACCCTGACACTATTACTAATGCTATGTTGTGCTTGCAGTCAGGAGCCTAGCATGGCTGTCCTCTGAGAGGCTCTACCAGCAGCTGACTGAGGCAGATGCAGATACAGCCAGGCCTTGGATGGGGGTCAGGAACCCCTATGGAAAAGTTAGGGGATTGAAGGAACTGAACGGGATAGGAACCCCACAGGAAGACCAACAGTACTAACTAACTTTCCAGAGACTGAGACACCAACCAAAGAGCATACATGGTTTGATCCATAGCAGAGGGCTATCTTGTCCGGCCTCAGTGGGAGAGGATGCAACTAATCCCCTGGACACTTGATGCCACAGTGTGAAGAAATACCTGGGGGAGCACGCTTTCAGGGATGAAAGGGGGGAGATGGTGGAAGAACTCTATGAGGGGGCACCAAGAAGGATAAACTGCATTTGTTGTGTAAATAAATACAAAAAAAAATTTTTTTAAGTCAGTGCTGCAGTATGCTATTTGGCCACATGAGGGCGTACTAAAACTACTTTTTTCTTTTTTTTTTAATTGGCTATTTTCTTTATTTACATTTCAAATTTTATCCCTTTCCCGGTTTCCACCCTCAGAAACCCCCTATTCCATCCCCCTGCTCCTATGAGGGTGTTTCCCCCACGCACTCCTGCCTCCCTGTCCTCAAATTCCACTACAGTGGGGCATGCAGCCTTCACAGGACTAAGGGCCTCTCCTCCCACTGATATCCAACAAGGCCATCCTCTGCTACATATGCAACTGGAGCCATGGGTCGCTCTACGTGTACTCTATGGTTGGTGGTTTAGTCCCTGGGAGCTCTGGGGTGTTTGGCCGGTTGACACTTTTGCTCCCTCCATGGGACTGCAAACCCCTTCAGTTCCTTCAGTCCTTTCTCTAGCTCTTCCATCGGAACCCTGCACTCAGTCCAATGATTGGCTGTGAGCATCCACATCTGTATTTGTCAGGCACTGGCAGAGCCTCTCAGGAGACAGCCATATCAGGCTCCTGTCAGCAAGCACTTCCTGGCATTCACAATAGTGTCTGGGTTTGGTGACTGTATATGGGATGGGTCCCCAGGTGGGGCAGTCTCTGGATGGTCTTTCCTTCTGTCTCTGCTCCACACTTTGTCTCCGTATTTGCTGCTGTGAGTACTTTATTTTTTAACTCACAAATTTCCAGCACCTTAGGAGGAAAATGTGTGGGATATCTGAAATATCTATTCTCGGGTTTCTCCTAAGCTTCCTTACTGGACAGAAATAGAAGGACTTAACAAAGCTAGAATGTCTTCAAAAATCCAGCTTCTGTGTGGGCTGCATGCATTGCCAGTCCCTTTTGCCCTACCAGGGAACTGCTTCCAAATACACCGTATCTCTTGTTCTTGACCTCCAATGCTTTGGCGCAAAAACTAGGATTCTCACTCATGAGTCAGGCTGATGTGAGTGATAACCACAAAAATAGAATATGACAATGCAATGCAATCTGGAGAAATGGCTCAGTGGTTACGAGTACTTGCTGCCCTTGAAAAGGACCAATACTCAGTTCCCAATACGCAAATGGCAGCTCACAAATGTCTGCCAAGCCAGCCCCAGGACAGCTGATGCACTGTTCTGGCCTCCTGGAGCCCCAGGGACACAGGTGGTGCATGAGAAAAAGTCACAAAATATTTGCATAATAATAAAATACATAAAATTTTTTTTCAAGAACATGGAGGTGTAAGAAAGTGATTGTGGTGAGAATCTCATGCTGGCAGAAATGTCACCCCTCTCCTAGAAACTTTTAGTACTAGTAGGAACGGATGCCTTTCCAAACTGGTGAAGGAGGAGATAAGAGCCTTCCTTCATCACTCTTCTGAAATCACACAAACTGCCTAACGGGAGCTTGCTCTCCCCCAACCCCACCCCAGAAGGTAAGGAAGCAGAATTGGGAATGATTTGCATTTCAGAACTAAACACTAAAGTTTAGAAAGGTGCCAGCTGAAAGGCAGTGAAGCAGACGGAATAAAAAAGATCAGACACCTTAGGGGGTTTGCCAAGTCATCAGAGTTACCACGGCCTAAGAAAAGGTTCAGTGAATTGGGGATGTGTGAATACATCTATCAGCCCAGTACCTGGCAGGCTGGCTGATCCAAATTCAAGGACCACCTGAGCTACACAGCGAACTCAAGGCCTGTCTGGAATGTACAGTGAAACCCTGTCTCAAAATAAAGTAAAACATTAACACAATTGTAAAGCAAGTTGCTTGTTCTTTTGTAACTGCCTTTACTCCATCTCCCCAAAACATTCTCCTCTGTGTTTTTTAAAAAGCAGAAGGAAAGATGGGTTAAGGCTCCTAGACAATTGATACTACAAGAAGATCAAAATGTATGTCTCACTTAGGGTTTTACTGCTGTAAGCAGATACCATGACCAAGGCAACTCTTGTAAAGGACAGCATTTAATTGGGGCTGGCTTACAGTTCAGAGGTTCAGTCCATTATCATCAAGACAGGAACATGGCAGCATCCAGGCAGGCATAGTGCTAGAGAAGGAGCTGAGAGTTCCACATCTTGATCTGAAGGCAGCCAGGAGGAGACTGTCTTCTACAAGCAGCCAGGAGGGGGCGCTCTTCCTCACTGAGAGGAGACTGAGCATCAGGGGCCCTCAAAGCCTGCCTACACAATGACACGCTTCCTCTAATAAAGCCACACTTCTTCCAACAAGGCCACATCCCCTAACAGTACAAGTTCCTATGGGCCAAGCATATTGAAACCACCACAATCTACCAAAACTATTAATCTCTCAGAATAATAGAATGAAAACATCTTGTGCCCACCCTTTATTTTAAGAGAATTGACTACTGGTGTAATTACAAAATAACTACTTTTTTTTTTCTGCCTGCAACTGAGGGTAGAGGTAACATGTTCCAAGTCACACCACCTGTAAGGTAAGGAATGTGTGTCTTTCATCAAGGAGCCTATATCAGCTATCATCTGACTGCATGATATTTGCACATTTCATGTTTAATAAGTTTTGAATAAGTAAACTTATAATTATGAATTGGAAGTTAGTCTGAAGGATTTTTTTATATATAAAGTAAGATGCCACTTCAAACTGACAAATCCAAGGGCTTCCATTTCCCATGCCACGTTTCTCTTTAGAGACATTCTGTCAATCAGTAGATTCCTCCAGTATGTCTCTCTGCCCAGGCCCGTGCTGTGCTACTACCGACATCAGCCATGTCCAGAGCATCCTTGATCACATTTGTCTGCTCCTTTATTTCACCATTTTCTTCTGCAAGAGATCCTGGCTGTATTTAACCTTTTAGCTCAGCATTTGATAACCGAAGATCCCTTGGAACATGTCTTATATTTGGATTTGTTCCTACTTGTACGTTATATTTGCCGGCATGCTTCTCCTTTTAGTTATAGTCTTCCAGCTGATTCTCCGGAGGAAGTTAAAAGCACTCACTCTTAAAACCGAGGAGGATGCTTGAAACCTAGTTGTCCAGCAGAGGGAGCTCTTGATCAGTGCAGGGTGAGTCTGGCAGCTAATGGCCCCAAACTGCAGGCCAGCTCTCAGCCTTACCAAAACACTACCTCCTACTTCTTAAGAAAACCTTGTTTGTTTGGTTTTGTTTGTTCTTTTTTTTCCCAACGCCAGCACAAATAACTGGATATAACTAGTGACAGTACATGGCCAGCTACAGGTATCCTTTCCAACACTATATATGTTCAGTTCATAATCTAAGATGCAGAAACAGTAGGAAGATAGTAGTCTCTGCAGCAAGCATTTAATCAAGGTGCCAAATGCCTCCAAAATAATAATTATTGTTCTAATTATAAAATACTTGATGTGAGCCCTATGGCAAGTGGTTTGCCTTTGCTTAAACTTTCTGAAAACGTCTGTAATACAGAAACCACGTTCCCCCCCCCACACACACACACACACAGGTTCAAAGAGGCTGATAAAACTTTTCTTTTCATATACGAAATCTATCTTAGTTGAATGAGAGCCCCACACGTGTCTAGTGTGCTCTCCTACTTTTTTGTATAAAAATAGCAACAGAGATGAGGATAGTAAATGTGGGGCGGCAGGATGGCTCACTGGGTATAAAGCCTGGCCACCTTCCATCCTCAAGACACCCACATAGTGGAAGGAGAATCCTCTGCCCTCGAATATTCTCCTGTGAACAATGGCAGCATGATCTCATGATATCGCTCCCCCTCTAAATAAATAAGTAAAGTTTTTTTTTAAAGAAGAAGAAGAGGAGGAGGAGGAGGAGGAGAAAGAGGAAGAAGAAGAAGAAGAAGAAGAAGAAGAAGAAGAAGAAGAAGAAGAAGAAGAAGAAGAAGAAGAAGAAGAAGAAGAAATGGGTAAAGCATGGTGATGTACGTCTATAATAAAAACGTACTTGAAGGGTAAAGATATGGCTCCACTGGAAATGGTGTTTCCACCCAACCTGAACAACAAAGTTCAATCCTCAGGGCACACGTGGTAGAAAGGGAGAACCGACTCCTATCCGTTGTCCTCTGACCTCTCTACCTATGCTTCGGGTACAATTGCATACAGAGGGAAGAGCAGGCAGGCTGGCAGACAAGATAAGACATGGATGCAGTTTAAATTTTTTAAAGAATCGTAAATGTGACTCACATAACAAGAGGGAAACTAGGCCTGGTACTGGAAACCCAGGGCTAGTGACGTCATGGGCCTTGGAAAAGTAGTACGACCAAACCATCATAATCCCTATCTACACTCTAAATGTTTGTCCTTATTCCCACAGAGAAGTGGAGTCCTCACCCCTCATCAAGGAAACTTTTCTTTGCAGTAGATGGAAAAGGTTTGGAGGGACGAAAGGGAAAGTGGGCAGTCCTGGCCAGGGACGTGTGCCACACTTCCCACATAAAGAAACGTGACCTGTGATCCCATAGGTCCAGAACATAGGTCTCCATGCTAAAGGAGACCCTGAGGCCCTGAGAGTTTAGCCAATAAGCTCCCATGCCCTGATATTCCTCCCTGCAAAAGTTATTTAATCTCTGGCCTACCCTGAGCAGTTGGCACACATCCATCTTCCAAGATGAACAACCAACAAGCAGTTTGGAGCCAAGGACTGTCTCTTTCATCTACCACTGCCATGGGGAGCACAGAAAAAGCCTTTGCCTACAGAGCTGTGCCCCACCTAAGTCTTCAGTAGAAGGCCTCTCTGCATTTCCAAACAACCACTGCTATCTTCCCCCAATAAGCTAGGTGGAGCAACCAGCCCAGGGCCTCCAGCTAGATGCTGTCCTTAGCCCACAGGCCCCAAATGATCCCAGCCTTGTCATGGGCTGTGGACTCCCCCTTCCTCCCCCCCCCCATCCTTCCATCCTTCATTCCTGACTCCTCTGTGCAGCACTCTAGTGATGACTGGAGGTCTGGGGGTCAGGGAATACCAGTTTGATTTCCCACATCTCAGACTGTGTATTCCCACCCTCTGAGCAGTATCTTGGCACTTCCCTACAGCCCACCACAGGCCCAGCAGCCACATTGGAATATACAGTCAAGCTCCCCAAGTTTCGCCTCCCCAGCAGCCATGCCCAGCAGCAGAGTAGAACAAAGCCCCACACATGAGTTTTAGGACATCCTGAACTTCACAATGAGCTTGGGGCCAACCTGTGAGATCCTGTCTCAAGAAAAATCACAGGAAATATGATCAAATAGGATACAACAACATGGGCTAGTTAAAGGGTGGTTCACACTTTTAGAAAACTTGTCATCTAAAATTGTATTTTCATTATGCTTGTGTATATGATAGTGTGACCGTCTGTGTATATTTGATGTGTGTGTGTGTGTGTGTGTGTGTGTGTGTGTGTGTGTGTGTGTGTGTGTGGTGGGGTGGGGTGAGGGGTATTTTGGGTATGTGGTGTGTGTGTGGTGGTGGTTGTGTATGTGGTGTGTATGTGATGTGTGTAGTATGTGAGTGGTTGCAGTTGTGTGTGTGGTGTCTTTGTGGTATGTCTGTGTGGTGTGGGTGTGGTAGGTATGTGTGTGGTGTGTGGTGTGTGTTGTTGTGTTGTTGTGGTGTGTGTGTGTGTGTGTGTGTGTGTGTGTGTGTGTGGTGGTTTTGTGTGTGTGGTATGTGTGTGTGGTGTGTGTGTGGTGGTATGTGGTGTATGTGGTATATGGTACGTGTGTGTGTGAGTGTGTGTGTGTTGTGTGTTTGTGTGTGTGTGTGTGTGTGTGTGTTGTGTGTGTGTGTGTGTGTGTGTGTGTGTGTGTGTGTGTGTGTGTGTGCGCGCGCGCGGGGGTGTAAAGCCAGAGTAGGTTGTCAAATGTCCTGCTCTATCTACCACTCTCTGCCTCATTTCCCTGAGACACTGGCCTCTCACTAAACCTGAAGCTCACCATTTTATCTAAGCTGGCTGGCCATGAGCTCATGAGATTCACGTGTCTCCACCCTACAGTGCAGGAATTTCTAATCATCCTAGATTTTTGTGTGTTTGCTAGGTATTCAAACTCACGCACTCATACATGCACAACCAGCATTCTTACCCGCTGAACTATCCCCTCAATCCTTGAAGTTACATGCCTAAAACAATATTTGTTTATAGATTAGTGCATCTCTCAGCTCTAATCTGGGAAGCTTTTATTTGCAGTAGACGGTAATTATCACAGAGACCCACAACTGGCCAGGATGCAGAGAATAAAACCACTGTAGAATGCTCAGCATACGGGGGCAAAATATAGCACTGCTCCACCCAAGGCTAAGAGATGGAGCAGAAAGATTGTAGGGGCAAGAAGGAGGAGAATAACTGTAAGAAACATCTTTGGCATATATCAAGGCACCTGTACATATAAATTAACAATGCTTGTGACAGCATTCAGAAAAACCTTTGCAATCCCAGGCCAGACCAAATCCTTGTAAGTAGAGGGGAGTTGGGCATACAATACCATACAATACCACCCCTAACCATTGAACACATGGGGGTTGTTACGTGACGGGAAGGTATGGGTTAGTTTTCTCTGAGACTGTGGCTCCTAATTGTTCAACCATGTCCACTGAAAGACTACAGAAATAAACATTTTGGGCAGCACAAGTTTGTCTGGAGGGTATTTTTTAAAGGATAGACAGTTGATTGATAGGGAAGGAGATTGGATCTAGAAGTAGTATGGATGAATACGGTTAAGACACAAGTTGTGCAAAACTCTCAAAGAACCACTAATACTAATTTATGTTATATTATATTTTAGGCAGTCTTTGTGGCATAAAACTAACTCCAGCACTAGGAAGAATGAAGCAAGATCATGCATCATGAGCTATCAAGTAAACTAAATTAGCTTTTTTAAAAACTGTCTTCCCGAGACAAAGTTTGGAGCTGAGACGAAAGGATGGACCATCTAGAGACTGCCATATCCAGGGACCCATCCCATAATCAGCCTCCAAACGATGACACCATTGCATACACTAGCAAGATTTTGCTGAAAGGACCCTGATATAGCTGTCTCTTGTGAGACTATGCCGGGGACTGGCAAACACAGAAGTGGATGCTCACAGTCAGCTATTGGATGGATCACAGGGCCCCCAATGGAGGAGCTAGAGAAAGTATCCAAGGAGCTAAAGGGATCTGCAACCCTATAGGTGGAACAACAATATGTACTAACCAGTACCCCAGAGCTCTTGACTCTAGCTGCATATGTATCAAAAGATGGCCTAGTCGGCCATCACTGGAAACAGAGGCCCATTGGACACGCAAACTGTATATGCCCCAATACAGGGGAACGCCAGGGCCAAAAAGTAGGAGTGGGTGGGTAGGGTATGGTGGGGGAAGGAGTGGGGGAAGGGTATGGTGGACTTTTGGAATAGCATTGGAAATGTAAATGAGGAAAATACCTAATAAAAAATATTTTTTAAGGGGCTGGTGAGATGGCTCAGTGGGTAAGAGCACCCGACTGCTCTTCCGAAGGTCAGGAGTTCAAATCCCAGCAACCACATGGTGGCTCACAACCATCTGTAACGAGATCTGACGCCCTCTTCTGGAGTGTCTGAGGACAGCTACAGTGTACTTACATATAACAAATAAATAAATAAATAAATCTTAAAAAAAAATATATTTTTTTAAAAAAACTGTCTTCCCAATAAACCAGAGGAAATCAGAACTTTTCCACCCATCCCGCTCACTAAATGGGCCTGAGCAGCCTGTTCCTGTAGCCTGAAAAAGGAGGGGGTTGGACCAATTAGCATAGTTTCTTTTAGATTAATTGCAGCCCTGCCTCCAGATACCAAACATCAAGGCATATTTTGGGCCTTACTCTTCCACTAATTACAGCCCTTCAAAAATCGGATTTTTATCTATTGCAATTTTGTTTTGTTCCAGGTGACCTGGAACTCCTCCTGTCTCTGCCTCCCAAGTGCTGGCATTTAAAGCATGCACTGCCACACCCAGCTACAGTCCTGTTTCTTAGCACCTGTCAGAGCGGTCACTCTGTGAAGCAACCAGGACAGATGTTTCTCCCCAGCCAAGGTGAAAATACTTGCAGGGTCAAGTAGAAGCCATTGGGGCTTGTGATAGCGAGAAGTCTGATACTAATAGTCTTGGCTAAATATGCTTGCATAATTGTCTCAATGTATCCCTGGAATATCCAAGAGGGCTGTTGAGAGCCTAAAGGAAGCCCAGCTGGCTGATTTGACTGTCAGTCCTTTTTGCTCAGACAGCCAGGGCAGCAAGGGAAAGTCTCACAGCTCTTAATTAGGGATCCAAATTGCTCCATTCCCACAATATCTTTGTTTGTTTATGGGGAAATTGATGCCAAGGGTGCTTACAAATATCAATGCAAAGAACTCTCATGAATATTAATAAGGAGAATCTTTACAGTTGCTAAAGGGCAAGGACAGTGAGATGTCCCAGTGAGTAAAGAGAAAGGCATTAGAATGCAAACCTGACAACCTGAGTTCCACCCCTAGGACTCACATGGTGGAAGGAAAGAAACAGTACCTGTAACTCAGCTTTCTGAGGAAGAGAAGTGTCTGTCATATTTTGCCTGCCTGGCAGTAGCTGTTATGGTTCTATGGGCTGTATAGACTAGCCTCAAAGGGTAACTAACTGCACTGCTGTATATGTCATCTCAAGATGTCTAAATCACATTCATAGTCAATTCTTTCTAGAGAAGAGGAACACCAAGGAAAAGAACCTTCTATTATCCTAAGCAGGGCCGGCCACCATGAAGGCATTTTGCAAAGCCTTACAAAACCACTCCTGCAAACAACTGAGCAGAATAAAAAGTCACAAGTAGAGGCTTTTGCCACCCCAACCTAGAGCAGAGCTGGGTTTTGTATAATTCTTGGTCCCTGCCCCATTTCTGAGTGGAGCTTGATATAAACACTAAGCAGCAAACCTCGCCTAGGAATATGTATTTCCAGGGCTCCTGCTCTGCAGCATTGATGAAAATGAAAGAACTTTGGTGAAGCTGCATGCCAGGCCCACTGCTTCTGCTAGAGAGGCTATCCCAAAAAAGCTCCGACACACGCTCCACTCTGTTCATAGGAGCCTTATTTATAATAGCCAGGAGCTGGAAAGAACCCAGATGTACCTCAACAGAGGAATGGATACAGAAAATGTGGTACATTTACACAGTGGAGTACTACACTGCTATTAAAAACAATGAATTTATGAAATTCTTAGGCAAATGGATGGATCTGAAGGATATCATCCTGACTGAGGTAAGCCAATCACAAAAGAACTCACATGATATGTACTCACTGATAAGTGGATATTAGCCCAGAAACTTAGAATATCCAAGATACAATCTGCAAAACACAAGAAATTCAAGAATAAGGAAGACCAAAGTGTGGACACTTCATTCCTTCTTAGAATGGGGAACAAAATACCCATGGAAGGAGTTACAGAGACAAAGTTTGGAGATGAGACAGAAAGAAGGACCATCTAGATACTGCCTCACCCAGGGATCCATCCCATAAACAGCCACCAAATCTAAACACTATTGTATATGCCAGCAAGATTTTGCTGACAGGACCCTGATATAGCTGTCTCTTGTGAGGCTATGCCAGTGCCTGGCAAATACAGAAGTGGATGCTCACAGTCATCTATAAGATGGAACACAGGGCCCCCAATGGAGAAGCTAGAGAAAGCACCCAAGGAGCTGAAGGGGCCTGCAACCCTATAGGTGGAACAACAATATGAACTAACCAGTACCCCCCAGAGCTTTTGTCTCTACTTGCATATGTAGCAGAGGATGGCCTAGTAGGCCATCAATGGGAGGAGAGGCCCTTGGTCTTGCGAAGATCATATGCCCCAGTACAGGGGAACGCCAGGGCCAGGAAGCGGGAGCGGGTGGGTTGAGGAGCAGAACGTGGGGGGGGGGGTATAAGGGACTTTTGGGATAGCATTTGAATTATAAATAAAGAAAATATCTAATAAAAAATTGTTTAAAAAAAAGCCGGACGTATGGCTTTAATCCCAGCACTCAGGAGCCAGAGGCAAGTAGATTTCTGAGTTTGAGGCCAACCTGGTCTACAAAGTGAGTTCCAGGACAGCCAGGGCTATACAGAGAAACTCTGTCTTGAAAAACCAAAAAAAAAAAAAAAAAAAAAAAAAAGGAATCCTAGGACACAAGTAAAACTGACACTTCAAATTGTGATACCATGAATCTGAGTTAGTGCAGGGGGCAATTAAAAGATAATTCTCATGTTATTGTCCCCTTCCATGTTAGCATGTCTATTGGTATTTTTACTATTCAGATCATGTTTAGGTAGCTATATTGTTGAGGTATTCTTGGGTGTAGTTTCCCTGTCATTTGTAGGAGACACAATCTTGAAGCATACTTACTGGTCCTCTGGCTCTTAGTCTTTTCACTCCTTCCTCTCAGATGTCATTCCTTGATGGTTTGTTGTGATGGTCCTTCTTGTTGTGATCATTTGTATATGTTCAGCCCAAGAAGTAGCAGGTGTGGCCTTTTTGGAGTAGGTGTGTCACTGTGGGTGTGGGCTTTAAGACCCTCATCCTAGTTGCCTGGAAGTGAGTATTCTGCTAGCATCCTTCAGATGAAGATGTAGAACTCTCAGCTCCTCCTGCACCATGCTCTCATCTTGATGAAATAGACAGAACCTCTGAACCTGTAAGTCAGCCCCAACTAAATGTTGTCCTTATAAGAGTTTGGTCATGGAGCCTGTTCATAACACTAAAACCCTAAGACAAGCTACAGTTTTGCTGTAGATGTTTTAATTAAGGCTGGGCACCCCACAAGCAGTTGTTCTCTACATTTGACCAGTGATTTTCTGTAACGGTCTCTGTCCTTTGCACACAGAAGTTCTCTCTCTCTCTCTCTCTCTCTCTCTCTCTCTCTCTCTCTCTCTCTCTGGTTTTTCGAGACAGGGTTTCTCTGTGTAGCCCTGGCTGTCCTGGAACTCACTCTGTAGACCAGGCTGGCCTCGAACTCAGAAATCCGCCTGCCCCTGCTTCCCAAGTGCTGGGATTAAAGACATGCGCCACCATGCCCGGCCGAGAGAAGCTTCTCAAATGAGGACTGAAAAATACACTTAACTCTGGATATAAGGATGCTTTGAATACAATTAGGAATTATATATAGTAAAGTGGGCTCCACTCTTAGCAAATAATGACTCGTGAGGGAGGGAGAATTAGTCTTCCCCAGGGATGAGTCCCTTAATTGGTCCAATACCAAGTGGTCAGCCCTGAAATAATATACACACAAGCAATAATAAATGGACTCAGCAGGTTTGTTTGTGTATATCTATGCATATATATGTATAGCAATATTATTAATAAAGGAGACCATGAATTTGAGAAACTGTGTAAGACACGGAAGGGATGAAGGAAGGGGAGGGATGGTAGAAATTATATAATTTTTAAAATTGCAAAAAAAAAGAAATATCACAGGTATCACAAAACTATGTACAACTCTTTTTTTGCAAGGTAGCAGTGCTGCACATCTTTAATCTCAGCAGTCCAGAGGCAAAGGCAGATAAATGTATGTGAATCTGAGGCCAGTCTGGTCTACAGGGTGAGTTTCAGGACAGGCAAGACTACACAGAAAAATTCTGTCTCAGAAAAAACAAACAAACAAAAACTAGTACAACTTTTTATATATTGGTTAAAAATAAAATTAAGGAAAAACTAAACTGCATTTTATTTGTTACTTTTTAACTTTTAAAGTTCTTTTTTAAATGTATGGATATGGGTATTTTGCCTGCATGAATATCTATATGCCTGCAGAAGCAAGAAGAGGCAATTGGAACCCCAAGACTAGAGTTACAGAGGGTTGTAAGCTGCCATGTAGGTGATGGAACTCAGACCTGAGTCCTCTGGGGAAGCAGTCAGTGCTCTTAACTGCTGAGCCATCTTTTGAATCTAATATATATATATATATATATATATATATATATATATATATATGTAAATTGAAATAAAATATTTATTAAATGATGACATCACAGGATTTACAAAGGTAAATGGTAAAAGGGGAAAAATTTTTAAATTGTGGACCAGCAATACGGTTCAATAAGTAAAGGCACTTGTTGCCAAGCTTGATGACCAGACTTCAGACCCCAGGACTCACATGATGGAAGGAAATAATTGATTTCCAGAGGTTGTCCTTTGACCTACACACAGACACACAGACACACAGACACACAGACACACAGACACACACACTGAACAAATTTAATAAAAAAGAAAAAATTGCTGGGAGAAGGTCTTTGTGAAAAATCATATTTAGAATCTCCTCAGCAGGGCGGTGGTGGCGCACGCCTTTAATCCCAGCACTTGGGAGGCAGAGGCAGGCGGATTTCTGAGTTCGAGGCCAGCCTGGTCTACAGAGTGAGTTCCAGGACAGCCAGGGCTATACAGAGAAACCCTGTCTCCAAAAAAAAAACAAAATAAATAAATAAATAAATAAATAAATAAATTATAATTTCCTCACACCTAGAGGAACCTTTGAACAGTGGAAATCCTAGCCACAGGAAGCTTAGTCTTTGAGGTGGTGGAGAGCACGCTCTCCATTGGAGTAGACTCAGTACCCTTCCTTCACTTCCTCAGAATCAGTCTCTCCTGCCCATAAATGAAGAACATTGCACCTTATTTTAAGAGGGAAAGATGGTTCACACTTATTATGGTACCAGGCCCAAAGTCTGCTCCCATCTAACAGAAACCTGAGTCAGGCTTCTAGACTGATTTCTCATTCAGCCCAAGGAGGTAGGATGATGGGACCTCATTCACACATTAAAGGGAACATTTATTTTCCTCTTGCCCCTTTCCTCATGGTTTTCAATTCCATAAAACTTTCAGACCCTATTAGGCTAATCAGATAAAGTATTTGAATTAATTACCATTAGGGGATTACTGAATTCAGAAAACAAATGCTTACAAAAAATATACTGCCTAGTTAATTTAGAAAACATAGTCTTTTCCTCCTTGATTACATGCTTATTGTAGAAAAATGTATAATCCAATCATATATATGTGTATATATAATCTTCATTCAGCTTCATCTCTTTTTGTGTATGTACTGTTATCATGATATATATAGATATAGATATATAAAATACATGCTAATCTGAAATCTGTTTATATTTTATTTGGAACAATAAATCATATTACAAATATATCTTTGACAGCCTGTGAACGTTTCCATGGTAGGCACTCAATCTTCACAATGGTGGAGGTCAGAGTCGCTCATTACAATAAGCCACCTAGGCCAGCTGAAGTTTCAGCTTGGCAATGCGAGCCACAGACTTAGGACACAGCGGCGGCTGATCTTGTCTGTCTTTGTACTTGGTCCTTCCTAATAGCTTCCACCAGGTTAGCCAGAGCACCTGTGTGACCGCAACAGCGGCAACAGCGGTGCATGTCTTCTTGTGGACCAGGCGCCCCAGCCTGGCCTTTCCCTTGATGATGAAGTAGGGCACTCCCATCTTTCCACACAGCGCAGGCAGGAAAACCACCTACTCAGAGGGATCTACATCATGGGCAATCACCATCAGCTGAGCCTTCCTGTTCTCCACCAAGGTGGCCTGTACTTGTGGGCAAGCTTAAGCAGATGAGTAGCCATTTGCCTGCCAGGGCCTGGGTGAACTGGTTAATGGCAGGAGTGCTTTGAGCCACTTCTAGAGGATGGCTCTTTGCTGCTGCAGCCTGTAGCGAGCTGAGCAGTGGGGCCATCCAAGCCTTGAAGCGAGGCCAAAGAAAGCGAATAAATAAATAAATAAATAAATAAATAAATAAATAAATAAAAAAGATGGCTCTCTTTCTGCTGCAGCCTATAGCGAGCCCCCGCGGGAACCACCTGAGCCCTGAAAGGAGGCCAAGCATGTGAAATCTCTTTTAGGCTGGTTGTCCTGCCCAATGCTGAAGTTCTTGGGCCTTTTCTCAAAGAAACCTTTTTGGCCTCCTGTTTTTTCCCTACCCCTACAGCAGGGGGCCAGTGCCACGTTCTTCACCTTGACCTTCTTTCCTTTGGGCATCTTGCTCAGCTGGAGGAGAGAACTGCAATTAAGGGGGGGAGGGGCTGGGAGGTTCTTTCTTTCTTTCTTTTCTTTGTTTTTCTTTGTTTTTTTTTTTTTTTTTTTTTTTTTTTTTTTTGAGACAGACTTCTCTGTGTAGCCCTAGCCATCCAGGCTGGCCTCGAACACAGATATCTGCCTGCCTCTGCCTAAAGGCATGCGCCACCACTGCCCAGCTTGCAATTAACTTTTAACTTCAAACTAAATGTCTTTATTATGGTTTACAAACTAAGGCAATTTCGAGATGACTTTTACTGTCTCTTGCAACTGGAGTGTGAGTTATGTGGTCATCAGAGAACAGCAGGTTGAAGAGGTTTTCTGTTTACGCAGAGGCCAGCAGCAGCCCATTCACAGTACTTTGTGATTTCTAATTCTTTTGCCTACAAGCATACTCTGTAGCCAGACACTTAAAACATTTTCACTACAGGCCCCAAATAGCCACCCCAAATATTAACCACAAGATTCACGGATAGATAGTTTTTATTAAATATCATAAATATAGTTTTATTCATCTCTGAATCCAAAATTATCACTTTATTTAACCCCTTCATTTTTAATCAAAAAAACTTTAATGGGGAATAAAGTGTAAATAATTTCTAGTCTGCTAGATTCCCAATACCTGATTGACAGCTCCATGCACATTATTTATTTTACCCACATTGGAAAGGCAGACATTACAAAGCTCTACAAGTACACGGCAGAGTGAGGTGGCATGGTTCAGCATTGAAAGCACTCATGTCACCACTCCGGTCTACACAGATCTTTTTAAGACACCACCCAGGCTTCCATTAGTCCTTTCTCATTTAGACACATGGGATACCAGCCCTAGAAAATTTCAACTACCAGAGACGAGTAATGAAGTTCAACGTCAAAACATCAAGTCTCTTAGTTTGAGTTATAAAATGTATGTTAAATCTAAACATATTGCTAAAGTGTTAACTTCATCTGTAATAAAAGCATTAAGTACGGGCCTCTATTAATGAATACTGAACCCCTGGGAAGTGATAAGCAAAGCAGAACACATGGTTACCATGGTTACACATACTCTTTGTTGTATTTCAGTGCCACATAATCTGATCCAAAGTAATAAACATCAGGTGATCATTTTTGTCATCAGCACTGTGGGACTACCTCTGTTCAGGGCCACCCTTCAAGGTGAAGTTCTCAGGGTGTATCGATGTTCCTGAGATTCTGATAAAGATGGCATCTGAGCTGAAACACAGTCTAGCATGGAGGACAGTTTTGACTCTCCAGAGACTGGCATTCGTTCAGAACCCGTGTCCAGATGGTTACTGCTGTTCTCATTACAGTGCTCTTTGGAGGCACTGCTATCTCCCACCACATCTACTTCTTCCTCGGAATCTCTTAAGGATGACAGGATTTCAGAAACAGGTCCTGAAGCTGACTAAGCAGCCAGCTGATTTCGTCGTTCCACAGGTAGGCAGGCAGTTACTAGTTTGTGGTCCTCCAACTTGACCTGCACATCTGACTTTGTGCAAGGCACGAAATGATCTATACAACCGTCCTACTTCCTACTGCCACAGAACACTGAAATCTAGGTTTCCAACGACTGGTTCTTCCTGCAGCACACAGAAACCAGGGGTATTTTGTTTACAGTTTATAGCACCTGAGTCACTGATCAACACTATTGACAGTCAAATAGCTTGTGATTTCTTCTACTAACGATGCAGCATTAAGTGATGCACTGACATTCACCCTTTTCTCACAATCATCAGATATAAGACATCGACAAGCTCAGTTAGTCCCTTAAAAGTCTGCATCATGGTCCACTACTGTCCTCCTATGTTTTACAGGCTCCTTGTCTGGTCTTACAGGCAAAACTTCTGAACTGTTTGTGGCTTCAGCTCTAAGACATTGTTTAATGTTCTTTAACACTGGTGGCCCCAGAGCTCGTGTCTCTAGCTGCATATGTAGCAGAAGATGGCCTAGTCGGCCATCATTGGGAAGAGAGACCCGTTGGTCTTGCAAACTTTATATGCCTCAATACAGGGGAATGCCAGGGCCAAGAAGTGGGAGTGGGTGGATAGGGGAGCAGGGTGGGGGGAGGGTATAGGGGACTTTCGGGATAGCATTTGAAATGTAAATAAGGAAAATATCTAGTAAAAATAATAATAAATAAAAAAGGCCGGGCGGTGGTAGTTCATGCCTTTAATCCCAGCACTCAGGAGGCAGAGGCAGGTGGATTTCTGAGTTCGAGGCCAGTCTGGTCTACAGAGTGAATTCCAGGACAGCCAGGGCTATACAAAGAAACCCTATCTCGGAAAAACCAAAAACAAAAAACAAAAACAAAAAACAAAACAACAACAACAAAAAAGACTGGTGGCAGCTGGCTCTGTCTGCCTTCTCTCACAACCCTCTAGGGCCTGCCTTTCTAGGTCACCCTTTTCCGAAGAAGAAAGTCTTCTTTCCTAGGGATTGTCCAAGATTCTCGAGCGCTCTGCTGTTTTACATCAGAAGTTCTTCAGTTATTATTTCCTTTCTGAATTAGCACAGGCTCTGCTCTCTTCTTTGGTGATCTTGATTGTACTTGAGAATGAGAAGAGATTTCTTCTGGGTGAGCGATGCTATAATTCCTTAAAGTTCTACCATAAAAAGATTCATCCAAGGCGTTTAACCCCTCCCCTCCCCCACCCCACCCCACCCCCCCACCCCCCCACCCCCACCCCCCGTTGATCTTGTAACAGTAGATCAGGAAGCGCTCTACTATGGCAAGTCCCTACAATACAATAGGGCCATCACGATCCACACTCATTGGGAAACCTGTACAACCAAATATCTATCATTGTGGAAATATTATTTCTTTATATCCTGAAGGAGATGGAGCTATGATCTACGATGAAGTTTAAGCTTCGGGATATCAGACTCTGGGCTTCAGCCTCGGAGAATACTAGAACCTCTTAACCGCCTCACTTTTGAAGTGTTTCTCGTAGTACTTAATTTCCAAACATCTGTATTTTTATGTCATCACTGTTAATGTCCATGTTACACTGAGACTTCAGGAATTACTTATACGGCTGCACTAGCACAACTTGTTGTCTCTCTCGAGTGGGGCCTGCCACCGCGGACATCTTAGGGAGGCGCCGCGCCGCTTGCGCAGCTTGCCTTGCCCTTGGCCAGCTGCTACGCTGACGGACAGCACCAACTCCAGCGCCCTCTGCGCTCCACAACAGTGCCGCCTGCACTTCCAAGTCCCCTCCCCACTCCCCGCAACCCCCTTCATTTTTAATAAAGGATTTGTGCACGGTTGGCAAGCACTACACCCCAGGCATATACTGTTAGCCCTGAGTTATTAAGGTCAACACAATTTCTTTTTAAAAAATGTATGAGGCATAAAGAGACTTCTCTTACCCATCCTTTGGAGAACCACAATTTTTGTTTCCTTTGGACTCTTAGGATCTTCCTGCACTAGTGATGGGACACAAAAACTCATTGAGGTCTCACACACACACACACACACACACACACACACAGAAAAAGAGAAAAGAAAAGAGCAGGAGAGAGGCAAAGAACCTGAGTGTGTGTGTGTGTGTGTGTGTGTGTGTGTGTGTGTGTGTGTGTATGTATGTATGTATACATGTATATATTACATATGTATATATGTATGTGTATATGTTACATGTATGTGTTATATGTATATATTATATAAATATATAGTCATACATGCATATATTATATGTACACACTAATAATTTATATTTTATATATTATATATATGTAATAGTATGTGTGTATGCGTATATATATATATATATATAGTCTTGCAGGAGGAAGGAAAAGAAAGATAGCATAGAAATGTTCCTGCTAGTAATTGGATGTGGCAAGAAAACTGATTTCTTTTTCCATTTCTTGCCCTATCTTGGAGCACAGGGCCCCTGTAGGTTCATTCCATGAAACCAAACTATTTGTGCACTAAGTCATGATCTGGAGGCTGGGACAGCTGATATTTTTTTATTACTATCAGAAGGCAAGATAATCATTAATCTGAGGCAAGCCTGAACTGCAGAGATACCCTAATTCAAAAATAATTTACTTAATATTACATTAGTTTAAAAAAATAGAAAATAACAAATGCCAACAATGTAAAGAGGAACCAGGGGAGAGGCTCAACAGGTAAAGCATTAGCCTCCCACGTCTGACTAGCTGAGTCCCCAGAACTCATGTACAAAGCTGGAGGCAATGACACAGACCTGGAATCCAAGTACTCTGTCACAAGATGGGAGGCAGACATAGGCTAGAGCCTGGAATTCATGAGCCAGCTAGCCTGGAGTGCATACTTCTGCATCCTGGCAGAAATGAGAGCGATCCTGCCTCAACAAAGTAGAATGGACCAACTCCCAAAAATCATCCTCTGACCTCCAGACTCATATCCACTCCTAGACACGCAAAATCAACTAATTCATTAGTCATTAGTCATTAAAAGAATGCAAATAGCTCAAATCCCCATCAAAAGGGCTAGCAGATGGCTTATCAGGGAAAAGCACTTGCCTTACAAGCCTGGTCACCTGACTTTCATCCTGAGAACACCTATTGTGAAACAGAAAACCAACTCTGACCTCCATGTCCAGGCCATCACACACACACACACACACACACACACACACATAATAATAATAATAATAATAATAATAATAATAATAATAATAATTTTAAAGAACCCTTTACCAATACTGACTGAAATGCCTTGGAGTTTGTTGTTGTTGCTTGTTTTATTTTTAATATGTGGAAATCAGGCTGGATTTGAGTTTGCAGCCATCTTCCTCCCCATCTCTTGTGTTATGATTATAGCATTACACCAGATACTATTTGGATTTTAGTTTGGTTTTTCTTTTAATTTATGTGTATGAATATTTTGTTTGTTGCATCACATGAGTGCCTGGTGCCTGCAGAGGCCAGAAGACAGTACTGGGTCCCCAAGAACTGGAGATACAGAGGGTCAAGAGCCACCACATGGTTGCTGGGAATTGAAGCTCCTCAGGCTGCTGCAAGAGCAGCCAGTACTCAGTCTCTAAGGAATCTCTCCAGCCCCTGATTTGAAGTTTTAACGTGGGCTTAACATGATTCAGCAGGCAGGTAGTTTTACTGAGGTACATACATCCCCATCACTGCTAATGTGAAATGTTACGGACACTATGCAAAACAATCTTGCAATTTCTCAAATAAGTGGAATTATCAGATAACCCAGAAGTTGAATATTATACAAATAATTCTCAAACAAGTATTCTGAATATACACATGAACCTATAATATACACACATACCCTATGATACCTTTAATTTATGAATTAGACATGGTAATGGGTTAATAATAATAAAATATAAATAAATTAATACAATAATAAAATAATTATGGCAATACATAAACAAAAGTTATGTGGACAGGTTGCTCTCTTTCAAAATGCATGAGTGTTTTGTATTTATGATTTCATCACAATTGAAGTCTCCCTTTGAATGGCATCTTTTCACCCTAAATTCTTTTTTAATATTTATATGTTTATTATTGTGTATATATGTATGATTTGCATATATATGTGTGTATATATAGTTATGTGTATATATTATATTATATTATATTATATTATATTATATTATATTATATTATATATGGAGACATCAGAGAACAAATTTTTGGAGTCAGTTCTTTCCTTTTACCTTGGAACATGGGGATAAAACTCAGGTCATTAGGCCTGAGCAGCACATACATTTTACCCACTGAGCATTTGCCTTGCCAGTCCTTAATTAATTCTTCACTCTACCTGAATATGGCCCTGTCTTCATCATCAACTTCTCCAGTAGCTCATCAATATTTTTCAGTGGAAATCTACTCCTGAATCTAGACACCCATCCTTTTTTTTTTTTTTTTTTTAATGCAGCGCACTTTCCACATACAAACTTAATGCCATGGCCGGCCAGCCTCAGTGGTCCACACACAGTTCAGCTGTAGCTTTTACAATTTGAGTGGTGGTCACACAACTAGTGTGAATCGCTGTTTTTTTTTTTTCTTCACAATTTCATAGAAAAGGAATTTTTAGCCTCCATCTCAGCAACCTCAGCAGACAGGCACTTTCTTAGTTCAGGAATCTTCACTACAGGGTGGGAGAGATGGCCCAGTGGTTAAGAGCACTGACTGCTGCTCTTCCAGAGTGCTTGAGTGGATGCCCAGCACCCACATGGTGGCTCTGATAAACTTTAACTCCATCTTATGAGATCTCATGTCCATCTTCTGTTCTTTGTGGGCAGGAAGCATGTAAGTGGTATACAGACAGACAGATAGGCAAAACACTTGTATGTGTGCTAAATCTTAATAAAATTAAGATTTAATTTTTTCACCTTTTTTAATTTAAAAATAATGGAATATACTTACATTCGTTAGAATTTTGAAAACTATTACCTTGAGATTCAACCCTCAGTACTAAAAAGTCTAAAACCTTGGCTAAGAATTCTCATGCAGCTAAAATCAGAAATAGGACAATGAAAAGAAAGAGAGAAAAAAATAGAGGGTGAGGCTAATAAAATACAGGATGCATCAATGTAGGGCTGGCAATTGGAGGGAAGACTGGGAGTGACCAGTTCTTTTCTTCCACCTTTGGACAGCAGATCAAAGTTATGTGTTGGGGGGGCAATATAAAAGGAGAGGCACATATGAGAATTCCTAAATGAAAACCAGTACATTGTATGCTAATTTAAAAGACTAATTTTAAAAGTGGAAGTCTCATGTCTGGCTGAGCACTTTAGTTCTTGCCTGTAATTTCAGTGCCTAGGGGGCTGAGGCAGGAGGATCGATTGTGTGGGTTCTTGGACAGAGTAATAGAGTGAGACCCTTTTATAACAATAAAAATATTCTTCTGCCAGGTGTGGCAGGACATATCTGAGACTCCAGCACTCAGAAGGCTGAGATAAGAAGTTGAGGCCTGACTCTACATAGTGAGTTCCTGGCCAATCACAGGCCAAAGAGCGAGATGCTGGCTCAAAGAAATTTTTTTTTCATTTACTACCCTTCTTTAGAAAGGATCCAACATTCGTAAGGACAGAAGGGACCATTAAAATGTAAAGGGGGAAAACAAAGTGCTTTCAATTTCAGTATAAACCTGAATGTTAACAGGCCGGTGTCCAGCGTCCACCGGAGAGGAATTGAGCTAGGGAAAGCGCCAAGGCTTTGGCAGCCCAGAGAAGTTGCTAGTATTTCCCATTTCCCACCTAGGGAAGGGACTTGCTCATGAAGGCTGTACTGTTCTGGGGCTGGAGCCTGTCTCACTATTTAAACTGGAGGTGACTGGCTGCAGTTTTCAAAAACAAAATCTAGGTTCAGGGAGCTTCCTTGGAGTTGAGTGCAAGTTTGTAGTCAAAACTATGAGCCAAGCCATTCCGGCCTGCACCCGAGCAAAAACAAAACAAAGCAAAAAATCTGCGAGCCTTAAAAAAAATAAACTCGCAGCAGAGCGTGCGTAAAGAAACATTTATTCCCGCCCCCTCCACGTTTTGGGAACCCTCCCATTGTTTCCTAGCACTTGGCACATTTGGAGAGCAAGGTTGCTGTCTCCTAGCTGAGGCTTTGTAGAAGTCTACGAAGAAGCCACGGAAACCAATGGTCCTGAAATTCTTCTGGCTCGAAAGGCCTGGGAGTCTCTGCCCTAGGCACTACCACACCATTTCCTTTCCCCCTCCCTCTCCTTTTCTCCCTGCACAGGTCTCCTAAGGAAGAAAATCTCCAAGGATTTTCTCTGGGAAGGCACCTTCGAGTTTTAACAGAATGCCTGTATACGGTAGTGTAGGTAGTGTACAGAGTCTACAGGAGTGCCCTTTTAACTACCGTCGAAGCATGTGAAATAAAATTTCCATTTTTGACTGTAAGGAAGTGAAAACTGCCTTGTGTGTGTGTGTGTGTGAGAGAGAGAGAGAGAGAGAGAGAGAGAGAGAGAGAGAGAGAGAGAGAGAGAGACTTGGGAATTAAAAGACTCTTTCTGACAGGCTCTCACAAAACACCGATCTTGAACCAACTAAGTAGTAGTTGAGACTGGGTACTTGGGAACCTCCTGTCTCTGCCTCTCAAATACTGGAATTACAGACATTCGTTCCCATACTACATCTACTCAGAAGACATTTGAATTGGCTTCTTCGGATCCAATTATTTAAATGTCTGGGGGAATTTTATAGCTAAATCTCAAGTGGGTATATAATCTAGAAAATGTAATAAATATACTTGTCATTTTTTAAAGGTTTGTTTGTTTGTTTTGTTTTGTTTTTCGAGACAGCGTTTCTCTGTATAGCTCTGGCTGTCCTGGAACTCACTTTGTAGACCAGGCTGGCCTTGAATTCAAAAATCCACCTGCCTCTGCCTCCCAAGTGCTGGGATTAAAGGCGTGTACCACCACTGCCCGGCTCTTAAAAAGTTGTTTAACCTATAAAATGTATTTTGGGGATTCTGTTTAGCATATGAGGACTGCCAACATCACTCTTTGTTCGCTAGGACCATTACTTAATATTGTAAGGATCACTTTAACATAAGCACCGAGCTATCACAACCATCAGTCTAATAAAACGACTGCTCTGCTACTCAGCCCGTAAGCTTCTGGGGACACGGGACACAAGGAGCTAATTTACTTCCTAGGCCGGTTGGCCAGCAGCAGCCTAATGTGCCCTCACAATTCACAGAAGTTCGAATTTATGAGCAGTTCTAGAACTTTCAACAGAATATATCCTCTGCTGGAGATGACCAAAGGCAACTAAAGCCTGGAGAAAGCCTGGACGCCCGAGGGGGGTGGGGGGTGGGGGACACGCCGCCTTCCTTTCTTCCCTCCGGCGCATTTGAGCCTGCCCTTTTGATTTCTCGGCGTGGTGCTGAGCAAGTTGAAGGGGGACATTAGAAATTCGGCAGTTCTGGATCCCAAATTTCCTCTTGTTCCAAGCAATCCAGGTAAGCAATCCAGTCTGGTGCGAAGGGACGTGGCCTAGTCTCGCGAGAAGCAGATTCAGAGCCGTAAGACCTCATCCAATGGTCTTTTCCTTCAATTAACGCCCGCAACACACACACACACACACACACACACACACACACACACACACACACACACACGCACGCACGCACACACACACATGCACACACACGCACACACACACACACACGCACACACACATACACCACTGCCTGGAACATCCTTCGAATTAAGACACAAGTAATAAAGGAAAAAGTGCACGGACTTCGTAGTGAAACTGCCAAGTTGCCTGGCCTCCTGCGAAAAGGCCCACCACTGTGAGTCCGGGACAGCCAGGGCTGGTGCCATTGGGAAAACCCTGTCTCGAACACGTACCCCGTGCCCCTACTACCCCCCCCCCGTAACAAAAGTGAAAATGCCAACCAAAGGCCTGTAAAGGCAAAAATGTAGAACAAATCGTGCAGTGCCAAACACAAGGACCACAAAAAACAAGGATGTCAACACTTGAGAACATCTTTTGGAAAATTATACAGCCGTTTTAAATTTGACTCGCCATTTTCTAGACGGGGGGGGGGGGGGAGATAGTCCCAGGAAAAGGAAGGGGGAGGGGCGTGAATGTGGAGGTAGAGCGTTCTCCCGCCTTTTGAGCTTAGATACCCCAGAATTAGGCGGGCTTTTGGTTCAAGGCAGAGCAAGTTTCTACGATGCATTTTGTACTAAGAGCGAGCTATCTAACTCCGCAAAGGCACCAAACTCAAGTAACTTAGGCATTTTTGGGTCTCTTAAGCTTTTGGCAGAGTCCTTTATAGTAAGCCGGTTCGTTCCCAAAAATTACAACGCTCTAGAAGTATTTGAAGAGGCATAAAGGGTTTCTTGCAAGGTGTCCGTCCTACTTGCGCCTGTGTCACCCCAAAGACGCTGCTGAGTTTGTTGGCAAAGCCAACTCACTACGTTCTGGGAAAGCTTTGGGAACCAACTCAAAGCTCGAAAAGCTGGCCTTGTTGGCTTCCAGCACTTGGGAGGCAGCGGCAAGCAAGAGTATCTCTAAGTTCGAGGCCAGCACACTCTACGGTGTGTGTTCTAGGACAGCTAGGGATGCACAGAGAAACTTTGCCTCGAAAAGCCACAAAAAAAAAAGCCCAAAAAGCCAAAACAAAACCCCCAAAAAACTACAAAACCCAGCTTCCTGCCTACCTAAACATATTAGGGCTCTAATTCAGACTCTAGGTGCAAGAGTACAAAAACAACAAACAAAGCTCTAGTCATAAGTCACCGAGTCCTTGGTCGAGTCCAGTGTCCAAAGGGTGGCGGGAGGGGGAACCCATTTTGTTAGACTGTGCGTTCCCAACCCGTAAGTCCACGTAAATTTTTTCCTTGGGGGACGTAAAATGACATGCTTCGGAACATAATATTTAAGGGTGTGCGAGCTGGTGCGAACTCGGAGCTGCTAAATTATGATTCACAGTCTTGTGCAGCCCCTTAGTGCTCTGGGACGCCTAGGTAGAGTTGAAAAGTCAGTTAACAGCACGTGGAAGCGGGTCTCCGCGCGCGCGTGCGCGCGCGCGGGCGCGTAGGGAGCTCAAAGTCCGACCGGCACTTTAACAAACACACTCCCTGTCACCAGAGCACCCCCTACAATGTAGTCCCACCCTACAGTGTAGTCCCACCCATTCCGAATGGAAACACTCCTATTTCTAATGGGGGCTTGAGCGGAGGCACACTACGTAAAATCTGATCCCTAAGAGGCACAAGGGCTGACCACCCTATAAAAGGGGCGTGACTCCTCAACGAGCGCCACTCGGGTACGGGAGAAGCAGCTGGTACCACCTCTGGCCAGGACCTCGGAAGCCAAGAAGTCCGCAGAAGCTGGTGACTTAACAACCCACCGCGCTCCGGTCATGGAATCTCACAAAAAGTGCCCCTGCTGCTACTGCACTGACTTGAAGACCTTTGTTGGAGCAGTGAAGGAGGAAACACTTCAGGGTCAGTCGGTGCCGCCTCGACGCGTTTAGATTCGAGAAGAACTCGGGAGGACAACTTTTTTTTTTCTGTGCGCGCGCACGTATGCGCGCGCACAGAAGGTGACGAAGTGCGGTCAGCTTCTCGGACCTTCGCAGTCTCCGCCGCTCCTTTAGAGTGGCGCCTCGCTCTTCCCACTCTTCCCAGCCCTACCTAGGCTCCAAACCGCTTTTCTTTTTTTTTTTTCTTTTTTCTTTTCCCCCTTCTCCAGATCCACAGCCTAGCTTGAGCTCAACGCTTTTGGAGGGAGCAGACTACCAGGAAAACGCGGAATCTGAAACAACTTTCTACTCCGACTTTGGAGCCAGCCCGAAGGAGGAAGAAGTGGAGATGGAGAGTCAGTATCTGGACAGGGATAGGTTCTTAACGGGCAATTTAATTTGGGCTCGGCCTGATGTTCCCGGGTTGCGCGTGGGGGAAGCAGGGCGGCGGGAAGGGAGCCCCGGGGTGGGGGTGGGGGCGGCGGCGGGGAGCGGGACGGCGTGGGGGACGCCGGAGGGGGTAGCGTCCGGCGTGGAGTGGGGGCTGCGGCGGCCGGGAGGGGAACTGTGTGGAGGGGCGGCATGGGGAGGAGAGCCGCGGCGGCGAGAAGGGGGCAGCAGGCGCAGGGGTGGCAGCGCTGTAGCGAGCGGGCGGCAGGTAGAGAGGCGTCGAGGAGCCGGGACGGCAGCGCGGAGACGCGCGACCCGCGGCCTGGGGAGAAGGCAGCAGGTAGAGGGGCGGCGGGGAGCAGGGACGGAAGGCGGCGCGGCGACGCGCGACCCGCGGCGTGGGAAAAAGGCAGAAGGTAGAGGGGCGGCGGGGAGCAGGGACGGAAGGCGGCGCGGAGACGCGCGACCCGCGGCGTGGGAAAAAGGCAGAAGGTAGAGGGGCGGCGCGGAGACGCGCAACCCGCGGCCCGGGGAGAAGGCGGCAGGTAGAGTGGCGGCGGGGAGCCGATGCAGTCAAATGCCACCCTTCTAGAGTGAGGCCCTTACCCTCCCTTTCCCCGCGCGCCTCTTGGGCGCGCACCCCTCTAGATGGAGCCGCTCACCCACTCTTTTCCACAACTCTTTTGGGCACCAACGAGCTGGTCTTGTTTGTTTGTGCTTTTCCCCTTTCCCAGACTCTCTGTTCAACTCCATGTTTCTGGAAGAAGCAAACTACCAGGAACCCGAGGGATTCGAACCCTCAAGAGGAGAAGCAGCAGCGCCGGTTGCAGAAGCACCGCAAGCCTGGAATGGGAATGAAAACCTTGGAGGCGGCTTCCTGGAGTCCAACGCTCAGCTGGGGGAGGCGGATGCCGCCCCTGTGCGGCAGTCCCTGATGCGTCCTCTGATGCAGCCTGTTGCTCAGTCTTCGCCGCAACCCCTGCCCGCAAACCCGCTGCAGGCCCCGCAGCAGCCCGAGGAGCAGGAGGAGGAGGAGGAGGAGCAGCCGGGGGAGGAGCAACCCCAACAGGAGCCGAAGCCTCGCCGCTACCGCATCTGCTTCACCCCGATCCAACTGCAGGAGCTGGAGGCCTTTTTCCAGCGCGTCCAGTACCCGGACCTGTTTGCTAGGTGAGTGGCTTTTTCCTGGGGTGGCGACCATGTGGCAGGCAGACTCGGGGCTTTGCTGGGTGGTAGCACGCCAGAGTCAGGGGTCCGCTAGGGGGCGCGAAGAGCCAGGGGTCCAACTTAGATCTGCAGGCTCTGGGCCAACGGAGCGCGCAAAAGCTGGCACCCGTGGCCTGTTGAGCAGGAGGGAACCGACGGCAGAGCAACCTCGCAGCGGAGCGTGAAACCTGATTTACTTAAAATGTTGGTAGTGAATTCAAAATGAACTTTTGCAGTTTGGCTTTAAAATATCATAGCAAAATAGTGTTTTTTTTCTGCATTTAGTGAACTTTTAAAAACTTTTATTTTGCGCGCAAAATTAGTGCCCCTGTGGTAGGGCAGGGCTACACCGGGAGCTCTTCTCCCACCCCGCCCCTGAGAGTGCTAAAATTTCCTAAGCCTGGGATTCGCTGTGGGCCTTCCAATTCTGGCCCTGGTGAAATGAAGGACCAGAACCAGATGGTGTGCAGAAGCAAATGAAGACAGAGCCCCTCTCTGACTTCGCGGCACTCGGCCTTCAATTTAGAAACAGAAAAAAATAATTTCCCCTGGGCACACTCGACCCTAAGTAGTTTTGTACTTCCTTCTTTGAAAGTGTATTTCGCTGTCTTAGAATAAACAAAAATATTCAGGTTCAAACATCATCATCTTTGGGGTTAGGGTTTAGCAAAGTATTTTGCCAAGGAAGGCTAGAGTACTGAGTTGAGCCCCAACCATACAACAGGGATGGGGTACTTTCTCGATAATTTGTCATTTTTGGGTTTTGTACAGAGCAGTCTAAAGAAAAAAAAATTTCTAGGATTCTTTGCTGTTTCACAGACAGAAAAGTTGTATTTAGCTAACTACCAGACACTTTCACGTGTTTCCCTTTTTAAAAAAAAAATATTTAAATAGAACAGATAATTTGTGAATAGGAAGCCACCGCCTAAATCAAGTCTTTGTATTATAGAAAAATGCATTGGAAGGTAGGGTCTTTCATTTTAGCCAGAACCCCAAATACTAACCATTGCCTATTTTCTCCCATCAGAGTGGAGCTTGCCCGACGCCTGGGCTTACCTGAACCTAGAGTGCAGGTTAGTACTTTTTAAAAAAAATTATGTGGGACAGGTATTCTAAAACACATATCAGGTTAAAATTTCACTGACCTATGAAGGATCAAAATGTTATAAACATGTGATCTGTCATAGGCATTTCTTTTCAAATTCCATACAACTTCAATGTTATAAGACTACAATTAGGGGAGTGGGTGGGTAGGGGAGAAGGGGTGGGTGGCTATGGGGGACTTTTGGTATAGCATTGCAAATGTAAATGAGCGAAATACCTAATAAAAAATGGAAAAAAAAAAAAAAAGAAAAAAAAAAAAAAAAAGATGGCCTAGTCGGCCATCACTGGAAAGAGAGGCCCATTGGACTTGCAAACTTTATATGCCCCAGTACAGGGGAACGCCAGGGCCAAAAAAAATGGGAGTGGGTGGGTAGGGGAGTGGGGGGGGAGGGTATGGGGGACTTTTGGGATAGCATTGGAAATGTAATTGAGGAAAATACGTAATAAATAAATAAATAAATGAAAAAAAAAAAAAAAAAAAAGACTACAATTAAAGTTCAAGTAACTTGTCTACTCAGAAATTTATATTTTTCCAAGTTTAAAGAAAATTTTATTTTCTAAGTTGCCAGAAGAGTTAACTATTAAGAGTAAGTCCAAATGATGTTTCTGTTTTATTTTACTGTAATGTTCATTTAATTTAATGGTAACTCAATTGATCATATGGTCGAAGGTTCTCAAAAGGACATTTTCTTACATGTAAGATTTTGTTTTCCTATTTTTTAGCAGTATTTTAATGTATATTTTCTGGAATCTCACTGAGAAATGCTCTTCTCATGCTGCCTTCTTATCTGTGTTAATGTAAAATTCCTTTTTTACTTATTTAGGTGTTGATAAACTTTCTATTTCAGGAAATAAAAACGGTGACTACTTAAGGTTGTGGGGAAAATGTTTAAAACATAAGTGCATCAAATAACTATTTAGTAGAAAATAGGACAGGCTTTTTTGCCATACAATGGGTATGTGGTAGAAATAACTCTATACTTATTTGTGGAGCACCCAGAAAGACACATTACCAGAAAGGACCTGGTACAGTTCACCTGCATCTATGGCCCAGAAAATAGTTTAAAAATAGTAAAGGGAGAGAAGGGAAATGCAGGACTACCTCAAGCTCTATCCCAGGCTTAGTTTGCTATTTGTAATTTGAGTTGCATGTAGTTTTATTTTCTATTATGACATTCATGGTCCAATATCCTAAACAATTTTTTTCCCCTCTGATTGAAGGTTTGGTTTCAGAACAGAAGGGCCAAGTGGAGACGACTTCGGCGGGCACAGGCATTCAGAAACATGGTTCCAGTCGCCATGAGTCCCCCTGTGGGTGTCTATCTTGATGATCATTATGGCCCCATCCCTATTGTGGAGGTTATTTGGAAGTGCTACCCAATGGTGCCTCGTCCCATGCATCCTCAAATGATGCCTCTTCCACCCAGGCCCCCTCCAGGATTCAGAATGCCTCCACCATTTAGGCCACCTCCTCTGCCACCTTTTCCCTGGCCACCTGTACCACCTGATGCGCACATACCCAATGCAGCAAGGGAATATAACCCCTTCCCCTTCCCCTTCCCCTTTCCCTTTCCCTTCCCCAACCCATTCCCCAACCCCAACCCTAACCCCAACCCCAACCCCAACCCCAACCCCAACCCCAACCAAAATTTTGCAGGTCCCAGATACAGATACTGAAGTCTACATCAGTTTTCCAAAAGTGTTTTTCAATCAGATTTATATCGTTTGTAAACACTATCACGCATTACCTGTCAAGAAGCTGTTAAACGAAATGTACAAAGTTAATGCCTTCTTTGTTTTGATTTTCAATAAAAGTTTGGATTAGCAGCATATTGGCTTTGAGAGTTATACCAACTTTAAGGGTATAGATGAGATGTAAGGGGACTGCCCCACCTGGGGGTTCATCCTGTCTGCAGACACCAAACCCCAAACTTTGTTGCCAAGAGGTGCTTGCTGACAGGAACCTGGTGTAGCTGTTCCTTGGAAGGTTCTCCCAGCAACTGACCAATGCAGGTGTGGATGCTTGCATATAATCATCAGACTGAGCTCAGGAACCCTGGTGGGGGAATTGGCCAAAGGACTGGAGGAGGGAGGGGGAGGGGGATTGCAACCCCATCAGCTGGCCCAGTGCTCCCAGGGTCTAGACCACCAACCAAGGCGTGTACTGGGAGGGATCCATGGCTCCAGATACATAGGCAGCAGAGGATGGCTTTGTCAGACATTAATAGGAGAGGAGGCCCTTGGTCTTGTGGATGTTTGATGCCCCAGCATGGGGGAGGGGATGCTGAAGTGGTGGGGCTGGAGAGGGTGAGTGGGTAGGGGAGCACACACAGAGGCAAAGGGCAGGGAGGGGAGGAAGGTTGTGGGATGGGAGGCTTGTGGAGGAGTAACCAGAAAGTGGGATATCATTTGAGATGTAAACAAATGGAATGATTAATAAAATATAAATTACATTTTTAAAAAGGGGTCTGAATGGAAATTGCTAAGGGAATGAAATTTAAACAGAATGTTGAAGAGGAGTTTTAGAAGATAGTAGCCCTAGGTTACTTTCAATAGGCCATGTTCATTATGAAGTTTTCCCAGTGCCCAAAGCAAGTATACATGGAGTAACAAGCTGTAACTATACCTCCCACCCTCTCCATTCACATTACTATTTTGTCTAGGTGAGAGCACATGTATGTGCCAGATGGTTTGGGGAGTATTTCTGGAAAAGAAATAATCATTTCTAGGCATGGTGGTTAAAGGAACCCATGCCAAGTTCTGGACTCAAGAGAAACACTCCAGGTTACTCACCACTCTAAGGGAAGATAGAACCTAGTCACCTGACCAAGGCCCCAGTTTTGTAAAATGCTTTCTATTTCGTGGAGGAGGTGGTGATTGAAGCCATTCTGATCCTTATACCCTTCCATCAAACCTGGAAAAGGGAAATAGCTCAGGAGTAAAAGTCCTTGCCTTGCAAGGCTGGCCACCTGAGAGGCTGGCCATCCCTGGAACTCACAGTGGAAGGAAAGAAATGACTCTGACACTCCAGACTTGTCCTCTGACATCCACACATGCACTGTGGCACATGCACACCCTCTTTCAACTCCCATCACACATAAATAAAATGAATAATAATAATAATAACTTATTCACTTCCTTGAAGCGTTTCCCAACTGTGTAGATCTCATAACCTAGATCCTCCATGCAGATGATGCCAAATTTACTAAGAAATCCAGTAATCAAAGAATTGTCTGTCAAGGCAATCCTCTTCTTATTGATTTGGCCATAGCTTCACTTGTAGATGAGCTCATTTACTGACTTCAGGTTGGGGTAGCCCCATGCAATGTAGGGTTCCACAATCCTCAGCATGTTAACTGATGCCTTGTTGAGCTTAAAACAAAGGTGCCCTTGAAAATCGGTCTAAGACTAAGAAGTTGCAGTACTGGACAGACCACTGAGACCTCAGATTCTGATGACAAACACCAATTTTGCTTCTGGGGGTACTTAAAAGTTTGCAGCTTTCCAGGCCATCCTGGCCATCCATATCTCAGTTCGGTACACCTGCCTGCACTCCTTGAGATAATGCTTTTGTCTTCTCCTAGATGAGCTTCCTCCTTGCCTTATCAATGTCTTCAGGGCAAACTTCTTCCGCAGGTGCTTCACTTTCAACCCTGTAAAATTCCTTAAGGGTTTCTGGAACAGCAGGAAGCCTTTTTTTCTTCTCTGGAACAGCCTTCCTGGTTACAGCCCTAAAAAGAGAGGTGACCTGCTTGTAAACTCCTGTCTTTAAAAGAAAGACACACCGAGAGAGAGAGAGAGAGAGAGAGAGAGAGAGAGAGAGAGAGAGAGAGAGAGAGAGAGAGGCAGGCAGGCAGGCAGGCAGGCAGGCAGGCAGGCAGGAAGGAAGGAAGGAAGGAAGGAAGGAAGGAAGGAAGGAAGGAAGAAATATTATTAAAGAACCATTAAAAGATATTGCTTCCGTTCTTTACAGGCAGAAGAGCCAGTTGCCATAGATTTCCCAGCTAAAGAGCAGACAATTTCACCATGTATGTTTTTTACATTAAGCAACTTGAACAGAATCCTAGTTCCTATGGGTTCAATTCCCAGGACCCACATGGCAGCTCACAATTGCCTATAACTCCAGTTCCAGGCGATCTGACTTCTGCAAACACCAAGTATATACATAGTGCACAGATACTTATGCATGCAAAACAGCTATGCAAATAAAAACAAATAATTAATAAATTGAATTCCCATGGCTGATTCTCATACCTAGTCTAACCCATACAAACATTTTTAAAAGAAGATATGAACTTTATTTTAAAAAATAAACAAAAAAAATCAAGAAGGAAAGATTTGTTTTCAATGGATGCCTTGGTGGATAAGGCTACTTTTAGCTACACTGGCTTCCCCCTCCCCAGGCCCTGTCCCACCCCCGCTCCTGAGAAAGGGCAGGGTCCAACTCAAAGCAGAGCCACAACCATAGTCTCATCAGCTGCTGCTGCTGCTGCTGTGGCCCCATCTGGACTCATCGTAAGACTCAGGACCCAGGCTGTGTGACCTTTGACCTCAGCCACCTTGGCCTTGGTTGGGTACTTCCAAATAACCAGCTGATCCTGGGCAGAGCCATGAGCTGAGATACGCTCTTTACAGTGGGGGAACCACAGGATGGAGCACACCTGGGACTGCACATCCACAGTACTTAGGCCCCAGAGCAGACGTTCCGAATGCGAATGTGTCGGTCACTGGTACCTCCTCCTGTTGCCAGAATATTGGACTGGCAAGAACACCATGCAACAGCGTTGACAGCACCTTGATGTTGAGTGCAGGGGACCCCAGCCACTTTCTCCAGGACCACTAGGCCACACTTTGTCTGACGATGTTTTCATTGCCACCACTTGCCAGATGTCATCCATCTGGGGCCCAGGGCAGCCCACATACTTCCTGGCTTTGGCCGCTCACTCAGTGTGGCCACGTGGTGTTCTGCTACCCGAACATCAGGGTGGTGGATGTGGCCAGACCGGGAACCACTGGACAGGATATAGCTGTTCCAACTGAGGGAGCTTACTCGAGCAGAGTGTGCTGCTTGCTGCACATTCCATAGCTGCATCTCAGCATTGCTGGTGCCCACAGCTAGGTAGTTGTCCTCTTTGATCCAGGCCACCGAGGATATGTAGTCCCCAGGCTGCTCCATTCGCAGCCAAGAGCAAGATGCCACCGGAACCAGCATTCCATAAGTACACACTGCTGTCCAGTGCCACAGCCAAAACATTTCCGGAGCTCCAATCCACAAGATTCAGGTAGTAGTCGTTCCGGATTTCAGGGGCATCAAGACTCCTGTCTAGCAGGAAAGGAATGTATCTGCAAGCCTTCCAGCTGAAGCCAGGCATGGCTTTCTGACTGTAGAGTCTTTTCTTTTCTAGTCTGTTCTGGTAGGTAGCCTTCTGGGGCACTCTGAGGTTTTCCACTGAGCCTGAAGATCTTGGCTTCCTCCACATCAAAAAGGTTCAGAGCCCAGGCTTTCTGATGCTCTTTCTTGGTGGGCGTCTCCCTCCCCCCCCGCCCCCCCGCCCCCCCCCCCCCGTCTCTCCCCGCCACCCACCTCCATTTGGGTAGCACTGCGTTGGGGGATATAGTGATCACCTCCAAGTTTGCCAGGGGTGGTCTGAACCTAGAAATTAGATTTGCCAGGAGTTCTGACCCCGGGGTCCTAGGGCGCTGTGTGATCTGTTGGAGGCCCACGTGGAGGGCCTCTGCTTTGCGCTGTGTGATCTGTTGGAGGCCCACGTGGAGGGCCTCTGCTTTTCCTCTGCTTTGCACTGCCAGCGAGCAAAGGTGCATTGGGGATTGGCGCTTCCAGTTGAAGCAGTGAGTGCAAATCGCTCTCAAACAGGAATGGAGCCATGGGCCCTGTAGTGCGTCAGGTGGGACTGCCTAACGAGTTCTTTTCTGGACCAGCTGACCCACACACACTTTTACAATTTTTTTTCTCTTTGCAGCTAGGAATGCGAGTAAGCTTTCACTGTACAAGGGCTTCAAGAGACATGCATATTACTTCTTAAAAATGTGTTTTAAAAGAAACTTTCGTTTATTTTTTTAAATATGTGCATTGCAGGAAACAAAACACGAGAAGGCAAGAACAAAGTCACCCAGTCACAAGCAACTCAGCTCGATGTGTCGTTCTAGGTCTGTACCACGCCACGCTTTCCCCACATTGTGAATATTCACCAACGAAAAACTAGACGAGGGAGGATTTTGATATCTCAATCTGTCAGACAAAATTGTAATCCCGTCTTCCTTGGCAACCGAAATTTCATAGAAGACCAAAAAAAAAAAAGGCAGCAGGCCTCTAGATAGACAGACAACGTTACAATTAAATTCTGCATTCTGGACAGGATATAGCTGTTCCAACTGAGGGAGCTTACTCGAGCAGAGTGTGCTGCTTGCTGCACATTCCATAGCTGCATCTCAGCATTGCTGGTGCCCACAGCTAGGTAGTTGTCCTCTTTGATCCAGGCCACCGAGGATATGTAGTCCCCAGGCTGCTCCATTCGCAGCCAAGAGCAAGATGCCACCGGAACCAGCATTCCATAAGTACACACTGCTGTCCAGTGCCACAGCCAAAACATTTCCGGAGCTCCAATCCACAAGATTCAGGTAGTAGTCGTTCCGGATTTCAGGGGCATCAAGACTCCTGTCTAGCAGGAAAGGAATGTATCTGCAAGCCTTCCAGCTGAAGCCAGGCATGGCTTTCTGACTGTAGAGTCTTTTCTTTTCTAGTCTGTTCTGGTAGGTAGCCTTCTGGGGCACTCTGAGGTTTTCCACTGAGCCTGTAGATCTTGGCTTCCTCCACATCAAAAAGGTTCAGAGCCCAGGCTTTCTGATGCTCTTTCTTGGTGGGCGTCTCCCTCCCCCCCCCGCCCCCCCCCGCCCCCCCCGCCCCCCCCCCCGTCTCTCCCCGCCACCCACCTCCATTTGGGTAGCACTGCGTTGGGGGATATAGTGATCACCTCCAAGTTTGCCAGGGGTGGTCTGAACCTAGAAATTAGATTTGCCAGGAGTTCTGACCCCGGGGTCCTAGGGCGCTGTGTGATCTGTTGGAGGCCCACGTGGAGGGCCTCTGCTTTGCGCTGTGTGATCTGTTGGAGGCCCACGTGGAGGGCCTCTGCTTTTCCTCTGCTTTGCACTGCCAGCGAGCAAAGGTGCATTGGGGATTGGCGCTTCCAGTTGAAGCAGTGAGTGCAAATCGCTCTCAAACAGGAATGGAGCCATGGGCCCTGTAGTGCGTCAGGTGGGACTGCCTAACGAGTTCTTTTCTGGACCAGCTGACCCACACACACTTTTACAATTTTTTTTCTCTTTGCAGCTAGGAATGCGAGTAAGCTTTCACTGTACAAGGGCTTCAAGAGACATGCATATTACTTCTTAAAAATGTGTTTTAAAAGAAACTTTCGTTTATTTTTTTAAATATGTGCATTGCAGGAAACAAAACACGAGAAGGCAAGAACAAAGTCACCCAGTCACAAGCAACTCAGCTCGATGTGTCGTTCTAGGTCTGTACCACGCCACGCTTTCCCCACATTGTGAATATTCACCAACGAAAAACTAGACGAGGGAGGATTTTGATATCTCAATCTGTCAGACAAAATTGTAATCCCGTCTTCCTTGGCAACCGAAATTTCATAGAAGACCAAAAAAAAAAAAAGGCAGCAGGCCTCTAGATAGACAGACAACGTTACAATTAAATTCTGCATTCTGGACAGGATATAGCTGTTCCAACTGAGGGAGCTTACTCGAGCAGAGTGTGCTGCTTGCTGCACATTCCATAGCTGCATCTCAGCATTGCTGGTGCCCACAGCTAGGTAGTTGTCCTCTTTGATCCAGGCCACCGAGGATATGTAGTCCCCAGGCTGCTCCATTCGCAGCCAAGAGCAAGATGCCACCGGAACCAGCATTCCATAAGTACACACTGCTGTCCAGTGCCACAGCCAAAACATTTCCGGAGCTCCAATCCACAAGATTCAGGTAGTAGTCGTTCCGGATTTCAGGGGCATCAAGACTCCTGTCTAGCAGGAAAGGAATGTATCTGCAAGCCTTCCAGCTGAAGCCAGGCATGGCTTTCTGACTGTAGAGTCTTTTCTTTTCTAGTCTGTTCTGGTAGGTAGCCTTCTGGGGCACTCTGAGGTTTTCCACTGAGCCTGTAGATCTTGGCTTCCTCCACATCAAAAAGGTTCAGAGCCCAGGCTTTCTGATGCTCTTTCTTGGTGGGCGTCTCCCTCCCCCCCCCGCCCCCCCCGCCCCCCCCGCCCCCCCCCCCCGTCTCTCCCCGCCACCCACCTCCATTTGGGTAGCACTGCGTTGGGGGATATAGTGATCACCTCCAAGTTTGCCAGGGGTGGTCTGAACCTAGAAATTAGATTTGCCAGGAGTTCTGACCCCGGGGTCCTAGGGCGCTGTGTGATCTGTTGGAGGCCCACGTGGAGGGCCTCTGCTTTGCGCTGTGTGATCTGTTGGAGGCCCACGTGGAGGGCCTCTGCTTTTCCTCTGCTTTGCACTGCCAGCGAGCAAAGGTGCATTGGGGATTGGCGCTTCCAGTTGAAGCAGTGAGTGCAAATCGCTCTCAAACAGGAATGGAGCCATGGGCCCTGTAGTGCGTCAGGTGGGACTGCCTAACGAGTTCTTTTCTGGACCAGCTGACCCACACACACTTTTACAATTTTTTTTCTCTTTGCAGCTAGGAATGCGAGTAAGCTTTCACTGTACAAGGGCTTCAAGAGACATGCATATTACTTCTTAAAAATGTGTTTTAAAAGAAACTTTCGTTTATTTTTTTAAATATGTGCATTGCAGGAAACAAAACACGAGAAGGCAAGAACAAAGTCACCCAGTCACAAGCAACTCAGCTCGATGTGTCGTTCTAGGTCTGTACCACGCCACGCTTTCCCCACATTGTGAATATTCACCAACGAAAAACTAGACGAGGGAGGATTTTGATATCTCAATCTGTCAGACAAAATTGTAATCCGGTCTTCCTTGGCAACCGAAATTTCATAGAAGACCAAAAAAAAAAAAGGCAGCAGGCCTCTAGATAGACGGACAACGTTACAATTAAATTCTGCATTCTGGACAGGATATAGCTGTTCCAACTGAGGGAGCTTACTCGAGCAGAGTGTGCTGCTTGCTGCACATTCCATAGCTGCATCTCAGCATTGCTGGTGCCCACAGCTAGGTAGTTGTCCTCTTTGATCCAGGCCACCGAGGATATGTAGTCCCCAGGCTGCTCCATTCGCAGCCAAGAGCAAGATGCCACCGGAACCAGCATTCCATAAGTACACACTGCTGTCCAGTGCCACAGCCAAAACATTTCCGGAGCTCCAATCCACAAGATTCAGGTAGTAGTCGTTCCGGATTTCAGGGGCATCAAGACTCCTGTCTAGCAGGAAAGGAATGTATCTGCAAGCCTTCCAGCTGAAGCCAGGCATGGCTTTCTGACTGTAGAGTCTTTTCTTTTCTAGTCTGTTCTGGTAGGTAGCCTTCTGGGGCACTCTGAGGTTTTCCACTGAGCCTGAAGATCTTGGCTTCCTCCACATCAAAAAGGTTCAGAGCCCAGGCTTTCTGATGCTCTTTCTTGGTGGGCGTCTCCCTCCCCCCCCCGCCCCCCCCCGCCCCCCCCCCCCGTCTCTCCCCGCCACCCACCTCCATTTGGGTAGCACTGCGTTGGGGGATATAGTGATCACCTCCAAGTTTGCCAGGGGTGGTCTGAACCTAGAAATTAGATTTGCCAGGAGTTCTGACCCCGGGGTCCTAGGGCGCTGTGTGATCTGTTGGAGGCCCACGTGGAGGGCCTCTGCTTTGCGCTGTGTGATCTGTTGGAGGCCCACGTGGAGGGCCTCTGCTTTTCCTCTGCTTTGCACTGCCAGCGAGCAAAGGTGCATTGGGGATTGGCGCTTCCAGTTGAAGCAGTGAGTGCAAATCGCTCTCAAACAGGAATGGAGCCATGGGCCCTGTAGTGCGTCAGGTGGGACTGCCTAACGAGTTCTTTTCTGGACCAGCTGACCCACACACACTTTTACAATTTTTTTTCTCTTTGCAGCTAGGAATGCGAGTAAGCTTTCACTGTACAAGGGCTTCAAGAGACATGCATATTACTTCTTAAAAATGTGTTTTAAAAGAAACTTTCGTTTATTTTTTTAAATATGTGCATTGCAGGAAACAAAACACGAGAAGGCAAGAACAAAGTCACCCAGTCACAAGCAACTCAGCTCGATGTGTCGTTCTAGGTCTGTACCACGCCACGCTTTCCCCACATTGTGAATATTCACCAACGAAAAACTAGACGAGGGAGGATTTTGATATCTCAATCTGTCAGACAAAATTGTAATCCCGTCTTCCTTGGCAACCGAAATTTCATAGAAGACCAAAAAAAAAAAAAGGCAGCAGGCCTCTAGATAGACGGACAATGTTACAATTAAATTCTGCATTCGTTCCGCTCGGTGCTCAGCGTGCAACTGGCGCTTTGGGGATCAGCGCGTGAGTGCAATGAGCAGTGAGTGCAAATGGCTCGCAAGCACAAAGGAACCACAGGAACGAACTGAGCCACTGGCCCCATAGTGTGTCCTGTGGGACTGCCTAACGTGTTCTTTTCTGGACCAGCTGACCCACACAAACTTTAAAACTAACTCTCTCTCTCTCTTTCTCTCTCTCTGCAGCTAGGAATGCTAGTAAGCTTTCACATAATGTACTGGCAAAGTTACATAAAATTCTGCAATCATTCAGTGCAAGGAAACACAAAGCAGCAGACCACACTATGTATAGCATTCCTAAATTCATATGTAGAAGAAGGGTAGTTCCCTTCAAGAAATGTAATCCCTGGGCTGGAGAGATTGCTCAGTGGTTAAGAGCTCCGACTGCTCTTCCGAAGGTCTAAGGTCATGAGTTCAAATCCCAGCAACCACGTGATGGCTCACAACCATCCATAATGAGATCTGGTACCCTCTTCTGGGATGTCTGAAGACAGCTACAGTGTACTTATGTATAATAAATAAATAAATCTAAAAAAAAGAGAAAGAAAGAAAGGAAGAAAGAAAGAAAGGAAGGAAGGAAGGAAGGAAGGAAGGAAGGAAGGAAGGAAGGAAGGAAGAAAGAACTTGGCCTGTGAACCTCTCTGCCTCTCCAGTCAGCCTAGCAACATGAATTTCTCCACACTGTTCAGACTTGGCTTAGCAGTTCCATGCTCAAGAGGAACCCTTTTGTCAATTCTACCATAGCTCTACCTTTAAGCATGTGCTCTCCTTTAGGACATAATGTCCAGATGACGAGGAATGAACTGTGCAAAATGTACACACGTATTTTACCAAGATGCACGCACATAGGGCCCCTGGGTACAGCTGTCCTCTAGACGTAGTGGCACTAGCAGTCTTTCCCTCACCCATCCTCTTTTCTGCACAACTCCTAAGTGTAGATGATGCTAGTGAGAGGATTAACAGAGGTCATGCCCAGAAGACAGCCCTCCCCAAAAGACTAGCCTGACCTTGAGCGACTCTTTTGCTACTTCTAACATCCTTTAGGCACTGGGCTTTACCTCCAATGCCTGGCAGCATTAACTGAAATGCGCACCTAACCAATGGCTAGACAACTTGAACCAACCAACAGCTACAGTGCCTCCTTCTGAGCGCTAAGCTTTGCCCAAGCCCACCTCCACCACCTGGTAACAGCATCTGCTCATAGGCCAAGTTTAACCTCCATTTCACCAGTGTGACCATTCCTATGACATAACAGAGTAATCCTAAAAAGTGGTGTCAGCCCTCTATTTTTACCATGTTGTGCATTTTTTACATTTATATAATACTGTATGTACATGTGCACACGTGTGCCACTGCACTTGTGTCGAGTCTAAAAGACAAGCTGTGAATCACTGTTCTCCTATCAAGTGGATCCTGGAAATCAAACTCAGGTCACCAGCTTGGTGGCAAGCACCTTTACATGCTGAGCCACCCTACCAGTCCAAACTTTCTTACTGTTTTGAGACAAAGTCTATATAGCCCTGGCTCACCCAGAACACAGAGATCCACTTGCCTCGGCCCAGAATTAAAGACATGCATTACCATATCAAGTCTATCATGCACTTAAAAGTCTAGAGACCAGATATTCCCACTAAGCACTTCGGTTTCCCCAGCATGTGTACACTCCAGTGAATACACTGCACACCTAACAAAGGCTGTGGTCAGAAACTGCCTTCTAAACAGCAAGGTTCTGGTCTATCCCCTCTTCCAGTTCTCTCCACCCTGGAGCCATGTGTTTGCATCTATCATATTTTTGTGGGGAGATTAACAATTTCACTTCCTAAGTGGGTTTAAGAAGAGTTTTTTTTCCGGCTCCGCTTCGGGCGGCGGCCTACTGCGATCAGGGTGGTCTGCGCTGTCACCCACGGGCTCAGCGGGCTCGGCCGGGCGTGTCTGCCTTTCGCTAAGCTGGCCGGCGGCAGCTGCGATCCCTGCGCGTGCAAGCTGAGGCCCTGCGGCTATGAACCCCAAAGAAGGACCAGGAGGGTTCAGGAAGAGAAGCATGACAACTTCCCACATAACCAAAGGAGAGAGGGGAAGGATGCCGGTTTGTCTTCGCTGGTGATGCAGGCCTTCAAATCATTTCAGCAGGAACTGGACGAGGCACGACATATATGAGAGACTCGTGAAACTAAGCCGGGATATTACTGTGGAAAGTAAGAGGACAATTTTTCTTCTCCATAGGATTACAAGTGCTCCTGATACGGAGGAGATACTGACTGAATCAGCAAGTAAGCTGGATGATGTCAGACAGAAAATCCTGCAGGTAGCCCAAGAGCTCTCGGGAGAAGACCATTGAGCCGTCACCACAGGACTGCAGGAATACGTGGAGGCTGTCTTTTTCAACACTTCATTAAAACTCGTTCACTGATCAGTATGGAAGAGATTAACAAGCAATTGACATTTACAGCAGAAGACAGTGGGAAAGAGAGTAAGACTCCTCCCGCTGATGGGCAAGAGAAGCAGACTGAAGCTCACACCTGTTGACTACCTGCTGGGCGTGGCTGGCTTAACTGGAGAGTTGTGTATTAACAGTGTGGGGAATGGGGACATTGACACCCCCTTTGAAGTGAGCCAGTTTTTACGCCAGGTTTACGATGGGTTCTCGTTCATTGGCAACACTGAGCTCTATGAGGTCTCTAAGAAGCTGTACACCTTGAAACAGAGCCTGGCCAAAGTGAAGAAAGCTTGCTATGCCCTTAAAGTCCGAGGTTCTGAGATTCCTAAGCACATGCTGGCAGGCGTGTTTTCAGTTAAAACAGACATGATTGATCAGGAAGAGAGCATTTCTTAAGTAGCCCCACTCTGCTCTCTAAGGAGCTCCTGGGCAACCAGTTGGTGAGACTGTTCTGAGTGTGCATCTGAGTTTATTGTGGCTTCTGTAGATGTTCCCAGTTGTACTAGTTTGAAGTTGTAAACAGCTGTATATAAGTTTGTCCACAGAGACGTTTCTTACTCTCATGTGCATTTGCATACATCGTTTATATGTGCTAGCTCTATTGTGTGAACATGCTTTCGATTGCACTTTCTGCCACACCTACTGTAGTTCACTTTGAACTTGGAGTGACATTTTGGCTGGAAGGAAGTGTCTTAAGTGGGCGATTCTGTCTATGGAGGACAAAGTGTGGTGAAACTCCTGGAGCGAGGAGCTCCCTGTTTAAGTTCCTTAGTAGGATCATGGCAAGCCTTTAAAGTGGGCTTAGTAGGTGAAACAGCAATTTAAATATGTAAGTTATCAGTGTTTTCTAAGTGCAAGTTTTAGTGGTGATATAATGAGAATTCACTTAAAATTCTGGTCAAGTTTAGGTCGTTTTGAATTCATGTGAAGCAGTTTTCCTGAAGAGTTGATGGGTATCTGGATGATCACTTTCCCAGGTCATCTTTTCCTTTCTCACAGATGTGGGAAGGAAGGAGCTGACACTGATCTTCGCTGAGAAACTGACTCCACACTTGTGTGTAGGTTGTGAGCAGCCAGGCCCTTTGTCCTGTGTTAGGTGTGGTGCACTTTCAGGACAAAGTGCTCACAGTACTGATAACCCAAACCTTTACACTTGCCCCTTTGGTGTTAGCTAGTGATGTTGCCAAAGAAAAAGAATTGTGTATAGTTCAGCAATAAGACAATTGCCAACACAGGAGGGAGCGTTGGGCTTGGGTTCATCTCCCCAGTCAGTCTGAGTCATCTGTAGTGAGAGCCTGGCTTGAGTGTGGCCTGCGGCTGACACAGACGTGGTTCTCTCTTTCTAGCTCCAAAAGACAGCATTTCACCATGAGTTTAAACAGGAGAATCTACAAAATGTATTATTTACTATGTCTATTTTTAACGTATTTTGTGCACTTCTAAACACCTAGAAGATGTTTCAGATGAGGACACGAATTTGTCCCCTATATACATAGTAGTGCTGAAAAACACATGTAAGGATGGTTAGATCTCAAAGTGTCTTGTGAGAACATTTTGGTCTCTGAACTGAAGAAAGTTCAACCCTTCAGCCCGCCTTGTGTCCTGTGACTCGTTTGTCCAGTATGTACAATATATACAGTATAGCAAAGTTACATGAGATGCATACAACACACGGGGTGTTGGGTAAGCTAGAAATGTCTAGCACACTAACGGAATCTTTTTGCAGTTCCTTCCCTCCCACCTCCTCGATCCACTGAACAAGTACAGCTGGTACACTGTTCTCAGAGGCAGGCTAACAATTCTATTTCTACACACAGCATTTCTCCAGTTTAGAAAACTATATACACAAAATATTATTGTACTACCTCTGTACCTTTAGAGTGTGTCAAGCACTTTCAGATATTTAGAAAGACTAGATGTTTCATGCAAGAACTTATCTACGACTCACATGGCATTGGTAAATAAAACTGTATGCAAGGCAATGGGTACTATCTAAGATATCATCCTCTAAATATAACCATTTGGGCTTCAACCCACTTTCTTCTCCCTTCAAACCAGTAGACAAATATAAGCATGTGTAATGGTTAGAAACAGCTGAGCAAATTTCTATCCCCGAGCCATTTACAGAACAAAAGTTTCTATGAATTCTAACGGTGTACATTATGTGCTAATTTTACTACTTTGTCATATGTTGGCAACGTCTTTAACATCTAGAGTCTAGATGCTGAAAATTTAGACATATTTCTCCATTATACACACTATACACACAGCAAAACAAAATGCAAATAAATAAAAATGGCATCAGAAAAGGTTCCATATACACATACTACTACATGGCCATTGTCACTGCCTCCCAGCACCTCCTCCAAACCCTGGGGCAAGTAAAGATAGTATTGCTCAGAGGGGTTCATCACCCCACTCCCCAAAGTGAGTGTTTGCAAAGTGATATTTCACTACCTCTACATTTAACATACGTTGGGCACTTCTAAATGTCTAGATAGACCAGATGTTTCAAGTAAAGACATTTGTCCATTATGTACACAGCAGTCCAGTAAAGGGCACACATGTATGTAACAAGGGTAATTAAAAATTCTTTAACATGAAATGTAAAAAAAAATCTTGTTCTACTAATTCTACTTTGTCATACACTGGCAACCTCTTTAACATCTACAGTGACTAGATGTTGTAAATTAGGACCCCCACCCCACCCCATTGTCCATTATATACACTATGTACACAAAAAAGCCAAGGAAAATGGTACAGTGGCTCCTATCCACCCACGGGCCACAATGGCTTAGAGCTCTGGATTGCCTTCTCCTGGGAACCAGGGCACAAACACAATGTGGTCAACTCAGGAGAAGTTTGGCTGTTTCACTTCAGAGCATCTAGAAAGACATTTTCAAAAAAAATTGGCATTTTCAAACACACACACACACACACACACACACACACACACACACACACACACACACACACGGTGAGAGGTAAGAAATGAGGAATAAAATGCATACAACAATCCAATAGGATAAAAAGTGAGAGCAGAAACGGCATCTTCTTCAGCCTCTGGACTTCCTCCTCCTTTTGGGTCCTCTAACATAGTGAACAAACAGGGACAAGTGTCGCTCCTGGGTCTTTCTAAAGGTGGCCTAAAATTTTCATTTCAAAGTCACTTGTAGAAGACATGTCCCTGGCATTCCCCTGTACTGGGGCATATAAAGTTTGCAAGACCTAGCAGCGGGGGAGGGGAGGGTACAGGGAACTTTCAGGATAGCATTGAAATGTAAATAAAGAAAATATCTAATAAAAAAGTTAGGTTCATATCATAACCATAAAAAAAGAATTGTTTCCAACACAAGCTTCAAGGGTCAAATACATTGCATCATCTTGTCCTGATTTAAGAAATATTATTTAAATATATAACTGATACACAAACTTAAAACTAATGTCCAAATATTACAGATGCAAGGAGGACAGATACAAAAAAACAAACAAACCGTGTTTACGACCTTTTTATGTCAATGGTTGCACACTGATCTCCTACCTCTACTTTACCCTGCCTTGGCAAGCTCTGCAGCTATAGGTCCAGATTTAGCCAAGAGTTTAAAAACAGCCTGGGGAAAGGTTGAGAACTGCTTTTTCATATGAAGTCTTTGCTAGCTTTTCCAATTGACCTCCTGTGGTTGGCGCCTTCTCTTGGGTAGAAGGGAGACCCACGGCCCAGCCTATCGATCTTTCCTCTCTTCCCCTTTCCTCTGGCCGCTTTTCTGGGCCGCTCACTTTCCTGCAGGCCCATCAAGGCTGTTCATCCAGGTCTGAGTGCTCCTCCATAGTCGGTCTCCTCCAGCCTATGATGGCCTGCGGTTCTTGCGCAGCCGCCTCAGGCCTCAGAAGCCCTGAAGGGCCAGCCTTAGCCCTCAGGTGGCCACAATTCTTTCTGCCGTGGCAAGCTCCTCCCAGCCACCCAGAGACATCCCAGAAGGCCTGGCTGGGGCTTCTCTGTGGATCTGAGCCTGGAGAGTAGGGGGGCTGTGGTGGAAGCAAAGTTGGCAGGGAAAGAGTCGCCGCACTTCTTTCTTTCTTTCTTTCTTTCTTTCTTTCTTTCTTTCTTTCTTTCTTTCTTTCTTTCTTTCTTTCTTTCTTTCTTTTTTCTTCTATGAATGACACTTTATTCAGTCATTTTCTTTACAGCTGAAACTCTGGGAATTCAAAATTAACATCCTTGCCTGTGAGCTTCTTGTACACACCAGAAAAAGTTCCGACCTTGTGTTCCACGTTGCTCTGCTATGCTTTGTCTAAGAGAGCTTTTATGAGCTGGCTGCCATCCGGTTTCCCACGGATCCTCTTACCCACAATTTCACTTGGGAAGACTAAGTCCTCAAGGTCTTAAGTCGTGCACTGCTGTCAGGGTGCGGCTTCTGGGGCGCTTCTGCTTATTCTTCGTACGGCTTTTCGGGGTTGGCTTGGGCAGAATCCTCCTCTGAGCAATGAAGACCTCGTGCTTCCCACTGAACTTTTTCTCCAATTCACGAACTAGCCGGACTTGGATTTTCTGGAAAGATTTAAGTAGAGGAACTGGTACAAAAATTATGATAGCTTTCCGACCACCACCAACTTCAATTTCCTTGGCTGCGGTGATGTTGAGTTCCCGCAGCTGTGCCTTGAGATCGGAGTTCATCTCCAGCTCGAGCAGCGCGCCTGAGAGATGCCAGACTCAACTCGTCCGGCTTCTCGCCATTGGGCTTCAGGATCCTGGCGCTCGAGCTGAACGTGGCTTAGTCCTGACGGAGAGCCGGCTTAGGAAGAACAGAAAATTTCTTTAGGTTCTTCTTGGACATTCCATATTCTTCAGTTGAGAATTCTCTGGTTAGCTCTGTACTCCACGGTTTGTTTGTTTGTTCTTTTTTTTCTTATTTTGTTCTTGTTTTTTGTTTTTTCTTGGTTTGTTTGTTTGGTTGGTTGGTTGGTTTTTTGAGACAGGGTTTCTCTGTGTAGCCCTGGCTGTCCTGGAACTCACTCTGTAGTCCAGGCTGGCCTCAAACTCAGAAATCTGCCTGCCTCTGCCTCCCAAGTGCTGGGATTAAAGGCGTGAGCCACCACTGCCCGGGCCCCCCCATTTTTAAATAGGGTTATTTGGCTCTCTGGAGTCAAACTTCTTGAGTTCTTCATGTATTTTGGATATTAGCCCTCTATCAGATGTAGCAACTATCTTTTCCCAATCCGTTGGTTGCCAGTTTTTTTGTTTGTTTGTTTGTTTTGGTTTGGTTTGGTTTGGTTTTTTTGTTTGTTTGTTTATTTGTTTGTTTTTGTAGCAGAAGATGGGCTTGTTGAGCATCAATGGGAGGAGAGGACCTCGGTCCTGTGCCAGCTCCGTAGATGCCCCAGTGTAAGGGGGATAACAGGGCGGGGGAGGCTGGAGCGGGTGGGCAGGTGAGTGAGCAACCTCATAGAAGCAGGGGGAGGGGAGATAGGATAGGGGGTTTGCAGAGGGGAAACCGGAAAAGGGGATAACTTTTGAAATGTAAATAAAGAAAATATATGATGCTGATGCTGATGAGGCACTGCAAAATCTGTGTGGCTCGGGCTTCTAGCCTCTACAAGACTGGGACCAAGGCTGCTGGGAGGGGGCTCCTTCCCCCTTCCCCCACCCTGCCCCATGCTCATCTAAGCGGAGGCCTTGGAGGGCCCAGTGGAAGGAGGCCTCACTACCTAGCTCACAGCTGCACTCTCTGCCAGAACGCATGCATGCTACTTTTAAATATCATACTTATTTCAGCAGATTGATGTTTTCAGCTGTCTAGCTTTCAAATGTTGTTCTTCGTGTCCATGTGCCATAGCACAGATATGGAGGTTAATGGACAACTTGCAGGGGACAGTTCTCTTTTCACCAGTTCTTTTGGGTAGAAGGGAGACCCGCGGCCCAGCGGGTAAAGTAAAGTGCCTTTCTTGAAACAGATCTTTCCTCTGGCCGCTTTTCTGGGCCGCTCACTTTCCTGCAGGCCCATCAAGGCTGTTCATCCAGGTCTGAGTGCTCCTCCATAGTCGGTCTCCTCCAGCCTATGATGGCCTGCGGTTCTTGCGCAGCCGCCTCAGGCCTCAGAAGCCCTGAAGGGCCAGCCTTAGCCTTCGGGTGGCCACAATTCTTTCTGCCGTGGCAAGCTCCTCCCAGCCACCCAGAGACATCCTAGAAGGCCTGGCTGGGGCGGAGAGATAGCTCAACAGGTAAACCAACTTGCTTACTGACAAGCTGGACTGAGTTAAATCCCAGGAACTACAGGGTGACAGATCCTGCAAGTTGTCCTCTGATATCCATACATGAGCTATGAGCTATGGCGCGTACACATGCACCTCTCTCTCTCTCTCTCTCTCTCTCTCTCTCTCTCTCTCACACACACACACACACACACATACACATACATATAACACACACACACGCAATGTGCACATGCTAAATAAATAAATAAATAAACGAATAAATGTTAAAGAGAATAAAAGTAAAGTGCCTTTCTTGAAACAGATGCGAAAAAGATTGTTTAAAAAAGGAGGGAAAATACTGTAAATACATAGAAAGCAAGGGGACACGCCTTGTTTTGGACTGTTTTCAAAGGACAGACATTTGCCTTGTGATGTAATCTTGCCATGCAATTGTATCTAATATTGGGAATGCTGTGAGCATACGTGGATGTATTGGGGGCTTCTATCCCATCATTTAGGGTCGGTTTGATTATTTTTTACAGTTGTTGAAGACCTCAAGGTAAAGTACAGTGTTCAAACATGGTCCTTAACTGTGTGCTTCCTGATTGGTAGTTCAAGTTGATTTTGTTTTTGTTTTAGCCCATGGTCTCTCATTGAGACAAGGTGAGAATTTGGTACAAATTGGCCCTTACAATTTGGCCATGAGATCTGAAACTTTTAGTGGACAAAATCACTGCAGGAAATAGCTATCTTGATATAAATCTCATCCTATACCTCCTTTGCTGAAAAAAAAAGTGCAAAGTATTGCAGGAAGGAGGAGTTATTTGAGACTTCCATACTATTTCAATTTTTCAATGTAGTTAGAAACCAGCAAGAGAATGAGCCCTTAGCCCAACATCTCTCTCCAAGGGAGATTCTTGTTTTCTTTTGAGGTACCTTCATACAAGATTACCTTAATTCCCCATGCGAGACAGATGGATGTTTCTGTGTCTCTTAGGGGAAGTTGAGGACAGGAACCTAGCCCAGTTCTTTCACACCACTCTTCAAAGTGCTTCCCCAGGCCCCTGGGAGACACCCACTTTAAAGGTAAGATTACAGGAGCTTATAGTAACCCAGTACACTGCCTTCATTTTACACAGAAGGGAGTGCAGGGCTGGGACAGTGCAAAGGCAGAAAAGGCCATCCTCTACGTGATCATGTACTCTCCTGGAACCTAAGACTGTCCCATGAGGAGTCCCGTGAGGAGCCATGAGCCCTCAGCGTTTATCCGTTCCATCTGCCCAGAGGACTTTCTTTAAAGAAACCAGAATCTCCTCCCTAAGCTTAGCTGGAGGAAAAGTAAGCAACTTTTGAAGACATGCAGGATCCTGGTGTCCACTCTCCAGCACAAAGCAGCAGGAGCTTGAGAGCGGAATGTAGTTTGTATCCTCCTCACCAAAGGCTGCAGTGTGCTTCCACTATGATAGCTCTCACTTCCCCCAATCCCCTTGGAAACCTGTGTCTGCCAACTGGCACCACACCACATAAGCCACAGGCCAGCTCTGAGCTTGTGTTGAGTTAACTTTTTTCTTTTCTTTGTTTGTAAACTGTCATTATACAAGTTGTATTCACTTTGACGCGTGGCTAAGCCTTGCCTTCTTCACTGCCAGTCTCTCCTGCTCAGATGTCACAGTGGCATTGTGCGGCCAAGACTTAAGGTACAATAGACGGAAATAGAATTTTCTTTCTTTCTTTCTTTCTTTCTTTCTTTCTTTTTTTTTTTTTTTCGAGACAGGGTTTCTCTGTATAGCCCTGGCTGTCCTGGACTCACTTTGTAGACCAGGCTGGCCTCGAAGTCAGTAATCCGCCTGCCTCTGCCTCCCGAGTGCTGGGATTAAAGGCGTGCACCACCACGCCCAGCTGGAAATAGAATTTTCAAGTGTACCCCCCCCCAAAAAAAAATACCGGTTTATGTGGCTTCTTGAGCAAAGTGCAGATCTTATGGAGACTGTCTGGACTCCCAGCATTTCCATGCAAATAGTTTTAGACTGGAGAAATACACAAAAGCCTCCTCCTGAAAGCACATTCTGTTGCTTCACAAAAAGACACAAGAGATCCAAGATATGGGCAGCATAATTGATACACCTGGGCCCTTCAGAAACACAGCCACCACAGAAGACTCAGCCAGCTGAGAAATGTCATGTTTGAACATACATTTCCATTCCAGGCCTACAAATGTTGTATTGTGATTTAGGAAACCAAGAACAGATAAACAGAAACAAACAAAACAACAATAACAAAGACGAAAACCAAAAAAGAAAAAAAAAAACACAAAAGCAAAAACCGCCCAGTCTCTATTCGGGTCTCCTTGTAAAAGAGACACAAATAAATAGAGCAAAAGAAATTTTGATGGCCAGAGCAGAAAATCAGAGTGACCCACCAGAGAATAGAATTCATCTTAGTGGCTGGGTCCTGTGCTGTTGCTGGGTTTAGGGAATTGGGTGATGAGTGGTCATTGTCATATGGTTGGTGTCTCTCAGAGGTAGACAGTGGAGACCAGGGAGGTAGCTCCAGCTATCTGGGCTTAAGAAAAGAAAGGGTAAAATGAGAGTTGGCTCATAGGCTTCCATGCCTCATTTTCCAGCCCATACCAGGAGGTGGTAGGGGATAGAAATGCACAGGACCACTATGCTACGTGTAATACATCATTGATCAAACTGTCATTGTGTGGAGTACAATTTAATATTAGACTTCAATATCTCAATGAAATAGAATCATACTTTCCAAGAACACAGGTTCATGTGGATTGTATGTATATATATTTTTTATTTTTAAAAAGGGGGGCAAATCACCAGGAGATTCCTTTTTTCTTATTTGTCCTTTTACATTTTAATTTTCATTTATTTGCTTTTGTTACTCTTTGCACTCAATGTGTTGAGCTTCTGTGACCTCATGTTGGCAGGATTTAGTGCACATTCAGACTAATTGAATAGTAGTCTTTTCATCTATTGTTCTAGCAAGGAGTCTGTCTCCAGCCTGAGTCTGTGACACCATGGTGTGATAATAGATGACCACGCCTTGCTCATTTCTGATGGACACTTTGTACCATTCTGTCCTTCTTCCTCTAGCTGAATTATTCAGGAACTGCCTCTTTGAATCCTGTCCTTTCTTTCAGCCTCTCCTCCTTCTATTTTTTTTCATCAGGTTCACTTATCCAGGCACCTCCATGTCATATAGCACCTGAATGCTTGAAATGTGCATCACTTACCTAATAGGAGCCTCCCTAGCTCCTAGCATCTGACTGAAACTTAGCTGTTCAGTGAGTATATTCTTTTGTGTCCCTTTTTGTGCATTCCAGGAATAGCCTTTATTGAGTATCTTAGTTCTTTAGCCATGTTGCCTAATAAATGTTCTAAAACTTAAGTACAGATGGGTGTGGTGTCTCAGGCCTTTTATGACAGCAGTCAGGAGGTAGAGACAAGCATATCTCTTAAATTCCAGGCAAGTATGACCTAGAAAGTTCAAAGACAGCCCTAGTGACATTGCTGTAGTTATCAGAAGAATGGCCACATTCTGTTCTTCTTTACCCTGTGCCCCAGATTGAACATAGCTATAGAAAACGTGAACCAACCAGCAGCAGTAAGTGAACACCATACATAGCTTGAAGCATAGTCTCCCAACCTGTCTTATGAAACAACCACTAATCAATATATTAAAAACAAATGCTAATTGTTGTGTCCAGTTGAACTTTGTACTTAGTTCATTCAGCATTAGTTGACTAATATTGGAAAGAATAATAGTAGATGACATGACTCATTATAGAATACCTCATTATTCACAGATTTAAGTTGTTGTGAATTAACATACAGGGGCCTGCAAGCATTAGGATGATGGTAGTCACTTTTAGTTCAGTAACTTCTTATAGCTGTGTACTTTCCCCAAGTTCTGTCTTAGTCATTGTAGTGTCTTAGCCAGCAAAATATTTAAATAACCTTTAAATAATGTACATGTTTCTCTACCCACTATACCCAGTTCAGCAGCTATAAATGTATTATGAGATGTCTTAGAAGATTGAGCTTGAGAAATAGAGAGTTAAGAATCACACAGTCTCAGCCGGGCGTGGTGGTGCACGCCTTTAATCCCAGCACCCGGGAGGCAGAAGCAGGTGGATTTCTGAGTTCGAGGCCAGCCTGGTCTACAGAGTGAGTTCCAGGACAGCCAGGGCTACACAGAGAGACCCTGTCTTGAAAAACAAACAAAACAAAACAACAACAACAAAAAAAAATCACACAGTCTCATTTATCCTTTTTGATGGGTAAATCGAGGCCTCTATCCTGCACTTGTTTCAGGCTTAGATTCTAAAGTCAGCCATTTAGATGATGTTATGCCTGCCCCTATGGGCTTCGCAGGTACGGCTGCTGGAGGTGGCAGAGAGGAAACAGGCTATGTCTAGCCTCAGTGTTCTGACCTGTGAACATCTGCATGATTAGTAGTCTAACAGTCTCTGAAAAATCTGAGCCTGAGACCACCACCACTCTGATGCCAAGAGCCTCAGACATGGAGCTAGCAACGCTGCATAGACCCACACAGCTCCCAGGGTAGGAAACAGTAGGAATCTAGAAGAATCCCACCTTGAATCATAGGCCCCGGGGCAGGAGTGAGTCAGAGACAAACAACCCTTGTACTGGGGTCATTGGGGCAGGCATAGGTGAGGAGCAAGGCTGAGAAAACCACCTGATCAGCTCCATGAGGCCCTGACAGGGAGCTAGCCTGAGATGACCACTAGTTTGGTGCCACACAGGGCTTGAGGGGGAGAAGATATCTAAGATGATCCCAGTCTGGCACCATAATGCACAAAACATAGCACTCCTGAGACCACTCCTGAGACAACCTGAGACACTGAGAGATCCCAAGTGCCACTAAAAGGAGCAAAAGTAGTGAGGAACAGCTTGATGTGCATAGCGAATGATGCCACCCTGGACAATGGCTGGGTCCTGGCCTGTGCTGACACTGGGAGCCTTGCCTAGCAGGGATCTGTTAGTACCAAAAGCCAGGGGACTTAATTGGTCTGGGCTGTGGCTCAGGGACATGTTTGAGTGCTATGCAGAACTGGGCCCAATTCTCACCTGGGTTTCTTGGGAGAGCTCGCCCTGGGGGTATAATAGCAGGAGAGCTGACCCCACCCCTATCCAGCTGCAGTGCTGGGCCCTGCTCTTTGTGTGAGTTGCCCCAAGGGGATGAGCTTGAAAGAGCTGGCCTAGCTACCACTGAAATCTTCAGTGATGTGGATGAGGGAGAGAAAGTCTTCTCCCCACCACATCCCTCACCACCTGGGAACATAAGAGCAGGAGTGACATCTCTCCCCCTCACCTGATACAGCAGGAGAGATGTCTCTGCCCCTCACCTGATATAGTACTCAAGTGAGTGGGCCCTGTAACTTGCCTGGGCAGCACAACAGAACTGGCCCTGATAGAGGTTGCTGGTGAGCTGGCCCCTGAGGGCACAAGCATGAGAGAGCCAGCACTGCTGTTGCCTGCTGTGTAGTGGAAACATCAAGGGAAAAATCCTCTCCCCTCCCTTTTATCCACCCTACCATGGGCAGGTGAAAGAGATGGCCCAGACAGATCCTGAGAGCTGGAAAGCTGGCCCTTTCCCTCATCTGCTTGCAGCACTTGGGGAAAGCAGGCCCTGAGCATTCCCCATTCTTAGATGACCCATTCATTACCCAATCATTTTCCACCAAATTAAGTCCCCCCATGCAGCCAAGTGTGGAGAGGCCAGAGGTCAATGTCCGCAGATATTTGTAGCAATTGCCTTACCCACGGAACCATCCCCCCAGGCCCTTCACAAGGCTGCTGACTGCTGAGGTTAGTCTATTTGTTTCCTTTTTCTCCCTTCTCTCTCTTCAATCCCCACCCCCTTAAACTGAAAACTCTAGGAAAGAGTGTCAAACGCATCTGGGTTTTTGTTGTTGTTGTTGTTTGCTTGTATGTATGTATGTATGTATGTATGTACGTTTTAACATTCAAGATGTGTTTAACAAGGGATACTTGGAAGATTAGGGGGTCTTGAACCAGATTTTCTAGGTCACAGCAATGTATCTGAAGAGGAAATGGCTTTCCAGAAAGGGCTCTGAGAAGAGCTGATGAACTAAATTTGCTCATAATTAAAGGCCAGGTTAGGAAACAATAAGCACTGTCATTAGGCGGACAGGAAAACTATGAAGCAAGTGGGATGGAAAGCCACATACACTGGGATGAGGATTTTGCACATTCCAAAAAAGTATGCACATTATCAAGCCAGCTTAAATTCGAGCACAGACTGGGGAGGTTTTTTTGTTGTTGTTGTTTTTTGTTTGTTTGTTTTGTTTTGTTTTTTTTTTTTTTTGGTTTTTCGAGACAGGGTTTCTCTGTATATCCTTGGCTGTCCTGGAATTCACTCTGTAGAGCAGGCAGGCCTCGAACTCAGAAATCTGCCTGCCTCTGCCTCCCAAGTGCTGGGATTAAAGGTGTGAACCACCACTGCCTGGCAAAACCCCACTCTTAGCTGAGGAACTATTGGCAATCGGTAGAGGGAGTGTTAGTTTTCTTTGTATGTCGTCCATAATAGGCTGCCATGTTCTAGTAAATGGCCCTAGCCCAGCATACTCTCAGCAACCCCTGGACTCAATGTGTTTAGAAAAGGGACTGTAGAAGAATCAAGTTAAAAACCAGCCTCAACTACATAGTGTGCTTGAGGGGGTGGAGCATACAATCAAGTTAGAATAGGACAGTTTCTGGGAACCACAGCATCAAATGAAGCTGATTCCTTGGACTCTGGTCTGACTATAGACAGTCAGATTGTTTTGAGGCTCCGTGGTGGAAGTATCACAGAGCTGCTAGTTTCAAGGAGGATGAACAGATTAGAGAATCTCCTTGAGCCTCTGTTGCCTCATCTACTAAACAGATATTCCCAGTGTGACTCTTGAGATATTGAAGAGTGAAGTTTAAATAAGCTAGCATAGGAAGCTGCCAAATGAGAAGAGAGAGCATCAGTATTAGAACAAAATGGATATCACTCCAAATTTAGCTGAGCAAGTTAGTCACTGTGTGACTGTATGTGGGAGATTTTACCTTTTTTAATACCATTTTTAAGCTGAGACGGAAGGATGGACCATCCAGAGACTGCCCCACCCGAGGATCCATCCCATAAACAACTACCAAACCCAGACACTATGGCAGATGCCAGCAAGATTTTGCTGAAGGGACCCTGGTATTGCAGTGCCTGGCAAACACAGAAATGGATGCTCACAGTCATCTATTGGATGGAACACAGGGCCCCCAATGGAGGAGCTAGAGAAAGTACCCAATACAGGAGGAACAATATGAACTAACCAGTACCCCCAGAGCTCATGTCTCTAGCTGCATATGTAGCAGAAGATGGCCTAGTCAGCCATCATTGGGAGGAGAGGCCCTTGGTATTGCAAACTTTATATGCCCCAGTACAGGGGAATGCTGGGGGCCAGAAAGCAGGAGTGGGTGGGTTGGGGAGCAGGGTGGGGGGAGGGTATAGGGGACTTTCAGAGAGGAAACTAGGAAAGAGGATTGCATTTGAAATGTAAATGAAGAAAATATCTAATAAAAAATTTTTAATTATCTTAATTTTAATAATTTGTGTGTGTATCTTTGCGTGCATATGTATATACGAGTGCAGGTATCCTGTGGTCGAATCTTCCTGGAGCTGGAATTATAGACTGTTGTGAGCCACTTGATAAAGGGACTAGATAACTCAGGGCCTACACAAGAGCATTCCTGACTCTTAACTGCTGATCTAACTTTCCAGCTGTGAATACTTTAATATGTGCAAAAATGTGAGAACTAATACAGTGTATTTTCTTGATAAATATTTGTCAACTGCTAAGCACTGTATTCTGTGTTCAGATGAAAAGATCTTACTGGCAGGATTACTAATCCAGCCCCTGATCAGCTCTGGCCAGAAGGTTGATATGAGTTAGAATCCAACCTGGGCTACAGAATAAGTTCTAAGCACAAAATGAGGTTCTTTCTCAATGAGGGAGAGTGGGAAGAACGGAAGGAAAGAGGGAGGAAGGGAGAGAGGAACTTACATTCTTTTTTTGCACAAAATGCCAGACAGGCATAATACATTAGTGCAAGCACTATGCTATAACAAGGGACCAAAAAAAAAAAAAAAAAAAAGGAGCCAATAATTTTATGAGAAGACAAGGCTTTGGATAGGAGGGAGATTAAAATTAGATATTTTAGGCATTATATAAAAGTAGGTTTAAAATGATAATGATGTATAGATATTTTATTTTTGCTTGCTTTGTTTCTTGTGGTACTGGGAGCTGAACCCACGGCCTAACACATGCTAAGCAGCATTCTGTCACTGAGCTATATCCACATTCCTCTTTTCACTTTTTAAGGTAGGAGCTCACTGCTTTGCACAGACTAGCCTTGAAATTATTTTGTAGCCTCCTTAGTCCCTGAACTTGCAATCTTCCCGCCTCAGCCTTTGTAGCAGCTGGGATTTCAGGTCTGGACCACCAAGTCCAGCTGTGACTTACGTTTTTTTGTTGTTGTTGTTGCTGTTGCTGTTGTTTTCTTTTGTTTGACCATGTCTCAAAATTCTTGGATTTGATCTATCAGTCCTCCAGCCTCAGCCTCTCAATTGTCCGCAATTACTGAGTAGGAGCATGTACCATCATGCTGCACTGAGATATTTTTAAAAGATTATAACACATAGCCAGGCAGTGGTGGTGTATGGCTTTAATCTCTGAGTTCGAGGCCAGCCTGCTGTACAGAGTGATTCCAGGACTGCCAGGACTACACAGGTAAACCCTGTTTTGTTTTTTTTTTTAAATAAAAAACAACACACACATACACACACACACATACACACACACACACATACACACACACACATACACACACACATAAACACACACACACATACACACACATACACACACACATACACACACACATACACACACACATATACACACACACACATACACGCACACACATACACACACACATAAACACACACATACACACACACATACACACACATACACACACACATACACACACAAACATACACACACACACACATACCCCTACATAGGAAATAAATGCACAGTGGAATACCTTGCCACAGAATTGTTACAAGCTATTAATTTGTAAAAGAAGCACCATATAGTCCTCAATATCATCCACTGTGTCCCCCTCATATTCCTTCTCACCACCACTATTTCTTTGTTATTCAAAGGTTAGCACCATCCTCATCTTAAAAAAAAAAAAAAAGATAGGTCAGTGATTGCTCTTCCAGAGGAACCAAGTTCGATTTCCAGCAATTATATAGGGGCCCATAACCTTCTGTAACCCCAGTTCCAGGGGATCTGACTGTCTTCTTCTGTCCTTCTTGGGCACCAGACATTTTCAAATGTGCAGGCAACACACACACACACACACACACACACACACTCTCTCTCTCTCTCTCTCTCACCACACACACAGATTTGCTAAAATAGAAATAGAAAGATAATAAAAAACAGATACCATATGAAGATAAATGCCATGGTTTTGCTCATAAGTGGAAACTAAATTTAAAAAAAAATGATTAAAATGCAACATAATTTTAAATTGAATAATTTAAATTTTAGTTTCTCTCTCTCTCTCTCTCTCTCTCTCTCTCTCTCTCTCTCTCTCTCTCTCTCTCTCTCTGTGTGTGTGTGTGTGTGTGTAGGTTGTAGGTTACAAAGCTGGAAAGGACACAGTGAGAGGGAAGGATTAGGTGAGGGTGAAAACACAGTAGGTAATGGATTACATATAATAGGAGATCACAAGGTGCACTAACTAGGGGGAAAAAGGGTATCAGCTAGAGGAGGCAGGAAGGAAGAGCGCAAAGAAGCAGTGTAGGGAGAGCACAGTCAACTGCACTGTGTATGCAGATGACACGATGAAACCCAATCTTTTATATGCTAACCTAGAAAACTGATGTAAAAAAGGCAAAGATGAGTTGTGCCTGCTTTGGAAAGACATACGTTCCAAAATGGGACGCTACACTATATGCTCCTTTTTGTGAGACAATACATGTGGTCATTTGCATTCTCCATGGTGTGTGGTGTGAGTATTCTGAGGATGAGTGCTTTGTAACTTTCCTGGACATATTCAAACAAACATCTGTTTAATCCAAACAGGGTGACAAAAACAGACCACAAATATTCCAGCCAAGCCTAGATTGATAAGCCAAGGAACTTACTGGGCTTGCTTCTGAAACCGCACTGAAGAAAAGCCTCACTGCATCACAGGTGACAACCTTCCCAAAGTCCAAGAATGGAACATTAAGATATGCATGTATTCCGCCATAGTCAATAATGTTAAATGGGTTTTAACAATATTGCACACATCCTTCAACCCAATGGCTATTTTTAAGCTATGAAGTTATTGCTTTATTTTTTTTAAAGACAGGGTCTCACCATGTACCCCTAGTTGGCCTGCAACTAGCTATGTAGAAGAGGCAAGGTTTGAACTTACAGCACAGACTTCTGTTTGTCTCCGTCTCCCAAGTGCTGGGGTTGAAGGCCAGCAATCACACTAGGCCTTGGTTTGGTTTTTATTATCCCACAAAGTAGATACTTTAAAATCTCTGTAGCTTAGATTCCACTCATATTTTCCTTTCAGAATTTGCCACTGATTTTTTTCCCAATGTTTTTGTAATGTAATCAACATGCAACTAAATGCCCAAATATATATATTGTTGTTGTTGTTTTTCGAGACAGGGTTTTTCTGTATAGGGTAGACCAGGCTGGCCTCGAACTCAGAAATCTGCCTGCCTCTGCCTCCCAAGTGCTGGGATTAAAGGCGTGCGCCACTACGTCCGGCTGCCCAAATCTTAGTACACATTTTCTCTCTTCCTTTTCCTCAACCCTGTCCTTCCTTCCCCAGAGTCAGACTCCTTTCTGGAATTCCATTCTTCTTCCTCAAATGTGTTATTCATTTAGCAAGACTTTCTAGTAATCTCTATTTTTGATTCTGAAAATGCTTTTATTTTGTTCTTATCATTAAACTCATCCCAACCATTCAATCCCAGTCAAGAAAAAAAATCAGCTTCAACAATGTATTCATGCTAATTTTTTATTATATTTTAGTTAGTACATAAAATAGGCCTTCATTTTGCTATTTTTAAAAAATATATATTTTTTCCATATATACATACCTACATATACACACACTTTTTAAAAATATACTAACTCTTAAACATTTAATGATTATCATACCACTACCACGCCAGAGAAAAATAATGCTTCTTTAATCTTTAAGATCATTGTTCAATTCCTTCAGTGTGGACAAGTTATTTAAAGAATAATGCACACAATTTCCTTGAAACAGGTCTCAAATACAGAACCTTCACTAAATCAGTTAATTCATTCCTCATGGGTCTCTCTCTCTTTCTCAATGGATATTTTATCTATTTACATTTCAAATGTTATCCCCTTTTCAGGGTTTCCCCTCCCCAACCCTCCTATCCATCTCCCCTCCCCCTGCTACTATGAGGATGCTCCCCACCCCCACCCCATCTTCCCATCCAGCCTTCACAGGACCAAGGGCCTCTCCTCCCATTGATGTCCAGACAAGGCCATCCTCTGCTACATTTGCGACTGGAGCCATGTGTCCTTCCATGTGCATTCTTTGGTTGGTGGTCTAGTCCCTGGGAGCTCTGGAGGTACTGGTTAGTTCATATTGTTGTTCCTCCTATGGGGTTGCAAACCCCTTCAGCTCCTCCAGTCCTTTCTCTTACTCCTCCAATTGGGACCCTGTGCTCAGTCAAATGGTTGGCTGCTGCGAGCATCCACCTCTGTATTTGTCAGGGGATCTCCTTCATTTGTTTGTTTTGTTGAGACAGGGTTTTTCGGTTTAGCTCTGTCTGTCCCGAAATTCACCCTATAGAAAACAATGGCTTCAAACTCAGACATTTGCCTGCCTCTACCTCCCAAGTGCTAGGATTAAAGGTGTGCTCCACCACATAAGGTCCCAGTGTATCTCTTAATGAATAGGACCACAATCATTGCCACAAAATCATGTCTCCCAGTTTCCCTTCAAAATTTCGTTGAGGAAATTGAGTCATTTATTCAGTTGAAGTTCTGACTATGGATCTTACATGTTGCATCTTTTCCTTCATCTCAGTTTATTCAAACTTGATCAAATATGTATTACTTCTTAACCAGAGAACCCACATATAAACTAGACCATCAAAACATACTTTCCAGGGCTGGAAAGATGTCTTAGTGGTTAAAAACACTTGCTGCTCTTCCAGAGACCTGAATGTGTGTGGATCCCAGCACCCATACCAGTTCTAAAGTGTCTGGAACTCCAGCTCCAGTGGATCTGACAACCTCTTCTGGGAGAGGGAGAGTCAGTTTTGTTTGCTTGTTTGTTTTAGGGATGAGGATCCTGAAAGGCTGCCCAGGCTCCAGATGATATTCCTATACACACGAACAACTAGCTAACATTAGGTGTACTCTATAAGGGTTTTTTTTTTTTTTTTTTTTTTTACTGTTTCTCATTTACTGTTTTTATTTTCAAGAAGAGTTGAAACCACAATTTAAGGGTGGTTTTTCTTTTCTATGGGTTCTGTAAAAAGAACTCACGAAATTGAAGGGGAAAGTGGGGGAGGCATGTATGGGAAGAATAGGAAAGGGAATAGAGGGATGCATTTATCATTCTCAAACACAAATTAAGATAGATATGTTAATACATGTCTATAATGCCAATACTCAGGAAGTGGAGATAGGACGATCAAGTCAATTCTCAGCTGCACAGGGAGTTTGAGGCAAGTCTGGATGACACAAGATACTGTATCAAAATAGCAACAGAAAGAAAAGAAAAAGACTCACACACAAACACACACACACATACAAATTAGAACAAGTAAAAAATTTAAAACTGAGGATAAGCTGGGCCTGGTGGCACAAGCTGGTAACCCCAGTCATTCAGGAAGCTAACGGCAAAAGGACTGGAAGTCTTAGATCTGACTAGCCACTCGCTGAAGATAGTACTAAATATTTTAGGAAACATGTGTGCTAACAAAGGAAAGATACACAGTTAATTTGAATTTTTAGCTAAAACTATTTAAGAAATTAAGGAAATCAGTTTGACTATGTCTGGCTACATCTTTTTCTTATAAGTGTGATAGCAGCAATCTCAAATTTTCTAGCTTTTTAAGTGACTGCAGGGGAAGAAATACCTGAGGTCTGTCTCCTTTAGGTGTTTCTCATAGTTATTGCTACACACTAAATAAATACTGCTGGACACACTTGATCAAGATGAGTCACCAAGAAAACTGATTAATCTCAAATTAAAGACTCACAAAGAGACCATTTTTTCCCTTGTCAGGTACATACACAGCTCTACATTTATAAGCTTATAAGTTCATTCTTGCCTTAAGTAATCATTAACTGCACAACATTTTATGCTCCATTTTTGCTGTCTTTATATTTTGGCACATTTTTATAAAGTATTATGCAAACCTAAAAGAATATCTTGTATAAATTTTGAATAATGTTCTAAGAAAATTAGTGTAGAATATCAATAATTATTGCTTTATGTTGTGATAATTAGGACTTACAAATTTATTAGGTATCATTATTATAGTCCAAATACTTTAGAAAGGAACAGTGATACAAAAAGTAAATGTGTTTATGGCATTAAGAAATATTTCCCCAGGCTGGAGAGATGGCTCCGAGGTTAAGAGCACTGACTGCTCTTCCAGACATCCTGAGTTCAAATCCCAGAAACCACATGGCAGCTTACAACCATCTATAATGGGATCTGATCCTGTCTTCTGGTGTGTCTGAAGACAGTCACAGTGTACACATAAAATAAATTAAATAAATGTTAAAAAAAAAAGAAAAACAAAGAAAATGTGTCATATAATACTAACTTGTATTTGAAAAACAAAAAGGAAATATATCCCCCAAACAAGAGAAAATATAGTGACGATGCTCAAATTAACAAGGTTTAATTAATATCAAATCACCAGTGTTCTTCGCACCATGTGTATAGAAACAAGAAAATGAGGACTAGCGGGGAAGACAGAAACGGAAACCTACCTGTAAGGCAGTATGGCATATAAGGTAAATAAATATAAAGTGGACATTTTAGCAGTATCTGGAAGAAATACATCCTAATATAAATCAGGGTTACCTTAAAGTAAAGTAGGCCAGAACTTCAGAAGCACCTGCATGTGAGCTATAACCAGAATGGAATGAAGTCTTTACTGATTTTTAACAAACAGGCCAAATGACAGCGTGGAAAGGTCTTCAATTTAGTGAAATGTGCCTTGGTTGTTTTGTGAGACTCTAAAAGCCAGTGCAAAAGGCAGACTATGGTATTGTTTACCACTCATCCATTGGCGCTTAACACAATGTCTGACATTTAGTAGGCGTTCCACAAGTATTGCTCAATAAATAAGGAAGCAACATCTGTGTTTGCCTTTGGAGAATGAGAACAGTCATGGCTTTCCTCGAATAATCTAATCACAGAGTCATATCCAAAAAGTGATGACTTTTGCTGTTTTGTGCAGACATAAGGTTCTGCAGCCCAGACTGGTCCTGAACTCAAGACAGTATGTGATTTGTACCAATTTCCCTGCCTCAGCCTCCCAAGTATAGGATTACAAACGCGCGCGCGTGCGTGCGTGAGTGCGCGTGTGCGTGTGTGTGTGTGTGTGTGTGTGTGTGTGTGTGTGTGTGTGTGTGTGTGTGTGTGTGTGTGTGTGTGTTTGATTATGAAGTAGTCTCCAGGTCCAACAAACATTCCAGGGAACAGGAGTATCTTCAGGAAAATGTACTAGAAACTTCATAGGACAAAAGTATAGTGGATTTGTTGGGTTGAACATGAAATAAAGAAATGCACAGAAGCTAAACTAGGGAAACAGAGTGGCAACAGGCAGATGATGGACCTAGCCACCTCCTCTGTTTTCTGGACTTTGTTCTGCCTCTGTCAGTCACCTGCTCCTCGATCAGTGGATCAGTAGCATTCGACCACCTGCGGATTTGTTTAAGAGTGGCGTGGCTCCTTCCACAGACTCACTGAATCAGCACTGGCATTTTACAAAGAGCAAACAGTTTTAGTGAACATTGAACCAGAAGGGATGGAACAAAGAAGGCTCCAAATAGCATGTACTCTAATTACGGGATTGGCCTTTCCTGCATTAGAATCACTGGAAGCTTTGGACAGGGAAGTTCTCTCCTGTGTATACTATAGCATTGTTGGGCTCAAGAAATGAAAATAACCCAAGTGTCTATCAGCGAACGAATAAAGAAAGTGAAGCGCACACACATGACAGGACACTATATAACCATACAAGAATGAAATCCTGTCATTTGCAGCAGCAAATAGAACACAATGTCAAGAGAAATAGGAACCACTCTGCCCAGCACTGTGGAAGTTTTTAGATCCCGTGCTTTCCAAAACAAAAAAGCCACGTGGCTATTGGACTCTTGAAATATTTTTCAATTCATTTACACAGTCACATATGTCTGGTGCCTACAAGAAGGACAATACAGCTATGCAGTACCTTAAAAAAAGAAACACACACATGCATGTTTTACTTAGTATTTAACTCACATTTATTAAAAACAAAAGGTTACAGACAGCAAGAATGACTGCCTTCTTCATTAAACAAGCTTAATTAATCTACCGTTGACTAATAAATGAACATATTTACTCACACAAAACATTTTGAGAATAAGTCCTGCCAATCTATGAAACTAAAAAACAAAAACAAAAAACAAAAAACGGCTAAGATTTTTCCAAGAAGAATCACTAATGTCCCTCTAGCGGCAAAAACAACATTGGTGATCAAAAAACCCCAAAACCCAAGAAAAACAAAAAACAAAAGAAAGAAAAAATACCAAAACAAAAAAACAACCCTACACACAAAACCCAAAACAGCACCTGAATCTATACATACAACCAATCATAGACATTTCATTTCTAGAAACTTAACTTTAAAAGATTCTACAGCAGAATCTTTTAAGGAAAATAGATCATTTCTGTCAACAAAACTTTGACCTAATTTTCACTTACTGTGTGAATGATAATCTCTCTAGAAATCTGATCTCTTCAGAAAGTTAGTTTTGTTCATGACTTCTGGGAAACTGAGACCCTCACAAAACAAGTTTATAGAGTCTAATCAAACTGTGAACCAAAGAAAATGGCAATTCTCTGTTAGTAGTAATTATTCTGGGATGAAACTTTGAAAGAAGCTGATTTAGAGTATAAAGTTATAAGGAGCAGGGAAAGAGATATACTTAGGATAGTATGAGTACCAAAATCCTTAATAACTAAAGTGACTCTTAATTCTGACACTAGGTTCAAAAAGCAGCTCCATCACATAGCCAGCTTCCGTTACAACCACCCAAACTCATTTAGATATACCTGCTAAAATATTTTCATGTGCAAAAAGGAACTCAAAAATAGAAACCAATTGTATTATAACTATTGTTATCCCCTCACACAGCTTCCAGAAAAACCAGCCAGGTTTTATATACACTGTAGGAAATAGAGAATGTACAGGGGACTGTCGTATATACAAAAGTGCAGTAATTCAGAATACATTTCGCAGGAATACAGGAAAAAAGTCCTGGTTGACAATCTGATACTTTACAGTATCTAAGACTACTTGTAGATCCTCCAAACCAGTCAACTTCCTACTTGCTTTGGTTATATTGATTCTACAGAACTACTTTTTGAAAAGAAGGGGAGCAGAAAGTCCCACAATTTGCAACTCTTAACCATCTATGAGGTGTTTCATGTGTGTTTGTGATTATTAGTAACTTCTTTTGGTAACAGTACTATTAAATTGCCAACACAAAGATTTATGTATTTTTTAAAATCTAAACAGGAAAACAGGAAATTAAATTCACCTACTACAGGAAGAGACACTATCAGCCCCATTTTCCAAAAGCCTTGAAATCTCAACGTAAACGAACACAAGAGATCAGCTTCAATTTAAGAACAAGCAACTGCACAGAACAAGCCATGGCTGTCCTTCTGAACAATTCAGCCAACTTAAGTGTGTACCTGTCATTGGCACACGGTAATTCCACATTTACATTGACATAGTCAAAACGGATATTCATTAATTAAGCAATTCTTCCCCTTTCCATCCCATCCATCCCCACAAAAAAGAACACAGATTTCCACAAGTTCCATTCACCACCAAGATGTAATTGAAGAAAGCTGACAATAGAGAAAAATTACTACATATTGACATCAGAAAAGATCACACTGGTTTTTCTGAGTTTGGCAATGAATGTCAAATTAAAATGCAATTTGCCATTGTCTGGTTTAAGCTAAAATATCAATAAGCTCAATTCAAACAATATTTGGGCAGTGAGCCGCAAGCAAATTTTAGTATTTAAGAAATGGAAATTTAATTGTAGTGAGCCAGCTTGGATTTTGAGCTATGCTGTACAGCTTCCTCATTCTTAACAGCCAGTTACAGGAATTGCCAGAGTTCCTTCTAAGTCTCATAGAGAATATAAATTATTTTTCAGGGACCAAATTCAAATATTTCAAGGACTATCTTCCAAATTATATACTGACAGAAACGTCTAGCTCAAAATGCCTCAAAGGCTTCCTACTTAATAACATTCAAATCTGAGATAAATTCATCTCACTTTACGAAGCTTAAATCTACTGCAAAGCTATCATATTAGATTTTTGCTCAATGATTTATTTCCTAATAGTCTCTTTAAAGATGGAATTTATCTCTAACTTAAATAAGTCAAATGCCAGTGCATTCAACATCAATACTACTATTGAACACAAACGAACTATACTATCAGCAACCCAAACTAACTTTACCCTCCATCAATTCCCGAGAAGAATTCTTGAAGACAGTGCTAAGAGGTAATTTGTTAAACCAAGCAGAATAGGGTGCCCCAACGATTACAAAACGAATCCGAAGAATCCTTAAAGTTAACAGAAGAAACACCTTTCTATATAATCTTGGCTCTTCAAGTGTTTCTGTACAGACCCTAAAAATTTTCTTTCCTGATAAAACTCACCTAGTTTAAAAAGATATATTCCCCAGGCACGTCTGGGTCCCCAAAACCCAGGAAGCTAAGGAGAAAGATTACAAGTTCCAGATCAGCCTGGGCAACAAAACAAGTTCAAGGCTAGCCTAGAATGTATAGGGAGACCTTGTTTCAAAAAGAAAAACGAAGTAAAAGAGTATCCTTGACTCAGGTATTTTTTCAGTGGGAAAAAATATATTAAGCAAATTTTATGTAAATGCAAGGCCCTTCATTAATGTGGTGGATCAAAACTAGTTTTAAGCAAATGAGTCCAAGATCTGAAGGTTTTTATTTTGTTTTATACTATTACTACTGATTGATAAGTTTTACTAATATCCAAACACCATGAGCATTATATGAACCAAATGATAACATTCTGATTATTTGATTTTGAGAAAGCCTTATATAGATGCAAATGGCAACGTTCACCACCGTTAAGGCACATGAGGCTACAGAGAAGCCATGAACAAAAAAGCCTGCTAAGAGAACCTAAAACAAAAAGACTGCTATAGAGTTTATGTTGTAACATTTTTGGCTTAAATATAAAGATATATAATAGATTTTACAATGTTTAAAGCTCATCAGAATCAGGATACCTTTATACAATAGTTTCATATAATTTTTCCTTTTTGAGGGAATTTACCACTTTTTAAAACCTAGGGAAAAAATGAGACATCTACCCACTCTATAGGTCATTTTTTTTTTTTTTTTTTTTTTATAAATCAGCTTCTGGGACTTAATTCAGAAATGTCTAACTTACCCAAACAACAGAAGTCAACTAAACTGTCACTATCTACCAAAGAATGAAGAAAAAGTGTCATTTGACTTTAAGTACTTGGAAAGATAGAATGAACTAGCCCTTTACAACTTACTACATTCTAAAACAACACCTTCCTTTAAACATTTGCAAAACTGTATAAAAATACATGCCATTTTGCTTAATTCATTGTTCACACTTTTAAAAGCTGCAATAAGGACTGACACACTCTTACAAGATCTCTAATAAAATGTCTCTGGATAAATCTATGAAAAGGAGACTTATTCACTCCACTGTCAGTTGTGGACAGAAGATAACCAACACTGGAACAAAATCTGGACTTCTATTCTTCCATTTATTTATCCATACATATTTATACTTCCATCATATACACCCACCATTTTTGCTCCCCTTTTCACCAGAGCCTTTCCTCTTCCCAGATAGTATCCTATTCTAGTTTCATGTGTTTCATTTTATTAAATCTAGAGTCCACTTGTAAAAAAAAATGCAATGTTTGTGTTTCTGAATCTGGCCTGCTTTGCTTAACATGATCTCCGTCTAGTTCCATCTCTTTTCTTGCTAGTGACAAAATTCCAGTCTTCATTATGGCTGAATACAGCTCTGCTATGTATCTATGTTACATTTTATTTATCTATCCACCTGCTGATGGGTATTCATTTATTGGCTATTGGGAGCAGTACTGTAATAGACATGGAAGCACACATACAAATCCCTGTCATATGCTGAGTTCGTTTACTTTCAGCATATACCAAAGGATGATATAGCTCCATCATAATTGTAATTTTTAAAAAAAAAAAAGAACTCCCATACAGGTATCCACTGCTACAGACAGTTTCTATCGCTAGCAGTACATACAGATTCCTTCTATCCTCTCTTCTCACCAGTAAGTTTTTTTGCCTTTCTTGATGACAGATAGCCATTGTGACTGGAGTAGAACAGACTCAACACTTTTGATGAGCATTTCCCTGATTTTTCCTTTTAATTAACTGATTAAGTAGGTTTTCCACTGAAAAGGAAAAAAAGATGCTGACTTGAAGTTGTTTTAAATATACCTCGTGGAGATACCAGATTTAATAAATTACTACCTATTTCAACAATTCTCTCTGGATTATCTACATGAAACATCCTAACAGATAACGGAGCACTGATAACAAAGACTCAAAGAGACTTTTGCCCTTTTGCGATAGTTTGTTTTAGAGGGAAGGAGAAAGATTTTAATCTCTCCCTCTCTCTCTCTCTCCCTTCCTCTCTCTCAGATCATAAACAACTCTAGGAGTTCCACAGTTTTTGTTTCTGTTTTTAAAATGAAAGCAGTATTTTCAATCTCCACCAAATCGACACTTTACATTCCAGTTCTACCATAGAGAGTGAAGCTGGACTTACAGAAAATTTCATGACATACCTTCTATAAATACTCAAACCTTTATAGACATTTAAAATCTGCCCATGGCACTTTGGTAAACTTACTCAATGGTGACTTAAGTTAAATCTAAGTTAAGAAGACTTGGTGATTTTTGGGAGAATAGAGACACTAGTCTTAAGTTATATCCTGAACCAGTTTTGGATTTTCTTTTACTGAGCATCAACAAACAAATAGTTTGCAAGTGGGTGATGGATAAATGTTGCCCTGTATCTCAATGTGGCCCCACCTTCCTTAGAGAATAGGAAGAGCATGCAGATTATCTCCTCTGTGGGATTTTGCTATGACTAAGGGAAGGCAGACAGTTTAGATGCATTTGCTTCTCTTCTTTTTCTATTTCTGTACTTACAGGGAAAACTGCGTACATTCTTTATTAAGTATTCTAGGATCTGACCCCAAGATCTCTTTGGTTCCTTTAAACTAAGATGGAGTACCAAAGGAGGTAGGAGGAAAGTCAGAAATACTACTGTAACTGAAAGCACACATATTCACACTTTTATCTTCGTAGCATTTTAAATTCTGATCTTAGTAGGCATTCGAAAGTTAAAGCCCAACCACAGGCCTCAGCAATGCTGCAAGGTACTAATTTTTACCCTCAGTTTCAATTCTATAGCCTTCAAAGAAACCAAAAAAAAAATAAAAAATTTTAAAGGTATAGAAAATTTTCGTAGCACTATGTAGCCTAGGCTTGTTTTGAACTTACAAATCCTCACCTCAGCCTCCTGAACGCTAGGATTAAAGGTGTCTGTCAACAGACCAGGACAAAAACTTCAGTTTTTAATTCAGTAAAATCTAAGCCTTTATAGCAAGTAAAAATTAAGAATTTTAAGTTGTTAATCTCTTTGAAGAACTAAAGTTAAAGATGTTGAAACTCTATTAACCTCTGAACTCCGTGGCCTTTTCAAAAGATTATAGGTTGCTTTCTAGATAGATGCAAGAGTAAAAGTGAAAATCCTGAAAGTCAGAAAACAAATTGATTGTCAGTAGTCTCAGTTTGTATCTTCTCTAGCCCATGCCAATGCTCAAAGACACATACAAGAAAAGGAGCCAGGCTATTTCTAAGGTCATGATAATGAATTCTTTGAAAACATGATTTCAAAAACTCCATGATTTCACATTTAGATATAAGAGTCCTACTAGGCACCAACAAAGGTGTTTTCTACTGCATACTGCTTTATATACCCACAGCAGTCTCTAAAGTTTGTTGAACTCCAAGTGGTCTGTCAGTTAATTTGAAACATCAACCTGTCCACACGTCAAACATATAAAATTGAGATATACTACATTAAAATTTTTTGATAGAGAGAAACAGATAAACGTTCTAGTTTAGAGATTCTTTGACAGCCTTAACTTTAAGGCTACAACAGGAAAATTTGATTGGTATCATTGCCTAACTGGAATCTCCACTTGAAACTTAATCCCCACTTGAAACACAACGTTAAGTCTAAAATTTCACTAATGTAGCATTACTTCTCAGTAGTTATCACTTGCGGAAATGATTCTCACTTGACATAAAGTAGAGAAAAACAAAGAAACTCACATCTAATTGGAAAAGACTAGGGCCCTTTTTTATACCTTTGCATTAATAATTAGTGAAAACAGAACTAAACCTAATGAAGGCACTATTGTAAACAGCAATGCATTCCTTATGTGCACCCTCACCTCAAAAAAGATTTGCCCCTAGGAACTAAGAATTATACTATGGCCCTTTTGAAAAAGTAAACTTAAAAAAAATCTTACCATTAAGAAGAGAACTGAATTACGGACCCTAAATGTATACTGACAAAATTAACTCCTTGATATCAGTACTTTGAAGTTTCCCAAACTGTAAATACAGTAGTCTTTGAAAAGCCTACTTAATCACCATAAAGTTAAAGTAGTTAAGACACTTCCCAGTGGTCCTTAAATGAGAATGTGCACGAGAATAGTCTGGCGTTAGTTAAAACACAGTGCTGCTCCAAACCCACACTGCCTGTGGCTCTGGAATGGGGCCCAAACACAATTCTAAGGTCTTTTCGGGATGCTGAAAGCTGAGGGTGCTGGGGCTACTCTCTGAAAACCACCGGCCTAAATTATTAATTACATCAGCACAACCCTAACCAAAAGTTTGGTCAAGATGAATGTAAACTAATGAAGAGAGAATAACGCTTCAAAGGGACACTGACGGATTCACCCTATTACATCAAAACATCAACATCTGCTTCATGGTCTTCCTCAGTCACTTTCAAGGAGAGCACCTCTTCGTTGAGGAAGAGCCCACTGAGCCTCTCCTTCCGCGCCTGCCTCTGCTCCTTCAGCTGCCTCTTGCGGAAGGCCTTCTGCTGGAGCTTTCGCTGCTTGGATCGCTTCTGTTAAAGAGGGAGATAAAAGGTCAGGAAAGTTTAGACACTGCTGTATGCAGCCCAGGGTTGGTGGATCTAATTCTCTACTTTCGAAATATTAAGTTGTTCAAATTTCTCTACAGAAATTGGTGATTCGAAAACCAATAAGTAAGCCACTGGCTTAAATGTTAAAAAACAAAACAAAACAAAACAAAAAACTTTAAGATTCTATTTTTGTGGCATTTCACTGGTGACCCTTTTGGCTAGGAAGAGCTAGTATAATTTAATCATTTGGGCTAGCTACGGATAATAAGATACTCTGAAAAATTGTATTTTTAAGTCAAAATAGGGTGTACTGGTATCAACACAGCAAAAATAAAATACTAGGACACAAAACTGAATATAAAATGCAGAGAACATTGCCTAAATCCCTAATGCTTATCTTTTAAGGTACATTTTACCCCCAGAGGACTAAAAAGTTTCCAGTGGCTATGAAAAGATCATGCCTTCATATTAGGCAAATGCTATCTTAAAAGCCTGTAAGGAACCCCGTGGATATTCAACCCTCATCGCTAGTAAACCAAAACCAAGAGAGCTGCCACATGTCCAGTGACATTCCTTGGCAAATAATAAGGGATGCCTTTGTTTCTTCCACTTTGACAAAAACAAAACAAAACAAAAATAAACAAGCAAAACAAAGCAAAATGAGGAAGGAATCATGGTGTATCTTCCCAAAGAAATTCTCCTTTCATGTTTGAATTGCTCTAGTCTGTGCCACTGCAAGGAACCATGCATACTCCCATGCTAAGCCACATAACCATTCCATGTACACTTCAACTTTCTTTTACAAGTGCTCCACAAATAAGTTTCAACTATGGAAGAAGAGAACAGAATTATGGAAAGTCTTATTATAGTTTTTGATTAGTCGAGGAGCAGTTAAGGTTGAAACACCAAGAAAACACTAAACACACACACACACACACACACACACACACACACACATATCAAAAACCTATACAACAGTTTTAGGATCTAATTGACAGTAACATCAGCAACATAGCGAGATTTGCTTAGGAGTGAGTTGCAATCTTATTTCCCATATTGCTTAATGAAAATGAACGTAAACACCAGAGACAGTTGAAGGTGACATGGTTGCGGGTTAAGAGTATTTGAAAGCCCTCGCTTAGAATGCTTTGCTCAACAGGACAGCGTTCTACCTATCCAATCAAAACCAAAACCCGCAGGCATCTACACAGTGGACGAGACGACTCTTAGTTGCCAAGAAATTTAAGCAAAAGAGTACTAATGTTACTATCGAAAGGTAACGTTGGGTATTAATCAGATATTTTACTTTTGAATCCCGAATCCGCTCTGCCGCACTTGCAGACAGGTTGCTGTCACTGTGTGCTCGGCTCATGTTGGCACTGGAGTTTGAAGCAGAGTTTCCAACACTGGAGCCACTGCTGCTTGCAGAGCTGACCATGCTGGCACTGCTGCTGCTGGCACTGGCGCTGGCACCGCTCACTCCACTGGTGCTTGCACAGCTGAAGTTGCTTCTCTTCCAGGCCTCCCTTGTAGGCCGCTGACGAAGGCTATGCTCCTTGATATAGTTTCTGACCTTGGGACACACAGGCAAGCACTGGTGAGTATTGCACCTTGATGTTCTACCCTCGAGATGCCGGAGCATATGCCCAAAGTGCTTTAAATGTCTAAAAGAGGGGGGATAAAAGGCCATAAGAAATACCTAAATACAGAAATAAATACCAAGTCAGGTACATTAATTCTGCCCGGCTTGCGCTTAATATTAGATTCAAGTCCAGTCTGGGCTACAGACTGAGAATGTTTGAAAACAATTACCCAAGTTTCCTGGCTGGTTTTCTGTCAACTCGACACAGCTGGAGTTATCACAGAGAAAGGAGCTTCAGTTGAGAAAATGCCTCCATGAGATCCAACTGGAAGGCATTTTCTCAATTAGTGATCAAGGGGGGCAGGGAGGGTCCATTGTGGGTGGTGCCATCCCTGGGCTGGTAATCTTGGGTTCTATAAGCAAGCAAGCCAGTAACATCCCTCCATGGCCTCTGCATCAGCTCCTGCTTCCTGACCTGCTTAGTTTCAGTCCTGACTTCCTTTGGTGATGAACAGCAATGTGGAAGTGTAAGCCGAATAAACCCTTTCCTCCCCAACTTGCTTCTTGGTCATGATGTTTGTGCAAGGATAGAAACCCTGACTAAGATACCAAGAGATGAGCAGGAGAGGAACAGCACGAAGGAAGGGAAGAAAGAAGGACTAGAATAAAAAACAGCAGTGTTTAAAACTCTAGCAAGCACATAGATCTATATTTTAAAAATATAAAATATTTATGTAGCAAATGCTATGGCTTTCAGAATTTGAATTTTAAGAACACTGAAGTGAAAACAACAAACACAGATGTGATTATACATTTTCACAGGCGTCTACCAAAGATTTAAGTAATGATTCTGTCTCTAACAAGTGTGAATTTCCCCCTTAATTTTAGTGAAGGCCACAATGGTACCCGACTTTAAATGCAACTCATCAACTTACCATACTAGAGAAAACTAGCTGAAAGGTAGAAAAAAAATATTACCGTTGTGTGAAATGAGAAAATTTTCACAAGTGCTAAACACAAGACAGCAAAAAGAGAGAATTGAAAAATATTCAGAGCATGTGCCAGAGCAAAGGTGTAGCAAAAATGTTATTTGGAAGTGATTGGAAATGCACATCTCAAAGCCCCTGCCCAGGCTCAGTTATTCCACCAGGGCTCTTGTTGAGTAGCACTTGAGAGTTTCCTGTAGGATCTCACACACTCTAGGCTGGCCTTGAAGTCCCTAACTAGTCGAGGAACTTCTCATCATTCCAGCTCTGCATCCCAAGTGCTAGGATTACAGGTGTTTGTCATCACTCCAATTGAGTCTGACAATTCATCTGTTTTAAACTGAGCACTAATCTGACTGGACCTTTAAATGGTGAAATAAGTTTCAACGTCTAGATAACTAAAAGTAGAGTCTAGATCTTCACTGGCCAGAAAGGTATTACTATTTGAGACACATAAAACATCTTAAAACCATATCCTCTCAACTATTGTCATTTTTTTCTTGGCAGAACCAGGGGTTGAATTCAGGGTTCTGTGCACGCTATAGCGTACCCCTGAGCTACAATTCTTACCTCAACATCATTTTCTTTCTAATGTTACATTTCACAGCAGTGATTCTGGCCCTGATAGCCTATGAATATACATATGATTACATAAGCCTACACTTTATAAGATGGTGGCATCGTCAGTAGATAAACAATCTATATTTACTTTACATACCTGCTTCAGTTTTTCATCTGTGAGACAGTTAAGTTCAATAATGAACTCACTGTCTGTAGGGGAGATCTGAGCAGAAGGATCAATGATTTTAATAATGTCAAGTTGCTCCCGGAGGCCCATCTCAGTACTGACTTTACGGCTCAGATACTCAATATATTCCACCTGTGTGAAGAAGAAGTACAGCAAACAATGCCAGTGTTAAAAACCTGACCTTTGCTATGTGAATTGTGACACATTATAGACATTAGAAGAATTGTTTTGCCCAGGGCTCCAATGAAGAGCCAATGACTGTCTGGACCTTAGGAGCTGACCGGTGGTCCTTAGGAGCGTTACTAAGATGTCATGATTTCACTTGTTTACTGGGAAAAGAAAAGTTGAAACTCAATTGTAGATGTATTAACCAATTCACATAATTCAGTGGCTACAAAGAGAATAAAGGGGGCTTCCCATCCTCTCTACATGTGAGTTCTTTTCCACATACACTTTTAATTAAGGACGTCAACATCCAAGACTGTCAACACGTTTACCTGCTCATCATTTGTCATCGCACTCCAAGCAAGCTCATCTAGATTCCGGTGTTTGTTTTTCTTTTTAGAAACCAGGCAAGGTGAACTTGGAATACTGGGTATGACGTCAGAAAGCACATCGCTTCCACTGGCAATGTCACTGCCTGGTAACTTATAAAAGAAGGAAAGGCAAGGGTTAAGAAAATTAAACATGACAAACTGCATTTTAAATATGGTAACACATTTCATACATCAATTAAATGTTACTTCAACCAGGCATGGTTGGTGCACATGCTGTAATACTCAGAAAGTAGAGTGAGGATGACCAGCAGTCTAAGGCACACTACTAGACAGAGTTAAACAGCCAGCCTCAGGTCACTCTCAGTTATAGAAGATCATGTGTCAAAAAGAAAATAAAATTTACTTCAATACAAGACTAAGGGCAAATAAATATCTAATCAGAGGCTCTTTCATACAAAACACCAAAAACCATACAAAACACCAATTTTATACAAAAACACCAATGTCAGGATATTCTCTTTGAAGCTTTCCCATGAAAATGTACTTTCTAAAAAACATGAATCGTAACTAAGAATTTCTAAAATACTTATCTAAGTTTCAATGACCACTAAGGTCTTTAATTTACTTCTATGGCTGCAGTATCATCAGGCCATAGAAGAATAAGCAGGAGTTAGTGATCTCTATTACAGGAGACCCGAATGATCTGCCACTTATGAGCGTTATTCAAGACATAGAATTCCATGAATTCTTCTCCAGTGCACAGTAACGATATAAGAACAACTGAAGTCATTTAAAATGTGCTGTTTATATTTATTTGCTTTATATTTAAAGCAAACACTCAAAACAGAAATACTAGAAAAGGAAATGAGAAAATAGAAGACAATGTATAGACAAAGGAGGAAAAAAACTTCATCTAAAACACAGAAAAATAAGATCAAATCAGAAAGTGAGAGATATCAAGAATATATTGCCTCTAAAAAAAAGAGTGGTTTACACAGCTTTATTAATGTATACTTAATAAACAAAACTACACAATTAATGTATAATTTGATATATTTGAATATGCACATACATACACCCATGAAACCAAGACAGTCACATCAAGGTGATAGGCACATAAATATCTTCTAAAAATTGTTTATGTAAATGTAGTATTTTTAAGATACACATCAAGAAAGGGGTAAAATCTTTTCTAAGCAATTTTCATGATGACAAGCTACACCAACTGTCTTTTTTGGTTCTCTAGAATTTGCAACTATATTTGACTTGATGATTTCGAAGCTTTGAAAATTTCCAAAACAAGCAGAGTTTTAGTACTAAGCACCATTGCTTTCGTATGCATTTGAATTCTAATATATACATAGCAATGTAATAGGTATGGGGACTCAACAGAGTGGAAATCACGATCGTTACATGAAAATGTTATACTTTGGAAGGTAACACAGTACCATCCATGTACAACTGCACAAGGTAGCATGTGCCAGATGTAAAGAACAGAGAGAGTGGGAGTGGGTGGGTTGGGGAGCAGGGAGGGTATAGGGGATTTTTGGAGAGGAAACTGGGAAAGGGGATAGCATTCGAAACGTAAATGAAGAAAACATCTAATCAAAAAATAAATCAGGAAAAAAAACGCACAAAACAACCAGAAACAGGCTGATTCTTGGGGCTCACTGGCCAGCCAGACTGTTGTTTAACTGAAGAACTTCAGGTCAATAAGGGACCCTTTCTCAAAAGAGGTGGATGGTATTCCTGAGACTGGCCTCTGAATTCTACATCATGCCCCCACCCCACTCAAAGTAACATGAAAACACACACATACACACAAACACACTACACTGAAAATACCAAGTTCAAAACACAAGTACAGTGTTTTCAAATATGCCAGGCAATCAGATCTTTAATGTAGTATGAAATAAAACTGCAATCTGGATATGGACAGCAGGGAAATGGGGTGTACAAATATTCTTTGAATAGACAAGAGTCATTATTTACTATGCTATAAGATATGTCACAAAGGCTAACATACTTTGTCCATCGAACCACTATAATTTGAAGTAACATCACAGATCAAGGACTCAGCATCAGATAATGGGTTACCATGGAATAACAGGGTCATTCAGGTGAAAATGTAGTCAATTGAACATAAGAGGATATAACAGCAGTTGTACAGTCCAATTAATTGTATTTGCTCCTATATATTAGGCCAGCAATTTCTCACTCTATAATCAATAGAGTATTTCAGAATAAAAAATGCTTAAAGAGTCCTATATTTTTGTAGACTATATTCAATATCTTTCTACCATCATCAGTAGCTGTGACACATGGAGGGAATTAAATCAAACCTCTGTCATATTTTCTGCAAGATACAGCAGAATTCTGTGAGTAACCTCATTTCTGTAACAGCTGATGTGTAATTTCAGATTGCACTTCTAGATTTAAAGTGAGAAAGCAGAATTCCTCACCCTTTGCATTCTCTAAGTGTTCCTGCTCAACAACAGAGATGGTTTCTTAAAGTATGACTAGTCAAATAGAACTTTCCAAAGAAAAGGTGAATGAATCACTTATGTTAACTATAGTAGCACTAAGACATTTGCTCAAAAGTTTAAATAGACGCAGATTTTAACCCTGCCAGTTGATGATGTTTAACCTATAACTGCAATGATTTTGCTCTGTTAATCATAACAATAAGCTGCAATCATTATCTTGCATGATTTATTTAACACTAGTTACTACTTGATAATACTTAATATTAATTAATAATATCTCACAAAGAGAAGGAAGCGTTTTAAACTTCCTAACATATTTAAATGTTAAATATCCATGGAAACAGAATATCTATACTCCAACACAAGTAGGAAATCTGTCTGTAAAGATGGCTCAACTTGTTCTTGCAAGTGGATTTCTAGGAAGAAAAAAAACCCAAACCAGTAGCTACTGTAAAAGGCAAGATCTGATTCTTTGGATGGAGTAGCATCTTAGCATTTTCAGTGCTTTAATCATTAAGTAATAAGTCAGGAAACACTTCTCTTAGAGAACATTTCACAGTATTGTCTCATTGGACATATAAAACCTTTCATCATCTACATAACACCTTTACGATTACATACATCCCTGGTATGAGATGGGCTACAGCTTGTGCAAGTGCTTATCTTGTTCACTTTGCCTGCTTGCTTGCTTGCTTTCTTTCTTTCTTTCTTTCTTTCTTTCTTTCTTTCTTTCTTTCTTTCTTTCTTTCTTTCTTTCTTTCTTTGATCTGTTGCGGTGGACAAGGTCTTACTATGTATTCCTGGCTGCTATGAAACTCACTGTGGAGAGCAGGCTGATCTTGAACTCACAGAGATCCACTTACCTACCTTCGTATCCTAAGTGCTGGGATTAAATACATGTGCCACTATGGCTAAGTCTTCTTAAGAGACCCGTATAACTCTAATAACTAAGCCTAACAGGCTGTGAATCTTTTGTGTTAAATTGTAAGGAATCAAGTTAAAGGCAAGCTTCTAGGCACTGTTGTGAGAGAATTTCTTTATTGGACCTTTTTTTTTCTTTTTTTTTCTTTTTTTGGTTTTTCGAGACAGGGTTTCTCTGTATAGCCCTGGCTGTCCTGGAACTCAGAAATCCGCTTGCCTCTGCCTCCCAAGTGCTGGGATTAAAGGCATGCGCCACCACGCCCAGCTATTGGACCATTTAAAGTTGGAAGACCCACTCTAAATATGGATGACAGCCCAGATAAAAGAAGTAAAAGCTTTCTCTTTACCCTCTGGACTTCACTTTTACTGGCAACTTTATTTGCTCTGTTCCATTGCTGATATTAGAAGCCAGTTTTGGGCTTCCAACATGGGCTGGAGAGTAGTGGCTCTCCACAAACTCTCCAGACCTGCAGAACTAGATTGAAACTGAGGCTGAAACCCCATTGTGAGGTGACTTGTTGGGCTACCTAGACTACATCATGTAAGCCAATCTAATTAGTCACCATTTAATATGTATTTATTCTATTAGTTCTGTTCTTCCAGAAAACCCTAACTAAAACATAGATACAAGAAAATTAGAGACTAGTGTCCCTTACAATTATAAATATAAACGTACAATTCCTTAACAAAATACTATAAAACTATACTCACAATCAATTTAAAGGGACTAAATACTACATAAACATTAGGGGTTGTTTCAGAAATATAAAGGTGATTAACCATGAAAAGCAATCATAGTAGTAGTATCAAGTCTATTAATAGATCAACTTTAATCATTCTATTAAGAGAATGAAGAAATTATCTAACATTTCAACAAACATAGGAAAAACATTTGACAGAACTACTTTCGTGATAAAAAAATATTGACTAAACTAGCAATAGAATGAAAACTCCTATTTGATATACACATTTTACTGAAAAGAAAACCATCTACTTTTATCATTATATTAAGTGGAAAAAGACTGAAAGTACTGTGCCTAAGAACAGGGATTAAAAAAGATAAGCTTTCCCCAGTGTTATCACCTTTTTTACTTTTTTTCAGGTAGGAGGATACCCAGGATCCCACTGTCTACCCCAGGCTGGCTTCCAGCTGCCTCAGTGTCCTGAGTGATGGGGTTATAGGCATGCATCATCATTACTAGGCCACTTCAAAATTTTCATGATTAAAACATTTTAATGATCTGGGTAGAATGAACAAGCAAGAAATAAACAGGCTGGAAATAAAGGGAAAAAACCCATTCACTGCTCACGTGACCTTAAATAATGGAAAACACAGATGACTCCACACAGGAAGGGAAATGCAAAGCTTCAAGATACAAACTGTATCAAAAAGATTGCATTGTATATTGCTTTATACATAGCAGTGAGAAAGCTGAAAATGAAATTAAGAATATCAAGTTCAAAGCAAAATAAAGGATTTATAACAAATTGAACCAAAACATTTAAGATGTAGATACTGCAAAACATCATTGAGAAAAATGAATTAAAACAGTCCCACTTTCTTGAACTGCAATATTTAAATTAAGACAGTGACCTACAGGCTCAGTGTAATCTCTATTAAAATTTCAACTGTCCCATCTTGTAGAAATGTAAAAGGCGATCCTAAAATGTGTATGGATTACAAGGGACTCCCAAAATCCAACCAATCTTAATAAAGAGCAACAACACTGGTTGGGTGTTAAGATATAAGCCTCAAATTCCAGCAATTGGGAGGCAGAGGTAGGTGGATCTAGTTCAAAGCCAGCCTGAGCTACATAGTGAGTTCTATGTCAGCCAGGACTACATAGAGAGATCCTGTCTGAAAAATCATAAAACCAAAACAAAACAGAACAAAGAACAATAACATGGAAGAACACACACTTCCCAATTTCAAAACACACTATGAAACCACAATTAAAAGTGTTCTGCAAGCACAAGAACAGACAGTGATTGACATTAAGCGAATAGAATTGTGAGTCCAAAATAAACAAACACCATGCCATGAGAAACACAACAGACAAATGATGCTAAATTTTAAACACCTGGAAACTGGGACTGAAAAGATGGCTCAGCAGTTAGAACACTGGCTGTTCTTCCAAAGGACTCAGGTTCAATTCCCAGCACCCACATGGCGGCTCACAACTGTCTCTAATTCCAGTTCCAGGGGATCTGACACCCTCACACAGACATACATTGCAGGGAAAACACTAATGCACATAAAAATTTTTTTAAAAATCCTGAAAGTCAATATATTCAGAGGGAGGAATTTGTATAATACAGGGCATTTATTGAGAAACTACTAACGTTACGCTCTATGGAAAAGACTGAGATCTTTCTTCTCCAATTAGGAAAAAAGATAGGCTTTTCCCAGTTTCACTTTTTGAAGCAGGGGGACCATATGCAAAAAAGAAATAAAGAAAAAAGAAAAAGAAAAAAACCAAAATTCATCCAAGACCTGCTTATAAGAACTAAATCTCTAAAACTCTAAGAAGAAACAGGTAAACAAATAAAGCCACTTTTAAAAATACACTATCATAAACACAATAAAGAAAAACATGCATAGGACTTGTCTACGTTGAAAATCATTTATGGCACATAGTAGTAGAAGCCTGAAACACTAGAACTGAGTCAGGAAGGTCCTGAGATGAAGGTCAGCCTGTGCTATGTGGAAAGATCCTGTCTAAATCAATAATTCTATCAAAGGGTATTGTCAAATTAAAAGACACAATTAAGTGAAAAGACAGCCGATGAAAGGGAAATTTAACAAACTGTTTATTTAGTGAGAAAAATATAGAACAAGGATCTACAATTACTCAGACATCAGTAAAAATGGGCAAAGGATTTAGATAGGTTTTTCTCTAAAGAAAGTATACAAGAATGACAGAAGTAATGACAAGATGTTAAACATTAGTCATCAGAGAAATGTAAAGCAAAACCGAACTATCAATCATACCACCTCACCATGATGGGTGAAGTAAAAAGCAGAAACATCAAGTATAGACAAAGGAGAAGCTGAAATCAGCTACAGGAAGGAATATGAATGAACCTTGAAAAAAGTGCAACAACTAAGAGGCCAGACACAAGAGCCATATATAATTATATAAGCCCATTCATACACAAAGAAAGGCAAACTGAAAGTTGACAAAATAGTTCAGTCAGGCCCAATAACTTAGGTTTGCTCCCGGGGCTACACATACTTAAAGAAGAGAACACACTTTTAACAAGTTGCATTGTGACCTCCGTGTGAACAGTATAACGTGCACCTGCACACACACAAACACTAAATTAATAAAAAACATTTTAAAGATAAATCTATAGAACAGATTGGTATTTTCTGGGTGATAAAGACAGAAAAGAAGTGGGACACTGTGTGTTTAACAGGTACACAGTTTCTTTTGGGGGATTACAAAAATACCCTGGAATTAGTGGTGATGCCCATACAAAACTGTGGGTATATTAATGAACATGAAATTATATGTTTTTACATTATTTAAATGGTGAATTTAATACTTTTTAAAGTTGAAAAATAAACTTTTACGCAAAGCATATTGACATCTATATGGAGCACAAAAATAAAAATGGAGATGGTGAACTATATTTTTCTTCTGTAAAACCTCTTAATTCAGTGTAGCATTCTTTTTTCATTTGTTTTTAATTAATTAGTTTGCACCCCAAACACTATTCCTCCATTCCCCACCTCATGGAGTCCCTCCCCTGCATCCCCCCTCTCCTCCTCTGAGAGAGTGAGGCCCTCCCCTGGGTATCCCCCATCCTGGCACATCAAGTCTCTGCAGGATTAGGCATATCCTCTCCTAGCACTCTTGATAGCACATATATACACAAAACTGTAGCCAACTGAAAAATGTTAGGATGGATGCAGCTCTGAAGAATGAGATATTACATTATCTGAAAAAAAAATTATACAGGCAACTATTGAATGAAATATGGTCCTATTTGTATACGAACACACACCTATATCTGTAAAAGCATTTCATAGGGGTAACTGGAGTGGGACTGAGACTTCAAATTTATATCATCCTCTGTTATTTGATAGTTTCATAAAAAGATTTAAATCAAATAAATGCTATTGCGAGCCCCTTTTGAAAATACAAGTTCACATATGTAGATGACTTTCAAAATAGCAAGGATTCAAGTTTATGTGTTGAATAAAACATATGGTCTATGCAAGGGAAGCTTCTTTTAATGTCATCTTCTTCTACAATCATAAAATGGATGGTACGATGAAGCAGCATTTTCTGATATACTATACTCATTATGATGCAGCCTTTACAAACAACTTGCCCTGAACATATTTTACATATTATATATGCTGCAAGAAGAAAAAAAATTACTGTGGGGAGAAAAACACCTACATATAAAAATATCAAACGACACACTACCGTATATCCCTGATAAGAACCAAAAATTACATAACTATGGTAGAAATCATTTATCATATTTGATTTCTAACCTAATTCTGATATGTATCTTCTAAGCACATGAATGAATGCTATCGATTATGAAGTATGGAGTAAAAACTTACATAGGAAATAGTGGTTACTTCTTACATGAAAATCTACAAAAGGATAACTGTAGCATCAGAAGCCTAAAAGGCATATTGACAAAAATACAGAATGCATAGTCCATCTACTTATTTCCTAACTGTACAATATGCTTTCAAAAACTATAAAAAGAAAACTTTAGTTCCTCATGACTCCAAGCTGGCATCAGTCATACCACCAAAAGAGAAGGCGGCGGCCGTGGATACGAAGCTGGGAGAGCTGCCAAGCTGAATAGTGATGCGGGATTTCATCCCCAACATCACTGCCGACACATTCCAGATCGGTTATGAGCAGTACCACACAAAGAAAGTTCAACATAAGCCAAGGAAGCATCGCTGGGCTTGGCCTGGTGCGAATGGCTTACTTACCTATGTTCCCACTGCCTTGAGCTAACAACTTATATAACAATGAACTCAAATAGTGATAAAACAAGTGCCACTGAAAAGGAACCAGGATAGAAGGCACTCTGCACTTCCTAACATGACTTCCTGCCTACTTCCCAACCATGAAGAATTCAATTCAGACTGATTCTTTTCATAGCCTAACTGAAGAACCAATGCCCAATAAGAGGTGAGTGGTCTATGTAAAGAAAAAAAATTAAATACTCAGAGGTAGAAGTGAAACATTTGAACATGACTTTATACCTTTACTTATATAATGATGTTAATAAGAAGCAAGGAAAACTTACCTGCCACTTAGTGATGTCGATGGTGGGGGGCGGGGGGGGGGGAAGGTGGTCAGGTGTGTGTGGAAGGAACCTTACCTGCCACTCAAATTCACTATCTGACCAATCCCAGTACGTGCTGATAGATGAGGAGACATCACTGCAGACACTCCCCTCGGGGAACAAGTCAAAAGAAGTGAAGTCTTGATCATCTAACAGGGAGTAGCAGTCATCTTGATCTCCAACAGAAACGGATGAGAACAGCTCCTCACTACATTCAGAGCTTGCGACACTTGTACCACACGAAGTGAGGTTCCACCTTCAAAACCACCAGAGAAATCACATAAGGAATCGCAGAACTCACAGAATGTAAAAACATTAAGAAAATACACTTACTAGCGACAAAGGTCTTTTGCCGTATGAGGACAGTGGAGTTATGTCTTAGAAACTTTACTTAAAGAAATATACTAAGGGATGGAGAAATGGCTCCATTACTGTGAGGATTGCATGACGACCCATATGGAAAATTTAGCACATATAAAAACGCTGACACCATTGCATACACTAGCAAGATTTTATTGAAAGGACCCAGATGTAGCTGTCTCTTGTGAGACTATGCCGGGGCCTAGCAAACACAGAAGTGGATGCTCACAGTCAGCTATTGGATGGATCACAGGGCTCCCAATGGAGGAGCTAGAGAAAGTACCCAAGGAGCTAAAGGGATCTGCAACCCTATAGGTGGAACAACATTATGAACTAACCAGTACCCCGGAGCTCTTGACTCTAGCTGCATATGTATCAAAAGATGGCCTAGTCAGCCATCACTGGAAAGAGAGGCCCATTGGACTTGCAAACTTTATATGCCCCAGTACAGGGGAACGCCAGGGCCAAAAAGGGGGAGTGGGTGGGTAGGGGAGTGGGGGTGGGTGGGTATGGGGGACTTTTGGTATGGCATTGGAAATGTAAATGAGCTAAATACCTAATAAAAATGGAAAAAAAAGAATAAGCTTGAAAAAAAAACCTCTTAGTACACAGCAGTAATTACTATTACTAAAAATGACATGATCCATTTCAGGCCAGATAAAAGGAATACAAAGTGGACATAAGTTCAAGTGCTTCTTAATTTTTAAAACTTAGTTAATATTTATTTATATTACATTTCTACTGTAGCTGTCTCCCCATCTACTCATCTTCCATTTCTCTTCAGAAAAGAGAAAGGTGCCTCTTAATTTAAATAATTCCTTCTTTTTCTGTGTGTGCCTTGTGTGTGCAGGTGTCCACGGATGTCGGAATGGTGGCAGACACCTGGAATCAGAGTTACAGGCCATTGTGAGCCACCTGAGCTAACTGATATGGGTCCTGGGAGCTGACCTCAGGTTCTCTGGAAGAGCAGCAAGTTTTCATAAGCACTGACCCATTTCTCTGGCCCTTTAAATAACTTTTATCAATGTTAAATAAGCTCACTGTAAAAATGTAGGGATAAGAAAAGAATGAAGGGCTAAAGAGATGACTCAGGGGTTAAGAGCACTGGCTGCTCTTCCAGAGGTCCTGAGTTCAATTCCCAGCAACTGCATGGTGGCTCACAACCATCCGTAATGAGATCTGGTGTCCGCTTCTGTCCTACAGGCATACATGCAAGCAGAACACTCTATACATGATAAATCAATCTAAAAAAATAAAGAAATGAGTGAGGAAGATTAACATAGTAATAAGTCCACTATCTTGCAATCCCTACTACATAGCTTCTTGGTACCTTTTTGCATGTGCATATATATTTTAGTATCCTGTTTCCACTTATCACTCGCTATATACTGAACATTTTAAATAAAAGATAAGTATCTTATCTGACATGTTTGGGGACAGCATATGTTTTAACATTTTAACGATTTTGAATTTCAGGAATATATATAGTATATTAGTGTGTGTATATATATGTGTGTGTGTATATACATGTGTATGTATATGCACACATGCATATATACACACATATATATATGTGTGTGTATATACATACATACATATATATGCATATTTGTGTGTATGTATGTTAGAGATGAAATATAAGCCTAAATATAAAACCAATTTATATGAGACTGCTCTTGCAGTGGACTAGCTTCAATTGCCAACACCCACATGGCAGTTCATAATCATCTGTAACTCCTTCCAGAGAATCCAGCACAATCTTTTGTCCTTTGCAGGCATTGAGGCATGCCCATGGTACACATACATACATGAATGCAAAACAAAACACCTGCATACATAAAAATAAACTAATTTATTTTTACATGCACCCTATACACATAACCTGAATGCCATCCTATGAACTACATATTATGTTTAGTGTGTGTGCTTGTGTTTAAGTCACAGGACAACCTGCAGGAGTTGGTTCTCTCCTTCCACCATGTGGGTGCCTGGGACAGAACTCAGGTCATCAGAGTTGGCGGTGGTACGTGCCTCTATCTGTGGAGCCATATAAAGGAGTTTCGTTTTTGGTTTGGTTTGTTTTTAAAGACAGGGTTTCTCTGTGTAGCTCTTGCCCTTCTGAGAGTCTGTAGACCAGGATGGCCTTGAATTCAGATATCCACCTGCTTCAGCTTCCAAGTGCTAAGATTAAAGGCATGAGCCGCCGCCACCACCACCCCGCAGAATATAAAGTATTTTTAATGTACCCGTATTTTGACATCTTATCACATAAAGTCAGAATGGAATTTTCCACATGAGGGATGATGGTGTTCAAAAAAATTCTAGATTTTGGACTGTTCCATAAATTAGGTTCAACCTGTTTACTGTATGAAGGCATTTCAATTTCATATAGTAGTCAATTGACTGAATACATCATGATTTAGTTGCCATATTATCTCAATAATAGGCTGCCTTCATTGTTTTTATAGTACTTAGATGAGCTCCCTCCCTCCCTCCCTCCGTGTGTGTGTGTGTGTGTGTGTGTGTGTGTGTGTGTGTGTGTGTGCGCGTTTGGCAGTAGAACAAGCACTTGAACCTAGAGACTCACAGAAGCCAGAAAAAGAATCTATCACTGAGTTATACTCCTGACTGTCTTTTTACATGTTTATTTCAAGGATGGATTTCACTAAGTTGCACAGCCTGGAGAGAACTCCCACTGTAGCCCAGGAAGATCTTAAGCTTGCAGTCTCTGCTTCACCTCTAGTCCTGTGCCACGGCTCTAGCTGAAATTAGCCCTTTTGTTTGTAATTATCTAGCCAAAGATAAGGACTCCTAGGATAGGCTGCTTGAAAGATAACTACTGGATCAAAGAGTATGTCCAGTTTTTAAGTCCATGCTACACATTTCGTCAAACTGATTTCTGGGATGGGTAGGATGACTCAGAGGGTAAAGCAAGTCTGATGATCTGAGTTCACCATCTCTGGCACTCATATAAAGGTGGAACGAGAGAGCTAACTCCACAAAGGTTTCCTGTGACCTTCATGGCATCTATGTCCATTTGTAAACACACATACACACATACCCAGAGAGAGAATATATACATATATACACACTAATAGTGAATAAATAAACTTTAAAAATAGTTTTTGCTTAATTTGTTTAAAAATGTGCATCTGGCCAGGTATGGTGGAGCACAACTTTAAATCTAGCACTGGGGAAGCAGAAACAAGTGGATCTCTGTGGATTCCAGCCTAGCCTGGTCTACAAAACAGTTTCTAGGCCAGCCAGGACTACATATGAGACCCTGCTTCAGAAAAAAAAAACCAAGAAAAAATATGTATTGGCTATTTTTCTATTATTTGTGCTAATGTTTCATTACTGTTTTGTGTGTATTTCAGACATTCAAGGATCTATAACATTTTGTCAATAGTATGTATACGTTACAAGAGGGGTCTGGGGGAGTAAGAGTATCTTACAGTCTAGTGATCTTTTATCTTTTTTCTTTTGTAAGTTTCTACTAGTTTTATATCATTGATCATTAAGATCCCACATAAACTCAGGTTGTCTTGATATAGGAAATTAATCCTTAAAATAATAATTAGTATTTCTAATACTAATAAGCTTTTGGAATAATGACTTTCTGAAGAAAAGTCTATTAGGTTGTTCCACATCTTTCATTAAATCCAGCTTTTCTTGAATTATGTAACTTTGAACAATTCCTCGTCTGTTTTGTACAGCTATCCTTAAATATAACAAACAGCCCATGACTTACAAAACATAGGAAATAAAAACTGCATGGTATATTATCCTTTGAACTGAAGGTGAAGTATTTTAAAGCACTGACAAACAAATGCTAATTTAGTTCCACAAATAAAAGAGCAGATGTCAATAAAGTTTCATAAATATAGAACTCATCTAAGAATTCTAGAACACTTTGCTATTTGTTGTTTCTTGCATATGTGTATGTTTGGGGGAGGGGATTCATGCACGTGCATATCTGTGTTTACACCAGAATATTACCTTGTGTCATTTCTCGGGTACTATCCACTTTGGTTTGAGACAGGCTCTCACTGGCTAGAACTTACCTAGTAGGCTAGGTTGACTAGCCAGAGAGTCCCAGGAATCTATACATGTCCCACTTCCTAGCACTGGGGTTACAAGTACATGCTGTATTACCAATTCTGAGGAGTGAACTCTGCCAGTCCTTACCCAACTAAGCTATTTCCCCAGACCCTAAAACATTTTCTGATATTTAGTTTTATCATATGGTTACTAGGTAGATAATATACTCATTAGAAAAAAAATACTAGGGATGGGGACATAGGTGCCTGGAGTGACAAGTTTTAGCTCTAGCACCCATGTAAGAAAGACTGACATAAAACACTGTGAGGAAATACTTCCTGTGATGGGCAAGTAGAGACAGGAGGATCCTGTCTTGCTGGTCAGGTGGTCTAACCAGATCAGTATGCTCTAGGCTCAATGAGAGATCCTGTCTCAAAATACAAAATACTAAGTTAGGGACTGGAGAGATGGCTCTTACAGAAGACCCAGGCTCAGTTCCCAGCACCCATATGGCAGCTCACAACCATCTATAACTCCAGTTCCAGGGGTTCTGGAACTTTCTTTTGGATATCACGAGTACTACATGTACGTGGCACAGACATACATGTAGGCAAAACACATACACAGAAAATAAATAAAAAATTTTAAATTTAAAAATAAGGTGGGGAAATAATTGAGGAAGACCCTTGACATGAATCCTTGTGTACACTTGAGCATGTACACACATACATGAACAAATACAGACTAATATAGTAAACAACCCAGCAGAATTAACCAAATAACCAAATTATTTTTGCAATAAAGGTTTGTAATAGCAATCAGAAACTGTGTCCTGGATGCAGCAGTAGACTGGGCAAACTACTTTTTTCTTGTCTTCAAATTCCATGTGACTCCATATCACTTTCTATCTTTATTCATTAGCCATTTAACAATTATTCTTAGTAACATTTAGGTTCCAAATACTATATCTTCAGTGCTGGGAGAAGCTACAACTAACTTTTTAAATTAGAATTGGCTTTCAGGTTGCAAAACTCCTGTGGAACCATGTTTGCCTCCCTGTGAAATAATGACATTCTTCACAAACTGCCTGTCCCTCTTACGAACCTAACTAGTCAATCACTGACAAGAGTCAGGCATTTGTGTACTTTCGAGAGCACTCTCGTGAGCGCTCTCTCTCTCTCTCTCTCTCTCTCTCTCTCTCGATGTTCCTCAGGTTTTCAGATCTGTGAGTGTATAGCAAGGCTTGGATACTCTCAGATGCAGCTGCCTTTTTTTTTTTCTCAGCAGCAAGCGAACAGAATTCACAGCTGAAACAAAAACTTGGCAAAACAGAAAAATAGTACCTTTTCCTGTCAAAGATTTTTAAATTCTATGTACATATATGTAGTCTAACTTACACACTTCTTCTTCTTCTTCTTTTTTATTTTCGAGACAGGGTTTCTCTCTATAGCCCTGGCTGTCCTGGAACTCACTCTGTAGACCAGGTTGGCCTCGAACTCAGAAATCTGCCTGCCTCTGCCTCCCAAGTGCTGGGATTAAAGGCGTGCGCCACCACTGCCTGGCACAAACACACTTCTTATTATCTTTAACCAATGCAGAAACAAACGGATAAAGATACTTTTCTCCATTTCTAGCATGTGGTACTAAGTTCATCCTTCTAGGAATCTACTTCCTTCCTCAAATAGAAATTTTGAAACTAATAAAATATTGAAATATGTACAAATAATATTATTTTTAAAAGATAAAAGTAAATGAAAGTAAATGTCCCAAAGCATAAAGAATAACCAATAGATGTCAATAATGGTATTTTCAAACCACTTATCAAAAATGAAAGAGCAGGGCTGGGGAGGTGGCTCAATAGTTAAAGCATTTGCAACACAAACCCAAGGGGCAGAATCCGAATCCCAGAACCCATGAAACTATGCAAGTGAGCATCACTGCCCACCTGAAACTCCAAAATTCTGGAAGCTGAGACAGGAGATCCCTAGGACAAGCTGGGTAGACAAAACTAGCGGAGCAGGCAAATCCTGGCTTCAGCTGAGAGGTTCTGCCTGAATGAACAAGGTGGAAAGCGAACAAAACAACCAGCAACATCACTTGGGCCCTACCCACACAGACAGGTACTCACATACATGAATAAGAACTTACACACATGCTCATGAGAAAAATAACAGGAAAGTGAAGAACAACATAATTATAATAAATGGTTTGCAAGTAATACATATAGTCTGACCCTGTTTCATTTTATAGGTTGAACAGCTCTCATCTAAAAATCCAGAATTTACAGTGTCCTCAAATCCAAAACTTATTGCAGGCAAGCTTTATACAATGAGTACAAAATTCTACCCTGACCTTGAAGGACAGAATACAGCCAAGATACAGGTGTACTAAAAATGTTATATAAAATGTACTCCAAGCTATATCTACAATATGTATGTGAAACATAAATTTAGGATTTAGACTTGGTTCTCATCTCATTATGTGTATGTGAATACTGCAATCAAAAATATATAAAATCTGAAAGACATTTGATTCCAAGTATTTCAGATAAGCAATCCTCATACTGTATTCCTACATAGGAAAAAAAAAAACATGGAAAAACCAAACTGAACCAAACCAAAAACAAAGTGTTAACTGTGTTCTCTCTGAGAAAAGAGATGAGTGATCTCTGTGGCTTTTAAAAGTACCTTCAATTTTCAATAAGAAGCTTTTGTAATAAAAATGTAAGTAATATTATTTAAGACTTTTCTGATGGTTTTGAACTGTCAGTGAATGTTCAGTTTGTGTTTAGCATTGAATAATTCAACTTTACAAGCCTTTACACTTTAAAAAATTATGTATATTTGTTTTCCTGGCATGTGTGTCTGGGCACCATGTGTTTGTCTGGTGCCCATGGAGGCCCGAAGAGGGAGGAATGAAGTCACAGATAATTGTGAGCTGCCATGTGAGTACTGGAGATGGAATTTTGGAATTCTGGTCCTCTGGAAGAGCAGCCAGTGCACTTAACTGCAGAGCCATCTCTCCAGCCCCAGCCCTTACATTTTAGTCCACTAAGGCTGGCAAACATCAAAATTCTAACTACAGCCATAAAATTACTCACAGAGACTTTCCCCAAAACTTTGAGAGAAAAATGTTGATAAAAGTCTCAATATTTATGGTGATTGACTTTAACAATTTAACAATTGTTGTTCAAATGTTAGTTAAAAATAATAATAAAGCCACTAGCATTTCTTCCTAAGGCTGTTCCAGAGTATATATGGACTGAGGACTTAAGTTATTTTCATAAGCTACACAGTGGGTTCCAGGCCAGCTTGGGCTATAGCACAAAACACTATGTCAAATATAAAATTACAAAAATGTTCGCCGGGCATGGTGGTGCACACCTTGAATCCCAGCACTCGGGAGGCAGAGGCAGGCGGATTTCTGAGTTCGAGGTCAGCCTGGTCTACAAAGTGAGTTCCAGGACAGCCAGGACTATACAGAGAAACCCTGTCTCAAAAAACCAATATATATATATATTAAAAAAAATACAAAAATGTTCAAATTCAGAAAAGTGCTATAGATCTGTAGTGCAGGTTGTAGTCAGGAAGCAGAGATAGGAGGATCAACAGAAGTCCCAGACCAGCTTGGTCTTCACAGTGAGTTCCAGGCCAGTTAGGATCATATAATCCAACTTTTTTTTTTAAAAACAAAACAAAACAAAAAACCCAAACCAACCAACCAACCAACCAACCAACAACAACAACAACAACAAAAACCTATGAGGTTACTGAGATGGTCCCATGATTAAAGCGCTTGATGTACAAGCCCGAGGAACCTCCAGTTCCATGCCTACCATAGGAAATCTGCAAGTGGTACAAAAAGCACAGAATTGGAGTTGGTGCTGTAAGTCAGTGGTGGAGTATATTCCCTAAATATCTTTATCCCCTGCAGTGGAAAGAGAAACAGAAGATACAAAATAGATAATGAAATTTTTGCAGTCATGAACATGTGTGGTTATAAAATCTCATAACTGAACCCAGCGTGGGCTCAGTGTTACGTATTTGTAATTCCAATTGCTCGGAAGCTGTAGAAAAGAGTACAACTTCGTGGCTAGCCTGGGCTAACTTAGCAAGCTCCTGTAAGATCAAAATAAAAATATGACAAGGGCTATTCAGTAATAGTAGAGCACTTGTTTGGCAGTCATGACACTCTAGAACAATTTCTAGTTCTGTAAAAACAGATCACCCAACCGAGTAACTGATGTTTCCAATAGCTCATTTCACATCCTGCCAAAAAGGTATGAAAGGCAAGGTAATGTCCTCACCTCTACACTTTTCACAATGGTTTATGTTGGTGCACTTTTTTTCTTGAAAGATGAAAAGACCAACTATCTGGTAATCTATATTATCCTCTTTCATCTCATATTTTAGTTATAAGACTTACCAATATTGTTAGGAAGGAAGCAAGAGATAGAAAGGTAGGTCAACAAAACCTCTATTATTTACAATGGAAAAAAAAAAAAAAACCTCACCAAAAGAAAATGTCTTAAATACACATATGTATTAACACTGACATTTTGCTTAAAAGTCTACTCATTTTGACATACTAAAATATATTCTACTTTTCCAAAATTCCAGACAAGCCTAATCACATCATCCAATGAACTCACAGGAAAGGATAAATGTTTCTAAAATGGAGTGAATCAAGCTCCTGGGCTCTCGCGATCTACTTTGGCACCCCAAGTAATATAGACCATATGTGTATGCTGCTGCAACTATCTAGACAGTGAATTCTTTAATAAGGGTATTTACTTGTGATGGACTTTTAATTTTTTCCCCCAAATCTAGACTGTTGGCATGGTAACCTATGTCACCAATGAGATTCAGCCTGAGAGGACATTAGTACTGCTGCTGTGACTCCCAAGTTAATGAGAATGTAGATACAGCCCGGTATCTGATAAATGTAAAGGTACAAAACTGTCATCCTCACCAGGCCCTTATCACCTTATCAAGGGCATTATTTAAACAGTCTGGCCATTTCCTTATCCAGTAACAACCAGGAAGCAAAATAAAGATAAACCAAAGATCTAACCACTGGCAAACTTTCCAGATGCAATAAAGTTTCCTTCATGATGACTACATCTTAACTATTCATATGTGATCTACAGACTGCTGCATGACTTGGCAAATGATGTGAAGAAAAGAAGTGATACATACAGCTCCAAAATAAAAGGACTCCCCAAATTAAACTGTGTCAGAATATATGATTTCCCCCTGAAAAGAATCTGCAGCAAGCCCATGATCTCCCAAACACCATCTTGCAGAAGGACAAGAAGGCAGAACATTACAGAAGGTAAAAAGATTTAAAAACAGAGACAAGCCAGGTATGATGGCTCACACTGGGGAAGTAGAATCTCAATGAATCGAGGGGCCAGACTATGTTGTATAGTGAAGTCCAGGCCAGCCTGGGGCTACAGACTAATAAACCTTTCTAAAAGAAAGAAAGAAAGAAAGAAAGAAAGAAAGAAAGAAAGAAAGAAAGGAGAAGAGAAAAGAAGAAAGAGAAGAAAAAGGTTTTCTTTTAGTGAGATATGCCTGTAATCTCAACACCAGAAAGAAAGAAAGAAAGAAAGAAAGAAAGAAAGAAAGAAAGAAAGAAAAGATTTTTTTTAGAGATATATGCCTGTAATCTCAACACCTGTAGATACCAGGCTGTATCTATAATCTCATTAACTAAAGGAGCCACAGGACAAGTACTAATGTCCTCTCAGGATGAATCTCACCTGTGACATAGGTTACCATGCCAGCGGTCTAGATTTGGGGTAGAGACAAAGATAGGAGGACCACAAAGTAAAGGCCACTCTTGGCTACATGAGACGCTATCTCAAACCTCTGGCCAAACACACATTAAAAATAATAATAGCAGAGCATGGAGGTGCACGCCTTTAATTCCAGCTTTTGGGAGGCAGAGGCAGGTGGATCCCTGTGAATTCCAGGCCACCCTGGTCTACAGAGAGGTCCAAGACAGCCAGGTCTGTTACACAGAGAAACCTTTTCTCAAAGAAAATCATCATCAACAACAACAACAAATTTAAAACAAAATGGTCTAAGACAAAAACATCATCAATTGCACATCTATTACCAACTCTTCTTCCTTTACTTTTTGATGGAAAGGGAGGTTTGAAATGAAAGAGCCAATCCAGGTTTGGTGGCCCTGGCTGCAATCCTAGCACTGGGAAGACCAGGATAGAATTGTCTCAAGGTAACAGCCCAGCCTGGGTTATACAGTGAGTTTCAGACAAGACAAGCCTGGACTACAAAATGAGACCCTGACTGAAGTAAACAAAACTAACTAACTAACTAACTAACTAACCAGACAGTAGGTAGGAGAAATAATGTTTGAATTCAGAAACCTGAAAAGTCAGCGTAGACCTTAAAAGATTTTGGCAGTGCTTTACCCCCAACCTCACACCCAGGTGATGACAATCAAGCACAGGAGATGGCAAAATACTGAACTTATCTCAATTTACTGGCTATGTAACTTTGTCTCCTGTTTCAAAAGTCAAATACCTTAAGCACACTTCAAATGTTGCCAATTTTGCAGGCATGTTCATTACTTCATGGGCTAAGGATGCTTCTCTTAGTTTAAGAAAGTGCTGTGACCACTGATAACATTAGAGCCTTGAGCTCTAATCCAAGTTTTATCTCTGGCTTCAAGAGAGCAATCTATGTCTGCATGGCCTTTACCTGGCTAGATATTATGAATTTCATACTTGGTCTTTCTCTCTGGGCCCCAGTTTCTTCAGTTTGCGATGAATAGTTGAAATTTTTGTAAGAAACTCACTGCCACTTCATTGTAAAATGTGTTGCTCTAGTATTCGGAATAATTATTTAGCTATAACATTTTATTTCCAAAACTATAAATTTACTTTTCCAAGTGACATTATATATGTAAATGCACATGTTACACAGTAAAGAGAGACTGTTTTAAGGTTAGGGGAGGAAGATATGCAAAAATAGGGAAGGAGATGATCAAACTCACATAGCAAACTTGGGTCAGAAACCAGAACTGGATTCCTTCTTTCTATTATCCTTAGAGGGACCCTTTCCCTCCCCTCTTATCCATATTCTACCTCTGTGTGTGTGTGTGTGTGTGTGTGTGTGTGTGCGTGTGCGTGCGTGTATAAGAGGTTAGAAATGTGGCACCATGGTTAAGAGCATATGATGTCTTGCAGTTGACCCAAATTCTGTTCCCAGCATCACATTCAGCCTGTTCCCCGCCACCTGTAACTCAAGTTCTGCTGTCTTTGGCCTCCATACACACCTGCAGTCTCATGCCCATGCCCACTCTTGATTTGCACACAATTGAAAGTAAATTATTTTTAAAAGTTGAGCCTATATTGAAAAGCCCTGTCGCATCACCAATGTTAGGTATAACATTTAAATGCTTGCATGAGAGAATTCTCCAAAACACTGCCTTCTGATAAAATAATTTACATGAACACCTTTAAGAAATTATTTGTATAAATCAGCCCACCCTAAACTTGCTCTACTTCCCTCATCAGGGATGCAAGGCGGGTGGTATGCTATAGGACTCTTCCAGAGTTTACCTTTGGGGATACCCAACAGAAGTAAGGCAATGGAAGTAAGGAAGTAAGGAAGGGGGAAATGACTAGTTTATAGGGCAAGCATATAGCTCAGTTGGTAGAAAGCTTATCTAGCACGCATGAGGTTCAGGTTTCAAGCCATAGTACTGAAAAAAATATAAATTTGAACTGATTAAAACACACTAAGCTTAGTTGGACATCACAAATGTCTGTAATCCCAGCACTTGGGAGGCAGGTTTGAGGACCAGGAGTCCAAGGTCATCTTCCAGGCATAAGCAGTTTTGCTGATGGTCTAACCTATGAGAAATACTGGTCTCAAAGCAACAATGGGGAAAAAAAAAGACTAATTTCCCGGTACAATTTGGTTTAGGGTGAGGTTAAAATTGAGAAAGAGGAGGCTCGAGCTTGAAAGGTGCTTTCATAAGATCCACTGATCGATTTGGCTCTCTCAAATTTACTCTGTAGTGTACCGGAAACGAAAGGGGTTAAACTTTTGCAGATGAATCTAAAAATCAAGAGTTGGGGTTTAGGAGTCTCTGCGTATGGATGGGGGCGGGGGTCACGAAGAGGTAAAAGGGGAAGATCTGGATGGGAAGAATTACTAGAGTGCAAAAAGGAAAGGGGGAGAAGAAAGAAGGTGCAGGGAAGCTGGTCTTCAGAAAAATCAGGGGGCAGTGGGTGAAAACAGGGAGGAGCTGGGAAGAGCCTTGGTCAAAGGAAGATGGGGGAGGGGGCAGCCCGCAGCTCAGGCTTGCACGAGGGACCAGGAGGAACCCTGCAGGAGTGCAACCTGGCGTCCTCTTGCCCCGCCTGGCAGTGGGAAGTCCACCCCTGTTCTGGGAAGAGCTCCTTTACCTGTTGGTGTGAAACCGGTGGAGCGGATCCGTGCGATGGCAGGAGGAGAGCTGGCAGCCGAAGTCGCTGATGTCCAGGCAGCCAGGTTCCTCGCTGGGGCAGGTGCCCACCCCGCGAGGAGCTCCTAGGAAAGGGAAGGGCTCCTCTGGGGTTAAAAACTTCTCATAGGAAGTGGTGGCCGACGCCTCGTCGGACATGGTGGGAGATGGGCCGGCTTGGTCTCACTGGCTGCAGATGGGCTACTCTGGCACTCGCCCCTTCCCCCACGCTAACCTGGCCGCGGTGGCCTCCGCCCCCGAGTGTGCCCACCGCAGCCGCCCGAGGAGGGGAGGGCTCTGCACAAAGGTTGCTGCGAGGCCGCAGCAGCCCACCGGCCACACAGTCCGCTCCTCTGAAACCTCAGAAGCCGCCGCCACCGCCGCCAAGCCCGACGAGTCACTGCGGCGCCGCCGCCCGGCCCGGCCGCCCCGCCCACTGCGCTCGCTGCTCGCTGCCCGCTGCGGCTTCGGTCCGCCCCGTGGCCGCTGCCAGCTCCTGGGCTACCCGGAGCCGCTGCCCTTGCCCCCTGCCGGAGTGGAGGAGGAACTGAATGTCAGTGTCTTAAGCCCAGGGCGACCCAACCGGCCCGGTGCTCTACGCGGTCCCCAATTCTGGGATGCTTGAAGGGCCCACATCTCAGCCAAGCCCGCCCCCCTCGCCCCTCCTCCTCCTCCTCCTCTTTCTCCTCGTGCTTCCCACTCGCACTCCACGGCCAAACAGCAACAGTAGCCCTTAGGACTAGGGACTTAGCCAAGGTCATACTGAGGGAATATATGAAAAACGAGTCCCAGGTGCCCTTGAACACGTGGGACCACCCTGTCTCGATTCTACTTGTACTGGGCTCCTGCAGTAGGTGTGCCCAGCCAAAGCAATGAGCTGTAAGAGAAATGGACCATAGAGTGAGGAAGGAGAAAAAAAATGCCGCCTCACTTGTAAGTGGCCTCGCTTCAAAAACCCTGATAAAGCGGCTAGGCTGCTCAGAGATGCTGGGACTGTAATGTTCTTTTGTGTTCTGAGCTTTCTTTCCCTCGTAGTGTTTGGAATGTCCTGCCATTCTCCTCTGCTAATCCTTAAATCCCCAGCTCAAGCGCTAGCTTCTTGGTGAAGCCTTCCCTATCTCCCAAAGGAGACTTAGGCACTACCGCTGTTAGGTCCTGCAACCCTGCTTCCGTCGATATTATGGAGCTTAACTTGTTTGACTTAAATCAACTTACGAGGTATCACATGGTGCTCTTTGCTCCTGGCACTTCACTTCTGTGTTCTAGACAAGCGATTTTAAATCTTGGAGGCCTGGTTTTGTTTTAATATTCAGCTTTTTTAAAAGCCTGGGAAAAATCTCTGGAATAATTCTGATTGATCTTGAGTGAAGGATCCCAAATTCCTTATATAAAATATATAAATATATAACTTACATATAACCTACACACATTCTTCAAAATACTTTAAATCATCTCTAGGGTGCATAAATGCTATGAAAAGTTATGGTAATTTGTTTGAAGAATAACAAAAATCTGCATTTTAAAATACATGGGTATGATGGGACTTGAACCTAGGCCCTTGGGCATGCCTGTAGGACTGTTCAACCACATAGCTACACACTCAGCCCTTTCTCTCATGAGGATTTCCCCCACTCCCACCAACATGATTTTGTCTAAGGATGTGGATTCTAGAGATAGAGATAGCCACCTCTCCATTGTAGATGCAGGTATTTAGATACCTACCAGATGTGGCTCTTTTATTTAGATTGTTTTTTTTTTAAAGTATTGCACTGAGAACGTGGCTTTCAAAGTTATCATTCCTTAAGATGTAATTGGGTTGACCAATTAAAGCACTATACAAATGATGTTTTGCATCATAGTCCCCAGTGTACAAATCCACAGAAGTCTATCTGGGATTAGTGAGGTTAAATGAGCCATAGCTTATACAAAGGAAGGTGTGATGGTGTGAATATATTTGGCCCAGAGAGTGGCACTATTTGGAGCTGTGGCCTTGTTAGAGCAAGTGTGGCCTTCCTGGAGTAGGTGTGTCACTGTGGGTGTGGGCTTTAAAACCCTCATCCTAGCTACCTGGAAAGTCAGTCTTCCACTAGCAGCCTTCAGATGAAGATGTAGAACTCTCAGCTCCTCCTGTACCATGCCTGCCTGGATGCTGTCATGCTCCTGCCTTGATGATAATGGACTGAACCTCTGAATCTGTAAGTCAGCCCCAAGTAAATGTTGTCCTTATAAGAGATGCCTTCGTCATGGTGTCTGTTCACAGCAGTAAAACCCTTACTGAGACAGAAGGCTTGCAGTATATTTGAAAATAAGTGGTGATAAAGTAGAGTCCTCGCACGATCCTGTAGGTAGTATTCCAAGACTCAAGAGCATATGCTGGCAAATAACTAGTATGTTTACATTTCTCAGGGAAGTTTTATTTCAGCAAATATCATGAGCCATATTAATTTTTAAAAGAATCCTGTACTCGGTTTGTAAATTTACTTTCATATTGAATTTGTATAAGAAGGCTGAGTGTGCAGGAAGGCAGTTTTTGTTCTCAATCCCTCCTGTGGATTGTAGATTTTGCCCAAATTAAAGAAGAAATTATCAATAACTCAGGGTAGAAAGCCAGGCATGGTGACTCAAGCTGGCATTCACTGCACAGAGGAGGAGGACACAGGAGGGTTGCTAAAAGTTGAAGTCAAGCCTGGGCTGCACTGTAAGGCCCTGTAAATAAAATAAAATAACCTGGCGTACTCATTCCATACCTTCACTCTTGTTCAATGTGTCCCAATGATGTATCAGCTTATTTTTTCGAGACAGGGTTTCTCTGTATAGCCCTGGCTATCCTGAAACTCACTCTGTAGACCAGGCTGGCCTTGAACTCAGAAATCTGCCTGCCTCTGCCTCCCAAGTGCTGGGATTAAAGGCATGAACCACCACTGCCTGGCTTCATGGTTATTTGGAACTCTCTGTTTTGAGTATTATTTAAATTTATATTCAGATTTCTTTATTGTGGGGAATTGTTTGTTGGAACAATGGATGGAAAATGGATGTGATGGGGAACCACACATCTAAAGCTGCAAAAACAAAGTTTTGTAAGGACTGTGATAGAAGTTACACTTAAGAATGCTGCTCAAAGCAAGGGACTCCATGCCCAGTCTGAAGTCTGCAGAAGTAGCTATTAGGTAATTAACCAAACTGTCCGAGGTAAAATGTAGTCTCCAGGGACTGAAACACTATTTCTGGTCCCCTTTCCCCTCAACCCCCTCTCCTTTCAAAGCAGTCCACATTCTCCCCCAAAAAGTAATCTCATATCCTGAACTAACTATTCTGAACCAAGGGCCTTTTGGTTTCACAAACTTCTAGGGCAAGGAAGTCTTGAGTGCTAGCTTAGATTTTTCTGAAGTTAATGCAAACAACTGCCACAAACCTGCTAACTTAAGACAACAGCAATTTACTTTCCTCTAGTTCTGGACACTGAAAGTCTGAGGGCTAGCAGGGCCATGCTCATTCCAGAGTTGTTAGGGAAAAAATGGTCCCTTGTCTCTTAGTTTCTGGTGGCTGCACATAGCTTCCAGCACGTGTGACTTCATCTTTACATTTCATCTTACTTTTCACAATATTTCCCCTTGTGCATGTTTGTCAAATTTCTGTCTGCCTCAAGTATGTAACCATATTGTTACTAGGCTTCGCAGGCATAGTCATATAATTCAGTCCAAGGTCCTCAAATCAAAATTCATAATGAATCTGTTATTTTGCCATTCTACAATGATATTCACAAGTTCCACATATTATCCAGGCAGTGGTGGTTCATGCCTTTAATCCCAGCACTTGGGAGGCAGAGGCAGGCAGATTTCTGAGTTCAAGGCCAGCCTGGTCTACAGTGAGTTCCAGGACAGCCAGGGCTACACAGAGAAACCCTATCTTGAAAAAACCAAAAACAAACAAACAAGTTCCACATATTAAGAAGTAAATGTATCTTTTGAGAGAGCTGTTATTCAACCTACTACAGAGCATGGTTTAAATCAGTTTTATTCTCTGAGCTTGTTTAGTTATGAGTCCTCTTGTGAGGTATAAAATTAAGAGCGCTGCAGAGACAAGGAATGGATCCACAATTTTGGTTAAGTGGTTAGGGTTTCAGGTGTTTTGTTGTTGTTGTTGTTGTTATTATTGTGGTTTGAACCCAGTGCCTTGCACATACTAGGCAAGTATTCTACCACTGAGCTACATATCTAGCCCAGGTTTCAGTTACTAAATCAGAGTTCCTCCTTCATTTTCAATGTCTTGCATTATCTAATTTTTCTTATAAAACAAATAGTATCAAATGAATAATTTCAGGGACAATTCCAATGATAAAATGATTTAACATGCTTTGATAAAATAACTATAAGGACAATAATTATTTAATTTCCAATGAAGACTTGAAAGCCAGAGGCAGGATGATTATGGCTCAAGGCCATTGTTGGCTACATATGGAATGTTAGACGAGACTGGTCTAAGTGACCCTTTGTCTCAAAAAGGTGTAATTTTATTATAATTTCAAAAAATGAAAAATCAAAAAAAAACTGAACCCTCATCTTCTTTGTCTTTTGTTAGGGTTTGAACTTTGGGACCTGTTCATGTTATACTATCCTTCTACCACTGAGAGAAACTCCCAGCCCTCAATTTTATCATATATTTAAAAAAAATCTTTAAGACAGTCTTGTTAATTAAGTTGCGAAAACTGGTCTTAAATTTCTGTTTATTCTAGGCCATAGCCTCTTATCTTCCTGCTTCAGCTTCCCAAATTGCTGGAATAAAATACAACAGTTACAGATGTATAAACATTAGAATATGAAATATAATGCAAAGTATAGTTATATACTATGCCACAGGTACATAAATCATATAGGAAATAGCAATAACATCAACTAAAGAAATTTAGTTATTCTCCAGCAGGTCCAACAAAAATATTTATTTTAATAAAATATTCTAACATTGCTGTGGATACCTAATTGAAAATCAGTGATCTAAAATATACTAGATTAAAATGAATAAAATATTGTGACCAAGTATTTTTATTAATAGTTAAAACTGAAATTATGATTAATAACACTATGCTGTGGTTGCCTAGTGTCATTAGGCAAAGTACAACAAGCACTCAGATAAACTGTGATATCACTAGCTATTTTTCCCAGAGACAATTTCTGAACATTTTATAAAATTTTATACACATTTAATATGGGGAGTGCAGACCCTTTCCTGACAGCTCTTTAGATTGGTTGACACTTCCTATGCTATCATCAACAGAAACATCACCTGACTACAATTGTTTCCAGTACCTCTATTTTAATAAAGTAAAATAATCTCTTATTTCCATCTATGAGCCTCTGAAAATATCAAAATGGTTACTACAGGTAAAACTCCATCTTAGAAGGTATTCCATTTCACATTTAGAAATCACTCTTGGCAAGAAAAAAAGTAGTCAGGAAACTTGAATGATTAAGATAATATGATGGTTTGTATATGCTTGACCCAGAGAGTGGCACTATTAGGAAGTGTGGCCCTGTTGGAGTAGGTGTGTCACTGTGGGTATGGGCTATAAGACCCTCACCCTAGCTGCCTGGAAGTCTTCCACTAGCAGCCTTCAGATGAAGATGTAGAACACTCAGCTCCTCCTGCACCACGCCTGCCTGGATGCTGCCATGCTTCTGCCTTGATGATAATGGACTGAGCCTCTGTACCTGTAAGCCACCCCAATTAAATGTTGTCCTTATAAGAGTTGCCTTGGTCATGGTGTCTGTTCACAGCAGTAAAACCTTTAAGACAGAAGTTGGTACCAGGGACTGGGGTATTACTGTGATAGGCCGGACCATATTTTTGTTTAGAAGAATGTGGATTTGGGGACTTTGGATTTGGAAAGCAGTGGAATGCTTTAAATGGGGCTTAATGGGCTATCCTAGGAGGAATATGGTAGACTTTGTTGCTATGAGTGATTAATTGTGCAGACCTGGCCCAGGAGGTTTCAGTGGAGAATTTCAACATATGGCCTAGAGATTGTTTTTCTGGTATTTTAGAGAAGAATGTGGCTACTCTTTGCCCTTGTCTGAAGAGTCTGCCTGAAGCTAAGGTGAGAGGTTAATAGCATTGATAAAGGAAGTCTCAGAGATGCCCAGCAGAGACTTTGTTCTCTGGTTAAGTCTCCTGAAGAGAATTTTGATCGAGTGAAGCAAGCTTAGAAAGGAAAAAATTTAAATATATGGTTTAAGTATTAAACGGGTACCAGGAAGTAAAGTGGATCAGAATCCTGTGTTCTTGGTGATAGCAGATTAAGGGAGTGCTAAATTTAGATCCAGGCATGGTGGTACAAACCTTTAATCCCAGGAGGCAGGCATACAGGTCTCTAAATTCAAGGTCAATCTACAGAGCAAGATCCAGGACAGCCAAATTTAGGCAATGAAGAAGTTGGAAAACAGAAAGCTGGTGATAATGTAATAGAACAAGGGGGGGTCATGTTCCAGCACCAGCAAGCAGCAGAACTCAGCAGCTTCAGCCATGTGGCTCTGGCTTTAGAGTCAAGTGGAGAAGGAGACTACTGGGACAATGCTGGTTAGCTGGAGCAAAGAAATTAGTAGTGATTAAGAAGAGATCATATCACTGAGGTGAAATCTGGAAAGTATTTTTTGAGAGCAAAAAGAAGCTGTGTTAAAGAGACAGCCAAGGTTGCACCTCGTGCTGTAGCTGTACTTGGTAATGTATATGAATCACCCAGGTGGTACTGGTTTTGAAGGCATGAAGGGGTCATGAAGAGCAGCTGAGGCTTGTCACTGTGAGAGGCTATGGAAGGCCATTGGTGAAGGTGCAGCCTCAGTTGTAGTTGATGGCCCAGGACTGAAGGGGTCATACGAAGGATTTGAGCCTTTGTACGATGAAGAGAGCCTATGAGAGGCTATTGGTGAAGCCTAGTTGCAGCAGAAGACCACAGCATATTATACATGCGGGTACCATGGGATGATCACAAAGAACATCACAGCAATGAAGCAACCTGAGCTTAAAGTGCTACAGAGGGCAGAGCTGGAAGTGGCCCTTTTGAGGATCCCAGACATTGAAACAAAAAGCTGTAACATTGAGGTTGCCTTGGAGACCCCAAGATGTTTGAAATGCCAGAGCTGTGGGCTATCTGCTGAGGAAAGCTGTTAACAGGGAGTGGCCCAAGAGAAAGAAGTTCGTTGCACTCAACAAAGATGAAAAAGGAATTGGAGATCTGAAGACTGCTTTGACATCAGCCATGGAGGTGCAGAGTTTGAAGTTTGTCCAGCTGGCTTACTGTCTTGCTTTGGGGATTACATTTATGTGATTGAAAGAATCTCAGAAGAGACCTTGAACTTTGGACTTTTAACACTGTTGAGACTGCTATAGACTACAGGGACTTTAGAAGTTTGGATTAAACATATTTTTTATTATGCTATATTTAGATATAGCCCCCATAGGCTCATGTTTGAATAGGCCTATGGTGGTCAGGGAGTGGAATGAGATGGTTTTTATACGCTTGGCCCAGAGAGTGGCACTATTAGGAGGAGTGGACCGGTTAAAGTAGGTGTGTCTTTAGCTGCCTGGAAGTGAGACTTCCACTAGCAGCCTTCAGATGAAGATGTAGAACTCTAAGCTCCTCCTGCACCATATCTGCCTGGATGCTGCCATGTTCCTGTCTTGATGATAATGGACTGAACCTCTGAACCTGTAAGCCAGTCCCAATTAAATGTTGTCCTTGTAAGAGTTGCCTTGGTCATGGTGTCTGTTCACAACAGTAAAACCCTAACTAAGACAGATAGTAAAGAAAAACAAGTGTTAGGTACTTTTTGGAAAGTAACAGAAAAACTATTTAAAACTTAATAAAATATTTTATTAAGATCTAGAAACATACCTGTTTCATAAATGAGAAAAAACTATTAAAACTACTTTGAGAACAATTTCCAAAAATTCCAACATTCCAGGTAAATACAATTAAATCAAATTTTAATCACATGAAAACTTTATTTCAGTTACCAAACCAACAGAAATCTCTTCATAATCTGATTTTGGGAGTGAGGATGCAAATGTACTGTAACAAAAAAGACTAGAGACTGAATTTAGCTATGGCAGTTGCTACCATGAGTGATGCCTTATTTTCAATTTCCCCCATAGCTGACCAAACAAATATGTCTCAGTATATAGCCCAGGATAGCCTGAATCTGATGATTCTCCCACAGCTTTGTGCTCATTGATAACTGGATTAAAGACCTGTGCCCACTCTATGTGGTGTGTGCACGTGTGTGTGTGTGTGTGTGTGTGTGTGTGTGTATACACATACACATGCAAGTGTATGTATTTGTAGTGCTTTGTTTTGTTTTGTTTTGTTTTGAGATGGGTTCCTAAATAGTCTTAGCTAACAATGAACTTATTGCAAAGCTGAATCAACTAGAATATTGGCTAGAGACAGAGCTGGACAGTCTCTTGGCACTGTGATAAATAAGCCTTGTGAACTATCCTACATGGTCTATAAAGAACGGAGCGAGGTGAGGATCTCACACCTTTATTCCTAGTAGCCTGAGGTAATATAGGCAGTAATGACGTCTGCGTGGTTGAAGGAAAGTTGGTAGGTGTTAGCAAACACTGTTATTTTGCTCCTACCGTACTTAACCAGCATTCACGAGATAGATGGTTCTTTATTGGTGGCTATCCTTTTGTTCAAAAGAGAACAAAGGAACCTGACATGAATGTATACTGATACAATTCTTGTGTGTCCATGTGTGGGGAAGCAGTTTAGAATACTTTATGGCCTTTTTCTTTATGAAATCTGAGAAGTACAGTATACACCTGAATTTTTCTTTAAGTGTTCTCCCACCCCTCTGCTCCATTTTATTCCCTTAAGACAGGGTGGTCTCTCACTGAGCCTAGATGTTGAGGTGTTTGGTTTACCAGATTTTTACATGAGCTGGGGATTCAAACTCGGGTCCTCATGCTTTTTTGCAGCAAGAGCCCTTATGGATTGACCCATCTCCCCAGCCACACCTAAGTTTATTTGCACTCAAGTATAGGCTCCAAATATATATATATATATATATAGTTTTCCAGACAGGGTTTCTCTGTGTAGCCCTGGCTATCCTGAAACTCACTTTGTAGACCATGCTGGCCTCGAACTCAGAAATCCACCTCTGACTCCCAAGTTCTGGGATCAAAGGCGTGTGCCATCTCCTCCCAGCTAATTATTCTTGATCAGTGGCAATTTTCATAACATTGACTTCTTTTGTAGCAGGCTAAAATGACCTTTCAAACCTGCTGTTTAAAAAAATCAACAGGATTAGCCAGCAATGTAACTCAGTGGAAGAACACTACCATGCCAGAAGCCACAGGATCCATTTCTTTCAGGGAAAAATATACAAACAAAATCCCCACTGTCTTAGTTAGGGTTTTACTGCTGTTAACAGACACCATGACCAAGGCAACTCTTATAAGGACAACATTTAATTGGGCTGGCTTATAGGTTCAGAGGTTTAGTCCATTATCATCAAGGCAGGAGCATGACATTGCCCAGGTAGGCATGGTGCAGGAGGAGCAGAGAGTTCTAAATCTTCATCTGAAGGCTGCTAGCAAAATACTGGCTTCCAGGCAGCTAGGGTTAGGGTCTTAAAGCCCATGTCCAAGGTGACAGACAAACCTACTCCAACAAAGCCACACCTTCTAATCGTGGGACTCCTTAGGCAGAACATATACAAACCATCACATTCCACTCCCTGGTCCCCATGGGCTTGTTCAAAGCACTCTTAACACTTAACCAGAAAACAGTCTCTGCTGGGCTTTTTTGAGACTTTCTTTGTTAATGCAATTAACATAAATCTCTTTACCTTAGCCTCAGGTAGACTCTTTAGACAAGGGCAAAACCAGCCACATTCTTCACCAAAGTACCACAAAACAGTCTCTAGGCCACATACTGAAAATTTTCTCATCTGAAACATCTTGGGCCAGGTCTGCACAATTCAAATTAGTCTCAGCAACAAAATCTTCCATATTCCTACTAGGATGGCCTATTAAGCCCCATTTAAAGCATTCCACTGCTTTCCAAATCCAAAGTCCCAAAATCCACATTCTTCTAAACAAAAGCATGGTCAGGCCTATTACAGCAATACTCCAGTCTGTGAGCAGACTAATGCAACTATTATAAAGGACAACATTTAATTGGAACTGGCTTACAGGTTCAGAGGTTCAGTCTATTATCAAGGCAGGAGCACGGCAGCATCTAGACAGGCATGGTGCAGGCAGAGCTGAGAGCAGTTCAAGGCCAGCCTGGTCTACAAAGTGAGACAGGACAGCCAGGGCTATACAGAGAAACCCTGTCTCAAAAAAAAAAAAAAGAATTATAATTTCCAGGTCTTAGAGAAATGGCTCATCAGTTAAGAGCTCTTGTTGCTCTTGCAGAAGACCCCGGTTTGGTTCCCAGCACCCACACAGCACCCAAGAAGCCCTTTTCTGGTCTCTCTGGTCAGGAAGCACACAGGTGGTCCAAATGTATATATGCAAGTAAAACACACACAGAAAATACAATCTTTTTTGTTTTTTAATCATGGGGCTGGAGAGAGATCTCAGTGGTTAAAAGTACTGGCTGCTCTTCCAGAAGTCCTGAGTTTGATTCCCAGCACCTACATCGTGCAAACACCCCTTTATCTCATTCCAGGGGATTCAGCACCCTCTTCTAGCCCCTGTGGGCAACAGACACCCACTCAGTGTACAGACATAAATTCAAGCAAGAGACCTAAAATATAAAATGATCTTAAAGGTTAAAAATAAATTTAAAATATTTCTTTTGATATACTGCTTAATTTTGTGCTACAAAATGTTTCTCTTCTCAGTAGCACACTAGCAGTAGGTACTGTTAGTATACTCATTCTACAAAAAGAGAAAACCAATTGAATACCTGATTAATATGTCCACGTTGATAGTGGGTGTGTGGAGAATTCAATCCAGAAACTACACTTCAAAAAGTCCCTAGGGGCCATTGAAATGGCTCTGGGGGTGAGAGCTTGACTACTTGGGTTCAGTCCCCAGATCCCACAAAGTGGTAGCAAAGAATCAATTCCTGAAGAGTGTCTTCAGATCACCACCATGGGCGTCCCTTGGCACCCTCGCCCACAAGCACAATAAAATAGCCGCCGCATTTAAGGTCTGCAGTGAAGTCACACAGGAACCACAAAGATGGGAAAGAGAGGGTATAAAGGGTTTCAGGTTCAAAGTGAACACATCAGAAAGGGCACATCGCACATGGGAGGCAGAGGCAGGCAGATTTCTGAGTTCAAGGTCAGCTTGGTCTACAGAGTGAGTTCCAGGACAGCCGGGGCTACACAGAGAAACCATGTCTCGAAAAACCAACCAAAAAAAGGGGGGGGGGGTTCGGGGCTGGAGTTGGCCCAGCAGGCTTAAATGAGTCACAATAAACTATCACATGGAGAAAATGATTTTCAACTTCAAAATAGTTGGTAACTGAGCCCACCTCGAACAAATGAGATAGGGGCAGGTAAAGAATTTTATCTGCTTTAGCACAAAAGATGCTAAACTGTTGCTGGTTGTATGGAGTTGGCCCGCCAAAGCCCGGCAACTCTGGGGTGTGGGGGAGGGGTGACAAGCCCTGGTTGGAAGTTGGAGCCAGCTGGGGTTGAAGGAGGAACACGCCGCAGCACGGCGTCTTGGGTGGTCCCGGAAAGCTGCCACGAGATTCTGGGGGCGGCGACCTTCGCAGAGGCTTCTGGGATCGGGCCCCGTGTTGCTACTGCCGCTACTGTTGCCGATGCTCCCGGAGGCCATACGGCTGGATAGGTCAGTCCCAGGGAAGAGGACAAGGTGGGATGTCGCGGCGGGGTGTCTCCGGCTCAAGGTTAGAAACCTCCAGCTGCCAAAAGGCTCAAAGAGATGGGAACTGAAGTGAGGAGATTGGGGGCTGGGGGTTGGGTGAGAACGGACCGAACACCCGGCGACTGTTGATGACGCCACAGCAGCGCGTGTCGCTGTTTCCGGTGTGCTGGCCGCTGGGTTTGTTTTGTTTTATTTTAGGTTAGGGATCGGCGAGATACAAGGATGGACCCTAAAAGATGAAGCAAAGATAAGAATTAGGCAAGAAACTGTTGCTGCCCAGTCCTCACACATATAGATCGTGTTCGTATGAAACTGTCTGGGCCCTTCTTTGGTTTCAGATCCATTCTGTGTCTGTTGGGATGGTTGTTTTGTGTTACACCTTAACGAATGGTGCTCTTGCCTTGTTCAGTGGATTCGGTAGTCCGCTGTGAGCTGGGGGGGGGCGGGGGGGGAGTAGGTTTAGTACCCTTCACATTCTAACAACTGTCATTTACATTTGAATTGGAACAGTTAGAGCACAAAGAGTTAGCGACCCAGGAGCTCTGGAGAAAGGGTTGGAGGAGTGCTCTCTTTGATGGGACTGCTTTCACACCTTTTGGATGGATAAATAAATAAATAAATAAAGCCAACTTTTCCTCCAGGCATTTTTTCCTGGGGCTGTTAGCTCCCGGTGCAGCTATTTGGCCCGAGTGAGGAGTGGAGGCGGACTTAATGCCAAGATAGTTTATTGCTGGTGAGAGAATTTGCTATTCAAGAGCAGGACCCCTGTGGGAAAATTAATCTTAACCTGAGGCCAGAATCTACTCCTGCACTAGGATCCAGTTTGTAATCTGGTTAGGATGTCAGAGCACTCTGCATTTGAAATTCTTGTGCTACGTCTTTGTTTTGTAAGCTAAGTCAGTTGACAGCGTGCAGTCCCAAACTCTTCAAAACCTTAAGCAGACTTTTAAAGATTCTGAACGGCCAGAAATCAAGATGTTTTATTAATGAGAGAAGCAAGGGATGAAGCATGCTACTGCTTCTTACATTCTTCCACTCGTTCTGTTTCTCTGAGGGACTTGTTTAGACACAGGCTGCTGGTTCACTTATATGAGTTTTTTTTTCCTTCATTATTATTTTGGGGGGAAGGAAAGCCTCCTAGAATTTAAATTTTTAACAATTTGCAGGAAGCAGCACCTGTCACAGGACTGTCCTTGGAAACCTGTTGAACCAGCATCCCTAGCCAACCTGTGTCTCACAAGTGTATCAGGATAGTGATGAGTGTGGCCCGGTACAATTTCTAGACCACAACTTGAAGCCACGGTGCCAAACATTTGCACACAGTTTGCCACAGAGGTGACATATAACCTTGAAAGTGTTACTGGAGGGCTTCAGTTCTAATTACCAAGTAATGTTTTTGCTGACCAGGATTCAAATGCTCCCTCACATTAACAAGAAAAAGAGTTATGGATACAGGACTGAATTGCGTCACCTTTTCAGTCTGTCTCCACCTTGCCCATAGCAGGGTTACAGATGATAGAAAACACGATGCAGATATCAGGAAGTGTATGCCCATAGGTTGTCTTTTAGACTCAGGTTACAAGAACTGGGTAATGGGTCTTCTACCTACCCTGTACCAAATCCCAGGTACCAGGGCCTTTGGGTTGATCTGTTCCTCCTACCCATGTGGTATTGTGGGAATCCTAATTCCTGGGGACCCATACGAGTGGGGAGCTGTAGGAAGGCCAGACCACTCCCAAATGGATTTTACTTAAATGCGACGTGAAAAAAAATATGTGTTTGGTCATGCATACTGATACCTGTGTGTAATAAGAGCCAACATTGTGTCATTCCTTGAGCACCATCCACTTTAATTTTGTTTTCTTGTTTGTTTTTTTGAGACAGGGTCTTATTCTGTAGCTCTGACTGGTCTTAAACTTAAAAGATCTGCCTGTCTCTGCCTCTACTTTAAGCAGGGACTAAAGGTGTGCACCACCACACCCCGGGTCACCTTGTTTTTGGTTCTTGGTTTTTTTTTTTTTTTTTGAGATAGGGTCTTCTACAGGCCTGGGATTTCACCAGTTAAGCTAAGCTGACTATCCAGGAAGTTCCAGGGATTTATATATCTTTGCCCCCCCTTCACCCCGAAAAGAGGTAGGACAGTTCTGGGGGTTGAACTCAGGTTGTCTTGCCTGTTGTGGCAAGCACTTACTGAGTAGTCTAGCTTCCTAGCATAATAGAAACAGCTTGTCATTGCTAGAGACTGGTATCATATGCCTGTAATTTCAGCACTTGGGAAGCAGAGAAAGGAAGATTAATTTAAAGGTAAAGGAGACCTTGCCTGAAACAAAAACAAACAAACAACACAAAAAATCAACTATTTATAATTCTACCAACTGTGATAATGATAACGAATGCAGAGACCACCAGAGGACACTTTTAAAACTGAATAGACAGTCTTTCTTGCGAGTTGGTGACTGCACTAGGAACTTGCCCAAATCATGCAGCCCTGATCCTTACAGCCCTTTGTCTTTTATGCACAAAAACCACATCCTGATTGTCACACTTCAGATATTAAGAAGTAGAACTACAGAAGCCACCCCCCCCAAAAAAAAACCAAACAAACCAGTGTTACTACATTTTAGGACTTTCTTGGAACTACAGACTTAGATCTTTGATGGATTAGGTCTCTTTGTTCCCATTTCGGCAGGTGTTAGGGCCTGTTTGTTGGCTTTGAAGGTCAGAATGGTGCCTCTAACATGGTGTCAGTTGTGCTAAGGTCTGGGGGCCTGTTAGAAGTCTATTGAGGTTTTCTAGTCATTTCAAAAATTGTTTTTTTTTTCCCTACTGAATATAGAGTTGAGTTCCTTATACTATTATCAAACCTCTTAGGTATATTTCAACTTCCTTCCTTTCTGGATGTTGTGTCTATATTCTCATTTGGTTTGCTTTGTTGTGCAGAGGTGCCTTCATTTGGAATAGTCCTGTTTATCCATGGTTACTTTTGTTGCTTTGGGGTCCAAATTTAAAAATCTTTTTAGACAACGTCATGCTGTTTTCTTCCTTACTGGCTAATTGTTTTAGAATTGAGGAGTGGGGCTCTAACCAGATGGCTTGGCCTATGATGTAGAAAGGCACTGTGGGTTTGACGGCAGGCAGGGCTACATGTTGACTTCCTACCTAAAAATAAAACAACAACAACAAAAAGCACAAATATAATAGAAGGATATTATAATTCTGAGGATTCTATAGCAGAAACTAATATCATGAAACATCTCTGCTGCTTAGGAATATGATGAAATTCAAGCAAAAAAAGCTGTAGCGCCAAGGTTAATACATTGAATATAGCACATTGAAAGCAGGGGTTGATTCAGCAGCTAAAATGGCTCACAATATACTGAGGCTCACTGAAGAGGAAAATGAATTCCTCCTTCAGTGATGATAGAGTGTACCTCAAAGACAGATTTGGGGAAATATTAACAAATAAAAATGGGACACACCAGGCATTTTTTATGTTTAAGCATAAAAGATGCCTGGGTTCAGGAACCCCACAGGGTCAAACCAAGGTTGGAGGTTGGAATGGGGAATGTATGATGTGATTTCCTGGCTGTTTCTGGTGCAAGCTTCTAGTTGATTAGCAACTTTCCCTGAGGCCTTTGGGCGGAGACAATGAGACCAGAGCTGGCAGTAGAAAGGATGTGACGAGCCACACCCAGCTACCGGAGTGCAGACACCTGGGAGCCAAAGGGAAAGGTGACTACAAGGACAAAGGGGAAGGGACAGAACCTGTGATGCAGTCTCAAAAAGTGACAGCATATCAATGTGTTTGTCCTGGTGTGTACTGGAGCATTTTCAGGTTCTTATTGGTGAGCAGCTAGCAGGGTCGGGTGGGGGGCAGCAGTGGACAGATTAAGGGAAGATCAGCAAATCAGTAAGTGCTGGCCAGAGTATATGTATCTGCTTTGTTTCTAGGTAGAATGAATTTAGTGCCTTGGTTTCTGAGTGCCTGACTGGCTGCTCTTGTGAATACTCGGTTTGAAGCTCTGGGTGAGCCAAAGGAGTAACACTTTATTTTTGCTCTTTGCAGCCTGCCAGTTGCCATCTCTTTGTAGGAAGACATAAGAATAATGGTTTGTAGGATGATGCATATTGTGTCAGGAAGATTTATCCCGGAGGACTCTGGGACAGGAACTTTAGTGTGGGGCATAAACATATTTCAGTATTAAAGTACGGTAAAATTCTCCTTTCGTCATATTTCTGACAGTTAGGTTTCTGTGTACTAACTGGGACTGGCGTAACTCTGACCTACATAATAGCAGGACCCCTGTGAAAGAATCTATTTTATTTGGTGATAGGATAGCATTTCCTATTTCATGTAGAGCCTATAATCTCTAATCTGAAAAGCAAAGCAGGAACTCGGGGATGAGCTTAGCGCACATTCAAATTTGTCATTCACATTTTTTCAAATTTGTGACTGTGAACTGTGTGCCTGCCCCAAACTCTAATCACAATTTAAATTCCCTGGCAATGCCACTACTATTCTTCCGATTTACTATACACAGCTGACATTGGGGAACCTGAAAGTGTTAGTAGCCCACAACCATAAGGCCTGGGCTAGATGAGAATGGTCTTCTACATTACATAAATGAATTGCTAAAACTACATTATGTGTGTGTGTGTGTGTGTGTGTGTGTGTGTGTGTGTGTGTGTATACACATACATAGATACGAACATGAAATTTTTTAAAGGTTGTTTTTAAAATTATAAGTGTTGGTGTTTGTGTCTCTGTGTGGCTATGTGCACATGAGCGCTAGCACCCTTAGAGGCCAGAGGGGGGTCGGATTCTCTGGAGCTAAAGTTATAGGCAGTTGTGACCCCCCTGATGTGGGTGCTGGAAACTGAACTCAGGTCCTTTGGGAGGTCAGCAACTGTTCTTAACTACTGAGAATTTTAGTGTACCTATATTTAGCTCCTATGAATTTTAGTGTACCTATATTTAGCTCCTATGAATTTTAGTGTACCTATATTTCTGACAGAATCTGGGGTACCAGAAGTTCCTAGTTTGTCTCACATCTTAGTTTGTCTTATTTTTTCCTCAGTGGTATTAAAAGAGGAAAAAAAATGGAAATAAAATTCAAGAAATGGGTATTTGTGAAATAAGCTGTGGATTCACTAGTCAGAACTAGGAAATTAGTATTGATCCTCATGTCAGGGGAAAAGGGCTATTGGCCGTGGTTCATGTTCACTCCGAGAATGACATTTCCTTTAGTGATCCTGATTCCTAGCTCCTCTTATACAGGACCCCTGTAGGGAAGGCTAGTCAGATATGAATGATAGCCCACTAGAGAGGAAGGCATTTAAATATATTTTGTTTTCACAGTGCACAGAAACGTTTGACTTTTTCGCACTATTTTCTTGTACGTTGAAAAGTTGTGTCTGTAGCTGAGGTCACAGTATGATATATGCATGGTATGGAATGATGAAATCAAGAGAACGAACTTATCTGACTCCTAAAATACTGGTGGTTTCTGATATGAGCATTTGAAATATTCCTCTAGCAATTTTGAAACATGTAGCACCCTGTCGTTGGTAGTAGTCCCCCATGCATTGCAGTGATCTCAAACATTCCTCCCATGTAATTGAAGATTCAGCCTACTTTGATTACTGTCTTTCCTTTCTCCTTAATCTCCATTCTCCATACCCTGCAGGTACAGCATTCAGCTCTGCTCCCATGAATATGGCTGGCTTAGAGAACATTGAAATTTTGTCCTTCTGTGTAGGCCTGGCTGTTTTCACTTCACACAAGTTTCTTGTATGCTGTTGCAAATGGAAGTTTCCTTCCTTTGGTGTGTGGCAGGGTAAGTGCATATGTGCAGGTGGGTACGTGTCCGCATGGGATCCCATACACTGTAGGCATATATGCACCTTTTGTTTTATGTGGTGGTTTCCTCCAAAAGGAAACATGTCCAGGAGGGTGTGGGACGTCTCGTGAGCCGCAAATGTCTGAGAGAACAGGAAATTAGAAGATTTTTTTTTGAGGGCCTCCCTAGCCGTATGAAAAGGAGTACACAAGTCTAGGTGTGGAGACTGGGAAAGCCAGCTTCACAGCGATGAGACGTTTGGATGATGAAGCTATCTGCAAGCCGGCCGGCAAGTGCCCCAGGGTTAGCAGTAGTAGCCTTTGTGTGGAGGTGGGCTTTGGTGATGGAGCTGCTCTTGAGTCACTTCTGCTCCTTGTAAGCACCTCCTCACTCATGTTGCTGTCAGTAGGTCCGGTAAAAACTGGTTCACCAAGTCTGACTTTGGTGTAGTGGTTACTCTAGACTGTTGTAAGTTCCCTTTCTGAGGTGACTAGACCTGTGGTTGTGCCTCCTTAGTAAAAAAAACCTCTGGCTGTAAAAAAGTAAAAGTCTCAAAAAAAAAAAGTAAAAAGTCTCCCACATCAATCTTCAGGCCATCTATACCATTTTGTTCTTTAGATAGGGTCTCTCATTGGCCTGGAACCCTTCCTGGAAGCATGACCCCAAGGGATCTGTGCCCATCTTTACCTCACCAGCCCTGAGCCAATATTACAAAGACTTGTTTTATGTGGATGAATGTCCCATAAGTGTTCTGTGCACTGTCTGCGTGCCTGGACATCGGGGAGGAGGGTTTCAGAGTTACCGACAATTGTGAGCCACCATGTGCTCTGTACTGTGGAAGCATCTCTCCAGCCCCATGGGCCGCATTTCTGTGTGTGTGTGTGTCCATATCCAAGTGCATGTCCACTCTAGAGGTGGTGGAACCTGGAAGAATGGAATCAGTAAACGAGGCAGACTAAAGTCCCATGCAAAAGCTAACTTTATTCAGAGCAACAACTTACGCTCTAAGGGTTAAGAAGGGTCACATGAGTAAAGTTCTCAAGAGTTCAAAACACTTACAATCACTACTACAAGCCATCTGTGGCAAAGAGCCATGTCTTTCTATAGAGGCATATAAAGGATAGTTTAAACATTTAATTGACTAACAGCTGCAAGTGCTAATGAGTAATCTAGTGTAAACTCAGCCCTATCTGCTACACCTGGGAGGAGCAAGACCGCACATTCCAAGAACAATTTGTTTTCTTGGAGTGTTCTCACTAGCACTCAGAATTCTCCTCACATGACTGCATTCCTGGACCCTGTTCAGAAGTACGTGCGTATGCGTGTGTCTGTGTGTGTGCATGTGTCTGTGCGTGTGCATGTGTCTGTGCGTGCGCATGTGTATGTATGTGAATGTGTGCCTGTGTGTGTTCGCATGCACCATATGGAGGTCAGAGATTGATTTTGGGTATCTTCAATATCTCATTTTTTTTTTTTTTTTTTGCGGCAGAATCGCACACTGAATAAGGAGGTCATGATTCACTTAGTCTGACTGGCCAGTGCCCCCTAGAGCTTCTGTTGTTTTGCTTCTCCAAGGGGGGATTACAAGTTACCCCTCCAAGAGTTTTATGTGGATTTTGGGGGTTGAATTTAGATCACCATGCTTACTGGACAAGCACTTTACAGATTGAGACCTCGCCATAGTCCTCTGACCCAGTCTTTTGTCTTGGGTTCTGGGGAAGAGCATTAAGTTCCTTGTTCTTGCAGAGCAGTTGTTTTATGGCCTTTATCACTTCAGCAGCTGAGCAACTCAGTCTCAGAATCTACTTCTTTTTGAAGGCTATCAGGTGTTCTGGTTTGTGTGTGTAATACACACGCACAATTTTCTTTGTCCATCCATCAGCTGACATATGATTAATTTTGCCCTTTTTGTAATGCTTAAGTCAGTATTGGCATATATCCCTTCCCATCCAGTTACCAATTTCATATCATTTGCATATGAAACATTTCAGGCTGGGGGTATAGCTCAGTGGTAGAACTCCTACCTGGCATGTGCCTGGATTCAGACTCTATTCATAAAAAGCACAATGAAAATGGAATTTACATACATATAATGCAGTAATATTTTCCTTTTATTTTAGTTTTTTTAAATAACATAATTAGTAAGAGAAGTTCTAATTTTCCCTATAATCTGCATGAGTTCCCTACTCCATAAATTCTCCAGCGCTTATCTGTGTCTCTGAATTTTTTTTTCTCTCAAACTCTTTAGCTACCCCATGTTCACCTATCCAGAGGAGTCTGATGGAGTCCCATAGATTGATGTGTGCACTTATGCCTTCTGGGGTAAGGCCAAAGCAACTCCTTACAGTGACAAGGGATCTATAAGTTTCTGACTCTGTTTATGTCTAGCATTTTTACATTGTTTGTCTTATGTAACAAAGTGAATTTGTTCATGTTCATTATTGTATGCTTTGGATTGTAGTGCTAAGATGGTCTTTCGAAATTAAGAAAAAGTGATTTTTCTGCCATTATGGATTTCTTTAGTGGTTTGTGCTTAAATCGAAGAACACAAAATACCTGGTTTGTATTAAAATCCCCAGTGAGTTTCTATTTACCGTAGAACTCACAGTCATACTTAACCCATTGTCAAGAACAAAGGGTGTGGTCTACTTTCTGGTAATCAGCTGTATGTAAAGTAAGAATCAGAAAGACAGACTAATTGGCCAAGAAACCGTATTAGGAGTCAGTATTTAGAAAACCATGTAGGGAGTTTTGTTTTCAGCCCTGCTAAAGATCTCCCCACCATAGAAGACAAAATCGCTGTAAGGAGTCAAAAGCAGATCAGAAGTATTGCTGTGGCCAACCTTCATTTAAAGCCTCCTTTTAGAGACTGGCTCTTAATAGTCTTCCGGAAAATGACAGATAATTACATCTGCCTTTGACACCCTCTTGCCAACCTGAAAATGGTCAGAACAAATTATCAGAAATTTCATTAAGCTGCCTTCTTTTCAGGCTGCCTTCCAGATCATTGTCCAGGCAAGTTATAAAACAAAGGGAAGCCCAAATCAAACAGACAGACAGCAAATAAAAGCAAAAACATCCCTGGAACCAGGCACAATGGTACAGTAATCTAAGCACTCGGAAGGAGCAGGCCTCCGTGTGCTACCTAACAGTTCCCAGTTCAGTGAGAAGCATGTGGTGCTAATGTGTAAAACTTAAAAAGAAAGGAGACAACGTAAAAAGAGAAAAGCCAGTTAATCAACAAAACAATAAAGCCAAAGCAATTAAAAAGGGCTGCAGTGGCATACACCTGCTGTCTCAGTACTTGGACTACCTGCTTTGAGTCCAGTCTCGGATAAAGAGTGAATTTTAGGGTTGCTAGAGCTACGAAGTGAGTTGCTAGATAGCAAATACTCTCCTCCTCTCAATTCACATGCTTACGTAGGGACAGGTTGGCCAGTCAGTTCCAGAATCTGTGGTTTAATATGTCTGTGCTTCCAAGGTATGCAGCGAAAATCTGGTAGTGACCTGAAGAGACTCCTGATTTAGATAGGGATATTGCCGTTTACAGTGTCCTGGTTGTCATTTCATTAAACAGGCAATGGGAACACAAAGAGGAAGAATAAATATGTTACTTATTATTTGGATGGTAATTCTTCTGTTCTACCGAGATCCCAAACTTGGTGACAAGGAGAGTGATCTCAAAGACTGCCATCTGGCATTTGGTACTTAGCAGTGGCTGCTGTGGCAGGTGGGAGCATCAGTTCTTGGCTACCTAGTTTGCTAACCCAATAAGTGCTATATAGCTCTTAAGTGGTCAAAGAAAGTAGGATTCTTTGTTCCTGGTTCCAAAGATGTGTGTGTTCAGGTGCATGCCATGGTATACTGGTAGAGGTCAGAGGTCAGGTTGCTGGACTTGATTTTTTTTCTTTCATTTCGAACCTTGGGGATTGAACTTAGGTTGTCAGGTTGCCACATCACTGGCCTTCTGCAGAATCTACTGCAGCTCTTTTGTAGGCCCGCTATGTTGGGTTTCCTTAACCTTTAACTCAGGCCCATGTCATAGCTCTTAACAGAGGATCTGATTCCTTTGGCTGTAAGTTTTTCACAGCCCTTTGAAACTCTCCTGGTGACTAGGACTTGCCTTTCTGGCTTTTTAGAGGCCTTTGTGTTTCTTCAGCATTAACTCTTCGCCCTGATTTCTCATTCTGCAGCCTTAAGTCCTGCTCTGGCCACTCTAGAGCGCTTCACCTTCTTCATCTTCAGCTGTTAACAGCCAGCCATCATTCTTGGCATGCCAGCTTCCACGTGGATGCACTTGTCCGTCACTCTCTGTTGATGCTTTGTGTGATCAGCTCAGGCTGCGCTCCTAAATATAGGTAAGAAAAGACCACTTGAGAGAAGTTGTTTATTGGGCCTGATGTTACAACATCATAAGAAAGCACAGTAGAACTTATCTAAGCTCTCAACCTTCCTAATGCTGAGCCCCTTTAATACAGTTCCTCATGTTGTGGTGACCCCAATCATAAAAATATTTTCATGGCTACTTCATAACTGTAATTTGCTACTGTTTTGAATTTGAATGTAAATATGCCGAATATCTGATATGTGACCACAAAGGTGTTGTGACCCATAGATTGATAACTGCTGATGTAAACCAATTCATTGAGACCAAGCAACCTCTTGACACATACAGAGCCACTGAGACTTGTGTTTTGGATCATTCATAGCTAGAACTTAAAACTAGTGACAGAAGTCCTCTTTCTTTATCATCAAGGGAAGGGCACCCCCCCACCCCCCGTAGTCTAGGTAGAAATAGTTTCAGAGCCATCTAAGGTTCACCATGGCTTATGATAGCAAAACAACTGGTACAGTTTCAGACAACTTTAGATACATTCAAGATCAGGGAAATGAGCTGGGACTATCATATACTTTTTTAAGGGATCCCTGGAATGCTCCAAAGGTCTGTTGCTGGCATAAGAGTAGTCCAGCTAGGAGACTGACAGTCCTTTTGTTCAAGATAATCAAGGCAGCAAGAGAGAATTGAACAGCTGGCAATTAGAGATCTCATTCCCGTATCTGCTGTTGTCTTATTTACAGAAAAATTAAAATCAGACAGTCCTCACACTGTCAACTTAATCATTTGTCATTAGTATTGACAGTGACTTTTCCAGTGATTAACATGTTTCTCAGTCAGGGTCTCAGGTCAATTCTTGTTATTGGCCTCAGATATATTTCCTGTAAGAAAACCTAGTAAGGACCGTCAGACTACCTCAGGGACAAGGTCTAGCACAGTTCCTTGAAACTGTCATTTAACAGGTTTTAAAAACAGAATAAAGACAAAAATATCCTCCAGGAAATTTTCCTCCAGGCCTCGCGTGTTCCTAGTTTTATACCAATGTGCAGCCCCTTGGAGGAACTGAGCAGCATGTAAAGTAGTTTTTGGTCGGTCGGTCGGTCGGTTGGTCGAGAATGTTTGGAAGAATTTTAAGTAAGGGGCCCTGCCTTACCCGGCCACCAAGGTCTCTGCTCAAAGGTGCAGCCTGTGATACTGACTTAGGTCAGCACAATACAGAACTCTTAAATTTGCTGGTCTGACAATTTGACATATTTGTGTGTACTTCACTTTTGCAAAGAATTCATTTCACATCAGGGAATTGTGTATCTACCAAAAATTTTAATTCTGATTTATACAGCCTAGTGCTTTATAAGCCAGAAAAGCAGTACTATTGCAAGCATTCTAAGTCAGTGATTCTAAATTCTCCATGCTTCTACAAAGCCAATTAAAACATAGGCCACTGGGTTCCCTATAGAGGGAAATGCGAATACTACCAAGTTTAGGATCATACTAAAAAATGTTATCTAAACCAACCGGAACTAACTTATTTATTTTCTTGATATCTAGTTTCTTGAATTCTTTTGGATATTAGCCCACTGTCAGATGTGGAGTTGGTGAAAATCTTTTTTCTATAGGCTGCTGTTTTGTCTTATCAAAGATGTCATTTGCCTTATAGAGTCTTTTCAGTGTCAGAAGGTTCCATTTATTAACTGTTGATCCTAGTTCCTATGCTACTGATGTTCTGTTCAGGAAGTTGTCTCCTGTGCCAAACTGTTCAAGGCTATTGCCCACTTTCTCTTCTATCAGATTAGTTTATCTGGTTTTATATTGAGACCATTGAACTGTTTGGAGGTGAGCTTTGTGCATAGTATAAGTATGGATCTATTTGCATTCTTCTATATGTTGACATCTAGTTAGACCAGCACCTTTTGTTGAAGATGCTGTCTTTTTTTTCCAGTATGTTTTTCTGTCATCTTTATAAAAGAAAGATCAGGTGTCTATATAAGTGTGTAGATTTATGTCTGACTCTTCAATTGAATTCACAATGGCTATCTTTAAAGAATGGAATTTACAACAAGGTTTAAAGATTAAGTAGGTCTTAAAATTAAATTAAAAGTTCCTTTGGGTTTTTGAAACAGGGTCTCGTGTAGACTAGGCTGGCTAGTAGCTCCATATACAGCTGAAAATATCCTTGACTTCTTATTCTTCTGTCTCCACCTCCCAAGTGTTAGGGCTACAAGCATGTACCACAAGTTAAAAATATATAAACTTCTTTTATTATACAACATTTCTGTTGATAAATGAATTTGTAAGGTTGTTATAGTGCATTATTTTGATTTAAGGATTATAGAAAAGTGCTATATAGTAAAACTCAAGGCTACAAGAATTATGGCCCTAATAAATACCATTTATTTATTGTTTTTAACAGTGAATCTTTATTGGATGACTTTATGAAAAACTACTGAGAGAATTCTCTGTAGGCCATTTTGTCTTTAGCAGTTGTGTTGAAATTTCTTGACTCTCATTCAGCAGGAAAGGCAAACTAGATCCTAGGATATGGCCTTCATTCCCTGTAAAAAGGATTTTCTGTGCATGGATGTTTTGTCTGTATGTTTGTATACCATGTGCATGCCTTATTCCCCTGGAAGCTGGGATAGGGAGTCAGCACCCTTTATAATTGAAGTTGCAGACAGTTGGGATCCACCATGTGGTTACTAGGAATTAAACTTAAGGTCCCTGGAAGGTCAATAAGTGCTCTTAGCCGTTGGCTCATCTCTCCAGCCCCTTCTTTGCCTTTTTGTGTCCCCATAATTTCCATGTCTTTTTATCCTGTGTCAAACTCAAGTTACCAAACAGGTCTTTCTCCTAGCACCAAGCAGGAGGATTCTTGCCCTGGATCATTTCATTGACAAGTCTGGCACTTCTTGGGGCTCCTTACTAAAGGATATCTCTGGATGGTTAGGTACATTGCCAACAGTCAGACCTGATCGAAATTGTCCCAGAGAAAAAGGCAGATGGATTTTGTTGTGTACTGCATAAAAAAAATGTATTTACTTTCATTTACATCTCTACGGATGTGAACAAATTCCATGTTAATGAGGTTCAATTTAATGTTATGTTACACGTGTACGATGTGGAATTGTCAGTGCGGGCAGTGAGCTTCATCCCAGATACTTGATTATGCCCCTGAAAACTACTTCAGGATGAGCTTTACTAAAGCTTGCTAGAGAGCTTTTGAAGTAGGGAGACTGATTTAGCACATACTGAAAATTTAATGGGGGCATTCAAAGGAGCCATATATGCATAAACTGCCCAGAGGATATAATTTATGAGTTCCAGGACTAAGTAACATTTAAGAGCTAGGCATAAAATTAAATGAGAAAACAATGAGCTAGTTTTCTTATTTTACTGAAATTAATTCCTTTTCCAGTTGTAATTGTTAAAGTGTTTCATCAGCTGTACTACCTGGGGTATATAGCAACAAGTGCTTGTCTGGTTATATTCACGATCACAACCAGCAAGGCTGCAGGTAACCAGTTCCTTTGTTGTTTTTACCAACCTTGTTTGAGCGGTCTTTGGGAAAGAGGGCATTATTTCTGCAGGCAGCTTATATTTCATCAGTGTGCTGAGTCGTCTCATTTATTCTCAGGTTCTGGGGTGAAGTGCTTCTTCCCTCATCATCTCCATACTTTTCTCTGATTTTTAAGCTTGTCTTGGAATGATTCAGTCAAGCAAATTAATATAACTATTATCTGACGTATTTAGTTTATCAGATATGAACATTAGAAATAGACTCACAGAATTTTCAAAGCTCAATACTCTCTTATTACCATAGTGATTATACTGATATGAGAGCTCAAAAATCTTTCCTCTGGGGCTGGAGAGATGGCTCAGCAGTTAAAACACTGAATGGTCCTGAAGAGGACCCAGGTTCAATTTCGCAGCTGCCATAAGGGAACTCACAAGTGTCTGGATTCCTGTTGCAGGGGGTCCGCTGCTCTCCTTTGACCTTTGCAGGTACCAGGTACACATGCACTGCGGGCAGCCAGAGCACCCACACACAGAAGAATTAGGTGAAACTGATTTTTAAAAATCATTTCTCCCATCCAATTGAAAGTTTTCTTATTTTGACCACCACCTCTCCACCACCCCACGCCCACCTTCTACTTCCTAGTCACCCTAGCTTCTGTCTCTGACTGTAATGGAATTAGATTTCACAAAGGCAAGAACATGTAGTATTTGCATTTCTCTAAAAGCCTGGCTTGGTTCACTTCATATAGGAAGTATCTGTAAATGTTGTACCTTGTGTCAGGTCCTTTTTCCTTTGAGACACAGTCCCACTATGTGGTCCTGAAATGACGTGAAATTGACTGTAGAGACCAGGTTTGCCTATAACTCACCAGTAGCCTGCTGCTGCTGCTTCGCAAGGGCTAGGATTGAAGGCCTGCACAACCACACCCTCTGTCTCAGCTCTAGAAGTGGAAACTTTGAGTTCAAAACAAGGAGAAAGTTTTACACCACTGGTTCAGACTTTTTAATTAATTAAATTTTTTAAATTAAAAAAAATTAAATCAATTAATTATATTTAATTTAAAAAACACAAACAAGTGGGAGAGTGTACTTAACAATTACCTAAATGTTGTTGGGGGTTAAATGAAAGATAAATGTGTAAGCACTGTTCCATTGTCTACAGCCCCTAGATTACTTCTAATCATTTATTATTTACTCCAACAATATATATTCTGTGAGATAATCCTGTCATTTTTATGAATTACAATTTCTAGTTCAGCTCATTGCTTCTTTCCTCATTAGCACATGAGAGGTATATATCGCTACTATGCCCACGCTTCAGAAGATGAAGCAATGGAATAAATAGCAGGCTTCAGAGTTTTGCTCACAATGTCCTGGTTCTGATCCAAAAATAAGTAGAGAGTCCAACCTAGAAATTCTGGCCCTGTGCTTCAGGCATGCAGGGAGAGTTAGGTATGAGACACAAAAGTGGGAAACAGTAGAACGTTACAGATTCAGAAATGGCACGTTGAAAGTCAGGATTGGCCCAGCAGCTTAAAAGAATCACAATAAACTGTTCTTATAAGAAAATTCATTCTCACATCAGAATGATTGGTACGCTTCCAATCAGCTTAGACTAGAAATTGGGGGAAAGGTTCAACAGATGAGAAAGGGACAGGCCCAGCTCTTGTTTTAGCAGAAAAAATTCCAAGTACAAGAACAAGTTGGCCAATGCTCTGGCCCTATAGCAAATTCCAGGTCATTTCAATGCCCTGCAACTCCCAGGGTTGACCCCTGGCTAGAGTTTGGAGATGGCTGGAGAACTGGGAGGTGGCTCCCTCAAGCTGTGTCTGAAGCAAACTTCTAGCTACACCTCTGGAAGGGATCAGAGGCCTTTTTCTTTCTCTCAAGGCCACATTGAGAAGGGACCACTGAATGGAGGAAGTAAGAGATGGGCCTAACTCTTGGCTTCTGCAGAGGACACATCACTGTTCTGGGGGCTTGGATCCAAAGCATCACTCAGTTGTTCTTGATAAGAGAAGGGAGGCACACGGTTGAAAGGAGCCTTGAGATTCTGGAGAAGGTTGTTGCTGCCCAGAGTCCATCCGTACTCTGGGGATCCCATTCGGATGAATTTTACGCAGTGTTCTAGGCCACTGGTTGCACATTTCCACTACTGGTGGGAAGATTCTTCTGAGCGCCAAGCCTGTGCTGAGTGTTGTATTCGGGGCTCTGGGGAGCAGAGGAAGTAAAGCTTCATTTTCTCTCCCTCTACAGCCTGCTAGTTGCCATCTAATTTGGAGCTCAGGAACTGACAAACTTTAGAGGGCGATCTGTCTTCTGTTAGTGGCGCATGCCTTTGATCCCAGCACTTGGGAGGCAGAGGCAGGCGGATTTCTGAGTTAGAGACCAGCACGGTCTACAGAGTGAGTTCCAGGACAGCCAGGGCTACACAGGGAAACCCTGTCTCGAAAAAAAAAAAACACAAAAAACAAAAAAAGAAAGAAAAAAAAAAGAAAAACCTACTGTGGACAGGACACCAAACTACCCCAGGAATGGGTCTGAGTGGACTCATTGATATAGTGCTTTAAGATACTTGGAGGAGGGTTTGGGGAGTTAGCTTGTTATAGAAACAATATGCCTTCACAGTGAGAAATATCACCCTGCACACTTAAGAGATTGTTAAAGGAAAATCTCTTTACTGGAAAAGTCTGGCCAGCTGTTGCTAGTGCCCAAAGAAGAACAGGCCCCTGATAGAAGATTTTACTAACTTATATACACCTTAGGCTTATTCATTTTATAGTCTCTGTAGTCCTCAAATTCCTTTCATGTCCAGGACCCAGCTTACGCTTTGAGCAATTTAAGAGGCAGGAGCCTGCAAGTCTGGCCACCTGGGCAGATGGGTGATTCACACAGCAAGGATTTTGCCAGAGTTTTAAAGTATGCTAGTGTTCTTTTCAGCTTGCCCACCTGGCTGAATCACACTTTTCCTGATAAGACCGCAGGGAGTGCAATTACAGCCCAGGACTTAAGGGCAGCTGTGACCCTGTAGCTATGCAGGGACAGATCCTAAAAATAGATCCCTGTTGAAGATACCTTCTTGGGGATGCACCTAATGGCCGCTCAATCTTGGTAAACGGAGATGCACATCCTAGCACAGCAATTTTGCTTATCTCAAACAGGCCTGCATAGAACACTACTCATCTCTGAGGTATTTTGGAGGAATCCATCGCTGAGCTAAGTTCTGCTCTCTGGTTTAATGTCTCCTGAGCAAAGAGGTTAGTGAGGCCTTTATAACATCCAGGCTATCAGTTTGAATTTCTTCTGCATCAGTCTCTGGAATAAGAATCATTGGTGGGGCTGGAGAGATGGCTCAGTGGTTAAGAGCACTGACTGTTCTTCCAAAGGCTATGAGTTCAAATCCCAGCAACACATGGTGGCTCACAACCATCTGTAATGGGATCTGACGCCCCCTTCTGGTGTGTCTGAAGACAGCAACAATGTACTCACAGATATAAAATAAATAAATCTTTTTTTTTTTTTAAAGAATTGTCGGTGTGCAAATATGAGGACCCTAGTTCAAAACCCTAGCACCCAACAGGAGGATCCTTGGAGACCTGCTGCCAGCCAGCCTAGCCCCAGGTTTAGTGAGACTCCCTCATCTCAAGGGAATAATGTCCAAAGTGAAGAGCAGGACATTCAAAGCCCTCCTCTGGCCTCCATGACAGCTCCCCACCCAACCCCTACATGAATGGAGTTTATCTTCAGAATCTCTTTAAAAACTTTGTGTTGGGGTAGAGGCTAGGGGAGGGTTTTGAATGTCCTGCTCTTCACTTTAGACATTAATCCCTTGAGATGAGGGAGTCTCACTAAACCTGGGGCTAGGCTGGCTGGCAGCAGGTCTCCAAGGATCCTCCTGTTGGGTGCTAGGGTTTTGAACTAGGGTCCTCATATTTGCTTTTTTTTTTTTTTTTTTTTTTTTTGGGTTTTCGAGACAGGGTTTCTCTGTATAGCCCTGGCTGTCCTGGAGCTCACTTGGTAGACCAGGCTGGGCTCGAACTCAGAAATCCGCCTGCCTCTGCCTCCCGAGTGCTGGGATTAAAGGCATGCGCCACCACGCCTGGCTGGGTCCTCATATTTGCACACCGACAATTCTTTAAAAAAAAAATTTATTTATTTTATATCTGTGAGTACATTGTTGCTGTCTTCAGACACACCAGAAGGGGGCGTCAGATCCCATTACAGATGGTTGTGAGCCACCATGTGTTGCTGGGATTTGAACTCATAGCCTTTGGAAGAACAGTCAGTGCTCTTAACCACTGAGCCATCTCTCCAGCCCCACCAATGATTCTTATTCCAGAGACTGATGCAGAAGAAATTCAAACTGATAGCCTGGATGTTATAAAGGCCTCACTAACCTCTTTGCTCAGGAGACATTAAACCAGAGAGCAGAACTTAGCTCAGCGATGGATTCCTCCAAAATACCTCAGAGATGAGTAGTGTTCTATGCAGGCCTGTTTGAGATAAGCAAAATTGCTGTGCTAGGATGTGCATCTCCGTTTATCAAGATTGAGCGGCCATTAGGTGCATCCCCAAGAAGGTATCTTCAATAGGGATCTATCTTGAGGATCTGTCCCTGCATAGCTACAGGGTCACAGCTGCCGTTAAGCCCAGCTCTGTAATTACGTTCCCCGTAGGCAGGAAGAACTGGGTCCTGGAAGTCAGGAGGGTGGAGGGGCTGAGCCGGAAGAAAGATTAAAAGCCCTGGTTGGTTGAAGAGTTCCACAGAGCTGGCAAGCCTCAAACATTCTAAGGCTTGAATTGGAACACTGGTCGATGTCAAGGTCTAAGTAGTGCCAGTACATGGGTCTGATAAAAACCTGCAACACAAGCTGATGCCAAGAGCTAAGGAATTCCTTGATTCCCAGGTCCAAACAAAAGTGCAGGGTAAAGGTCCCCAATACTGTCTTTAACACTAGTCCAAGCAGGTCCTAGCTAGGCCACCAGAGGGAGCACTTCTCCCTTATAAGGTAGAAGTGGTTCCAAGCCATGGAGAGTTCACTGCAAATCATAATTCTCCCAAGTTTGCTTTATCTCCTCACATAGACAGTCTGTGGAACTAGGTGTGCATTAGGCAGAGGACTAGTGCACAGAGGAGAAACAGCACCAGAGGAAATGGGAGATCACTCACAGTGTCACAGGCTAACACAACAGCAAAAGCCCCGCCCCACCCCACCCCCCACACTAAAACTGTCTTGACTGGGGCTATGCCTTCCTTCAGAAGCCAGAGCAGTCACCTAGAATCGCTGTGTAGTTTCCGCAGTGCATCGGTAGAATGTGCAGGATAGCAGTTCTGGTATATAGGTAGCCTACCAGGCTTAAGCCATCAAGTTTTCTGTAAAGGCACGTGGGGAACACAGAAGAAAAAGGAGTTCAACAACTTCCAGTGAAAGGCTCGGTGGTCTTGCCCCTGATGTCTTTGCTTATCGAAGGGAAATGGATCCCAGGAGGAGTGCTTATAATTGGGACTTACTATAACCTGGTGTGATGACACAAACCTTTCAGCCCCGAACTCCTGGGACGGAGGTGATAGATCCATGAGCTCTTGAACAGACAGGGGAGGCATGGAATCCTCCCTATCAGTATCATTTACGAGCAATTCTTCATGTATCTATTGACCATATGTATGTATGTCTTTCTTCAAGAAATGTCTATTGAAGTCTATATTATTAAGTTGAGTCATTGTTTTATTGCAACTGAGTTCGCTGTTTGAGACAGGGTTTCTCCGTGCAGCCCTGGCTATCCTGGACCGCACTTGGTAGACCAGGTTGGCCTCAGACTCAGAGACCTACCTGCCTCTGCCTCCTGAGTGCTGGGATTAAAGGCGTGCGCCACCACTGCCACCTAGTGCAACCAAGTTCTTTATAGATTTTAGAACTAGCCTTTTATTCCATGTGGCTTGTAGAGACTTCCTTGTGCCCCCGAGGTTGACTCCTTGCGCAGCTCTCTGGGCTGTTCACTCCCATTTGTTTATGCTGCTCCTTGTCTCCTCATTGATTTTTTTTTTTTTTGTTAAATCTCCTCCTCAAATTAATTATACAGACCAGTGTCATTTTTTTCTCCACTACTTTTTTAGGTCTGTTTTTCAGTTGTTGGTGTTGTTTGACTGTACTAAAACGGGACCATTCCTGTTGTCCTTTAATGCACGTTTCAATGGGGGAACAAAGATACTCTTCTTAAATTAAACAAAGAAGATTTCCTTCAACTTTGCCTAAAACCATACACGCTTAAAATGATACATTACCTATTTTCAATGAAACTCCCTAGCTGAGTTATATACTCAAGTGGTAGTCATTTACAATGGGACTCTTGTTCCCACTTATGGCATCAATAACATGAAAGGGGTATTTCTAATTTCTGGTAAATTATGTCAATAATACAATTGTGACAATACTTGACAGAGAAAGATTAATTGTAAGATTAATTATCATCAGAAGTTATAGTCATTTTTTCAAACTCAGGGCCACACAGTCAGGAATGCAATTGCAGCAGATCTTTGTTTCAGGTTTCCTTTCACAGAGTAGCCTTAAACAGTTTCTAGAAGGAAGCAACCCACAGTTCCAGCAACTTGTGAAACCCTCCCACCAACCGAAAAGGAAGTTAAGGTCAGGACACATTGATTAGAGGCTCCCATCTGGCTCCCTGCTAGATCTCTCCCCAGATTGCAGCACAAATTAAATCCAGCCCCCAGGACACAAATAACAACAGGCCATTCCAACTGGCCTAGGTAGGTCTGTTCTGCCTTTGTCCTGGAACCAGGAAGATGCTAAGATTAAAGCCATTCTTTGAGAACTAAAGACCCTTCCAGAAAGGCCAGGTTGGGGGTGGAGAGTCTCTGTAGAAGAGCTCTGGTATTTAACACTAGGAGGAAGACTGACTTTCCTGTTCAGGTAAGTAGGCTCCTGAGGCCTATGGCTAAATCTTCAAGTGTATAGTTCCTGATTTTTTGCTTCATCTTTTTAAAATGTTTTTTTTTAAAGATGACTTGTGTTTAACTTAGGGTCTCATACATGCTAGGTAAGCATTCTACCATTAAGCTGTACCTCCACCCCTTGATTATTCTTTTTTGTAAGTTGTAACATAGCTAAGGGTGAGGCAGAGGCATCGAGAATTTCTCTTCAGCTTTGGCCAAAATTCTGTATACATTAATTTGCCTGTTTTATACAGATGGGTTTTTGTATTAATAATACATGCAAGCATTTAGGCCCAAAGCCAGGCCTTATAGCTGGAGGATCTATAAACTGGGTGGACAGTGTGTTAGAGGTTTTAGATTTCTAAGGTGTGTAATAACCTCATTACAAGACCGTCAGTAGGAGACTCTCTCTCTCTCTCTCTCTCTCTCTCTCTCTCTTGAAAGGTAATCAATCCAATGCCCGTCATGAGTGATGTCTTTTTCTCCTCTGTGCACTAGTCCTCTGCCTAATGCACACCTACTCCCATAGACTGGCTGGGTGAGGAGGGAAAGCAAACTTGGGAGAAGTTTTGACTTTGTAGCCCTTTCACTGGAAATTGGCTGTGAGGTCGGAATGGTGCAGTCTCATGGGAAGAGTCTGGGGGACATAACTTACATTTTCATTAGTCACAGTGTTTATTTACTAGATGTTACAAGGCTGGGTTTGCTTTCTTTTTAATCATTACTTGAGAGGGAAATATAATATTTCCAATAACATGTATGGACATTTTATTCTCTTAATGTGGTAGAATTTAGATTGCAGGCGTGTGTGTGTATGTGTGTGTGTGTGTGTGTGTTGGAGGCAAGACCTTTCAGTGTAGCCAGACTGGCCTGTACTCACTGTATCCCTGATTCTGCCTCTCCAATGCTAGAATTATACCACCATACTTGACTTCAGTTCACTTTTAAATTATTTTATAATTTGCATATGTCAATAGCTTTTATGGGTGCTTCATTATTTCTGTTATCAAGAATAGATTCCTAGTACATTGTTGGATTATTTTGTTAGCGAGCACTCAAAGATATTTGCTATAGAATACTACTACCAATAGACCTCGTGATGATAAGCCACATAGTGTCTCTTGTTTCATTTATTGTAAAAGTTCATGTCTTAAAGTTCATGTTCTAAGCTTACAGAGATTTATAATTGTGCTTTCTTCTTTTCTAGGTAGATGCCCAGTGACGTCAACATGTAGTTTCCACAACGTGTAAGGTTTTTCGAGAGTGGCCAGGGGATGGAAATATTGGACTAAGGAATGGTAAAAGGCTACAAATATCAGTGTTTTAACCATTATTTAATTGCTTTCTTGATCATTACATGATTGTAAGCTTGTGTGTGTGCATGCGTGTGTGTCTGTACTATCATTCAGTGTAGAAATTGGCCTAGCCCATAGCACCTGCTAGGCAAGTCCGTCATTACCAATATATCTCTCCAACTCTATCATTGCTGTTTTGGGAAGGTTATTATTTTGCCATTTGGAAAGCACCTGTGCATAGGCTTTATCCTGTTTGGGGTACAATAGATTTGTATATGAAAAAATAATCTTGTTATGTATGGGTGCTGAGTCAGAACTTCTTAGCAGTAGTCAGGATTTAAACTAATAAAAAATGCTCAATGTGGTTTCTTCTTATGTCTTGAGAATTTAGCTGAGGCTAAATTGGATGAGTACCATTGGCACCAAGTAAGATCATGTGTTTTGCACTTAACAGATAATTTCTTTGTCTGTGGATATGGGAGTACAGCTGAGGCATCCCATAAATCCTATAGATAAACAGTTTCCACCCTCAATTATAAGTATTTTTTTTGATCCCCAGGAAACTAGGTAAGATATGAGGAAGAATGTGATTAACTTAAATGCCTCATTTAAAATTTCACTCAGAGGCTTTGTGCCCTTCTAGAATTTTCTAAGTATGGCCAGAGTTCTCAGAATAAAATGTAGAGACACCGAATGAAATAATGCCAAGTAGCCACCAGGTGGCGAAATTGCATATGGATTTAAGCAGCACAGGCAAACCAGCCTCGGTATCTAGCCTAGAGGCCATGTTTATGTCTGTATCTGGTTTTCTGTCAAGGCTACAAAAGATCAAGTGGTGATTTTATTTCTCTTTATTCCCTTGGTTTTAGAACACTTCCATTCCTGCCCAAGGCTTCTGTGGGAGCCATGTGCCGCTGTACCTGCTGTGGGAGCCATGTGCCGCTGTACCTGCTGTGGGAGCCATGTACTGCTTGCTGTACCTGCTGGGTTACCAGGTAGAAGAAAGAAATGATGCACAGTGTACTTCTAGTTCTTCAGCTGTTAGGATTCTAGTTCCCGCATCCCTGATCATCCCTGGATTTGCTACCATGAGAATGGACTTAAAGGATGAGGAGGAAAGCAAAATTAACATTTTTGAGTCACCAGATACTCTAGTTAGAAGTAGAGTATTATAACTTACCTTAATTACTATAAAAATATGAGACCCTGAAAGATTAATTTGTTGTTTTATCTATCACTTTAATTTAGCAATTTTTTACTAGGCTTTGCCAGTATTACTTCAAGTATAAGTGCTGTAGGTCCTCAGCTCTGTATTATTTTCAGGCAACTTGAAGGTAACATTCATTTTAGAATACTTTCTTCCATAGTGTTAGAAGATGCAGACATTTAAAATGGCAATCCTGATAGGAAATTTAAAATCCGGAATAATAATCCAATATCTGGCCAGTGTTCAGGCTTACTTGGTTGTGTCATTAAAAAAACAGTTTGCAGTTGCTGTATTTAAATCACGGTCCAGACAAGGTTTATATGTTGGATTCACTTGAAGTGTGAACTACGAGGCATTTTCTGTAGAGGAAAGCAGAGTATTAAATCAGTTAGTCCTCCTGTTTAGGAAGTCATAATCTTTGTCCTCAACGAGTTCTGTTTTGTGGTTTGGCTACCTGCTCCAATAGATTAAACCTATGGCTTTCCACAAGTCCTCTGTTACTGACCTTACCTTCAGCCCTGCTTTATTCTTTTTATTTTTAGAAAAGATCTCACTGACTATCATAGGTTGACTTTGAATTTGTTCTGTAACTTCAGCAGGCCTTCAACTTGCTAGCCTCCTGCCTCAGTCCTCCAAGTAGCTGAAATTAGTGGGCTATGCTTCCAGGTCTGATTCGCTGTGGGAAATAAGATATTATGATTTAACAGGCTCAGGTATAAGTTGTCAGATAACCAAATTACAATGGGTCAAACAGGATGAGAATTCATCTCCCATTTCTTTTTTATTTTTAAGATTTATTTATTTATTCTATGTAAGTACACTGTAGCTGTTCTCAGACACACCAGAAGAGGGCATCAGATCTTGTTACGGATGGTTGTGAGCCACCATGTGGCTGCTGGGATTTGAACTTAGAACCTTTGGAAGAGCAGTAAGTGCTCTTAACTGCGGGGCCATCTCTCCAGCCCTTGTTTCTCATTTCTTAAGGGTTTACTGTCCTATCATCTCCACAAATGTGCTATTTGTCCTCAGGGTACTAGAAACACCTACAGCGTGTACATTCACACTGAAACCATCAAAATGTAGCATGGGGAAAGAGAACAACATGGGAGATAACCAGCTGTCTCTGCTGTAAAAAAAAAAAAAAAAGTAATTCAGGACTCTTATATTACCTAGAACATTGCCCGGAGCATGTAATTGCCACCACTTAAAGTCGAAAACACAGGAAACCTGTTAGACTTGTGTGTACATAGGTAGAGGTAGGGGACAACTTGTGGAAGTCAGTTCTCCCCCTTTACCATTACAGTGTGTTCTCCCCTTCCACCATGTGGGTCCTGGAGATTGAAGTCCAGTGGTCAGGCTTGGGGTCATACCTTGCCACCGTGAGCTATCGCTTGGCCTGGAAATGAGTTAAAGTTCCACTGTTTTTTGTAATAGCACTCTTGTGTCCAGCTCTGCAATTCCAGTGGTGTTTTCCAATCATAGTGTCTTGTCTCCCTAACCATAGTTGGTTAACATATGCCTATGCTATCTAGGTCAGACTGTCAGAAGTCATCTTTTTGATTGTCTTTCTGAGGTTTAATTGGAGAAAAATAGTGTGTTCTAGTTTGTATTAGGCACCTAAGTATTCTCTCTCTCTCTCTCTCTCTCTCTCTCTCTCTCTCTCTTTCTCTCTCTCTCTTGTATGGCCCAGCTATGGGGTGTATGTTTGGAAATTTCTGGTGGCCTTTTTACAGCTATAGGAAAGAAACTTGTCTAAAAGAATGTCATTTTTGGGCTGAGCAACTGGAGCTTCCCATTGGTGTTCAAACCTCCAGTCATGCTTGTACTTGAGTCCCATCCATCTATGATGGATAACCTATGAGACATCCAATAGATTCTTTCTTTTGCCTGAGTTTAAGTTGTGTTTTTTGTCACTTACAATCAACAAAGTTCTGATTAAAGCGCTATTTTACAGGACAGTTCTGGAATCAGTATAGCTGTGTTTAGCATTTATGTGTCAGAGGGTAATAGATTTAGTAACTAGAAGCAAGAAGACAATTTGCAGATCTATTAGTCTACCTGAAAAGTGACAGCCCCGAGAGCCACAACATCAGGGGCTGCTGTAGCTCTGGCTGGTTTGTTTTGTCTTCTTCTAGATAGTTAAATAGTTACCCGCATCTTCAGACTGGTCATCCTTATATGGTTGCAGGATTACTTTTTACTATTCAGATGAGCATATTTCCCTCTATACCTTTTGGCATTGTTTACAAAGCTGCTTAGAAATCCTTGTCTGCTAATCTGGCATGTTGGTCATCTTGTGATCTGGCTTTTTGAGTGCCTTGATTTTTCAATACTAGTCACAGTTTCCAGTTTCCTGTGTAAATCCAATCATTCTGGCTTGTCTCATGGATACGAAGACTGTTTGAAATGGATACCCTTATGTCCATAGGAAGAGCATTGATATTTGTTTATGTTTTAGTAGGGAGTCAAGTAGACCGAACTTAGACACTACACTCCGCTTCTGTGAAAACAAAAACAAAAACAAAAACAAAAAAACCTGCAAATGAGTTCACTTAGCTTTATCTGGGCTATTTAGAGATGTTACTATGTGTGCATAATTCAGAGGTCAGCAAGAAACCTGGGTGGTTTCTATGCAGCATTTGGGCCCTCCTTCTCAGGCTCCCTCCACTGTAGGATTTTATCTTCCACACTTCTCAGCTTGTATGAAAACCCTGAACTCTGTCCTCCAGTCTTCAGGTCAGTAAGGTCCAGTTTAAGGCACCAGTGAGGAATGTGACTTGGGGCTATGTTGTGGCTAAAATGCCTTAAAAGAGGGGGCATTGTCCAGTTCTGACCTTTTCTTTGAAGTGCCATTTTTTTCTGTCACTTTCTTACTGTTTTAGGTTACTTGACAATACTTGCATGTAGCCTTTTTAAAAAATATATATTTTTCTCCAAAGTATACAGTTGTTGTATCTGAACAAAAGTCAATTTCATAGCAGCACTGAGTGGAAATTACAACCTGTGTGGGCTGTGTTATATAACTTGAGGCACACAGCACAAATACTCTGGAGGCACAGTAAAAATGTATACTAGTGTGCTGACTGGTATTATGTCAACCTGACCCAAAGCTAGAGTCATCAGAGAGAAAGGAGCCTCAATTTAGAAAATATTTCCATAAGATACAGCTGTAAGTCATTTTCTTAATTAGTGATTGAGGTGGGAGGACCCAGCCCTGGGCTGGTAGTCATTTGTTCTATAAGAAAGTAGGCTGAGCAAGCCATGGAGAATAAGCCAGTTAGTAGCACTCTTCCATGGTCTCTGCATCAGCTCCTGCCTCCAGGTTCCTACCCAGTTGTAGAGTTCTTGTCCTGACTTCCTTCAGTGATGAACACGTAAGCCAAATAAACCCTTTTCTCCCCACTTGCTTTCTTGGTCATAGTATTTTATCACAATAGCCACCCTAACTAAGACATCCGGGATCTACGTGTTTGATTCAGCTAATGTGACTTGATACAGACAGGGTTTATAAGCATGTAAGGTAAAGGTGATGATATTGTCAGTTGGCATACTTGGAGGAATGAGAAGCTTGGTAACTGTCCGCTTGGGGGTTCTCATGAATTCAGATTGTCTCACCATAAACAGGTAAATTCCATAGCAGGTAATCTAATACCTCTTCCATGAGGACCTCCAAGGACCAAGTATCCCTGACCCTAATATTGCTGAATTTTTAAAGGTGATGTTAAGTTAGCTGTAGTAAACTGTAATTTCTATGCAGCTGTAGGTCAGATGGACAGAGCAAGACTCCCATACAACCCTCTGCCAGACCTGGTGTCTGAGATAGATAGAAGGAGGAGATAAATAGATAAGTTATTTAAAGCTTGAATAGGGATGAGTGACATAGCTTATAGGGAAAGGACTGTTAAGGAAACCCAAATGTCTCCTTGGGGCACACCAACATATGGTAAATATAGGGTTAAAAAGATAAGACAAAAACAAGTTTAAGGAAGAAGAGGTTACGGCTTTGGCCCTGTTTGAAATATCTGTGAGGCATCTAGGTAAATGCACAGGAATTTGGAAAACTGGAGAGAACTCTGGAATAGAGATCTGTATTGAAGAATGCCCAGTAGAGAAGTGGTAGATGAAGCTGTGGCTATGAATGAGATGGCCAGATAGAATGTGCCAAGGGAGAGGAGAATTGATGAGAGAGAGGGGAGAGACTAATAAGTAGGTCAGTTTGAGAAATTGTGAAGTAGCTATAAAAGTAAAAGGGGAGTTAGAAAAGGTTGTATGTAGAAGTAAAGGAGACGTCCAACCCGTTGGTGTTCAGTAGAGCCGAATGCTATAAAAGCAAGCATTGTACACGGAACATAGCAGCTCTAACAGCAGAAGGTTTATTTTCATCTCACGGTTGTAGTTGGAGTTCAGTGTCCAGGAGCACAGCCATTTTGCAACAGCTTATGGGTTTCATAGGGTGGTAAACTGCATCATGTAGCCCCTGCTAACCATTCTTCCCAATAGCCATCCCCCTGTGTTGCCCCTTGCTCTCAAATTTGGTGGGTTCTATAAGTAGTTTAACTGGTAGTATGTCTGGAAGTGATGCTGCTTGTTTGCTTGTTTACAGATAAGTGTAGCTCACAGCCCTCATCAAAGAGCCCTGTAGCCACGTGTAGTGGTGCATTTCTTTAATCCAGCACTTGGGAGGCAAAGGCAGGTGGATCTCTATTAGATTAGGCCAGTTATGTCTACCTACCTATTGAATTCTAGGCCAACTAGTGCTACATAATGAGACCCTGTATATATAGGAATGTGTGTGCACACATACACATAAACAAACAAACAAACAAACATATATAAAAAGAAGCTTCCTTTTACAACAGATAAAGTTTAATATAGAGTTATACAGATCGACAACTGGTCAGAATGCATAGAGTAAGTGACTGTGGGATGCCCAGCTCCATCAGATATATCTTTTTTGTTTGTTTGTTTTTTGTTTTTCGAGACAGGGTTTCTCTGTGCAGTCCTTGCTGTCCTGGAACTCACTCTGTAGACCAGGCTGGCCCTGAACTCAGAAATCCACCTGCTTCTGCCTCCCAAGTTCTGGGATTAAAGTTGTGTGCCACCACCGCCGGGCCAACAGATATATCTTAAATGGAACCCTATACCTAAGGATAAGGGAACATGAAGATGAGGTAGGAAGTAAGAACCACAGGACCAGGATATCTGTTGTTTTATAGTGTCCCATACACATGTGTACACACAGAGGAAAATGTAACCGTGAACTCTTAGCAATATGTTTGCCTAAACAAGATCAGCATAAGGACAGCACAGTTGACATGTCACTAGGGGAAATCTCACATGGTCCCACCCCTAGATCACAAGGTGCAAGTGACAATGGCTGATGAAATAGGGTGAATCAGTTTCCTTTAGGGACGGGCTTTCACAGAGGTGGTAAGTCATAATTAAAAGAGAGGCTGTCATTTGGGGAGGGGGAACAGGGAGAGGAGAGAGAGAATACCCTTGTATGAAGTTTCCCCCTAAACACTTAAAAAACAGGAGGTCGTAATCTCCCTCACAACTTTCACTGTGGCCTTTTGGTGCCTTGAGCAACCATATAAGAAGTCTATCTTGCTAATTAGGACAAGTGAAGGAGACTTGAGATGACGTGGAAAGGGAGCACCCTGGCTAAGCCCAGATCTCTAGATCTGAACAGGCATGTGAAAGAGACCATCCGGGCCCCTCCAGACCAATTACCAACCAGCTGGGTACCATGGAGTGGCCTAGTAGATAGGAAGCAGAGTAAATTTACAACCTAAGGGAATGGCCTGTTAGCATCTGGAAGCTCACATGCAATTGTGGGAGTATTTTTCCTAATTAGTAGTTTGGAATAATGTATTTATATCCTTATTTTTATTTTAATGTACAGGTGTTTTGCTTAAATATATGTTTGGGCACCACATGCATGCCTGGTACCACTAGAGGCCAAAAGAGGGTGTTGAGTCCTCTGGTACTGCAATTACAGATATTAGTGGGCCATCATGTGGTTGCTAGGAATAGAACCTAGATCCTCAGGAAGAGCAGTCTGTTTTTTTTTTTTTTTTTTTTTTTAGATTTATTTATTTATTATATGTAAGTACACTGTAGCTGTCTTCAGACACTCCAGAAGAGGGAGTCAGATCTCGTTACGGATGGTTGTGAGCCACCATGTGGTTGCTGGGATTTGAACTCCTGACCTTCGGAAGAGCAGTCGGGTGCTCTTACCCGCTGAGCCATCTCACCAGCCCCCGAGCAGTCTGTTTTTAACTGCTGAGCCATCTCCCCAGCCCCTGAGGGGATTTTTTAGAAATAATAGTGATAGATACTTTGGAATGTGTACATATTAATAGAGGACTTTTCTATAATGATGGTATGTGCTTGGAAATGTGCGTGTACAAATAGGGAAAAGCTAGGAGGAAGAAGAATGGAGATGCAAAAGAGGGAGAGATAGCTGACGCCATATGAGATATCTAAGAAGGGAAGATGAGATCCCAACTCTGGTGATGAGTTTTAAATCAAGAGACGCTTGCTTTCCAATGGATCTTTAAAAATATGTCTCATGTACTAGAGTCAAAAGAATATATAAATGTTAGGTAGGAATTAATTGGTTTCCCAAGAATGGTTGACATGTTCCTTATCAGGATTGCTTAGAAGCCAGGAAGTAATTGGTATCTGTACCTGTGGGTTAACAACTAGACACCCTTTTAATAAAGCTGTTTCTGTACATAAGCCATACCTCCACAGAGTCAAGCTAGTCTGGGCTCTGTGGGTTTTCAGAATGGTAGAGGCTTCAAGTTCGGTTGTAGTAGATAACTAACATAAAAAGGCCTTGACTGATATCTGCAGACTTCCACATGCTAATGAGGAAAAAAATGTATCAAGGTGTCTTAGTCAGGGTTTCTATTCCTGCACAAACATCATGACCAAGAAGCAAGTTGGGGAGGAAAGGGTTTATTCAGCTTACACTTCCATATCACTGTTCATCACCAAGGAAGTCAGGACTGAAACTCAAGCAGGTCAGAAAGCAGGAGCTGATGCAGAGGTCATGGAGGGATGTTCTTTACTGGCTTGCTTCCCCTGGCTTGCTCAGCCTGCTCTCTTATAGAACCCAAGACGACCAGCCCAGAGATGGTCCCACCCACAAGGGGCCTTTTCCCCTTGATCACTAATTGAGAAAATGCCTTACAGCTGGATCTCATGGAGGCATTTCCTCAACTGAAGCTCCTTTCTCTGTGATAACTCCAGCTGTGTCAAGTTGACACAAAACTAGCCAGTACACAAGGGAAAGTAGAAAAGCAACTCAGTATAACAATAAGCCTCTGTAAAAAACATCTATTATGGAAAATTGTAATCACACATAAAATTACACAGACCAGCACAATGAACCTACATGTATTACTAATTTTGTTAAAAATACAAAATATGATATGGATGCTAAGATCTGTAAATTAGCAGGTAAATTAGGGAGGGTGAGGCAGGATAATTGCAATGCCAGCCTGCATTACATAGTGAGTTTCAGTCTAGCATAAGACACAGGAAGGATCTGTCTATAAAAATTAAAAAGAAATAATTAGCAATTTTTGCTCATAGTTTTAATGGTACATATTTTATTTTATAGAGAGTTGATCCTCATTGTTTAATAATTTCATATTTATAGCTTGGACTATTTACTAAAATTTATCTGTACTTCTCTGGTTAGTACTTGCAGTGCTTTCATGGTAATTCATGGACCTGCACAGAGAGCCAGGCACTAGATGTTCCCAGCTAAAGTTGAATAGAGAACACACTTTTTTTCCCATATCTGTTATCACACTGTAAGTGTCCTTTCCATGGTCATTTTAATGTTACTTTTTGCTTCTTTTGTTGGTGACTTCACTGTTTAAAGTGCCACTAACAATAATGTTAATGCCAGAAAGTTGTGGTATGTCTTAAGGAGACCGTATATGTTAGATAAGCTTCATTTTGGCATGAGCTATAATGCTATTGTCTAGGATATTAGAGGTAATGAATCTTGCAAATCTAGAAAAAGAAAGAAGAAAGTTGGCAGCCTATGGATGCTCAGAAAAATGATGAAATATTTATTTTGGGGTATGTGTGATGTATGTATGTGTATTTCAATGTGTATGCAAGAACATGCCATTTGTGTGTGTGAGTATCTAAGTCTCTTTATCTCTGTCTCTGTCTCCCCCTTTCTCTGTCTCTCTATCTCTGTCTCTCCAGTGTGTGTGTGTGTGTGTGTGTGTGTGTAGGCCTTGTTGACATTGGGTGATTTCTTAGTTACTGAGGTACTGTTAGTTACTATTGCTGTGAAGAGACACCAGGAGCAAGGCAACTTATTAAATAAAGGGGACTTGCTTACAGTTTCAAAAGGTGAGCTCATAGCCAACATGGTGGGAGCAAGGCAGCAGGCAGGCATGGCACTGGAGCTAAGAGCTTACATATTATCTACAAGGTGCATGGGGAAAGAGGAGGGAAAGGGACCAGGCATGGGCTTCTGAAACCTCAAAGCCCACCCTCAGTGACACACCTCCTCCATTAAAGCCACACTTCCTAATTCTCCCCAGAACTCTTCCACTGACTAGTAATCAAGCATTTGGATAATATGAGCCTGTGGGGACTATTCTCATTCCAACCATCATATTCTTCATTGTAGTTTTTGAGAGAGGAACTCTCAGTGAGCCTCCTAGCTCTGCCTTCACAGAGCTCTGAGACTGTAAGCACATACCTCTGTACTGGTTCTTTTATATGGGTTCCAAGGGATGTAGCATCCACTTTACTGACTGAAGTATCACCTCAACCTCAATACAAGTCTAATTGGCCTTTCTTTCATTCTAAGGATAATGAACTTTTTGTTTGTTTTTCGAGACAGGGTTTCTCTGTGTGTAGCTCTGGCTAACCTGCAACTCACTCTGTAGACCAGGCTAGCCTCAGATTCACAGAGGTCCACTTGTCTCTGTCTCCTGAGTGCTGGGATATAAAAGGTGTGTGCTGGCATTGCCTGGCAAGAATATTGAACTTTCAAATTAATGAGTTTTTAAATTGTGTTGATTAATTTATTTGTATATTTGTACACTATTTGTCTGAGCTTGTGTATGCATACATATGGAGATAAGAGAGTAACTTACTGGAATCAGTTCTCTCCTAATTTGGGTCCTAGACATTAAATTCAGATCATTAGACTTGGTAGCAAGTGCTTTGACCCGCTGAGCCATCTTGCTGGCCCCTTGATTTAGGTTTTTAATGAACGTATAAAGTGATAATTTTCTTTAGGGTGTTTTAGAACAGCTTGTTTTCATTGATATTCCCTGACCAATCTTCTCCCTCATTCCCACCTTGCACATGCCATCCATTATTCCATTTCCAACTCTCATGTCTTACATATTTTATTATCCTCCTCATCTTCCTTTCTTCAAACCTTTTTCTCATCCATGGTCTCTTTTTAAAGTGTTATCATCATATATTACTTACGCATAGTAATGGATTTCAGTGTGACCATTTTCGTACATGTACATAGTGTCTTTACCCTGTTACCTTCTTTGCCCCACTCCTACTCGTGCTCATCCCCTTCCTAGCTAGCTGCTTTGCTACTTTCATATGTAAGTCACTGTGTTTCACTAGGGTTCTTTAGAGGAGCATCCTTCGGCGAGTGTTTGTTTGGGGGTCGGGGGGCCATGAATACCTTGCCAGTAGCTACATGACTGAGAAAAATATCTCCTTCCTCCATCAGCATTAACGACACATAAGTCCTTAGGGAGGGTTAGAGCCATGGCCCTGTTCAACAAAAATGATCTTTCTTCTTTTGGTAGTCGTCTGTTCAATTCATTTGCCTTATATTTCTGGAATTTGATTTTTGGAACTCTGTAGATTCTAGATAATCAATCACCTCTTGTACGTATAGCTGGTAACAATTTTCTTTCATCCTATCGGCTGTCTATACAGTTTTTCCTTTGTTCTATAACAGCTTTATAATTTCATGACATCTCACTTGTGGATTTTTGGGATTATTTCCTGTGACAGTTTAGGCCCTTTCAAAAAGTTTTCACCTGTGCCTAATCTTAGAAAACAAAACCAAAAGTCTGAGAACAGTAAGTACTATTATTATATGAGCTACAGTGATGACTTACTTGCTTTTCTGGGCTTTGATTTTCCTCAGTTACAACTCCAGCATCTCGCTGAATACTACATAACTATCTCCTCTACCACACTGAGCCCCTCCTGATGAAATAGAGGCAAGGTGCTTACCCTGCTGGAATTTATGGACTCTTGAAATATGTCCCCTGTGATTTTCTGTAGTACCATCAGAATTTGATCCACGCTGAATTCATTTTTGTCCAGAGTGAGAGACATGAATATAGTTTCTTTAATTTAGTTTTCTCAGCACTATCTCTTGTATGTGTTTTGCACCTTTGTTGAAAATCAAGTGGTTGTAGCTCCATGGGTTTATATATGGTCCTTTCTTCTAGTCCACACCGGTGTTCGGATATTTTTGTTCCTGTGATCTTGTAACATAATTTGAGATTAGATATTGGGATACTTCCAGCACTATTCTTTCTGATCAAGATTGCTTTGGCTAATTCAAGGTCTTTGGTGCTTCCATTGGAAGTTTAGGATTTTTTTTTCTAAAACAATTTCTATAGAGAACATTGTTGGAATTTTATGGGAATTGTATTGACTCTGTGTGGAAGAATAATACTTTAAAAAAACCAATATGTTGTTATATATTTTCAAATATGTTCTCCCATTCTATAGATTTGGTTTTTGTTCTGAGTCTTTTATAAAACAAGGAGTTTTAAATTTGGCTAGGTTAGTTCTAATTAAAAAAAAAATGTATGTGTGCTATATGGCTTTAATTTGCCAATGCCAGAGAACTTGAGTAAAGCCGAATTCAAAAGTAATGGACAAAAAGTGATGAACTAGTTTGTTCAGCAGAGGGAAATTTAAGACAAGATGGCATTCAGGCTGGGATTCCATGCTAGTGAGAAGGAGCAACAAGTAAAGCAGAAAGATAAGAAAAATGTACAGTTTGGCAAGGAGAAGAGAGCCTAAACTAAGCCATCACAGTGGCTCCTTGCTCCAGAATGGATGCCGGGAAACATTTCCTCAAGGTCAGCAGTGAAGGCACACGAAGGCCTCCGACACTGTGATCTGATAGGACCAGGCTACATAGCAAGCTGGAAGCAGGATTCAGCATAGGCATTCACTGCGGTTCTGCTTTTGCAGGTATAGAAGAAGCAAGTGGGAGTGACGCAGGAAGACTTGTTTCAAGGCTACAGAAAGCCTGTGAATCCAGTACTGGGTATAATTGTTGGATTCCCTGGAAGAAGACCCAGAGAAGCCATTGAATGGAGCTGGAAAGATGAAGCCCAAGTTACAGTGGAGGGACCAGGATATTGGAGATTCTAGAATTGTACTTATCCACTGAGGAAAGCTGCAAGAACACAGTGGAACACGTCTAAGACAGAAGTCTCATGTTCTGGAGGTGGCAGAAGTGGAGTGCTGGCACTACCCAAATCTAGACCTTAGATGATCCCATCCGGAGTGCTCCATGCTAGCCAGGGAGCTATAGGACTAGGCGTTAGTTCTAACTGGGCTTTTGTTTTTGCTTTACTCCATCCTTTCCTCGCTGTTCTCCCATTAGTTGCCATTTAGGGTGGGGATACTTCTTGTTTTGTATATTAGAAGTGTTCAACTTGTATTTTGATTTCATAGGTGCTCAAAATAAAAGAGAAGGTCTGAAGTCTCAGAGGAGACTTTAATTTTCTGAAGAGAGCTGTAACTGTTAAAGACTATGAGAGCTTTTAGAGAGAGACCAAATGCATTCTGAGATGTACATAGACTGGGAACCAGGGTAGAATACTAAGGTGATATGTTTGGTGTTGGGTTGGCAGGAAGTGGAATTATAATGATTAATTTTCGTTGCCAATTTAACAGGATTTAGAATCACCTAGGAGACAGTTCTGTGCTTGTATGTAAGTGCAGACCTAGATAGATTTACCTTAGAAGGGAAAATTTCCCTTAAATAAATGTGGCATCTATGAACTGGGATCCTAGACAGAGTAAAAACGAGAACTGAAAGGAGCACCAATATTCATCTTCATTTCATTCCTTCTGCTATTTACCAAGTATCAGGTGCGTGTATTTCTGTTTGTCTGTTTATGGGTGCTCCATTCATTTCTGGTTTGTGTCTTATGCTACCCCAGTAGCAAACCTCAATAGCTTTTGTCTGTATAATAAACTTTAATATCTGATAGAGAGATTATCCCTAGTTTATTCATTTAAAGGTGTTTTGTCTATTCTAATTACTTTTCCTTATTTGTTCTAGAGTAAGCTTGTATTCATCTATGAGAAATCTTAGCAAGATTTTGATAGTAACTATTATTAAACTACATATACATATATAATTATGCAAAACTCATTTTGAGAAAAAAATAACACTAACTATGTTATATGTTCTCTTTTGAGACATATTCTAACTAAGAAGTAAGCTGTCTTCTTTTTTAATGTTATTTTTTAACTTACTCATTTTACATCCTGTTCATGCCTTCTTCCCAGTCACCCCCCCTCCCACAATCCTTCCCCTATCTCCCCATCCTATTCTCTTCTGAGTGGGTGGGGGGCCGCTAGGCATTCCCCCTCCCTGGCACAGCAAATCTCTGCGAGGCTAGGTGCATCCTCTCCCGCTGAGGCCAAACATGACAGGCCAGCTAGAAGAACATAGCCCACATACAGGCAACAGCTTTTGGGATAACCCCCTTTCCAATTGTTCAGGACCCATATGAAGACCAAGCTGCACATCGGCTACATATGTGTGGAGAGGACTAGGTCCAGCCCCTATATGTTCTTTGGTTGGTGGTTCAGACTCGGAAAGCCCCAAGGATTCAGGTTAGTTGACTCTGTTGGTCTTCCTGTGGAGTGCCTACCCTTTCGGGACCTGCAATCTTTCTTCCTATTCTTCCATAAGAGTGTGCAAGCTCCATCCGCTGTTTGGCTGTGGGTGTCTGCATCTGTGTGAGTCAGCTGCTGGGTGGAGCCTCTCAGAAGACAGCCATGCTAGACTCCTGTCTGCAATCATAACAGAGTATCATAAATAGTGTCAGGGATTGGTGCTTGCCCATGGGATGGGTCTCAGGTTGGGCTGGTTATTGGTTAACTATTCCCTTAGTTTCTGTTCTTTCCCCTGTGCCTGCATTTCTTGTAGACAGGATACATTTTGGGTCGAAAGTTTTCACAGGCAGTTTTTGGGTTTTTTTGTTTTTTTGTTTTTGTTTTTAAAAGGTATCAGGGAGATGCCAAAGAATCAATGGGGGTGACCGTAGCTGTGACTCAGCACTGGGGATGTGGAACCTGCAGAGGCCAACTCCTGTAACCAGGCAGGAACACCAGTGGAGTGATAGGGACAGCAACTGACCCACAAAACTTTCAACCTAAATTTATCCTGTCTATAAGCAATGCAGGGACGGGGGATAGAGCACAGACTTGTCTTTGATGTGCTATGTGACCCTGGTGACCTTGAGTTCATGGCAAACCTGTCTCAGTTTCCCGAATGCTGGAATTATAGGTGTGTGCCATCGTGCTATACGAAAGCAGGGTTCAAGTGTGGCATCTTTGCCTTCATTTTGCATCTGTCTCCTTTACTTTGAGTTATTGAGTATTCTAATCAATGGACAGTGTGTGTATCTTCATGAAAATTGTTGCTTATTTCCTTTCATCAAGGTTGTACTAAGTATCTTCATCTTAGAATAGAGCAAATGTGCTTGGCCTGGGAATGCTGCAGCCGCTCTTTTGCTCACTTGTGATGATAGCGCCCTTATAAAGTCACTGTGGAAATTCAGAGAGACCGTGCAGCTTTGAACCCTGCCTCTGACATGTTTACTTTGTCCTTAACCTTTTCACTCATATTTACTTGTTGGGCTCTTGAGCTCTTATCTGTGAACCCACAATAATAGAGGGATGCATTAAAAATTATTGTGAAGACAGAATGTGAGAGTTTAAATTAAAAAAAAATCAAGCAGACTAGAGACATCATAAACTGTGGCTCTTACTGATATTATAATGTGGATATAATTTGGTAAAAAATGATATATACCTTTCAGTGAGGAGAAGTGTAGATAGAACTCAAGTAGCTAGTCCAAAGAGCCATAGGCTCAGAACAGTAAGATATTGCTGTAGGTTTGGGACAATGGAGATGTTACCAGTGTTGTTAGGGTCATTGCCTAGGTCCTAGCAAACCTAATAAACTAGGCTAGTTACCCATCTTCAGCAGACATGCTTCAACTTTTTCTTTCCAACAACCATGAGATTCCTAGGCAAATTTCAGTTCCTTTAGACTTAAGTGTCTCAGTAGTTGGATAATCCAAATGAGGGGAACAGGTGTCTCTTAGAATACCTTTGCTTCTGCCAGGGCTACTGTGGAAGCAATCCATTCCATCACAGTAGAAAGCTTTCACAGAAGCTAAGTTAGCTGAGGAGGCTTACATCTATTTTCTTGATCAGATGTGGGTAACCTGAAAAGAATTGGGATTCTACTCAAGGAGAGGTAAGTGGATCTCTGAGTTCAAGGCCAATCTTGACTACAGCATGAGTTCTAAGACAACCAGGGCTACACAAAGAAACCCTATCTCAGAAAAATTCAATACTAACAAATTTGAATGAATGAATGATTAGAAATAGGAACAGTTCTTGAAGCTGCTTGATGAGTAGATGAAGTTTCACTACACTATTCCCTAAACTGTTGTGTAGTTGAAAAAATTCCATGACAAACAAATCTTATAATCATTTGAAAACTTGATTTGGAGGATTTTAAAGCTGAACTGAGTCTTACATATTACAGTCTGTAGTAGCTCAGAGGTAAAAGGATATTAAAGGCAAGTTAGGAAACAAGGAAGCATGTGAAAATGTGAAGTATGCTATCTAAGTAGTTCATGCAAAGGCTGCCTTGCTCTCCACTCTGCTTTCTGGGGACTGTAGTCCTTGGTCCAGCAACTTCACTTCTTGGAATATATTCCCAGAAAATTAGTTACACTCACAAACCTATATATGAGTAGGCTGATTTTCTCAATGGACTTGTAATAGTGCATCAATGGAAACAGGCATTGACCAACTAACTCTGTGGTTGCTCCTATAATCACTGTGCTGGGCCAGGGAGATGGCTCAGCAGGTAAAGGCACTTGCCTGATGATGCCAGTTCAATCTCCATGACCACATGATAGAAAGACAGACCCAACTCACCTAAGCTTTGATGGACTCGAGGATATCTGTCTCTTCCCAATATGGCCACATGGAATAAATCTGTCTCCACATTTTATTATTATACAAGCTGTGGCATGAGTGTGTGTGCACACATTGTAAAAACAAAACAAAACTGTATTTGTCCTGTTACCATAAAGACTCAATGAAATCGCTTCCAAATTGGAACATGGATTTGAGGACACCTAAATCCATGTTTCAAGACCATGCTCACTCAAATTTGGCTCCAAATAAGCTATCTCTTCAACACACAAACACTATATGTGTATTCACACACATAATTTTCATCCATGGCTCATACCTCATTATTCCTTCTCCATGACACGCCTAAAAAAAAAACCAATATTCTCATTTACAAATTGGTTCGTAGAAGTACTGACCTTTCCCTGACTTTCTGTCTTGGATAGGGCCACGAAGAAGCGCTCTGATTACCTTTTACCTATACTAGGTTGGTTATAAGACCCTCTTCATTCCAAAGGGATCCATGGTGCTCAGAGAAGCCAAGAGGAATCTCAATAGCACAGGCATTCCTGGGTTTTCTCAACAGGGTAGGCTCTCTACCCCTAAAACATTCATTAGACATGTAATAATAAAATGTGGAGACAGATTTATTCCATGTGGCCATATTGGGAAGAGACAGGTATCCTCGAGTCCATCTTTTGGGTAACCCCATGAGCTTTAGGTTTAAATAGTGGAGGACTGGGGCAAGGGGCGGGAGATGTGTAATTAAAGCAGGCCTCCTCTGAGTGTGGCCTAGTTTATCATATCACCTCAGTCCCAGCCCTGCAGGGTGGTCTGATGAAGTCCTTATTGCTGTATGTAATTGCTTGAGAGAGTCAATCTGGTTCGCTGATGTTGATTATTTCCCTACTAGCATACAGCTGTACTGTCATAGAGACTTGCCCTCATCTGAAGGACCGGCTTTCTAGTGAGCTTCTGCTGTTCCTACAATCCATGGTGACTGTAGGATTAGGACACTGATTTACTCTATGCCTTTAGCCATAAAAAGGGATGAAAGAATGGACAGCGGCATTCCTTGAGTGATTTACATGCATGCCTATGTGCAGAGGTAAACAGGTAACAGGAAGGAAAAGGAGACGAACACAGAATGAAGGCAGAAATGCCAGGCTTTCTCCTCAGACATAGTTCTCTTTTTAGTTTTTATTTCTATTATTTTGAGACAGGGTTTCTCCATGTCACCCCAGGATGTCCTGGAACTCACTCTGTAGAGCATGTTGGCCTTGAACTCATAGAGATCCACTTGCCTCTTGCTTCCAGAGTGCTGGAATTAAAGGTGTATACCACTGTACCCAGTTTGTACATAGTTCTTTATTTTTAAACATGTCCTTTCAACTTTATTCAAACAATATATTTATTATCAATATCCCAGAAGTGTTTAACATATTCCAAAAATAAATTTCATGTGATCAAAAGGTGATGTTCACTTTAGTCCTGTTTGCCTCCATGCCACCATGAGCCTTCATTCCAGGCCACATAGACAAACAGGGCCAGAACCACGTGAACAGCAATAATTGCAGCATAAAAATAGCTGTCTCTATTGGACATTCCAACAGCATCTTCAAATATAAGATTTCATTGTAAAATAGCCAGATAGGAACTGTGATCCTTAAAGCTTTAAAGAACAGAAGTGTCTTCAAGGTTGAAGCTAAAGATAAAATTTTTTCATTTCTAAACTCTGGAGGCTGCAGCACGTTTAGGGCTGCTTTATCAAAGAGCTCCAGGGCATGGCCTTAAGGGCAGCAGCAAGCACTAGGTAGTTGGCAGGGCTCAGCAGCCACTAAAAGGGTGACAGGTACTAGGTCCTAGGCCAGTTGTCACACATGAAGTCTGTACATGTTTCTTCAATAAAGGAAAACTCAGTGTCCCATAAAGTAAAATAGAAACCATGAGCTTTGCACCATTTTTGGTGAGATGAAAATTCACACACCCTCAGGTTTGTATAGTTGAAAGGATGGGAAAGGAAGACAAGAGGATGTGCTACAGAATATAAAAGCTATAGCTTTTTCCAATCAGCAGTCCACACTGGACCTCCAAGGTAATAGCAGCAAGAAGGATGGCAGTGTGGGTATAGCATATATTTCTTCTTAAAGCTAGCTACTTTCTAATGGAACCTGTAAGTCTGGGGAAATACCCCCCAAATAGAGTAAAAGATGAAAAGATGAGCAGCCCGTGCAGAAATGATCTTATACTCTGGCTATTGGGGTAGATTTGATTATAGAGAAAGGTAAGAGCTATAAATCTGAAAGAAGGTTGAGGACCCTGTAACTCTGTAGGCCTGAGTGACCTAGGCAGGAAGAGGTAGGGGAGGGGCCCATTTTGACTATTCAAATATGGATATGACTGCCAAGTGCCCAGAATTATTTGAGAAAGATGTAAGAAATGTCCCTCCCCCTTGAACCTTTGACCCTGGCAAGCTCTATCTCAGGAACACAGGGCCTTCTACTCTCCTTCTGGCCCTGAAGGCTTTAGGACAACATGAAGTGCTGGGAGCAGGGGAAATGGTCATAGGCAGAAAACACAAAAGGGTGTGAGCCAACTCTATCACCAGGAAATGAGTGTGGCTTCAGTAAAGGGGGAGTACAAAATGATATTGTGGGGGTAGGGATGGAACAGGATAAGAGGCCAGGCAGGACCACCCAAGAAGGGTGATTCTAGGCACTCGAAGGCCAGATGTGAGTGCAGAATCCCCAAGAAGGCTGTATAACCTGCATGTAGCACCTGATCTCTACTTCTGTCCCTGACATGCCAGCTACCAGTGCTGTACACCCTCTTCACAGACAGACCTCTGCAAACCCTGTTATATTGTAAAATGATTCAGACTGCAGCCGCAGAGGTATTTCATCAGACAAGAGCACTTTATGCCCTCAAAGACCTAGATTTTGTTCACAGTACCTACCCATATGGTGACTTACAAACTCCAGGTACACGGGATCTGACATCATCTTCTGGCCTCTGTAGGCTCATAATACATGCAGGCAAAAAGTCCTATACTTCACATAAAAATTAATCTTTTACAAATGTTTCAGATCCTCAGATTGGCATTCATTTACACTCTGCTGTCAGCCTTATATGCAGTCATTCTTTTTTTTTTTTCTCAGTAAAAGACTAATGTACCCACAAGAAGAATGCTCAAAGACAGATACCAGAGGTCAGCTTCAGCTTCTGATTGCAGGCTGAGACGTGAGGGAGAACCAGACAGGGGTGGCTCCTCTTATGGGCCATGGTCAGATTTCTCAATATGGTTGAGGACATTGAGACCCTAACTAGTAGGTGCAGATGGCTGTATGAACTAGGAGGCAGGCCAGTAATTACAACAGGTGTTGAAAAGAGATATAGCTCATTTCAACTTCCCCTCCTATCTTTAAATAGAACACCCCTGCCGTAGTTGTTACAATTAGTTTCAGTTTTTATTTGTCTTCACCAAAGATATAGTATGCATGACATTAGATGGTTATATATTCATCTATTTAGAAGTCCACAATATATACTGCCTGATGAAAAAATACATACTATAGAACAGCACTTATATGTGATCACTTTTATCAATACATATATACCGAGGCACACAGGTACAGGGAAATACGCAGGACATTCACCAAGGGGCTGACAATTCAGGGTGAGATTTTTCAGGTAATGCACACTTTAGTTTTTTTCTTTTTAATTTCATTTGGAAGGTTCAAAAAGGTACCACTTCACGGATAGATTAAAATCACCAGAGAAAGACACACAGAGAAACAACCATTAAGCAGTTAATGGAATGAGCAAGGAATGATGTGGGCCCATGCCTCTCTGTTGCATGGTACCCCAGTTTGCTTTTTCTTCTCCAAAGAAAAAGCTTGTTTTAAATGAATTCCTTAATGTCAGCAGCCCACCCCATCCCTTTTTCCTCCAGAATTAGCTTCTGAGGAGATTCAAACACTGATCTGGGGCCGAGGGTCACACCTTAGTATGGTACAGAGGGTTTGGGTCTCTCCATGTGAGTCAGCTCCTGCAGAGTGACTATCAAATTCTCAAAAACCTGGCCCTTGTTGCTGGTATTGTCACAGGTTTCTTTGGCGTGGCCCTCTTCACCACAATGAGGACAGCGGATTGGGTACTTGCGCTTTCTGGTTCTACCTAGATCCCCAGGCCCGTTATTCCTTTGCCCAGAACCACTGCTAGTGGAAGGAGACTCCTCATCAAAATCATCAGGGGACTCAATAATCAGCATCTCTTCCTGAGTACTGGCTGTGCCTCGGAGGGATGAGGCACCTGGGGATGAGAGTGGAGGGTCCTCGGGCTCCACCAGGATCACATCTTCATCTGAATCATCCTGGGAATCATCTATCTCTATCACATTACAGTCGGCACTGCCTATCACTATAGGCAGGGAGCCTTGAAAGACCACAGGGCTGGCTGCCCGCTCCATCACTGTCTCAGATCTTCTGGGCCGCTTATTTCTAAGGAATGTCTCATCCCAATCCTCTTCCTCCCTTATCATCCTGATCAACTCCAGGAAGTCAGGAAGGTTTTCCTGCTCATTATGCGCATGCATTTGGAGAAGCCCCTTAAGCTTGGTGCGCAGCTCCCTACTCAGCTCAGCCCCTACAAGGAGCTGGTGCAGGCGAGTCCTGTTTGCCTCGCTCTGAGGAAGGACCCCTGCCTGGATAGCATTCTGTAGCTGCACCTCTAAACGGATCACATACAGGGATGGTTTCTCTCCCTGTGCCTGCAGGGTGCTTAAAAATTTGCCATGCGCTGTTATACTGCTCTCAGACGCTCCAAAGAGCAGCTTCATTGCCCGCAAAAATTCTGCGACATTTAGATTGGGATTGTCAGCCTGGAACAAACGCATGGCCTCCCGGGCAGGGCCCCTAAGGGTTCTCATCAGGCGCTTGATCTTTTCTTCTTCAGACATAGGCCAATCTGGCAGGACCTCATGGACTTGGCTTAGCCAGTTTTCAAAGGTTTCTTCCCCGGGTCCTAGCTCTGCCCTCCCAGAGAACGACTGTATGTTTCTCTCTGCAATGTTGGCAATCAAAGGACCAAGGCTCCTCCCCAGGGCCCTCAGCATGGAATGGGCAAAAGGCATAAAAGCTGCATTCTGCCGGCGACTGTTACCCATCCTAGCAAGGAGGCTAGCCATGCCTGACAACAATTGGATATCTGAATACAAGACGCCTGGACTTTCTGCAAACAAAAGCAGTCCAATCTGCAGAAACCTCCAAAGGAACGTTCCCCAGCAGTCTCTTCCTTGTGTTTGGGTAGAAACTGTAAAACAAAACAAGACAAAACAAAAATTCAATAACGCAATAGACTTGGGAACAAGCCTCTAATCACATTTTCTACCATCTTGAATATTTGCCCACTGCCCTAAAACTACTCAGCAGGAAACTGCCATTTCCCAACCTTGAGGAGCAATAATTTTTGTGTGCTAGTGGGGCCTTTGTCAGTCACATCTCCTCCCTCTCTACTGCGCCCCACCCACCCCACTGCCTGTTCTCTAGGAGAGGCAACAACTGTTGCTTGGAATTCTAGCTACAACAACCTTTGGAGCCCCTACTAGGCTCTCAAATAAAGGGCAGTAGAGTAAACCTTACAGAATTATGTTAATAAGTAAGGCCTTAAATCTATTAGGTAGCAAGTTCCTCCCCCCCCCCGCCCTCTGCCCCCTCCCGCCCTCTGCCCCCTCCCCCTTTTCTAGGATTCTTACCAGAGCTCAGAAACTGGCTTCCACCTTTATTTCAAGCCTACTCTCTGCAACAGGTGCTTTCCGCAATAGCTCTTGTCCGGGTAGGATTGATCTCTGACCGCAGGCTCTCCGATCCAGGTGCCCTGGGCCTCTAGTCTAAACTGCGCCACAGCAAAAGGAAGGGAGGAGAAGGGTCTGAGACGTCAGCAGTCTCATCATTTCTTCACAGGCGCCATTGTCGCCAGGAGGAAAAACCCTACCTTCAGAATAAAAGCCAATGGGGACCACCCCTCCCCCAATCCATTTCACCCGGGGAAAACAGCGGCCTACCAGCTCTGCAATCAGTCACACAGAATTCACGTTTGAAATCGGCTTTGATGAGCTGCTATGGAGAAAAAGAAGAGAAATTGCAATACCCTCCCACCTCCGTATTTCTATTCCCGAAGAGATGAGAGAAAGGACAAACGGATTGTGAATCATTCTCATTGTCTTTTGCTACCTTTCTGGAAGAAAAAAAGTCCCCTCTCCAATCTAGGCAAATCCTAGGTAGGAAACTCACCTCATACCACCATATAGCCCAACCACTAGGGTGTTCACTTCCTTGCCTCGAAGCTGCCAATTCGGAAGCTCAAAATATTAAGGTTTCATCCTCCCATCTCCGCATTATGCAGTTGCACCTCCCTTTACCTTCGTAGATGAGCAGAGGATGCTCAGGGTCTGCTGCGAAGAGCTGTCTCACCTCGTAGGCCTTGCAGAGGAAAGGATGGCGCCTCAGCCTCAGAGCTGTCTGGGTTAGGCTCTCTGCAGGGTCGCCCAGCCAGGGGTAGCAGAGTCGCAGCCGCGGTTTCCAAGGCAGCTATAGCTGCCCCCGCCCTCAATTTCAGCCTGCAGAGCAGCAGCGGCGGCTTTTAGTCTCTGCCCATTGAGACAAAAGAGAGTGACGAAGGTAGTGGCGTGGCCAATCAGCTGTTCGCAGGGGCGGCCTCCCTGCAAAGCCTGGGCCAGGATGCTAATGCCTGCCAGAGGGGGGAACCTGCTAGAGGGGGCTGCGGCAGACTGGCGCGGGAGCGGGCGCGGCGTCAAGTGCAGCTTGGACTCACGGACCTGGCCCATTTACATTTCATTCGTGAGTTTGCAGCTTCCCCTCTCTTCCCTTCTTCCTATCGCCTTCTGCTTTGGCTCCCCTCCGATGCTTTGCGACCAGATGCCTTAAACACGAGGTGGGACCGAAACCAAGTGAACAATGAGAGTTCTTCACCTTTGTATAGGGGGGAAGGGGATAGCATTTGCTGAGCTCTTTCCGTGTGTCCTGTGCGCGTGCACGGACATCTCACGTATTCTTCTCATCAGTCTTGCGCTAAAACGTAGCAGTGCACCCATTTAACAGAGAGGAGGATGTAAGCACCTAGGCAGTATGGGTAGGAAGCACAGAATTAACAGTTCTCACCCCAGCCCTGGCATCTAGCCTCAAGGGTTACACCCTTTAAACACCCCCTTTCTAGTGTCAGATTAAGGCTTAGTGGAGAGAAGCCAAAATGAGGATGAAAGGACCAGTATAGGGCTACATAAAAATAATGACCAAAAACTGGTATCAACTCACAGATGAGAAAACTGAGCCACCAGGAGCTTAGGCTTCCTGTCCTGTATCGCAGCAAAGCAGCTAATAACGTCCGATTTTGCACCTCGGTCAGCTGTTCTGTTGATGCCAGCGCTTTCCTCTGTGTCGATGCCAACACTGCCCTGTGCTGGGCTACCCAGAGAGAGCATTTTCACTCGTCCATACATAGCCACAAACTATCTCAGCAGCTTTGCTCATAAAATGGTTGTGTTGATGAGAGGAGTGGGGAAGAGATGGGAAAGAAGAGAATGGAATCCTTTATGATATGCATTCTACCAAGGAGGAAACTGAGACACGTTTCTGCTCCCGATTTTACACGAAAACAAACCACCTGTTTATAAAAATAGCAGCATTTCTGTATGACCCCCCCCCCCCAAAGGAAATCGGACTTAGAGATGACTTGCCTAAAATTGCGAAGAAGCCAGAGCTCTCAATCTAGAATTCGTGCTACAAACTAAAGTATGGGCACCCAGCAAGCTACCACGCAATCATTGCTGAGGGCTTGTTGGAAATCACGTTCCTTGGGCTCCAGCTCTGGAGATTTGGCTTTGCTTCAGATTGGGGATGAGCAATGTCATTTGCATTTTACCTGTTGCTATAATTGATTCTGGGTTATAAAAAAAAGCTGTGAACCAGTGTTCTAAACACCACACCACGCCGAAGGCTATCAGTAAATGGGGCTGTCACTCAATTGTCTGTCCGTAGCCTATTTGTCATGAAACTTAATCCCAGAGCAGAAGTTGCTACTTCAAGTCCTTTTTGAAACTGCGTGCAAAGAATTTGACCACTTTTTTTTTTTCTGATGCCATAGCTCTATACATTTTCAGATGGGCCTGTGGCCTCCAAACAGTTAAGAACCATTCACTGCCCTACAATCTTCATAATATCTTCCTCTTTCAACACCTGCTTGAGGACAAAGTGTGAGAAACAAAACACCATTTGACCTAACCCCCACACCACAGCTCTCTGCCGCTGATATAGCTCTTTTATTTCCTGGCTAGGCTAGGTTGCTAGGTTGCTAGGTTGCCCTTCTGTGAGCTCTTCAGGGGACTTCTCCTTTGCTGGATTTGGCATCACTAGCCCCAGGAAGGAGCAACTCCATGGAAACAGCATGCAAGGCTGTCCAAAGCGAATGGGCTGTGAAGCCAGAGGCTAGAAAACCTACTCCATTTTTTCCTGCTTCTGGTTCTTAGACAGCAGGTTACACTTCTCCCATGTAGATGGTGGCTAGGAGGCCCCTGGAGGGCTTACACTGGACTCTTGATGCCTGGAAGCATGGGAACCATTTGAAACCCTGCAATTGCCATTGGCTTTGACTTCAACCTGCTAAGGTAGTTCACTTATTCCTGCCTGCCTTCTTATTTACAACGGTAGTGATTAGAATCTTATAAGCAATCCAAATTTGGAAGGATGCACCTTCTCTATTGATGTCTTTCTTTTGGGGGTGGAACAGTGGAAGGGGGGTAAAGTAGAAAGCATTGGAGGCACATAGGAGACAGGCAGTTCACCTGGCAGAGTTAGGGCTGGAAGTGGGAGTACCTGGTAGGTTTCCTTCATATCTTGCTCTGCTCTCTAGTATCATGTCAGACAACAACCTCATAGCAGACCCTTGTTTTGTGTTTCCACTAGCTTCATCACCAAAGTAGATGTTCTGTTGGACCATGTGAGTAAGATCCAGGAACTAAAGGAGAGACTTGAGAGTTCTGATAAGAAATAATGAGAAGAATGGATTGTGTATAGGTTCAGAGGTTGAAGAAAGAATGTTTTAGAGCAAAGTTACTATTAGCAAAACCCTTCGGGATGCAGAACATCTCTTATCTCTGGCCACATGGATAGGAGTGTGCACCAAAGGATGGTTCTAATGAGGCCACATTTTCTGATTTGGACAAATGAACCTTAAAAGCTTGAGGGTTAGGAGGTAGAGCTTTCAGACGAAATAATAGTGGCTACTTTTGGCCGCAGGCTTCCTCTGTGCCAGGAACTTTCCATTGGTTATCTCATTTAAACTTCTTGGCAGCCCCTGCTGACACAGACATCACACACCATTTTTCAGCATAGAAAATTGAGTTTCGAGGAAGTAAAGTGGCTTGCATAAGGCTGTGCTACTTGGAAGTGGAGCCACTGGGATGCTAGCCCAGGGCTGCCCAACTCCAGAATCCATGAGTACTTTCCATCTCCATGTTGAGGGGGAAATGTAGATGTATCCTGCAGTTCTGGGGATGCAGTGCAGCAGGAGAGTATCTTCTTTGTATGTAAAAAGTAACCCTGATTTTGATCCCTAACATTGAAGAGGAAAGAAAAATAGGATAAAATAAAGCATTCTAGTAGAAGGTCCTAGAACAGCCAGCATGTGTGGTTTTTGTCATCATTTGACCTTTGCTGCTACCACTTCACTTGGAAAAAATGTACTGTACAGCACAGGCTCTTTATAGTTGTGATTACATGCAATTTTCATGAACATCACTTTAAAAATAGTGATACAGGGGGTGAGGTGGCTGCTGATAAGGGTGATTGTTGCTCAGCCTGATGACCGGAGCTCAGTCTGGGAACCTATGAGGTAGAAGAAGAGAACCGAGAGCCCCAATTGTTCTCTGATCTCCACAAGCACAGGGTACCACTCTGTCCATCAAAATAGGAAAGAAATATAAATTAAAACAATAATGATATTTAGGTTCAGAAGGGTTGGAAAGAATCGGCCAAGGTCATAATAGCAGAGCAAAATTCAAAGGTAGGATTGTCTGACTACAATGTTCTCTATAACATACATCAGCGGGGAAAATAAACATGGCCCTCTTTACGACTCCTTGTGTTAGCCTCTGCTCTGTCTGGTTTTTGTTTGTTTGTTTGTTTGTTTGTTTGTTTGTGCGGGGGTGGGGTGGTAGGGGAAAAGGATTGGGCTTTTTTGTTGTTTTGCTTTGTTTTGTTTTTTTAAAACCCTCTACGAGGCTACCATAGGCTGTTCTGTCTTCACAGAATATATGTTCCTGAAGATCAGTCAGGACCAGATGAAGTGCCTTGCAGGAATACATCTGGTGTTCTTATGGGAGCCAGGGAAGGTCTTTCTTCTATGGATGTGAAGGACAAGCATAATGTTCTAGGCCAGTGTTTTCCAACCTTCCTAATGCTGTGACCCCTTAATGCAGTTCCTCATGTTGTGCTGACCCCAAACCATAAACTTATTTTTATTCCTGCTTTATAACGGAAAGTTTGCTGTTATGAATAGTAAATATCTGCTATGCATATTATCTCAGACAACCCCCTGAGAAAGGGTTCTTTAACCCAAAAAGGGGTCGTGGCCCACAGGTTGAGAACCAGTGTTCTAGAAACACCTATCCCTGCCAACATTAGTTTTTGTCCTTTAGGTCTCTTGCTCAGTGTAAACCACCTATTTGCACTTATCCTCCTAACAAGAGGTGACTTATTTAAGGCTAGAGTACCACCTCTTTCCAGAGAACATTTTTATTAACACATATTAAGGGCACATTTTAGTACACGAGGAAGTCTTGAAAACTCCTATGGCGATAATGAACTCTGACTTGTGTAGATCTTTAGCATTTGAATGGGGTTCAGTGGGCTGTTGCCTTATACGAATACAATATTCACCATCATATCGAACTATCCTTCTTATACCCCACTACCTTCCCAATCCCTAACAATTACTGTTCTACTTACAAGTCTACATTTTTTTTAGTTTCCACTTTATAAGAGCATGCTTTTGTAAAAAAATAAAATAAAGTAAAATAAAAAAGTTTAAAAAAAGAGCATGCTATATTTGAAGTCCTCCTGGTCTTGACTAGTTACACTTTGCACGGCATCATCGAGTTTCTTCCACCCTGATGGAGATGATAGGGTTTGCTCTTTTTTTTTTTTTTTTGGTGGCAGAATAATACTTCATATACTAATCTACACACCTCATGTTCATTATCCATTCATTTGTTAATGGGTATTTACACTGATTCTGTAATAATCATTGTGGATAATGTGGCAACAAACTTGGACAATTCAGATGTCTCTTTGGTACGCCCGTTAAATATTGTCCAGGTATATACTCAGGAGCGGAATAGCTGAGCCATCTACTTTCTTTTTGACTTTTTTGAGGACCCTTAGTACTGATACTTGTGGTGTCTGTGCTAAGCTGCATTTCCATAAACAGTATATAATGGGTGTGTTGTCTCCACGTCCTTGCCAGCATTGAGTTTTCCTTGTTCTGCGTAAAATAAATTGTTCTTAATCTCCTTTGACCATGTAATTTTTATTTTGTTTTCCAGTGTGAGTGAGTCCATTGCTGAACTGTCTACCCGACTAAATTCCCACATCCTTGAGGACAGGTAGCAGATCCATCTTTAGCTCCATAGTGATTTGCCCATGACTTAAAAGATGATCGATATGTGCTTTTTAACTGACCAAAGGACTGGCTGAGAATTTCCCCAAATGAACAGATAGATGCAGGGCTGATTCATACAATGCCCACCCATGATCCCTATCTTCATTAGCCTAGCCAGGAAAGTCTTAGTTCCCATATGTTCATTGGATTAGGTTTATAGATGTGGGAGACAGATCATACGGTTTAGATGACGATTGTTCCAGGCAGCCTCCAAGCCCCTTCTCCATCCTATGCTTTGAAACTAATGTCAGGATGCCAGGCTCTCCTGGAGGGTTATGTTGAGCCTTTGGATTCATAAAAGAAAGCTCATCCCTGGCTCCCATAGGAATAGTGGATATGTTCCAGCATGCAACTTCATCTGGCTCTAGCTGGTATTCGGGAACATGTACTCTATGAAGACAGATAATGATGTTGGGAATAATTTTTTTGGATACTTTTAAAACATAAAGTCGCCAAGTCATAGGTTTTCAGCAACTTTATCTCATGTTGTTACTAATTTTTATATCAGCGTTTTGTGATATAGACCTTATTGTTACCACTTTAGAGCTGAAGAATGTGAGACAATATTCCTACCCTTCTCCCAGATCACACAGCTACGTAAGCGGTGAAGGCAGAATTCAGTTCTGGATCTATTTGTTCCCCAAAGTATCTTATTTGTTCCCCAAAGTATCTTAAGGGAAAAATTCACAAGAGAAACATGACCTTTCTTCCCTGGGTAAAATACAAGTAATTGAACTTATAAAGTGATGTATGAGACATTTAAAGTATGGTGCTTCTTAATTACTGTTCACTTTTAACCCCCCAAAATTATTGACATAAATGGTAGAAGGAATTTGTGGTACAAAAGTGCAATGCCATTATCAACCACAGGTACAGAATCTCCCACATCTGAGCCCTTGTGACAGAATACAGATTGAGGGATGCCAACAGAACAGCTTTCCTTACCTGATAATTTTATAACTAAAGTAAAAGAGGCTCCAAGAGGTCATTAAATTTCTAAAGTCCTATAAAATGTTCATAACAGAATCAGAGCTTACAGTGTGGGTGTACACCAAACCACTTTCCTCCTACTATGTCAGACTGCCTTTTGGAGTGATGTACACATCTTTATAAAGAGCACGAACTGGAATGTTACTGAAGGCAGGGTTAGATGAAGTGAAAACCTTTTATCTCACAACTTATCCTCATTAAGGCCAAGGTGATTTAGAAGGGAGAGCTATGGAATATTCCAGGCTCCTGTTGCTTTAGAGGTCTGATTGACCCGGGCAGGAAGAGGTAGGGAAGGGGCCCCATTTGTCTCCTGAGATATGGAAGTGACTGCCAGGTGCCCAGAATTAATTATTCTACACAAATGTAAAACATGCCCTCCAGAAACTTCGGCCCTGGCAAGTTCTCAGCCAAAGGATCCCTGTAGCATGGGGCCTTCTACTCCCTTTCTTGTCCTTGAAGGTGAAGGAGACTGAGTCTTTAGGACAACAAGAAGTTCTGGGAGCAGGGGAGATGGTCATGGGTAGAACACAGAAGGGTGAGCCTCCTCAACCACAAAAAAAAAAAAAATGAGTGTGGCTTCAGTAAAGGGAGGGATGATATTGTGGGGTTAGGGATGGAAGGGAACAAGAGGCCAGGGCCAGGCAGGGCCAGGCAGGGCCATCCAAGAAGGGTGATTCTAGGAAAAGCACTCTAAGGCCAGTTGTGAGTGCAGAATCCCAGGGAAGGCTGTATAACCTGCATGTAGCACCTGACCTCTACTCCTCAGTCAGGTCTCAGCCTGGTTGGCCCCTTGTCTTTTTGAGTGAGCCATAACCACAGACCACAGTGTTCTAGGTTCTGTGTGAAACTTGCTGTCCACAGTTGTGGCTAGACTTCCTGTTTCTGCCTTCAGATCAGCATGTGCTCTCTTCTTCCTTGTTTATACCTGACCAGCCATGTGTATCCTTTCCCTGAAGGGACAGCTGCCACTGCTGCACACTCTCTTCTCAGAACTTCCCTCCCTCCCTCCCTCCCTCTTTCCCTCCCTCCCTCCCTCCCTCCTTCCCTCCCTCTCCTTCCTTCCCTTCCTCCCCTCCCCCCTCCCTCTCCATCCATCCCTCCCGCCCTCCCTCCTGACAGGGTTTCACTGAGTTGCTCAGGCAGCTTTTGGAATTCAGATTCAAATGACCTCTTATGGAGCCTCCCAAGTAGCTCAGACCACTGGTCTGTGCTACCACATTTAGCTCTTGTTTCTCTCTTGATTGTAAGTTTTCCTTTGTGTCTTGGCCCCCAAATTGTATCTAATACGACTACTCCGTGTCTTAAGATTTCTTAAGTGTGGGGGTGTGGGTGTCTCATGTTTTCCTACTTGGCCTTGAACCTGATATGTTGTTAAGGATGGTCTTGAACGCCTCCTCGATTGTCTTTATTTCCCAATGACCGGTTACATATATGCACCATTATGGGCAGTTTATATGGTGATAGGGCTTAAACACAGGACTTCATGAACACTAGGGAAGCAGTCTGTCAACTGAGCTACATGGCCTGATGGTGCTGTTTTGATGCTTCCATATGTAGAACGTGACTTGTGATTCTGGTGTGCAGTGAGTAATAGCCAGGGACCCTGATAAACATCCTTCTGTGTCTAAAACAGACAGTAGAATAAAGAATGATCTTGTGCCAAATGTCAGTAGAGCACACCATGAAAAACCCTGCCCTATTCTGTAGCTATACATATAAAAGGTAAAACTTGAAAATTGCCAGGTGCTGAGCATCATGGCATGAGGGAGCGTCCAGAAACCACTGTTCTTCCCTTCCTTCAGTCACAGAGGAGTAGGGTGTTGTGCTGAGAAAACTATAGTTTGGGCAGGAAGCTACAGAGGTAGATGGGAGGAAGGTCTCACCCCCAAATTTACAACCGACTTTGAAACAAAGCTTCACACAACAACTTTTTACTACCGTTAAAAAAAAATGTTTTGATGGGTAGAGGGCTGAATCAGTAAAGGGCTTGTTCTGCAAGCATGAGGATCCAAGCTGGAATTGACAACATCCACATAAAATGTCAGGCACAGTGGCACATGCATGTAATCATAGAACTGGGACAGCAATAACAAGAGGACCTCTGCAACTCTCTGCTCAGCTATTCATGCCACATTCGTTAGCTCCAGGTTCAATGAGATCCCCGATTTCAAAAAAAAAAAAAAAAAAAAGTTGAAGAGCTGTAGAAGAAGAGCAGTATCAATTTCTAACTTCTACTAGTATACGCATCCATGCACATGTATGCACATGCCCACACACATCTACACCTGCACACACACACACACACACACATATACACAAACACTAACAAACATATACCACACACATACCAAAAAAAATTTGGGTTGGAGGCTGTGAATCTGATTGTAGACTTGGTTGGCACACACACAAGGCCTAGCATCAAGCCATAGCAAGGCAGAACATAGTTTGGGAAAGGGAGAAACAACTTCCTTGTTCAGTAGGAA